>NC_133331.1:203243879-203965546 GCF_042186555.1 Aquarana catesbeiana
CCCAGCCCTGCCATTAATCACCTGCCTTCCCAAGAATCTATTCCCCCATCGCTCATGGCAACCTCAGCTACAGCCCAATATACCCTGCTCCCCACCAAGTATCAATGCCCTGTTTCTCCTTCCTGTACCTATCCTGCCTTTAACCCACCTGCCTCTTCTCTAATACCTGCAACTTTCCCACAAGAACTCCCTCTGGCTGCTGTTCCCCCTTCCTTGCCATATCCCAGCCCTTCCTTTCAGTATGCCTCACCTCCTGTCTACAGTCCTACAGCCACCTACAGATCTCCAGCAGTTAAGCCAAAGAAGAAACGGAAGTTCTTCCCTACTCATACAATCCTGCCAGTAACCCAACCTGCTCCCAATTTCCAGTCTGATGTTCCAGCTTTGCAGTCTGATGTTCCAGCTTTGCAGTCTGATGTTCCAGCTTTGCAGTCTGATGTTCCAGCTTTGCAGTCTGACGTTCCAGCCTTCCAGTCTGATGTTCCAGCTTTGCAGTCTGATGTTCCAGCTTTGCAGTCTGACGTTCCAGCTTTCCAGTCTGATGTTCCAGCTTTCCAGTCTGATGTTCCAGCCTTCCAGACTGATGTTCCAGCTTTGCAGTCTGATGTTCCGGCTTTGCAGTCTGATGTTCCGGCTTTGCAGTCTGATGTTCCGGCTTTGCAGTCTGATGTTCCGGCTTTGCAGTCTGAAGTTCAGGCTTTGCAGTCTGAAGTTCAAGCTTTGCAGTCTGCTGTTCCAGCTTTGCAGTCTGCTGTTCCAGCCTTCCAGTCTGCTGTTCCAGCCTTGCAGTCTGCTGTTCCAGCCTTCCAGTCTGCTGTTCCAGCTTTGCAGTCTGCTGTTCCAGCCTTCCAGTCTGCTGTTCCAGCCTTCCAGCCTGATGTTCCAGCTTTGCAGTCTGATGTTCCAGCTTTGCAGTCTGATGTTCCAGCCTTGCAGTCTGATGTTCCAGCCTTGCAGTCTGATGTTCCAGCCTTGCAGTCTGAAGTTCAAGCTTTGCAGTCTAAAGTTCAAGCTTTGCAGTCTGAAGTTCAAGCTTTGCAGTCTGATGTTCCAGCTTTGCAGTCTGATGTTCCAGCTTTGCAGTCTGATGTTCCAGCTTTGCAGTCTGATGTTCCAGCCGTCCAGTCTGATGTTCCAGCCGTCCAGTCTGATGTTCCAGCCGTCCAGTCTGATGTTCCAGCCGTCCAGTCTGATGTTCCAGCCGTCCAGTCTGATGTTCCAGCCGTCCAGTCTGATGTTCCAGCCGTCCAGTCTGCTGTTCCAGCCTTCCAGCCTGATGTTCCAGCCTTGCAGTCTGATGTTCCAGCCTTGCAGTCTGATGTTCCAGCCTTGCAGTCTGAAGTTCAAGCTTTGCAGTCTGAAGTTCAAGCTTTGCAGTCTGAAGTTCAAGCTTTGCAGTCTGAAGTTCAAGCTTTGCAGTCTGATGTTCCAGCTTTGCAATCTGATGTTCCAGCTTTGCAGTCTGATGTTCTAGCCTTGCAGTCTGATGTTCCAGCTTTGCAGTCTGATGTTCCAGCCGTCCAGTCTGATGTCCCAGCCTTCCAGTCTGGTTTTCCAGCCTTCCAGTCTGATGTTCCAGCTTTGCAGTCTGGTGTTCCAGCTTTGCAGTCTGACGTTCCAGCTTTGCAGTCTGACGTTCCAGCTTTGCAGTCTGACGTTCCAGCTTTCCAGTCTGATGTTCCAGCTTTCCAGTCTGATGTTCCAGCCTTCCAGACTGATGTTCCAGCCTTCCAGACTGATGTTCCAGCCTTCCAGACTGATGTTCCAGCTTTGCAGTCTGATGTTCCGGCTTTGCAGTCTGATGTTCCGGCTTTGCAGTCTGATGTTCCGGCTTTGCAGTCTGATGTTCCGGCTTTGCAGTCTGAAGTTCAGGCTTTGCAGTCTGAAGTTCAAGCTTTGCAGTCTGCTGTTCCAGCTTTGCAGTCTGCTGTTCCAGCCTTCCAGTCTGCTGTTCCAGCCTTGCAGTCTGCTGTTCCAGCCTTCCAGTCTGCTGTTCCAGCTTTGCAGTCTGCTGTTCCAGCCTTCCAGTCTGCTGTTCCAGCCTTCCAGCCTGATGTTCCAGCTTTGCAGTCTGATGTTCCAGCTTTGCAGTCTGATGTTCCAGCCTTGCAGTCTGATGTTCCAGCCTTGCAGTCTGATGTTCCAGCCTTGCAGTCTGAAGTTCAAGCTTTGCAGTCTAAAGTTCAAGCTTTGCAGTCTGAAGTTCAAGCTTTGCAGTCTGAAGTTCAAGCTTTGCAGTCTGAAGTTCAAGCTTTGCAGTCTGATGTTCCAGCTTTGCAGTCTGATGTTCCAGCCGTCCAGTCTGATGTTCCAGCCGTCCAGTCTGATGTTCCAGCCGTCCAGTCTGATGTTCCAGCCGTCCAGTCTGATGTTCCAGCCGTCCAGTCTGATGTTCCAGCCGTCCAGTCTGATGTTCCAGCCGTCCAGTCTGCTGTTCCAGCCTTCCAGCCTGATGTTCCAGCCTTGCAGTCTGATGTTCCAGCCTTGCAGTCTGATGTTCCAGCCTTGCAGTCTGAAGTTCAAGCTTTGCAGTCTGAAGTTCAAGCTTTGCAGTCTGAAGTTCAAGCTTTGCAGTCTGAAGTTCAAGCTTTGCAGTCTGATGTTCCAGCTTTGCAATCTGATGTTCCAGCTTTGCAGTCTGATGTTCTAGCCTTGCAGTCTGATGTTCCAGCTTTGCAGTCTGATGTTCCAGCCGTCCAGTCTGATGTTCCAGCCGTCCAGTCTGGTTTTCCAGCCTTCCAGTCTGATGTTCCAGCTTTGCAGTCTGGTGTTCCAGCTTTGCAGTCTGGTGTTCCAGCTTTGCAGTCTGACGTTCCAGCTTTGCAGTCTGACGTTCCAGCTTTGCAGTCTGACGTTCCAGCTTTGCAGTCTGACGTTCCAGCTTTGCAGTCTGACGTTCCAGCTTTGCAGTCTGACGTTCCAGCTTTGCAGTCTGACGTTCCAGCCTTCCAGTCTGACGTTCCAGCCTTCCAGTCTGACGTTCCAGCCTTCCAGTCTGACGTTCCAGCTTTCCAGTCTGGTGTGCCCACCTTCCAGTCTGGTGTGCCCACCTTCCAGTCTGGTGTGCCCACCTTCCAGTCTGGTGTGCCCACCTTCCAGTCTGGTGTGCCCACCTTCCAGTCTGGTGTGCCCACCTTCCAGTCTGGTATGCCTGCCTTCCAGCCCGAAACCCCAGTGTCCATGTTCCAGTCTGACGCTCCAGCGACTATTGACCAGTCCGATGTACCTGCTGTTCTGCCTGATGTGCCCACTGTTCAGCCTGATGAGCCTGCATTCCGGTTTGATGTGTCCATCCTCCAGCCTGATATCCTGGTATCTGTCTTCCAGCCTGATGTCGTGATGTTGGTATCCCAGCCTGAGGTTTCGGTGCCCGTGTCTCGGCCTGCTGAATCGGTGCCCGTTACCCAGTCTGTTGAATCGGTGCCCGTTACCCGGTCTGCTGAACTGGTGCCCATTACCCAGTCTGCTAAACCGAAGTCCATCACTTTGCCTGTCAAGCCAGTATCCGTTATCCGGCTTGCCGAACCGGTGCCCGGTGTCCAGCTCGCTGAGTCAGGGCCTGTTACCCAGCCCACTGGGCCGGGGTCCGTTATCCAGCTTGCTGAGCCGGTGCCTGTAATCCGGCCTGCCCTTACGGTGCTCGCTGTTCGGCCCAATGTTCCAGAGCCTGCTGCCCAGCCCGATGACCCGGAGCCTGCTGCCCAGCCCGATGACCCGGAGCCTGCTGCCCAGCCCGATGACCCGGAGCCTGCTGCCCAGCCCGATGACCCGGAGCCTGCTGCCCAGCCCGATGACCCGGAGCCTGCTGCCCAGCCCGATGACCCGGAGCCTGCTGCCCAGCTCGATGACCCGGAGCCTGCTGCCCAGCTCGATGACCCGGAGCCTGCTGCCCAGCTCGATGACCCGGAGCCTGCTGCCCAGCTCGATGACCCGGAGCCTGCTGCCCAGCTCGATGACCCGGAGCCTGCTGCCCAGCTCGATGACCCGGAGCCTGCTGCCCAGCTCGATGACCCAGAGCCTGCTGCCCAGCTCGATGACCCGGAGCCTGCTGCCCAGCTCGATGACCCGGAGCCTGCTGCCCAGCTCGATGACCCGGAGCCTGCTGCCCAGCTCGATGACCCGGAGCCTGCTGCCCAGCTCGATGACCCGGTGCCTGCTGCTGCCCAGCTCGATGTCCGGGTGCCTGCTGCCGCCCAGCCTGATGTCCCGGTGTCTGCCCTCCAGCCTGATGTCCCGGTGTCTGCCCTCCAGCCTGATGTCTCGGTGACTGCCCTCCAGCTTGATGAGCCTGCTGCCCAGCTTGAAGTGCCCATGCCTGTTGTGCCACCACCTGTTCTGCCTGTTGTGCCACCATCTGTTGTTCTGCTTAATACCATAGACTATGGACAATTACAACCAATTGGAGCGTCCGGAGGCCGCTCCTTTGAGGGGGGGTACTGTCAGGAAATGTTCCATCCGCTGGTAAGACCTGTTATTTCGCATGCAGTACTGAGGCCCACCAGCAGGTGTCTCCTGGCAGTTTGGAACTGTCAGGAGAGCTTTTCCCTGTTAATAGTATATCATCTTTGGGCCGCAGTACTGGCGTCCACCAGCGGATGGATCCTGGCAGTGTGGAGCAGACAGTACCTCCTACAATCAGGTGTCACTTGAGGCCAATCACAGGCCTATAAATACCTGGCAAACATTCACATGTTTGCCTTGATTTCGTCATTGCCTCCTGACCTGCTAGCTATCTGATCCTGAACCTGAGCCCTGAGCCCTGAGCACTGATCCTGTCCCTGTCTCCCTGTCTGGGACCCTATCCTGTCCCACCTGTTACCTTGGATCCCTGCCTGCAGTCTGACCCATCCATCCTCTCCCTGTCCTGTGTTCCATACCCCATCTACTGACTTCCCTGTGTATGACCTTGGCCTGGCTTATGTTTACGTCTCTGGAACATTCCCTGCTGATCTGCTGTGTATGACCCTGGCCTGGCTATTGTTTATGAACCTGGTATTTCCCATTTATTGCATTTATCTGTCTATTGTTATTTGTAGGTCTCTGTCTGTGGTTGGTTATTGCACTGTGTCATATGGGAGTTGGTTGTTATTTATTACTCACTTTCCTTAATAAATTAATATATATTTTCACTTATATACGTTTGGGTGTCCTCTGTCGCAGATCACACGGTTCTGGTCACACCAGTTCCTGACAACCTCTCAATATACAATTCTAAAAATATTGTATAACCATTACTTACAATGTAATTCCTAGAGGCGAAAGGACCTCTTTCAAGATACCAAGTACCAGTTTCATCCCTAGAAAACATATTACTTCCTTCCCTTGAGTTCCCCTTCCCTCTGAAAGGCAGGAGATTAGGCTTCTCCCACCCTTTCTACGAAGGCAAGAGGTAATAACAATCCATCAATATGTAGATTGACACTGCTAATAACCCATATGATACTTTTAATGCCATCTCCCTCGCACAGCATGTTCCCATCAGGGGTGCGAGGTAGAGCACTGGCACTTCTTGATCTACCTGAATGGAACACACAAACCTCAAAGCCTACTGACTACACTAAACATTCTCTTCTTGCTTAACCATATTCTAAAGTTATTAGTTCTGATAAGCTCTTTTATTGCTTACAGACATACTTCCATGTACTCTATCGTAAATATGTACACGATACTGTCTTTAAATGCAAATTATATTTTGTTAACTGTACTTCTGACTGAAACAAATGTGTATATTGTACTTTACGCGATTTGTTATTGTAACCTTTATTGCTTGATCAATTAAAATTATTTGAAAAAAAAAAGAGTGCAGGTATACTAACGCTTAAGTCACACAGGTGTAAGCAAGTTTCAGACCACAAGTAAGTGTGTCAGAGGGGATTGAGTAGTGGCAGAACAGAGGGCCCACCAACATCAGTGGCTCCTGACACTACACAGGTAGCAAAGCAAATCCCCAATTACGGTAGTCAGATCTAAGCAGCTACATTGTGTTCTAAAATATTACTTTATTGAGTGGACCCTTTAACATAATTAATGTACAGAACATCAAGTTCCTGTGCAGATAAGAAGCCCATTGTTGAAATATTCAGTTTTAGTATCCTGACTTTATTATATGCTAATCTGTGCATAGTTTCTTTGTTAAATCATTACTTTCCATGTATATGTGTGCAATGCTGCTCTAAACATAACCAGATGTACAAAACACAAGTCTTTCCAGCCTGCAGGACCTGCTCAATATCTAAATCAAGTTTACAGTTCTTGGAGCAAGCTTCAAACAATGGACATTCTGGGAACACCGCAGGCACCATGGAAAGTAGTTAGTTTATTTATTACCCATTTTAGGTAAACTGTTGAGAATGTTACAGTTTTGTATCCAGATAAAAGTCAAAATTTGTGCAAAAAATTGTGTGAAAAATTTTCAGGTTGCTAATATAAATGTCACAATTTAACACTTTAGTAGTCAAAGTGCACATCAATTATGCCATTTTCATCTAACCTTTTTTGTAAACAAATCACATCAATGACACATCTTATGCCGTGTACAGACGGCTGGACTTTTCAACCAAACTTGTCCGACAGGACAAATCCGTCGGACAATTCGACCGTGTGTGGGCTTCATCGGACCTGCAGTGGACCTTTTCTGTTGAATATCTGATGAACTTTAGATTTGGAACATGTTTTAAATCTTTGCTTTGGAACTCAGCCGGACCCAGTTCCTATCGAAAAATCTGTTCGTCTGTATGCAACGGACGAAAACCGACGCTAGGGCAACTATTGGCTACTGGCTATGAACTTCCTTATTTTAGTCCGGTAGTACGTCATCACGTACGAATCCGTCGGACTTTGGTGTGATCGTGTGTAGGCAAGTCCGATTCAACGGAAGTCCGTCGAAAAGTCAGTTGAAAGTCCGTTTGAAAGACTGTGGGACCTTTATTGCTGAAAAGTCAGCCCGTGTGTACAGGGCATAAATGCTTTCTATGCTAATAAACATGAAAATATCTCAAAGAAGCTCAAATTCAGCCCAATCTTAGGTATTGCTATGTATTTAATCTGAGGAATAAACTCTACATTTGGGAATAGATTAAATAATCCTGCAGGGGGTACTTAGCTTATTCATTAGCATAATTCACCATCATGGTTATCATTCGCAACATTTTTCAGTCCATTTTATTTTACAAATTCTTTTGGCCCGCCACAGACTCAAGCTCTTCTATATGGATTCAAAGGCATTCAGAGGATAATTTGTTCATAAAACTGCAACATCTCCAGCAGAAGCCTACCTGGAGACATTTGTCTGAATCACCTCCACTAGAAACCTACCAAGATCCTTGGACAACTTTAAGTGCATACTTACAGTTTGAAGGAGCTGTGGCTGAATGGTCAAGTGCTCCCAAAAGAAGATAATCATTCTTATAACTGCAAGCATTATTCTAAATTCCTTCTCAATCCATTGTATGGTGATGTGGGTATTTTATTAAGGTTAGCAAGCACATATGTACTGTGTATGTATCTTTAACCACATATGCATAACACAAAAAAAATTAAACAATGATTATGTGCATGCCATTAGCAAATAGTACCCACATTAGATCAATCCCAAAGCCACTGTTATAGATACCTTACTCTGTCCAAAGACATGTCTCTACACTATGGTGCCTACTTTTCAGATCTAAGTAACCCTGCATATTAAAATTCACATGAGGAAAATATAACCTGTACATTTGACTTGATCCATGTGTGTACAGTATATGGTAACAGGCAACCTCCTACAGACTTTTTATTTTTCCCAGGGCCTAAAGCATATTTAAATCCTGTCTATGTTGACATTGACAATGCCATTTCATTTTCTGAAGCACTGTGTGTCATAGACAATTGCCTTTTCTGCATACTTGGGTATTGACTTTCTTTAAGCAGT
This sequence comes from Aquarana catesbeiana, assembly GCF_042186555.1. Lineage (NCBI taxonomy): Eukaryota > Metazoa > Chordata > Amphibia > Anura > Ranidae > Aquarana > Aquarana catesbeiana. Next base: position 203,251,789 of record NC_133331.1, read on the forward strand.
AGAATCTATTACATTTAGAGAGGGCAGGAGGCGGAGCCTAGCAGAGCAGACATGCATTGTTAGAGCTCCACACCGCTGAGGAGAGAAGAGAACTACAAAGCGGAGCCTGCAGGCTCAAAAGGTATCCATTTGAACCTTTTTGCCCCAGGGAACAAACTGTGAAAGTTTGGGCAGGAAATATGGTACTGGGAGGAAACCGTGGCAGAAATAAAAATCACCTCACAAAGAGCTCACAGGCACTCACTGCAGCTGAAGCAGCTCCAGTCACCTCACAAGATACAGTATCAGGGCGCTCTCACAGACAGAAAATGTCACAGCAAGACTCTCCATTTGAGTCAGATACAGAACAAATCCTCTCACAAACTTCTCCACAAGCCTTCTCAGTATCCCCAGTAATATTATTACAATTTGAAAAGATGCTTCATAAGGCTTTAAAACAAACCTCAGACCAAATAACAAAAAGCCTAACCAAAGAAATAAGAGAGCTGGGAAACCGCACCGCAGCCTTAGAAATAAAAATGGATGAAATTGAAATTACAACCCAAGAAAATATAACAGAATTGGAACAATTAAAAAAAGAGAATTTAATACTTCAAACTAAGCTCGAAGATTACGAAAATAGAGCCAGACGTTCAAACTTGCGCATAAGGGGAATACCTGAAACTGTGACAGACCTGCAATCTACTATTACTGCTCTATTACAAGAACTAAAGCCAGATATCCCTATTGAACGTTTAGAACTGGACAGAGTACACAGAGCCCTCACAGCCAAAAAGAAAGATGAACCCCCACGTGATATAATCACAAAATTTCATTATTACAGAACGAAAGAACAAATACTAATTGCTGCAAGAGAAAAAAAGGAACTTAATTTTCAAGGACACAATTATCAAATTTTTGCTGACCTATCCCTACTTACTATTACTAAAAGACGATCCATGAAACCCCAACTAATGGAACTGCAACGCCACAACATTATGTATCAATGGGGCTTCCCCTTTTCAGTCAGATTTAACTACCAAGGTACAATTTACAGAAGCAGATCAGCAGATGAACTACAACAAACCCTTTTAAAATTAAATCTGACAGAATCCATAAGCAGCAACACTCCCACACGCAGAAGAATGGCGTCATCTTCACCTTCAGGCAGCACCCAGAAAATTTCAGAACAAAATGGGAATCATCATTCTCACAAAAGAGGCCGTTATGCCACATCATCCATGGACCAAGAAGATTCAATGGACTGACATCCTAATTCCTGATATCTCTTCATTTATTATACTAAGAGATGGTTCTCTGTAAAAAAACTATATTTATAACTGAATGTAACTGCATTCTGAGAGTCACACACTGTGTGGGATCATGTTACATTCCAGTTATATTTCTTATTACTTCTGATTCATATAGCCTTAGAATATATAAGTGAAATAAGGAAATTCTTGTTCAGTTATATATTATCAGGTAATAACAATAGATTTATTACTTTTTAGGACAAATATGTTCAATAATCCAGAAGTAATGGAAGCTTTTTCTTTCTTTTCTTAAAACAAATATATTATTACCTAACTAGTTCCTAGAATTATGTTTTTGTTTATTCTAATCTGAAGCAATACAACCTCAATTTTATGAGTTAACATATCTAAACAGTTACATATGAATAAAATATGTAATTGTTTACTCTAAAAGGGTTAAAATCCCAAAATAATTCAAACTATCTTCATCAATACCAAAGTTATTAACAGTACCTTTCTAACTGAATTATTTAGCCTAGGGCAAGACTAACCATATACAACCACCCTGGAATAAATAATTTCAACAAAAACTATATTCTGCACTCCAATTAATGAAACATCATTTTGATGTCTTTTGACATAGCACTTCTCTCCTGTAAGCGGAAGATCCGTGTACCCCCATTAGCCCTCCTCATTCTCCCAACCATATTATGTGGGAGTGTGACGAAGGCACTTATTCCCCTGAGAGAGATATTTATTCTCTTTCACGGGTAAATTGTGATTACTTGCAAAAAATAATTTATACAATGTATCATCTAATCTCATATGTTTTTTGTTTACTCTTTACTCCAGAATTCACTGGTTTCTTTTCTATCTATTCATCTCTTCAGTCCACACAGGTTGATCTGCGCAGTCAGCTCTGCATAACAAAAAGTAAGTCAAAACTATTTGATCTATTGCCATGGCACCACTGAATATACTTTCCCTGAATGTTCAGGGAATAAATGTCCCTCAAAAAAGGACCAAAGCCTTCCGTACTTTCCATAACAAGAAGGCTCACATAGTATGCCTCCAAGAAACACACTTCACCAAAGATTCTACTCCAAAATATATTTCTCCTTTTTATCAACAAATTTACACGGCTTCTGCCTGTACCAAGCAAAGGGGAACTCTAATTGCATTTCACCGATCCACACCATTCACCTTATCATCAGAAATTAAAGACCCAAAAGGTAGATACCTGATACTAATGGGTTATATAATGGATACAGCAATCACGGTGATTTCCTACTACACTCCTAACAAACAACCTACACCATTCCTCTCACATATATTACAAGTGATTAATACACACAAAATAGGAACAGTGATAATGTGTGGGGATTCGAACCAGGTCCTCCTCCCATTTCTAGATAAATCACCTTTTACACCATCCAAAATAACCTCTAGATTACCTTTTTCTCAACTTCTTTCCAAATACAATCTGGTAGATTCGTGGAGAGAAAGTAACCCAATGAAAAAGAAATTCACTTATTTCTCGCACCCTCATCAAACCTTCACCAGAATAGATCATATTTTTCTAACAATAGGAATGATACCAGAAATTATTGCATCAGATATAATTCCGATTCCGTGGTCTGACCATAATGCAGTATACACTACTATAGCCTCAGCCATACCAAAAGCGCATGACCCAACGTGGTACTTACCGGACATAATGCTCAAACACCCACTACATCAGATGGCCATTGAACAAGCTTTAAAGGAATACATATCAATTAATAATACAACAGACATCTCCCCAATAACACTGTGGGAAGCTCATAAGCCTGTCTTGCGTGGTACAATACAAAGACAAATGGCACTATTTAAACGGGAACGCAAAAATCTAGCAAAAAAACTAGAACTCAATTTTAATGCAGCCTACATATCATTTCAAGATAATCCATCTCATAGCACAAAATCTCATCTGGAAAAATCTAGATTGGAATACGATCTATTTCTCACTGAGTCAGTTGATAAATCCCTCAAACGCTCCAAACACAATTTCTACATGAATACAAACAAACCAGGTACATATTTGGCTCGGGCATTAAATTCAACTAACAAATCTTTCAAACCAATACATTTGAAATTATCAAAAAATGTTTACACTTGTAATCCAGTTAAAATAGTCCATAAATTTCACTCACATCTCGCAACTTTATACAAGACAAACAATGAATTTAATCCTACAGAAGCTGAATCCTTCTTCTCAAAAATAACCTTACCTGAGTTATCTCAGAATCAAAAAAGCAGTTTGGATGAGCCTATAACTATAGATGAAGTTGCTAACGCCATGAAAGACCTAAAACTTAACAAAAGACCAGGCCCAGACGGCTACTCGGCTTTATACTATAAAACATTCTCAGAAATACTCTCTCCCATTCTCACTGAAACTTTTAACAAACTTCTAGATGGACATTCTTTTCGGCAAGAAACACTAATGGCAATTGTTTGTATGATCCCAAAACCCCTTTCTGATGATACTTCCTGTGTGAATTATCGGCCTATCTCTCTGTTAAACCTCGATATTAAATTATTAGCAAAAATAATAGCAAAACGCCTCAATAGCATTATAGGAAAATTAATACATAGAGATCAAGTAGGCTTCATGCCAAATAGACAGGCAGGCGATAATATACGCAGGGCAGTGTTATTGGCACATATTGCTAAAAAACAGAAAATCCCTTTATGTTTTCTATCTCTCGATATTAAGAGGGCATTTGACACAGTATCCTGGCAATATATGCAATATTCATTACAAAAATGGGGTTTTGGACCCCACTTTTTAACATGGATCAAAGCATTATATAATAAACCCAAAGCCTATATAAAATATGCTGGATACAAATCTGAAGCCTTTAATATCGAAAGAGGTACCCGACAGGGTTGCCCATTATCTCCCTTATTATTTGCCCTTATACTCGAACCCATGGCCCAATACATCAGAACAAACCAAACTATAACTGGCATTGAAGTAGGAGGTATTACACACAAATTATGTATATTTGCAGACGATATATTACTTTTTCTATCATCACCACAGGTCTCTGGTCCTAACTTAATACCAGCTCTTGATGGATTTGCAGCCCTATCTGGCCTTATGATTAATCCTAAGAAATGCCTAGTGCTTAATATTTCACTCACAAACATGGAATTGATCCCGGCTAGGGCTGCACTCCCATTCACATGGGCAGAAAAATCAATCCCATATCTTGGAATTCATTTAACAGCATCTCATTCTGACTTATTCTCAACCAATTATCCTCCTGTATTAAGACAGATCACAAATCTAATAAAACAATGGTCGCAACTTCCTTTATCCTGGATAGGGAAGATTAATGCAATCAAAATGACTATTCTACCCAAATTGCTTTATCTATTCAGAGTCTTCCCTATTCTAATTCCTTCCTATTTTTTGAGAATAGTACAAAAAAGAGCAACTTCGTTTATATGGGGCTCTTCTAAACCACGTATACCTATACACACACTACATCTTCCCAAAAATAAAGGAGGCCTGGGATACCCTAATTTTACTAACTACTACAGAGCAGCACATTTGGCCAGTCTGTCCAAATACCATGCAAAACAGGAAATCCCATTATGGGTATTTATAGAGGCTTCAGAAAATGACCCTCTATTAATATCAAATTTATTATGGCTTGATCCTAAAGACCACTTTAAAATTCATAATCCCATAACTAAACACTTCTTATCTCTCTGGGATAAACTAAAAACCAAATATCAGTTACAATCTCCACACAATCCTCTCCTTTCTTTTATCAGAAATCCGGCCTTTTATCCAGCATGGATCTACCCAAATTCTTTTAAAGCTTGGACAACATCAGGCATTCAGACACTAAATGACTTCATAGCATCTAAATCATTCCTTTCATTCCCATCACTTAGAGAAAAATATGATCTACCAAACTCTGAGATATTTAGATATCTCCAAATCAAAAATTACTATACACCATTCCTAAAGGGGGATACACCATTATCCCAATTATCCATTTTTGAATCAATCTGTACAAAAGATCCATTTGCTAAAGGTACAATTTCATCACTTTATAATCAATTATATGGAGTAGCAAATCTTAATAGACCCTCTTACGTTCAGAGGTGGGAGGAGGACCTGGGACGAACTTTAGAAGACACAGACTGGTCTAATATATGGCTCACATCTAAGTCATCTTCACCCAACATCTTGGCACTGGAGACAAATTATAAAGTCCTAACTCGATGGTACCTTGTACCCGCTAGAGTGGCAAAATATTCACCTAATACCTCAACTCTTTGTTTTCGAGGATGCCCAGAAATAGGCACATATTTACACATATGGTGGACGTGCCCAGTAATCCAAACCTTCTGGAAGGAAGTCTTCGTGACTGCATCTAAAATATTTTAAAAAATAATACAATCAGATCCATATTTATCTTTACTTAATCTAAAACCGGAATGGTTAACACTCTCTCAATTCAAACTTATGATCCAACTAATAACGGCTGCAAAACAAACAGTGGCCAAGGCATGGAAATCTCCTACATTGGTACTAGCAGAAACAATTCACAGAATGAATAATACAATGTCCCATGCTAAGATGGTAGCCATCGATCAAAATCAAATTCCAAAATTTGAAAAACTTTGGCATCCTTGGATAAAACAACAGTTCCTGTCAAATTTCAATGACTCTGTCCTGCTTACTTTATAGATCCTTGTAAACTTACTTTATGTATCTTTATGTATCTTTATAACATTGTATACTCAATAAACTTCTTTTGACAAGGAATCTATTACATTTAGTATCTCCTGGCTGTATCCAGCTAGTGGTAAATTGATGGTGCTGTTTCCCAAATTTCAGCATGCTATCATGGAATGTCTCTAAAAATTGACAGGGGAGAGGCAATAAGGCTGGAATATTAATATGTTTCATCTTCTCTGGTCAGCCACTAGAGGGTTTGTAGGCAGGTGCAGGTTTCCCCTTGTCCAGTAGTGTGTCATTATACAGATGGAGTGGAGTCTTTTAGAAGAAAAGTACCCTCATGGACTCTGCTGGAATACATTGTTCATGTATCTTTGGGCAACAACTACAGATATATTCCTCAGCCAGTAGATGGCAGTGTTTATAAGTTTGTAGTTGCATATATGGTTAAACTCTGTTTAAAATGTATTTTCTCTGTATAATATTGTTCCTGTTTCCTGTCTGCTGTTAAGCAGCAAAGCCCATGTGGACCCTGAAGTACCTGTTTGTTCTGTAGGACTATATACAGATTTTCTAACAGTTTATGGGCCCAAGCATAGCCCTGGCACCCACTCAGATACCCACGGAAAAGCTGAGACGCCCAGTCATAGCCAGCTACAGCAGATAGGTGCAAGATACAGCAACAGAAAGAAGACTGCAAAAGAATAAAATAAAAATGGCCAGTAACAAAGCTGTAACAAAGCTTTCATTTGAAAATCTGACAAACCAGAACTACCAGTCTTGTAAATTCAAGAAAATGCTGCCAATAAGACAAGGTACATGGAAATGCTCTTAATATAGAAGATGATCAAATTGTACATATATGTAAGTGTGAAACTGCTAAATAAATGTGGGTGTCACGTATCTGAACGTACCTGAAGGGAGACTGAAATGACGAGGTTGGCCTCTCTTGTATCTCCAGTCCAGGTCCCGCTGAGAGTAAAACAGAAGGAGCCAAGGAACAGGAGGTACATGAGTGACTGCAGATGGAGACCTGGAAACCTGTATCACGAAGTCGCTGCTGGTTGCAGTACTGTGGTTGCAGAGCAGGAGGTCGCAGCTGGTCGCAGGACTGTGGTTGCAGAGCAGGAAGTCGCAGCTGGTCGCAGGGATGCAGTCCCAGACACTTGGGTTGTTGTGCAGGGCAAGGCCACAGGGAAAGCCGGGTTCATCAACAGGTGGGCAGCAGGGTACCGGAACATTAGGCAGAGACGGGTCAGATGGGAAGCCGGGATCAGGAACCAGAGATCAGGTATAGCAGAGTTCAGAGCCAGGTCAACAGGAGCCAAGGTCAGCAACAGAAAGCAGGCAGAAAAACACAGGTTTCAGGGTAACAGGAACACAGCTGAAGACCAGGCAGCAATGGTCTGGGGTAGAGCACTTCCTTAAATAGGCCGTCTGGTGCCAATTGACGCTATGGGCGCGCTCCAGCGCATGCATGCAGTTCGCCGTGCACACGCATGCCCATTGATGCGCCCAGGCATCTGCAAACACCTGTGCGCACCGGACGGGAACTAATAGTTCTCTTACATTGCCCCCCCTTACAGGCAGCCTCCGGATGCCCACCAGGGAACTTTTCACGGAGTGAAGCTGAAGATAGGCCCGAATCAACTGTGGAGCTTGCACATTGGAAGAAGGCTCCCATGAGTTATCTTCAGGGTCATAACCCCTCCATTTAAGCAAAAACTGGGTTTGACCCCTTCCCTTCCAGCAATCCAGAATGGCTTCAACCTCAAATTCCTTGTTTCCTTCAACAAGCAATGGGGGAGGAATCTCAGGTTCTCGATCAGGGAAGGGGTTAGCCATGAATCGTTTTAAGAGAGAGACGTGAAACACCGGATGAATCCTCAAACTCGCTGGCAAGTTGAGCTCCAAGGCAACAGCATTGATCCTCTTCTTTACTGGGAATGGACCGATGTACCTTGGTCCTAGCTTTTTAGAGGGACAAGCCAACTTTAAGTTCGCAGTGGAAAGCCATACTTTATCCCCCAGTTTAAGGTCTAGATTACCCCTTCTCCTTTCATGTCATAGAACCTTTTATTATTTTCCTGGGATTTAGTGATGGTTTCTTACAAGAGTTGGTTGTTGGATCTCCAGAACTCCAGACGATGCTGTACTGCCGGAACTGAAGATTCTCAGGGAACATCAGGCAAGAAGGATGGATGAAACCCATAGTTTGCAAAAAAGGGAGTTTGTTTGTTTGCGGAATGAATGAGTTATTATAAGTGAACTCTGCTAACGGCAAAAGAAAGGCCCAGTCATCTTGTGCAAACGAGGAAAAGCAACGCAAATACTGCTCCAGGGTCTGGTTTGTCCTCTCTGTTTGACCTTTAGTCTGAGGATGGTATGCAGACAACAAACAGTATTTAATGCGCAGAACTTCACACAAGGATTTCCAAAATTGGGAAGTCAATTGTACCCCACGGTCTGAGGTAATGTTGGCAGGAATACCATGTAGGCGTACAACTTCCTTGATAAAATAGGCGGCAGTCTCTGCAGCCGAAGGGGTGCCTTTCAGGGGCACAAAGTGGACCATTTTGGATAATCGATCCACAATCACAAAAATGGTGGTAAAGCCTTCAGATGGGGGTAGTTCAACAATAAAGTCCATGGTGATCATGGTCCATAATTTATCAGGAACAGGAAGAGGCTCCAACAGACCCCAATCTACTTGCCATGAAAATAGAGACCCTCTTTCGGCTGAAGGTGGAGTTTCTGAGAAGGGGGGTGGTTCTGAACTGATGTCTTGATTTGAGAGATGAGATCACTCTGTAACAGAAGAAAAATTTTAGCAGGCAAAATGGTTTCAGGCTCAGGGGGAACCTCAGTGTCCTGGAACATACGGGTAAGGGCGTCAGGCTTCCCATTCGATCCAGGCCGATAGGTAATGTGGAAGCAGAATCTTGAAAAAAAGAGGGCCCATCTGACCTGGCGGGGTCTTAGTCTCTTGGCCGCTCTTAGATATTCAAGGTTCTTGTGATTGGTGAACACAAGAATAGGATGTGCCGCTCTTCTATGGCAGATTTGATAGCAAGTAACTCCCGATCCCCAACATCATAATTCCTTTCTGGGGGAGTTAGTTTCCTGGAAAAGAAGGCGACAGGGTGAAGTAGGGATTTTGTCCCCTGTCGCTGAGACAGTATGGCTCCTACGGCAATTTCGGAGGCATCAACCTTGAGAACATAGGGCAAGGCAGGGTCAGGATGTCTCAAAATGGGTGTAGACTTAAAAAGGCCCTTTAATTTTTCAAATGCAGCTTGAGCTTCTAAAGTCCATGTGAAAGTTGTACGCAATATGGTTAATTGCGTAATAGGGGATATGATACCCGAAAAGTTCTTGATAAATTTCTTGTAAAAGTTGGAGAATCCCACAAACGCTGGACAGACTTTTTATCAGTAGGGGCTGGCCAGTCGAGTACTGCAGATACCTTCTGTGGGTCCATAGCAATCCCATCTGCGGAGATAATGAGGCCTAGGAACTGGATGGTAAGCTTCTCGAACTCACACTTTTCAGCCTTGGCATAGAGGTGATGTTCCCTTAGTCTGTCTAATACCTTTTTAACATGGACTCGATGTGCTTCAAGGGAAGTGGAGAAAATTAGTATGTCGTCTAGGTAGACACTGGTAAACACATCAAGTAAGTCCTGGAACACATCATTCACAAAATGTTGGAAAGTAGCTGGTGCATTACAAAGTCTGAAGGGCATCACCATGTATTCAAAGTGCCCAAAACGAGACCTAAAGGCAGTCTTCCACTCATTCCCCTCTGATTCTGATCAGGTTATATGCTCCTCTTAAATCCAATTTGGAAAAAACAAGAGCTTCTCGCAGTCTCTGAAACAGTTCAGGGATGAGTGGCAAGGGGTATCGGTTTTTAATAATAACTTTATTTAAGTCCCAATAATCAACACAGGGCTTGGAGTGTGTGATCCTTCTTTTCAAAAAAGAATATTCCTGCTCCAGCAGGGGAAGAAGAAGGCCGGATAAAACCCCTGTCAAGGTTTTCATCAATGTATTTCTGAAGCTCCACAAGTTCAAGTTCAGATAGAGGGAATATTCTGCCAAAGGGAATTTCAGCGCCAGGCAAAAGTTCACTAGGGCAGTTGTACGGTCTGTGAGGGGGAAGAGTGTCAGCATTCTTCTTGTTGAAAACATCTAGGTACTCATGATAAACGGAGGGCACAAGTTTAACAGTCTCAGAATCTGCGTTGATTCAGAGGAATGGCTCCCCAAGACTGGGTGTAAGAGGGAGGCAGTGTTCTTTGCAGTATTTAGAAGAAAAAAACACTTCCCCAGAGGATCAATTGATGAGGGGATTATGTGCACTCAGCCAGGGTTGCCCAAGGATGACGGGGAAAAGCGGAGATGTGATGACATCAAGACGAAGGAGTTTCCGATGCCCAGAAGTGGTGGAACAGGAAATAGGTGCAGTCTCTAGAGTAACAGGTCCAGATTTAATATCTGAGCCATCCACTAGGTGGACAGAGAAGCTATTCTCCTTGGCGCATAGGGGCAGTTCATACATGGTTGCGAAGGAAGAGTCCACAAAACAGCTACAGGCCCCAAAGTCCACGATGGCCGAAACTGTGAGAGTCTTTCCTGCGTACTGGAGAGAGATTGGCAACAAGGTGCGGTTCTGCCCAGGGCTTAGAGAAGCAACGGTATGAGGTGGAGGAGAGGATCTCTTAAGATGTCTTTGGGGGCAACATCGAAGAAAATGTCCTTCATCACCACAGTAAAGGCAGAGTTTAAGATGGTGGCGACGTGATCGTTCCTGTTTAGACAGAGAAGTTCTCGGAAAGCTAGCGTGTGCAAGTTTCTTGACGTTAACAGCGTTCTTAGACATAGCCACAGAGGAAGGGGAGTCTTCAGACTGAACAGGTAACAGATGGAGGTTCCTGGCTCTCTCGGACTGTCTTTCGCACAGGCAGCGGTCGATCAAGATACAGAGATGAATCAAGTCATCCAAGGAGGTAGGTGCATCCACCCTGGCCAGTTCGTCCTTGATAGCTTCTGATAAGCCGAGATAAAATTGAAAACGTAATGCAGAGCTATTCCATTTGGTATCAGTACTCCATAATCGAAAGTCCGTGACGGTAGAAAAGGTGCGGCATAGCAGAGAAAAATAAAGCTCACAGGCATTCTGAAAAGTCCTGAATCCTTTACGGTCACCAGAAAAGCGTTCAGGTTGGGGTACTCTGGGCTCAGGAGGGTAAGAAAGTTCAACATGGTTACAAGTCGCAAGTCGTTACATGTGTGTAGCACTAACTCACGGTGGAGCTGCTGGTTTAAGCGGGTCTGTTACCTTCACCTTGCTTTCCTTGGTTTTACCGGCACTGGGTCTAGGGGTTCCCTTGAGTTTACTTGTGGACGACACACGCACCAACACTGGAGTACGTTTTCAATGCTTTATTGAACAAGCAAACTTTAGGAAGTAGCAGGAAAGAGGCAGAAAAGGAAACTTTCAGGAGAAACTCAAATATCTTCTTATAGAATCTTAGCGACAAATGTCCTGGTAGAATTCAGATAATTAGGTGGAATGAGCTCCCCTTGTGGGACACACTCCTTGCTCATCTGGACAGGCCTCTCTCACCGGTCTAGCAGCCAGTACGCAGCACGAATCAAAAGTCTCTGCCACAGACTTGTTTGGCGGGGTAAATCCGTACAATCCTCTGCCACAGGATGTATCAGATTTTCTCTGCAGTGAAAGTCAGTCACAGTGCTTGAACCTTTAAGCCGCACCGGCAACACTATGCTGTATAGTTACTTCTTTTGGATACGTCTTTCGACCGAGTCACCGGGCCCCTCCATAGACCAGCATGCTGTGTGATCTCTCCAAGACGGGTCCTCCCCTGGGATCTCCTTGGCCGCCCAGCTTCGTCACACAGGACCGACAGCTCAGGACCATTCCTCGGCCACGGTGGTAGGCCCCAGACAAGCCTCTGGACCCACCCCTGCGCCGCAGCATTGTAGGCCTCCGGATCGGAGTACCACGAGGTAGCTCCTTAACGCATACCTGTCGGCCAGGAGGGCCAGCAGGTGGCTGTAGAAAAACCCTAGAACATGGCGTCTGTCCCACTTGTTTGTGGTTGAGCCATCTACTATGCCACCCCGTGCCTATCGAATGGATTGGGTGACAGGTATCGCTACAGTGGAAGCTGCTACCGCTGCAGAGAGAGAGCGACTGGACGCTACTTTGCCTGTTGCTACTGAAAATGTTTCAGAGAGAGATACTGTTGCTGCCGTCTCATAGTAGATGGCTCCACCACAAACAAGTACTCTCCACACTGCGGACATCGGCCGAATGGACGAAGATGTACGGCCAATCCTCCACATCGTTGGCAGGTCATGCCCAATCCCTCAATATCTCCAGAGGTATACAGGACAAACTTGCCCTGCAGCTTCATTCGAACTCCAGTATCTGTGAGCAGAGCACAGTATTCATAACGGTGCTTGCAGGGAACACTCTGGGTCCCACAACCGATTGCAACGCCGGAAAAGACATGGCCACACTCTGATCCTTCAGCACGATCATGAGGCCTCTCTTTTCTTCTGGGGCCAAGCACACTACACGCATCCCATGCGGTAGCAAGTAGGGTAACTCCTCCCACTTGTTCTTTCAGTCACGTAGCTCCTGGTCCTCTTCTGGCGCCCAGCTTCTACGCACTCAAAAGCAAAGTCCCACAGTTTAACCTTTCCTTTTCCTGAAAAGATTTTTTTTTTCAAAGTCTCTCTCTGTAAACTCCCGGTAAAACACTCCACTGGGTTGCAACAATTGTCGGTCAACAAATCCCGGACGACACCCCCACATGTAGCACTAACTCATGGTGGAGCTGCTGGTTTAAGCGGGTCTGTTACCTTCACCTTGCTTCCCTTGGTTTTACCGGCACCGGGTCTAGGGGTTCCGTTGAGTTTACTTCTGGACGACACACGCACCAACACTGGAGTATGTTTTCAATGCTTTATTGAACAAACAAACTTTAGGAAGTAGCAGGAAAGAGGCGGAAAAGGAAACTTTCAGGAGAAACTCAAATATCTTCTTATAGAATCTTAGAATGTCCTGGTAGAATTCAGATAATTAGGTGGAATGAGCTCCCCTTGTGGGACACACTCCTTGCTCATCTGGATAGGCCTCTCTCACCGGTCTAGCAGCCAGTACGCAGCACGAATCAAAAGTCTCTGCCACAGACTCGTTTGGGGGGGAAATCCTTACAATCCTCTGCCACATGATGTATCAGATTTTCTCTGCAGTGAAAGTCAGTCACAGTGCTTGAACCTTTAAGCCGAACCAGCAACACTATGCTGTATAGTTACTTCTTTTGGATACGTCCTTCGACCGAGTCACCAGACCCCTCCATAGACCAGCACGCTACGTGATCTCTCCAAGATGGGTCCTCCACCGGGATCTCCTCGGCCACCCAGCTTCGTCACACAGGACCGACAGCTCAGCACCATTCCTTGGCCGCGGTGGTAGGCCCCAGACAAGCCTCTGGACCCACCCCTGTGCCGCAGCATTGTGGGCCTCCTGATCAGAGGACCACGAGGTAGCTCCTTAACGCATACCTGTCGGCCAGGAGGGCCAGCAGGTGGCTGTAGAAAAACCCTAGAACATGGCGTCTGTCCCACTTGTTTGTGGTTGAGCCATCTACTATGCCACCCCATCCCTTCCCAGAATGCAACTCGAAGGACCACCTCCACCGAGCTTGCCTCCAAGACAGAGGAGCATCTATACACTTCGACACGTTGCCTTTCCAACACTGACTAGTGGTAACAGCGACACCCACCGGTCAGCACGGAAGCACACACAACGTCAGCCAAGCTGGAACAGAGGCGAACTTTTAACCTTCCTAACGCACAATTTACTAAATTTACCTAACCTGCGGTAGATTGTAAATCTACCAGCGCTACATGTGCAACCCTTGTACCATTTGAGAGAGTGCGGTAACAGTCCGGCAGAGGGTTGACAGAAGAGAGACCTCCCTTTCAGACTCCATTACTGGCTGACTGGTACTGTCACGTACCTGAAGGGACACTGAAATGACGAGGTCGGCCTCTCTTGTATCTCCAGTCCAGGTTACGCTGAGAGTGAAACAGAAGGAGCCAAGGAACAGGAGGCACACAAGTGCCTGCAGATGGAGACCTGGAAACCTGTAGCAGGAAGTCGCAGCTGGTCGCAGTACTATGGTTGCAGAGCAGGAGGTTGCAGCTGGTCGCAGGAATGCGGTTGCAGAGCAGGAGGTCGCAGCTGGTCACAGGGCTGCAGTCGCAGACATTCGGGTAGTTGTACAGGGCAAGGCCACAGAGATAGCTGGGTACGTCAACAGGCGGGCAGCAGGGTACCGGAACATCAGGCAGAGATGGGTCAGATGGGAAGCCGGGTTCATCAACAGGCGGGCAGCAGGGTACCGGTACATCAGGCAGAGATGGGTCAGATGGGAAGCGGGGATCAGGAACCAGAGATCAGGTACAGCAGAGTTCAGAGCCGGGTCAACAGGAGCCAAGGTCAGCAACGGGAATCATGCAGAACAACACAGGTTTCAGGGTAACAGGAACACAGCTGAAGACCAGTCAGCAATGGTCTGGGGTAGAGCACTTCCTTAAATAGGCCGTCTGGTGCCAATTGGCGCTATGGGCGCGCTCCTGCGCGTGCATGCAGTCCGCCGCACACGCGCATTGATGCGCCCAGGCATCTGCAAACCTGTGTGCGTGTGAGCATGCGCACAAGTGCGCACCGGACGGGAACTAATAGTTCTCTTACAGTGGGAAGGATTACAAAAGGTCCATGAAAGGGCTAATCTTAGCAATAAACTGTATTTGATTACAAAGCTATTCCAAACCAAGCTGATGAAAGGCCAGGATATGCAAGATTACACAAGGCAGAAGAAATTAAAGGTTTTCATGTCATAGTGCTATTTGCCAGAAAGTTTTAAAACGCTGGTCAAAGTACTTGATGCAAGTCTAGATGATGAACTGACATTGGAATATGTTAAGGGCAAACTTGTGGATAAATATAGGTGTAGAACAGAAAGCATTAATAGCGACGGTGCTTCTGTTACAGAGTCTGCTTTAATGACGAAAAATAGGAATAAAAACAGTAATATGCAACAAGAAACACGTGAGTGTATTGTGTGCAAGAAACAAGGTCATATAAAAGCAGATTGCAGAATCTGGAAAGCTAGAATGCAAGCAGAAACTAAACTACAAAAAGGCCAAATGTGTAAAAGAAGAAACTGAATTTGCTTCAGATAATGAATATGTTTTTCAATCCAAAAGTTTCATCTCATCTTTGCAGGCATGGTGTGTTGATTCAGGAGCTACGAGTCACATGACAAATGACAGAAATTTCTTTATTCACCTTGACCAGAGTAAAACATGAAAACAGCACCACAGCTAATGGGATAATAATGAAATCAAAAGGACTAGGAGATGGTTTTCTTTACTGTGCTATTTCCCAGAGTGTCACCAGAAATATACTTATAAAAAATTTCATTTATGTCTCTGCTCTTGAAACAAAACTTTTGTCAGTGGAGAACTCACAAAACAAGGCAATTTAGTGACCTTCCAAGATGACAGCTGTGCCATCACAAAAGCGGATATCTTACTCGCAAAGACTAAAATTACAGATTTATTGTATCAGCTGAACTGCAATGAAGTGGTTAATACTGCCAAGGAGGAAACACATTCAAACTGCATTTACACATGGCACAGACGCCTTGGGCACAGAAGTCCTGACATATTAAAGAAATTAACTGAGAATGACTATGCAAGTGGAATAAAAATTAATCTGTGTGATCAAACAATGAAATGCACCAGCTGTATAAAAGTAAAAATGACAAGAAAAGCGTTTCCAAAGCAGAGTAGCAGCAGAGATAAGTAACCTCTGGACCTAATTCATTCAGATCTTTGCGGTCCAATGGAAATATTGACTCCAGGAAAGAAGAGGTATTTTCTCACTTTTATAGATGATGACTCCAGGTATCCTACACCAGGGGGTTGATTTACTAAAGGCAAATCCACTTTGCACTATAAGTGCACTTAGAAGTGCACTTGGAAGTGCAGTCACTGTAGATCTGAGGGGGACATGCAAGGAAAATAAAAAAACAGCATTTTTCTTGTACATGTTTGGATGATAAATTCAGCAGAGTTTCCCCTTGTTTCAGATCTTCCCCTCAGATCTAAAGCGACTGCACTTCCAAGTGCACTTGCAGTGCAAAGTGGATTTGCCTTTAGTAAATCAACCCCTATTTCTGTTACACAACAAAAGTGAAGTACCAGAGATACCTGACTCAAGTAAGCAACAAATTTGGCAAAGTAGTGAGTGTATTGCTCACAGACAATGGAACTGAATATACAGGTGATTACAAACAGGTGATTCTCAGAAAGCATGGCATAATATTTCAAACTACTGTACAATACAACCCAGAACAAAACGGGGTTGCAGAAAGAATAAACCATACATGAGAGTGGAGGAACCATGCTGTTTGATGCAGATATGCCAGCCACAAACTGGGGGAGGCAATTATGACTGCATGCTATCTCCAAAATCGACTACCAGGAAAATCAACTGAGAAAACTCCATATGAACTGTGGAATGGTAAAGCCCCAAATTTAAATCTAAAAAATATTGTCTGTACATCCCAAAAGAAATATTTACAAAATGGGATGTTTGCGAAAAGAAAGGTGTACTTGTAGGGTACAGTGAACTTCAAAAGGGATACAGAATTCTACACCAAGACGCAAACAAGGTAACCATCAGTAGAAGTACATTTGTCGATTAAACTTTTGTGTGTTCAAATTTTCATGAACTAACTGTCAGGGAAGTGCTGTCCATAGTGCAGCCAAAGCATGCGCGCAGTAGTCACAGCCACAGCACAGGGCTCTGAAGGAACAGCATGAGTATGCCTTTCCTTCAAAGCACATGCACCAGTGACGTCATCGGCTGCCAAACGATTGAATATCTTCTAAATGGTGCACGCTTAGGAGATTAATTTTACCTCCAGGTAAGCTTTATTATACAAAGCAGAATTTACTACTGCTTTAAAAAGTACAGCTGCAATAAGATAAACAAGAGGATCGGATTACTGTTTGAATGTGCCAGCGCTGTTCTACCACCTTAGTAGACACCTCTAGTGCCAGCTGCATGTTGGGAAATAGCAACAAGCTGGAGAACTCAAAAGCAACAAAAAGATTTTTCCAGTTGATCAGGAGTCTCTAATGAAGTCTGAGATTACCCCAGAGGCGTAGCTTGAAGCTTGTGGGCCCTGATGCAAAAGTTGACCTGGGCCCCCCACTACCACCCACCACTTCCACCGTGTGTGCAGATACATCCACCGCACGCCAAGATACTCAAAGTGGCTCTCTGTCAGTGTTGGCAGGTGTCGGGGGAAGGTCACCTCCTGGAGGTGCGTGTCTTTTCACCAGTTGTCAGGGAAGTGGGGTAAGCTGACATCCCCGGGTGGCGGGGGGGGGGGGTACAGAGAATCCCAGCTAGTGACTAGAAGACACTGAGCGGTGACATCGGTCCCATCGTAGCTACAGGACGGCACTCTCCTCCTCTTTACTCGCTGAGCTCGCTTATCATTCCATTTTGTCAGCACACAGCACAGACATTTCCCCATCCTGGGCTGTTCTCACCCCATGCTCCTCTCCACTCAGGAAATGGCTCACAGCTTCTCCCCAGTCAATGAGAACAGAGGGGTGTGGACTGTGGAAGACAAAGTGGAAGCCCAGTACTGGACCGTGGCTGTGGGGCCCTAGGGCAGATCGGAGCTGTACTTTGTGGAGGATATGATAAAATGAAAGGGATGATGCAGGGGCCCCCTGGAGCTAGGGGCAGGGTTGCGATTGTGACCCCTGCAACCCCTTATGCTACGCCCATGGGTTACCCCATTTAATCACCACCCAGTCATACGTAAATAAGTTACGCTGGATAAAGATGGCCAAATGTCTTATTCATACAGGCAGTACAAAAGTATTGATAAAGTGCAAAGGTCAGTAACCAGTATAAATAGTTACATAAGCATGCATGAAAAATCCCAGCAATCAACATAAATGTCCCTAAAGCCACATACAGAAATTGTCAGGCGTTTTCAAAGGATTAAAAAACTATTGCAAGAATTCGAAAAAACATGATTTCAGTTACCCCTACTATATATGTAAAAGTCTGCAGCTAACTTTGACATCACTGCAAAAAGATGTGCAGGGGGCCCTTACAAGGTACACTCTCACAGCCACAGCATATTAAAACACCAGAAATGTGTTTCACATGCATACTTATAAAGAATCATGAACAATTTCTTTGGGTTATAACATGCTTTGAAACGGCTTCTTCATGATAATTTTATATATAATATAGAATGAAAGTTTAGCTTCAAGTGTAAAGATTCAAGGACTCACCATCATGCATTTTTACAGTTTCTCCCCACACTTTTATTTAAAAGGTAAATTCTTGTATAGAAGAACAAAAAATTGATTGGGTGGTGGGACTTTAGAGGTGCCAAAACCCCCTCCTGGAATAATACTGACAAAGTAATGTAAAATTTAATGAAATTTATTATAAAAGTCTACAAAACACATAGACATAGCAGCAAAAATCCTACATCCCCTATTGAGTTGGAGTTGGGGTCCTTGCTCCCAAAATTTCTGTCTACATCCTCTATCGAGATGGGCTATTATCTCTATATTGTACCACAGATGCAGCCATGGTCATCCATGACATGCACCGATGCGAATACAGGAAAAGTTCTAAAAGTTGACACGTTTCGCTTGACAGCTTCTTCAAGGGTTCTCTTAGAGGAAGGGTAATGTACTGTAGCTGCTGTAAAGAAGAAAAATATGCCAATAATGTATATTCATAACAGCCTTGAAAAAAAATCACTTCCAATTGTATATTTATACCTTGTTTCAAAACGGTACTAACACTTACATTAAAGCAAGAAAGGTACTGAGAAGCCCCAAAACTGAGGCACTGAAATCTTCCACCAGTGCGTTTGTAAGATAAAGGTGGTATTTGTCCTCATCAGGCAGATCTAAAGCCAGCCGTAGGAAGCTGTCCTGGAAGAGATCTCATATAAGGATAGGTAGAAAAGGCTAGTTCAATCACCCTATTTTGGCTAGATGGTTCTGCAAAAAACAAATAAATTAATGGATGACCATGGCTGAATCTGTGGTACAATATAGAGATAATAGCCTATCTTGATAGGGAATGTACTGAGTGTTTATACATATTGTTATTATTTGGGGATTTTTGCCGCTATGTCTATGTGTTTTGTAGACTTTTATAATACGTTTCATTAAATTTTACATCACTTTGTCAGTATTATTCCATGAGGGGGTTTTGGCACCTCAAGTCCCACCACCCAATCAATTTTTTTGTTCTACTTATTTTGGGACATGGAGCCAATAATCAATGATATACCCTACTAATATATTCATGTATAGAAGAGTTTCCCTCACAGGGGTTTTATGACAGGCACAAAAAAAGCAGTGCTTTTTGGGCTCCTAATATGTTGGCCCATTCAGACCTACAGTCACCACACAATCAATAATTCAGCCTCCTTGCTACTGAATTGCCCAGCTTAGGCTACACAGGCTCCCTGCCTGTTCAAGCAATGACTTTGACTGTATACGATAGTGGTCCACTTCTCATCAGATAACTGTCCTGTGGTCCACTTCTTTTTTTGCGATAACTGTCCTGTCGGTCAGGCCTGGACACATGCTCCCACAAATTTTGCTTTCTGCAGCATGACTCTTGTGGGGCCATATTCCCTTTTGTGAGTCAACACCCATCTGACTGAACCAGTCATTAACAGCCTCTTTAGACAGTGATAGATCATCTGTCAGTCAATATTAGAGATATTACAACCCATGAGACAGTACAAGGCTCTTACAGCCGTAGGCATGCCTTCCAAGGGGATATGTAGTTTTGCTAAAGCTGCAGTGCTGAGGTTGCTACCCCTGTCCTAGTCATATTCTGACTAAATTCTGCCCACTACAGCATAGCTCTTAACTGTCCCTGATTTTGAGGGACTGTCCCTTATTTGGAACAAAGTCCCTCTGTCCTTTTTTCATCCTCATTTGTCCCTCGTTTTGGTCTGATCTCTATAGTTGTGTATAAATCGCACTATTTAACTTTCAAAAAGTGTTTCACAGTGCAAAACCTTTCATCCAATTTCTAAATTGCTCCATTTGTATATTTCAGAAGCCAGTATAAAAGAATAGTAGTAGTAAAAAAGTTTTAAAAAAAGCATTTTTGATGGTATAATTCTCCTCTAAAGGGCGTGGGGAGGGGGGGGCCTACATACTTTTGCTTATAGGTGTCCCTTGTTCCCATCTGTTGGGAGGTATGCTACAGGACCTGTATTGCTTCTTAACAGGATCATTTCTCCTATTCTTTTCCAGTGCAGAGTATACCTCTGTTCTCACCACTGATTAAACTGCCCTTAAAGGGAACTCTCCAGTTTGCAACCAGAGACATATTTTATATTTGCCTGTCACCATTCTGGCACAAAGTCCTAAAGGAGTATGTTTGCAAGCGTGACATCTAACTATTTTAATCGAGTCACGCAAGCCTTGTTTCAGTCAGGACATTTATGAATCCTGGTATTTCTTGGGCTGTGAGGGCGACTATTAAGCTATGATATAGTCTTGTAGGCACTTCCAGTTAGCTGGGCTTTAGGGAGTATAGCATGGGTATTCTAGGCTTCAAGTGCCTGGGATACAAAGCTCATCTTTGGGTGTTTTCGGTACACCAAAACATTTACCTTTTTTTTAGCTCAATGGGGGGGTGGGTCATGTCTTTAAACACTTTTAGGTACTTGCTGCCTCTACTGTTTGTAGTTATGAATCAGCTAGCTATCACAGAGGTATGTATAATTATGTTTTAGCACTTCCTGTTTCTGGGAGTCTGAAATGAAAACCCCAGGAGGAAGAAATGGATAGAGAGAGAGAGAGAGAGAGAGAGAGAGAGAGAGGAGCTGAGACCACATGCCCCCCTCGAAGCACTGTTGCTATTCCAGCCCAGAATGAGGAATTATTACGCATTTGCTTCTATGTTAATAGTTTTCTATTGTTGCCCATAGCTTCTGAGTGTATACTTGTATATATTTAATGAGTAGTGACAGAAGTATATCTGTTCCCGTTTTGTTAGCTTACATTCACTATACCAGATAATTCGGTCTGTCACACAGTGTGCATGTGTCGCGGTCACCTACTATGTTAGTAGGTGAACCTGTTTATTGCAATAGAGTTTATTTGCAGCACATGTTAGTCCAGTTAAAGCTGTTAGTACATTTCCCCCTTCCACACATTCAGTGTGGATGCAGGAATCCTCCCCTCTGTGTCTTTGTATTCTGACAGCAGGGAAACTCCTCCACCTCCCGGCTGTCAGAATATACTGCCAGCAGTCCCGTTTCTTAGATCAACAGTTTGGGGTTGCTCAGCCAGTTATTTCATAGAAGATGTGGGTGTTTTAGGCCAAAAGGACCACTTATAGGCTCCAAGACTATAGTTAAAGGCACTATCAACAGGCATATAGCCCCCACTTTATTTGACACAGGTTCTTAAGTTACCCTTATTTTCCATTCTACCAAAATTACTTAAAGTGATCTTAAAGGCTCGTTTTTTTCCAACAAAAATAACAAACGTTATACCCTCCTCCTCTGTTGCAGTGGATTTGCACAGAGCAGCCCAGGTCCTCCTCTTCTCAGGTCCCTCTCCTGTAATCCTGGCCCTCCCTACTGTTCAGTGCCTCCACACCAAGCAGCTTGTTATGGGGGTACCCAAACTGAGTCACAGCTCCCTGTGTCCATTCAGACATGGAGCCTTGCCCCAATCTTTTCCTTGATTGGCTAACCGATTCTGAATGACAGCAGTGAGATCCAATGGTGCCACTGCTGTGTCTCAGCCAATCAGGAAGGAGAATCTCAGATGGCTGAGACACTCATGGACATCGCTGGACAGAGAGGGACCCCAGGTAAGTGCTAGGGGGGCTGAGGGGGGCTACTGCACACGGAAGACTTTTTATCTTAATGCATAGAATGCATTAGGATAAAAACCTCCTGCCTTTACAACCCCTTTAAGCAGCATACATCTTCAGTCTACTGGGAGAATGGAATTGTGGGGCCTGAATACTGAGTCATATCCTGTTGATGGAAGCCTGCAGGTATGTAGCGCCACCCCCGTAGGAGCCGCTTGAGTATATTAGGTTTTTGTTCTGCTTCTCAACAGCAAGAACAGTCTCAAACCCTCTGGCACACCTAGTAAACAATGTTACTACAGACACAATAGTATATAGACACAGACAGTATTAAACCATAGAGTAATTTTACTAAGAGGCTTTTGTCATAAAGCAATAGTAATAATATAACCTAATGGTAAAGAATAGAAAACTGTGCTATAAAACGGTATATCACAAAGACACATGTAGGTTATAAATAGCACTGTTATAAATAGCACCAATTCAAATAGCTCAAATGTGACCTAGGTGCTCAGGCATAAAGGGGGAACTGAGATGACGTGATGCGGGCCAGTCTGTCTCCCTGAAATCCTGAAATCACAGGCCCTGACTGTAAAAGCATGGTACCATATGCAAACAATATCAACTTTAGAGTTTCCCCTTAGTAAGTATAAGCGTGACACTGAATTCTTGCTAAATGAAGAGGAGACAAGGAAGTCAAAACAGTGGATATGTCCAGTATCTTCAGCTAGCTCTTTGGTGGTTCCTCTACCTTGCCTTGTGGTCTCTCCTCTTCCTCTCCCTATCTTTTCTGTCCCCCTGATGGTGCGCCCCCTCCTCCTCCTGTTCCAGCTTCCCCCCAGCATGCAGGGGGTTGCAGTCCACTCCCAGGGAATTACTGTGGGTCCACTGGTGACCGGGACTACATGTTCCACAATCCTCTGTTCCTGTTCCCCAGGATTGGCCCTCTCTCCTCCTGCCAATTTGGAAGCAGGGGAGGGAGCAGAGTGGGCAGCTGTCCATGCCAGCACCGCTCGTCTGTTTACAAGCAGGGTGGGGAGGAGAGGGAGGGGGGAGAAATCCCCTGCAGCTGTGACAGTCTGTCTTTCCCCAGCCTCATGTCATCAGCACTGCTGCCTTATGTCCGGCAGCGTGGTGATGGTGGTGGTGGGGGGGGGGGGTTAGCACCCGCTACACACTGCAGCCCACCAAAGAGCCTCTTACATGCTTTCAAAATACATTGGGTAGAAAAAACAGGTTAATGCATGTAAGAAAACAATCAACATGTCCATAAGAATCTGGCAGAGGAACCTCCCTATACTTATCAAAAGAAGGAAGGTTGTCCTGCCTAGAAACCACTGTTATTGGGATTGCCCACCTAGATGTGCCAGAGGGTGAGTTGGGGTCACCCTCCACCAAATCTTTGGTGTAGAGATTAGGCATGTCAAGAGTCCTTTGAGAGGCGAGAATGGCTTCTTCAGAACTCTCGCCCAAAACATCATAAGTCAGTCTCTTGGTAGGGCAAATAACTCTTCTCTCTCTCTGCTCTCTGGGCTCTCCTTCATGCACAGTCATTCCTTCCTCCTGTACTTCTGCTTCTTCCTCTTCCACAAGAGGTCCTTTTTCTTTCACTATGGAAGAATGAAAGTCTTCGGAATCTCCTGCCAGCAGGGAAGTTTGAGGGTCTTCCAGGGGTTAACTCTGAGGTACAAATTCTCCTTGGGAGAAGCAGAAGAAGGGGTGGTAGGCCCTGACATTTGAGACGGCCACAGCCAATCTATTCTTGTGCTTTCCAGAGACACCCAAGTTCCTCAGCAGCACTCTGTCACCAGGCTGCAGGTAATGTACTCGCACTCTGAGGTCGAAGCTTTTCTTGTTTCATTGTCCTCGGGCATCTGAGGCAGCCTAAACCTTCTCATCTTTTTTCAGACTTCTCCTCAGGTGGTCCACATATCCTCTGTAGGACATATCTAAAAGAGTATGATTAAATCTCTCCAGCTGAGGGTCCTCCTGAGGGTGATGTGCAGTAGTTCTGGACTTTTTGATGCCTAACAGGCCCAGGAGCCTCTTGATAAGGGTACTTTCAAAGTCTCTCACTTGATCAGAGTGGAATACGCAGAGGCACGAAGAACTTTTCCACTAAGATCTTGGCCACAGTGGATGCTTTCTGGTCTTTTGTGGGAAATGCCTGGGTATACCTAGTGAGGTCAGTCACCACCAGGATATTTCCCTGTCCACTTAAATCAGGCTCCAAGCACAGAAAGTCAATGCACTCAATGGGTTCTTGGCTTTCAATACCAAGCTACAAAGAGGGTCTTCCATCTGGTCCCTTCTCAGTCTTTCTTGGAGAGCTTGGGCAGGCCTTCATCTCCAACTTGGGTAATGTTACCGTAACATCTGAGGACACCAGCCACTCAGACCCCAATGTTTCCAGCCCTTGACCTGCTTCCGGCTTGATGTTCTGCTCATTGACATAAGACTCATACCCCTTCAGGTGTCAGCTGAGTCTATTCTTCAAGGGAGTCTCCTGAACCTTTTGGTTTTCTTGACAGAGTGTCCGTATCTTTGTTCCTGACCCCCGTACTGATGGTACTTCAGGCTAAAGGTAAATCCCGATAGGGCCACCAACCAATTGTGACCAGTGGCATCCAACATGGCAGTAGTGAGGATGTATGTGAGTGGTTTGTTATCTGTTTTGGCCACGAAGTCTGCTCCGTACAGGTAATCCCTCATCTTATTCACCACTGCCCACTTCAGAGCCAGAAACTCTAGTTTGTGCGTGAGGTAGTGCTTCTCGGCGGGTGCCAGGCTCACATAGGCCGCAGGTTCCCATCATGTTCTTGATATAGCAACCCACCTAACCCATCTTGGCTGGCATCAACGTGCAGCTCATATGGCCTGGTTGAATCTGCATAGGCCAGTACAGGAGCAGTTGTTAGCTCCACTTCTGCTGCCGAAAGACCTCTTTACACTGGTCAGTCCACTGCCCTGGAATTGACTCTCGAGGCCTCCTAGGCCCTCCGGGTGGTCTGACAGACTTTGTTAGGTCTGGGTCATCGTCTTTATCTTCACTCCTCAATAGCTTATTAAGTGGGCGATTCTATTTTGGACTCTCAGATGATACCTACTTTCTTCAGCTCTGCCAACTGTTCACGCAGGTCTTCCAAGTCCCCTAAAGAAATCTGGCGGACTCTTTCTCTAAACGGCTTGTCTTCTTGTAGGCGAATCCGGTGTTGGGCACTTTTTGCACAACGCACATCGAACTCACTCTTAGAGAATGCAGCCTGCCAGAGTCTTGGCTCTTTCCTTCCATTCAGGTGACAGGGGAGTATTCTTTGGGTAGAACTCCTCAACAGGGATTCCATCCTTTGCTCACCCCACCAAATCAGACGGTGAGACTGGGGTGGCTGGTTTCACTTGTCCCAGCAACATCCAAGTCGGCATCTTCACTGGTAAGCCGTGATGTTGAGCACACTAACCAGAATTTTCCTGTGACTTCACTGCAACGCTTTGGTCGATATCACTTCTGGGTTTATCTCCACTCTCATGTCTTCTCTCTGGCAGTCAGCTTCAAGGACAATGAAAGGTCCTGGTTGCTTCTATTTGAGCTTGACTGATGCTCATAAACATGCTACTTCACCTGGTTGTAATACCTTCTCACACTGGTCTAAGCACCATATCTTTTCCACTCCTTCAGCAGGGGCATTCTGTTCTTGGACCAGACGTTGGTAAGCTTGTCTGAGCATGGGGTGTATACCCGTGGTTGGAGTATTAGGCTCCAGAACAAGAGGGGTCAACAGCCTTCTGACAAGATCAGTGTTGGTTGCTATGATTAGGGAAACTCTTGTGGGCCCCTGGTGGGCAAGGACAGACCACCGCCAGTGTGTCGAACGTCTCTGTTTTTCCAGCCACAGAGGGGTCAAAGGTCAGCTTAACTGGCAGATAGCCATCATAGGGGAAATTGTTGGTCCCAATGAACCATATCTCTAACTCCTTCAACTTCTGCAACAGCAGGTGTTTAAGATCCTTCTCCCAGAAGTCTCGGAAGAGAAGGGTCATTCGTGCCCCAGTATCCAGAAGGGCTTTGGTGTAGATTCCTTCTACTTGGGTGGACATGATAGGAGAAGGTCCCACAAGCTTGACAGGGAACTTGCAGGAAGTAGTAGCCTTAGTCTGTCCTGTGGCCTGCATCCAAGCTCCTTTCTTGTGGGGATTTTGACCTGGCTTGAGTCTCCATTGAACTCCGTTGTTTTGGTGTGCACTGACTTTCTGACACCGGGCAGCGTGGGTCAAGGGGAGTGGGATACTGAGTTGCTCAGAGACAACAGCGGGAGACCTCCCAGAGTGTTTGGACTTCCGCCATGGTCTCCTCACATTGTTGTTTTTGGAGCTAGCTACTGTAGATGGGCACCCAGTTGGCTCCTTCTCCGGGGCCCTCTGAAGTTTCCCGCTGGCTTTGGACGCTGGGCTTCAGGCTTCACCTGGCTTGGACACACCCGTTGATATTGTCCCATTCCTCGGCAGTTGAAGCAGACTCCTTGGTTTTCTGGCCTTTTCACCTGAGCAATCATAGAGGTTGAGGAATTCTTGGATTTTGAGACATCATCACTGATGGCAGAGTGGTCTTTGCGGTCAGCAGGGTCCTCATCTCTATTAGCTGAGACACCTGAGTCTTCAGAAGCTCGATCTCTGGGATGCCATCAGCTGCACTTGCCACTCTTACCCCAGCAACAGATTACAAGCTCTGGCTCTTCTTTTTTTGCTCTCCAGCATGGCCTCCTCTTCCAGCAAAAACCAGATTAAATCAGGATACTTCAAGATACCGGCATTGTGAGTTCTCAACTGGATTGTGATAGGGTCCAGAGGCTGGGCACCCCTCAAGACTTGCTGTGCATGGACCTCATCCACCTTCCGGGGGGTCCAAACCCTTTTTCTGCAAGATTTACCAGGTCCAGCAGGGCACCATAAAATTGACTCGTAAACTTGATGCATTATCTTATGCAAATGCTTCATATAGTCAGATAGCTTCTCTCCTTCATTTTGGTAAGTATGTGCATTAGTTCGGAAGCCTTCTCTGTACGTCCAAACACATCCTGCATGATACTTAGGTAGTCATGAGCAACACAATCTTGCTTGCTGAGCTTCAGATTGTGACTGGCTTCTGGAGGCAGGGACCCTTAAACTCTCTGTGATTCTCTGCTGTTTGTGAGCCTCAGGAATAGGGATGAGCTTCGAGTTCGAGTCGAACTCATGTTCGACTCGAACATTGGCTGTTCGCAAGTTCGCCGAACAGCGAACAATTTGGGGTGTTCGCGGCAAATTCGAATGCCGCGGAACACCCTTTAAAAGTCTATGGGAGAAATCAAAAGTGCTAATTTTAAAGGCTAATATGCAAGTTATTGTCATAAAAAGTGTTTGGGGACCTGGGTCCTGCCCCAGGGGACATGGATCAATGCAAAAAAAAAGTTTTAAAAACGGCCGTTTTTTCAGGAGCAGTGATTTTAATAATGCTTAAGTCAATCAATAAAAGTGTAATATCCCTTTAAATGTCGTACCTGGGGGGTGTCTATAGTATGCCTGTAAAGGGGCGCATGTTTCCTGTTTCCCTTCAGGTCTGGTATGGATTTTAAGGGAAACCCCGCGCCAAAAAAAAAAAAAAAAACGGCGTGGGGTCCCCCCAAAAATCCATACCAGACCCTTATCCGAGCACGCAACCTGGCAGGCCGCAGGAAAAGAGGGGGGGACGAGAGAGCGGCCCTCCCTCCCTCCTGAACCGTACCAGGCCACATGCCCTCAACATTGGGAGGGTGCTTTGGGGTAGCCCCCCAAAACACCTTGTCCCCATGTTGATGAGGACAAGGGCCTCATCCCCACAACCCTGGCCGGTGGTTGTGTGGGTCTGCGGGCGGGGGGCTTATCAGAATCTGGAAGCCCCCTTTAACAAGGTGACCCCCAGATCCCGCCCCCCCCCTGTGTGAAATGGTAAGGGGGTACTTATACCCCTACCATTTCACGAAAAAAGTGTCAAAAATGTTAAAAATGACAAGAGACAGTTTTTGACAATTCCTTTATTTAAATGCTTCTTCTTTCTTCTATCTTCCTTCATCTTCTGGTTCTTCTGGTTCTTCTGGCTCTTCTGGTTCTTCCTCCGGCGTTCTCGTCCAGCATCTCCTCCGCGGCGTCTTCTATCTTCTTCTCCTCGGGCCGCTCCGCACCCATGGCATGGGGGGGAGGCTCCCGCTCTTCTCTTCACCCGGTGACCCCGCCCCCTCTGACGCACGGGACATGACGGGACTTCCCTGTGGCATTCCCCGTGATGTCACAGGGAAGTCCCGTCAAGTCACCGTGCGTCAGAGTGGGGCGGGGTCACCGGGTGGCCCCACCCCCCCGTTATTTAAGAACTGTCAGACGAGGAGCGCCGTCACACAGCGGGAGCCTCCCTCCATGCCAGCATGGATTGCGGAGCGGCCTGGAGAAGAAAATGAAGAAGAGAAGAAGAGAAGAAAAGAAGAAGAGAAGAGCGGGAGCCTCCCCCCCATGCCATGGGTGCGGAGCGGCCCGAGGAGAAGAAGATAGAAGACGCCGCGGAGGAGATGCTGGACGAGAATGCCGGAGCAAGAACCAGAAGAGTCAGAAGAACCAGAAGATGAAGGAAGATAGAAGAAAGAAGAAGCATTTAAATAAAGGAATTGTCAAAAACTGTCTCTTGTCATTTTTAACATTTTTGACACTTTTTTCGTGAAATGGTAGGGGTACTTATGTACCCCCTTACCATTTCACACAGGGGGGGGGCCGGGATCTGGGGGTCACCTTGTTAAAGGGGGCTTCCAGATTCCGATAAGCCCCCCGCCCGCAGACCCCCACAACCACCGGCCAGGGTTGTGGGGATGAGGCCCTTGTCCTCATCAACATGGGGACAAGGTGTTTTGGAGGGCTACCCCAAAGCACCCTCCCAATGTTGAGGGCATGTGGCCTGGTATGGTTCAGGAGGGAGGGGGGGCCGCACTCTCGTCCCCCCCCTCTTTTCCTGCGGCCTGCCAGGTTGCGTGCTCGGATAAGGGTCTGGTATGGATTTTTGGGGGGACCCCACGCCGTTTTTTTTTTTTTTTTTTTTGGCGCGGGGTTCCCCTTAAAATCCATACCAGACCTGAAGGGTCTGGTATGGAATTTAGGGGGAACCCCACGTCATTTTTTTTTTTTAATTTTGGCCGGGGTTCCCCTTAATATCCATACCAGACCTGAAGGGCCTGGTATGGAATTTAGGAGGACTCCCACGTCATTTTTTTTTTTAAATTTTGGTTCGGGGTTCCCCTTTGGGGAATTCCCATGCCGTTTTTATCAATGAACTTCTATGTGTATTGTCGGCAATGCAATAGCCGCGGGTAGTTTTAAATGAGTTTTTTCCTTCAAAATGTCATTTTGCTGTCAGACTGTTCTAAACACAGGAAACATGCGCCCCTTTACAGGCATACTATAGACACCCCCCAGGTACGAAATTTAAAGGGATATTACACTTTTATTGTTTGACTTTAAGCATTATTAAAATCACTGCTCCTGAAAAAACGGCCGTTTTTAAAACTTTTTTTTGCATTGATCCATGTCCCCTGGGGCAGGACCCAGGTCCCCAAACACTTTTTATGACAATAACTTGCATATAAGCCTTTAAAATTAGCACTTTTGTTTATTCATGTTCGTGTCCCATAGACTTTAACGGTGTTCGCATGTTCGAACGAACTTTTTTCCTGTTCGCATGTTCTGGTGCGAACCGAACAGGGGGGTGTTCGGCTCATCCCTACTCAGGAATATTCCATTTATCCAGGGCTTGTGTGGCTTTCTCCAGCCACTCTTCAAAGCTATTTACCCCGGCAGGCAATGGTTGTCTTCCGGAAAAAGGCTCTTATGCCGCGTACACACGATTGGAAATTCCACCAGCAAAAGTCCAATGTGAGCTTTTGGTCGGAAATTGCAACCGTGTGTATGCACCATCGGACTTTTGCTGGCGGCATTTCCACCAGCAAAAGGTTGAGAGCAGGTTCTCTATTTTTCCAATTGAAAAAGTTTCTATCGGAAATGCCATTCGTCTGTATGCAATTCCGACGTGCAAAAAAACAGCATGCTCAGAATCAAGTACAAGGCGGAAGCGCTCGGTCTGGTAAAACTAGCGTTCATAATGGAGATAGCAAATTTGTCGCGCTGCAAATTATTGGATCTTTTAATGCAGCACATTCTTTTGTTCTTTATAATGCTAGAATAATGAATTTGTTTTGCTGCTGATATTCACACAGAGTTCTGACAACTAATTTCTTTATTATTTCTCGTGATCTCCTGAATAATCTTTTTTGTTTTTAAAGCCAGATCTCCATAATAATGATTAGAATTATTTTTTATAGTTATCCTTTTTTTTATCAAGATCTCCTGTTTTTTTGATTAGTTTTAAATTATTTTCTAGTGATCTCCATATTTTTTTGTGTCAAGTTTCCACAACAACATTATCTTGTATTTTTAAAGCTTGAGGAGGTTGGTTGGTGCCCCTTGTTAATTGGACATTGTATTTTTGAAATGTACCTGCCTACTCACAAACAAACTGTCCTATTTGAAGAAAAACACATAGGCAAGTATTTTCATATAAAAAAAAACTCAATTTTTTTCTGGCTCATAACAAAATAAAGCGGAAGGCAACGCTGGAGAAACTGCTTGAATTTGCGAAGCCTTTGTACCCCAGGGCACTCATCAACTCTTTGTAAATAAAAATTGGTAGCCTGAGAAGTCCATATAATAGAGAGATTAGGAACAGCAGCAGATTACATATATGTCCCCAGGCTGTAGTAGTACAACAGCCTGCGTCTTCTGTCAGACCAGACTGAACCCAGGCCATCACTTTCATGTCTTCCCTGCAGCCTTCACTCCACGCTTCCCTGCAGCCTTCCCTGCAGCCTTCCTTGGAGGCTGTGGCTCTGGAGGTGGACTTGGGGCAGGAGGAGGAGGAGGATGGGCGAGCGCATATAAGTGCATGTTATCAGTCATTTGGCCCCTCAACCCCTTATGAAGGGCCTGAAAAATAATCTTCTCACAGATGAGGCATTGGCCCTCCTCCATTTTCTGCAATTTTGCAGCTACATAGCAGCCATAGGCCTCTTCAGCGTCGGGGGGTGTTTTCAGGGCCGCATTAGCCTCCTTAATGAGGCCCAGTGCTGCCTCCTCCATGTTACTCCCCTTCCTGGCCCTTTTTGTTGTAAGGCGGAGGGGAGGCACCTGGGATTGGGTGATGCTACTGGGCCTGGCCACCTCCTGGCTGACACTTACCCCCACCTCCTGGCTGACACTTACCCCCGCCTCCTCCTGTCTGCCACATTCCAGAGCCTCATCCTGGCTGAGGTCTTTCTGTGTATGAAAAAGGGACGTAGTTTTAATTTTTGGTTCAGATCAATCACACATAATTTGCAGCTCATGACTATTGCAAATTGAATGTTAATAAATAGAAAAGACTATCATTCTGAGCCCAGCATTTTTCATTCTTGTCACAATCATTTTTGGCCCCTACTGTCTATTGATGTGTAAAACACTTTTTGTTAAATCAATCATTTGTTATCAGTAATAACATCTAGTTAACAACAATAATTTTTCAGACAATAAATATGTTAAAAAATACTATACCTGGCTCCATTTGGGCTCCTCAACTTCTTCCAGGATGGAAGGCCAAGGTTGGTCCTCGGAAGCCTCAGCTGGGGTTGAAGGAAGGGTGGATGGAAGTGTAGAAAGTGATTCCATGGCTTCAATCTGGTCTTCCAGAAACCGCATCCTGTTGTAGTACCACAGACTGGATACATACACATCCTTTGCTGCTGCTCCTGATTTCATGGAAGCCTGGACCTTATTAAGCTCCTTCCTATACGTGCTTCTCAAGCTACCAATTTTCTTTTCCACAAACTTGATGTCTGCATCGGGGACCTGCGTCTTCACAAATTGCAGCGGTTTCTTTAGCGATGCCTTCCTAGCTGGTTTATTTCGATATAAGGTGTTTTTAACCTCCCACACATTTATCATACCCCTGTATCTGTCTATGAACTGGCCCATGAATTCAGGGTCTTTGAATTGTTTTATATTTGGTGCAAGACAAAACACAAGACAAAAACACTAATATCAGGCTAAACTTTCCTAATCTTATCCCAATATAGGCCACAATCTCGAATCAGTATAGGCCACTGATGTCACAAGTTAAAATGTTACCTTCGTTAGAACGTTTGGCACTTCCGGTCCTCCTTCCTCCGCACACAGAACGTAGGTTCGACACACGCGTGTTAGCTTTATATACACTGCGCATGCGTGAAACTCCGCCCGTGTCGCCCGCCTCTGACGTTCTTTCTAGTATATTCCAGCCCCTTTTCTTTCGTCGCAGTGGGAGAGGAACATGGCGGAGACACAGCAGGTGCGTAATAGCAGTAACGAGGAGGAAAGCCCTGACCCAGATACGTCACGATCCCACAGAAGATTTAAGGCCTCAAATATGGCCTTTGTAGAGATGGTGGACATGGTGGACATCTTGAAGAGGGCCGACTATGATGAGAAATATGGACCTTACCTAAACCCAAATGTGAGAAAGGCCAAGATCATGTCTAAAGTAGTGAGAAGTCTGCACAGGAATTTTGGGGTACGATTATCCAAGGAGCAATTGAGAAAAGGCTGGCCAGACCTGAAATTGAGGGAGCAGGATCAGTACAGAAGGATCAAAAAAGTGCTCCTATAAAGTAAGTAGTTGTCGTGTGTCCCTATTATTATTATTACTTGCATGCTGCTCCATGTGCTTTTCTTTACTGTTGTACAGTTTTAAACTACATTTGGTCATGCTAATTTGTATTAAAAGAAGTTTAGGACATTGTTGTCTAGATGTGTTTGAAACTAGAAAGAATTGCAAACTTGATTCAGTGTAATGTAAGGAGAGGACACTCAGCAGCTGTTTACACATCTGGACTCAGGAGCACTAGTGTGGGACACAAGAACAAACTTTTTAGAGTGTCCCACACAAGTACTCCAATGGATACTTGGGGTGTCTAAGGTAAGTATTCGAGCTTTGGTAAGGGAAAAAATCATGTCTTCAGTTTGGAACTCTGCCAAAACAGACAATTGTACCCCACTTCCAAGCAATATTTCATATTCCTATTTCTGGCCTCAAATATCGGTGTGCTAAGTATACCTTTTGTTTCATTCTCATAGAGGAGAAAAGACTCGGGACATCTGAGGACACCAGGAACCCCCAACCTCCTGAAGAAGGGTAACAGAGGACACCACAACCTCAGGATGTGGAGGGAGGAGAGGTGGATGACGTGGTTGAAATTTTCACAACAGGTCAGTGTCTGACACCACCGATTCAGGTAACAGAGGTATGCCTGCATATTTATAATACATGGTGTGTATTTTTTTTCTTTTAGGTGATGTGCATGATATGGAAGAACAAGCTCCTCATTTCACCAGTGCAAGTGCAAAAATCATGTCTTCTGTTTGGAACTCTGCCAAAACAGACAATTGTACCCCACTTCCAAGCACTTCCAAATACTAATCCAGGAGATAATGATGTGTAGTCAGGATTTAGACATCATAAAGCAAAAAACCAATGAGTTTGAACAAAAACTGAAGAACATGATTGATGTATTAGGGAGAATCTAAATAACAACAAAATGCCACCATTTTAGATTTTTTTGGACCAATTTTGAAAAATTTTGGTGGCATTTTAAAAGCCAAATTTTGAAGATGCACACAGTGTGTCAGTATGTGCTATCTGCCATCAGGGGATATCAATGTACGTGTTTTGTGGGTGCAACCCCTTCCTCGCAACTCAAGTAGGTGAGAGGAAGTGGTTGCACCCCCAAAACACGTCCATTGAATCCCCCATGATGGGAGATAGCACATGTTGACATTAGGCATGGGATCAGGAGGGAAATCATCATTTTGACTCCCAATTTGTGTGCATCTTCAAAATTTGGCTTTTACAGGGGTGACATCACCCCATCTGATGAAGGCAAGATCAACACATTTTTGACACTATAATGTCTGATATTGCCTTCAGTTTTTCAATGTTGAACTTTGTAAATTCTTGAGTTGTGTATGTTATGTTTTGAAACATGCCTGTTTATGTACTAAAAAAAAAAAATTTCAAAGTAAAACTTTATAAAACCAAGATTTTTTTTACACAAAAATGTTTTATAATGCATATGTGCATGTGCACGAAGTAAAAGGTTTTATACTCAACAATGTGCGGCTTCTTCTTTCAATGTGCAATACCAGTTTTTGTATTAAGTTGGTGTTTACAGTGACAATGTGTTATTTAACAATGGAAAAAACACTTGGCACTACAAGTGCACTAGGAGAACCTAGGAGACAGCTAAAAGAAACACAAGCAGTAAATCAAAATCAAGATTTTATCAGATAATTTTTTTTTTTCAAATAAAAAATATTTACAAATTTGCTGGCATAGCAATGACCCCCCTTCCCGTAAAATAATCAAGATATTTTTTACGTACTTCACGGGTGCTTTGGGGGGGCAAGCCAGGGCGACCAGCTTCCAGGGCCGTCAGTGTATTTTCAGGAAGTCCGGCCTCGGGCTCCACTGAGGCAACATAATTAGGAGCATTTCTCTTTAAAAAGTTGTGACGTATGCAACATGCTAGAACTATGTGGTTCAGTTTGTACTCTGCCATATTAATTGCCACAAGAAATAGGCAGAACCGGCTGGCCATTATCCCAAAGGCATTCTCCACGACTCTTCTGGCTCTGGCCAGCCAGTAATTAAAAACCCTCTTCTCCGGGGTGAGGGTCCTCTGGGGGAATGGCCTCATCAGGTGATCACTCAGACCAAATGCTTCATCAGCGATAAAAACAAATGGCAGTCCTTCAACATTCTCTTCCGCAGGTGGCAATCCCAAGCCACCACTCTGGAGGCATCGGTAGAACTCGGCCTGGGCAAAGACTCCACCATCCGACATCTGGCCATTCTTCCCCACGTCCACATATTAAAATTCTTATGTCGCCGACACCACTGCCATCAATACGATGCTATTGAAACCCTCATAGTTAAAATAGTATGACCCTGAGTGGGGTGGTGGTACGATGTGGACATGTTTCCCATCGATTGCCCCTCTGCAGTAAGGAAAGTCCCACCGCTCTGCACACTGGGAGGCCACAGTCTGCCATTCCTGTGGCGTTGAAGGAAACCGTGGAGTCAAAAAAGAAAAAAAAAATATTAGTACTTTTGCACATAACCACATAACCGTGCAAGCAGATTAGACACAAACATTCTTGGCCAACATCACTTAATACTCCATACTCCTTAAAATAATTTATTTTAAGGAGTATTTAAAGACAAAAATATAAGGTCCACTTATCAGATTCCTCCCCCCCTCTGATGGCCCATTGGAAAAATTTTTGGGTTTTAGGGGGGGTTATAAATGAGTTTGGGACCCAGAAAAAAAGCGTCTGGCACTCTGCCTGAAGTTAAGGACAACAATGACATTTGGATACATTTTAGGGGGTGTTTAGGGTAAAGCACTACAATGGAGCTGACAAAATACATTGTTAAGTGACTAGGCTAGGTGTGTATGGGCCCAGGATAGCATGTTGGGGAGGTTAGTGAGGACATGTAGGCCAAAAAAGGAGCATTAAATGCTTACAGCATGCATGGGCACAAAGGGGACATTCACAGCATATTACAATCATGGTAATTAGGGAATGATGAAAGAAATACAATACATTAGCATACATTATATACATAGAATGTGATGTTAAAGGAGAAAACTTACCCTAATATAGTCCTTCTGCAGGACCTGAATGATGGCAGAACAGGTCTCTGGAATAATGATTCCCAGAGCCTTGGGGCAGATGCCTGTCAAGAACTTGAGGTCCTGTAGACTTCCACCTGTCGCCAAGTACCGAAACGTGGCGACTAGCCTCTGCTCCGGAGTGATGGCTTGCCACATGCAGGTATCCTGCCTGCTAATATAAGGTGACAGCAAAGCCAACAGAAGGTGAAAAACGGCGTCCGTCATCCGGAGAAAGTTCCTGAAATCATCAGGGTTATTCTCCTGGATCTCACGCAGCAAAGGCATATGAGAGAATTGGTCACGTTGAAGTAACCAATTCTTGGTCCATGAACTCCTCCCCACCCTGTTCATGGACTGGGCTTGGCTCCAAGTAAGAACCCCAACACCAAGCCCCTGCGCAGCATGAACTCTATGATGAGTACATACCCACAACATGGCTTCAAAATGGTCGGCTGGTCAGAACGAACTAACAGAACGCACTGAAGAACAGCAAGGCCTGTGAAGAGCGAGCTGAAAATCAGAAACGAGCGGATAAGAATGCACTGGAAAACAGATATGAACTGACTACACGCACTGAAGAACAGATACAAACCCCACAAGCTCAAACTGAACAGCTGTAAAACGATCTGAAAAGCACGAGTTTGAAAAGCGCTAATCGTCTCTCACCAAACTTCTACTAACACGAGTTAAACACAAGATTAGCAGAAGGAGCCCAAAGGGTGGCGCAGTGGCTATTGAACTTCCTTTTTCTAGTGCCGTCGTACGTGTTGTACATCACTGCGTTCTTGACGGTTGGAATTTGGTGTGACCGTGTGTATCCAAGATAGCTTGAACGGAATTCCGTCAGAATTCTGTCGGAAAAACCTTCAGAGTTTATTCCAACGGGAAAACCAGTCGTGTGTACAGGGCATTAGAAATCCTGAAAGTGGTGATTGGTTGTCAGGGTCCTGTAGGCAGCTAGGCTCCCAAAAAGTCCCACACATGTGGTATCCTCGTACTCAGGAGGAGCAGAAGAATGTATTTTGGGGTGTAATTTCACATATGCCCATGGAATGTTTGAGCAATATATCATTTAGTGATGACTTTGTGAAAAAAAAAAATGTATTGTAATTTTCCAGAAACTTGTGGCAAAATATAAAATATTCAATGGACTTAACATGCCACTCAGCAAATAGCTTGGGATGTCTACTTTCCAAAATAGGGTCATTGGGGGGGGGGGGTTTGTGCTATCTGGGCATTTCATGGTCTCTGAAACTGTGTAAGGTAGTGAAGAGTGAAATAAAAAATTTACGCCCTTAGAAAGCCTGAAGGCGGTGATTGGTTTTCGGGATCTTGTACACGGCTAGGCTCCCAAAAAGTCCCACATATGTGGTATTCCTGTACTCAGGAGAAGCAGCAAAAACTGAAAATTGTATGCTCACCTTTCCATAATTTTCCTTTCTGACGCATCCCATGGCAGCACACACATTGGGTTGTGACTCCGCCTCCACAACCTGATAGGACTGGTTAGCTATAAGTTTTGAAGAGGAGTCCACCTTTGCATTCTTAGTAACTATCACCTTAGAAGGGTGGGATTCTGTGTGTACTGCCATGGGATGCGTCAGGAAAGGAAAATTACGGAAAGGTGAGTATACAATTTTCCGTTTTCCTGACGCATCATGGCAGCACACACATTGGGAAATAACTTGCTACATGGGTGGGTGCTTTCAGAAGATTTTATTTACTCAAGTACATGGTATAGAAGAATTATTCAGAATGATTGATCTTCCTAACTCAACCGTAGTTAAATGAGCCGGGTCTATTCTGTAGTGTGATATGAAAGTGTTTCTGGAAGACCAAGCTGCTGCCTTACAAATGGTCTCTGAGGACACTCTACAGTATGCTGCCCAGGAGGTCGCTACCGCTCTAGTCAAATGGGCCTTTAATCCGTCCGGTATTGGGAGTAGCCGAATTTGGGTATGCTCTTTTGATGGTTTTTACAAGCCAAGAAGCTATTGTTCTTGAGGAGGCCGCCTGACCTTTTTTTGCGCCATGTGGTATAACTAGAAGGTTTTCAGTCTTTCTGAACTGCTTGGTAGCTTCTAAGCAGGTGGAGATAACAGATTTAATGTCCAATGGATGTGGTTTCCCTTCACTAGTAAGAAAAACTGGAAGATTGATTTCCGAGTTGAAGTGGAAGGTAGAGGCTACCTTAGGTATGAACTGATCTGAGGGTCTGAGGACGACTCTATCCGGGTAAAAAACCAGATACGGTTCTTTGATTAGTAGAGCTTGCAACTCTGAAACTCTTTTGGCAGACATTATTGCGACCAAAAAAGATAATTTAAACGTTAGATCCCATAAGGATACTGATTCTAGAGGGAAGAAGAGTTCTTTTGACAGAGCCTCTAGCACAATCGACAGGTCCCAAGTCGGAAAGGTTGGTTTTCTTGGTGGCCTTATTTTCAGGCATGCTTTCTGGAATTGAATTATGAGCAGATCCAGTGCCCATTTGGTTCCCGTCATTGCGGACAGTGCAGAGACTTGTACTTTGAGAGTGTTTGAAGCTAGTCCTCTCTTCAGTCCTAGTTGTAGGAACTCTAGGACTTGAGAGACTGAAGGAGAGAGTGGATCCCAAGACTGTTGCTGCGCAAATGTGGTGAATTTTTCCCAGATTTAGTTATATGTGTTGTTTGTTGTCCCTTTCCTGGCCTGCTGAAGTGTGTTCACTACTCTAAGTGAACACCCTTGATCTAGTAGCCTCTCCCTTTCAACCTCCAGGCCCCTAGGTGTAACCATTCCGGTGATGGATGTAGGAATGGGCCTTGTGAGAGCAGATCTGGGGTCACTGGTAGCGGAAACGGCTCTTCTGTGTTTAGCTGTAAGATGGTCGCAAACCATGGCCAGAACGGCAACACATCTATGACTATGGATGTCGATCTCCTCGGCCTGGCCAGAAATCTGGCTATTACTGGAATCGGAGGGAAAATATATCCTAATTGGAAACTTCATGGGTGGTGAAGACAGTCGATCCCTGCCGCCGTCGGATAAGTGGCTCGCGCTAGGAACCGGGAACATTTGCTGTTCTCTGGAGTTGCTGCCAGATCCATATCGAGAATCGCCCACTTGCGAGTAAGAAGAGCAAAAACTTGAAGATTGAGGGACCACTCGTTGTTTGATATAAATATTCGGCTCAGGTCGTCCGCAAGTTGGTTCTGTACTTCCGGGACGTATATTGCTTTCAAATCCGTCAGATGAACTTGAGCCCTTTCGATTATAGGGCGAACTTCTTCCATGAGCGTGTTGCTCCTGGTACCTCCTTGTCTGTGAACGTAATTTACAGCCATCGTGTTGTCCATGCGTAGGAGAATGTTCCTCCCTGCGAGGAGTGGTCCGAATGTTAAGAGAGGTTGCCAGGCAGCCCTGAGTTCCAGAATGTTTGAAACTATACTTTGTGGGTGAAAGGACCAACGACCCTGTGCCCCTTGTTGTTGATAATGTGCTCCCCACCCCTGGAGGCTGGCATCTGTGGTGATTATCTCTGGTAGTGGCGGTACTATGGGCCACTTGCGTGTTAGGTTGCTGATTCGAGTCCACCACTGTGCAGACTTCTTCACTGCTCATGATGATCATGATCC
This sequence comes from Aquarana catesbeiana, assembly GCF_042186555.1. Classification (NCBI taxonomy): domain Eukaryota; kingdom Metazoa; phylum Chordata; class Amphibia; order Anura; family Ranidae; genus Aquarana; species Aquarana catesbeiana. The sequence continues at coordinate 203,291,186 of NC_133331.1, forward strand.
GCTGGTTCATTGATGACCCGTTCCACTGTCTTAGGAACGAATTTTGGAATGTTCTCGAGTTCCATTGGGACCATTGGACCATTAGAAAGGTGGAAGACATTGAACCCAAGATGCTTAGACACGTTCCGGCTGATAGGTACTCTGCTGCCAGAAGCTTCTTTGTTTTTTGAACCAGCGGTTCTATTTTTGCTTGGGGAAGTCCAACCATGTTGGAACTGGTGTCTATCTCGGCACCTAAGAAAATGATTTTTTGTGCCGGAACCAGGTTGCTCTTCTTCCAATTTATTATCCAGCCAAACCGTTTGAGTGTGGAAATTAGTATTGTTCGATGTAACAGCAGAGTTTGTTGGCTGTCGGCTAGGAGGAGTATGTCGTCCAGATAGTGTAGGACTCTCAATCCTTTCTCCCTCAGATGCGCTATTACCGGTAGCAAGACCTTTGTAAAGGTCCTGGGGGCCATTGATATCCCAGATGGGAGGCTCTAAAACTGAAAGTGGTGGCTACCTATTGCGAAGCGTAGGTACTTCTGGAAGGTTTGGTGCATGGGAATATGCAAATAGGCATCGGACAAATCGACCGAGAGCATCCAATCTTTTTTCCCTACTGCTAGTAATACTGATTGAAGGCTTTCCATCTTGAAGGATTCGACTAAAATTTCTCGTTTCATTGAGGCTTTTTAAGTCGAGTACCGGCCTCAAGTCTCCTGTCTTTTTTGTTACTAAAAAAAGAGGAGAATAAAATCCTGTGCCCTTCTGTTCCCATGGAACCTCTACAATTGCCTGTTTTTGTAGTAATTCCAGGATATACTTGGTTAGAAGTTTTCGCTTCGGGAGGGAAGATGGTAGTCTGGTAACTCTGTAGTATTCTTTGGGTGGCTTGTGTTTGAATGCCCATCTGTGACCCTCTTGGATGGTTGATATCGTCCAGGGGTCTCTTATAAGGTCTATCCATACGTGAGCAAATAGCCTCAATCTCGCTCCCACTATTGCGGGTTGGGCTTGCGTGCCATCAAAATGACTTTTGTTGATCTCCTGAGTTGGGGGCTTTGGGTTTCTGCCCCCTCACAAAAGATGGTTGTGGATTTTGCCAATTTAGTTTAAATTGCTTCCCTGGCCTATAAGACCTTGCTTCTCGATATCTTTTGGGCAGATGACGTCTAAACGGTGGGTTTTTCTGTTGTTTAGGTCTTCTATCAGAGGGGATGAGACCCGATTTACCTCCCGTAACTTTCGAGAATCTAGCTTAGGCCCGATTAGGTATGTACCGTCATATGGGATTCTACACCAACTGTATTTTGAAGTTGCATCTGCGACCCAAGGCTTTAGACACAAGGCTCTTCTGGATGTTACTGATGCCAACATTGCTCTCGCTGAGGATCTTATGATATCCACCAATGCTTCTGCCACGAAGTCTCCTGCCAGGCTGAGTTCCTGTAGAGCGGATGTCATTTTCTCCTGGTCTGCTGCTTCTAGCAATAATTTTGCAATGTTAGATATCCAGCTGGTGATAGCTCTGCCGACTGCTGCCAGTGTAACTGCCGGCCTGCAGGCTCCTCCTGCCGCTGAATAGGCTTTTTTAAGGTCGAGGTCTATCTTTCGATCCATTACGTCTCTGAAGGTGAGGGCATCCTCGATTGGTAGAGTTACATGTCGCGCCAAGTGCATTAATGAAGAATCCACCACAGGTGCTGAGATGAGAGGATTTACCGTTGGTTCCCTTAGAGGGTAAAGCTTGGCTAGCCTATTGTTTAGACCAGATTTTTTATCTGGCTTTTGCCACTCGTCCTTTATTAGTTCTTCAAGTTCATCAATAAATGGAAAGGATTCAGGATTTTTTTTCAGGTTAGGAAAGTATTTCCTTAGTTTACAAGGAGCATCCTTTTCTTCTTCCCATCCGATCGCCTCCTTTACTGATCTCGCGAAAGGGTCTATTAGTGTGAAGTCAAAGGAAGTGAGTATTTGGACTTCATCCTCCTATGGTGAAACCTCTTGGTCTTGAGGCTCGTAAGAAGTTGAGGCCGAAGTAGATTGCCTAACTGATTTGGATGCTGCCACCTGCATAATAGATTCTTTCACTGATTCTCTTATTATGTTGGATGCCTCTCTTGCATCAGCTTCTTTATCACGGGTTGCCTCGTTGAAGCATGTTTGGCATACCAGTTTCTCAGGTAGAGCTTGCGTTCCACAGACCCAGCAGGTATTGGCCGCAGTTTCTGGTGAGAAGATGTTGAATCTCTATGATGGGAGGATCATGAATGACTTCTCCGAGAATGAGAGTGTCTTGAAGGTGAATGCTCTTTTCTTTTAGAATGCGATGACCTTGATGACCTGCCGGAACTACCAGTACAAGATGGTATTAGTGGCAATGCTCTCTTTTCTCCTCTTCATGACTTACCCATCATACGCCTCCTTACCTTGTAGTCCGTGAGTGGTCTGCTGAGGCAGTGGCCTCCATAGGAGAGAGTAGAGTGTGTCTAAAGAGAGAATAAAAAAAAAGAAAAGAATTCCCCCTTCTTTTTTTTTGAATGAATGGTAGTCAGTGCTGGAAAAGAGAGAGAGAGGGAGTATGTGTCTTACCAGAATCCAGGTGGCAGAGATGAGGCAGCAAGGCAGCAAATGAAGAGCAGGATTGGGGTGGAGGGTGGTCTTTTACCCTCAAAACGACATGCTGAATGCCAAATGTCATTTTTAAATAGACCGCTGTCCGGCGCTATTTTGGATGCTGGCGAAAAGAGGACGCCGGCTGTGTCACTTCCTTGCGCCGTGAGTCCGAGCCAGCCGCCATGATGGAGATGGCAGGGTGAGGAACTACAGCGCCCAGCAGACCCAAAACGAGGGGAAGGGAGGAAAAAAAAAAAAAACTAAGGATGACAAGTAAAAGTAAGACAGTGGAGAACCTACCAGGTGGCAGGAAACAGAAACCTTAGGAGGTAAGAGGTGGAGACCGCTGCATATAATTAAAACCTGTTTAAGGCTTTGTAAAATGTGATTAAAAAAGCATACCCCTGAGACCATCAGAGTGGGGGTCCCTGCATAAAGCTCGTTTAGAGACTGTACAGTCAGGGCTTCCAATTAGGAGAGGCTGAACCTAGCTGGGGAGAATCGGTAAGGGGTTCCAAGTTCTAGCCAGTCGATCCATACAGGTGAGGAAAAAAAGGAGAATGCAAAGGTGGACTCTTCTTCAAAACTTATAGCTAACCAGTCCTATCAGGTTGTGGAGGCGGAGTCACAACCCAATGTGTGTGCCTCCATGATGAGTCAGGAAATGTATTTTGGGGTGTAATTTCACATATGCTGTAGCATGTTTGAGCAATATATAATTTTCCCAAATCTTGTGGCAAAATATAAAATATTTCATGGACTCAACATGCCTATCAGCAAACAGCTTGGGGTGTCTACTTTCCAAAAAGGGGTCATTTGAGGGGGTTTTGACCCGTCCTGGTATTTTATGCACAACATTAGCAGCTTATGCCACACATTACCCACTCTTCTAACCACTTGAAGACAAAGCCCTTTCTGCCACTTTTTCATTACATGAAAAAATACTTTTCTTTTGGTAGAAAATTACCTTGAACCCCCAAACATTATACATTTTTTTAAAGCAAAGGCCATACAGATTAAAATGGTGGGTGTTGCATTTTTTTCACACAGTATTTGCGCAGCGATTTTTAAAATGCAATTTTTTTGGACAAAAAACACTTTTTTGAATTTTAATGCACGAAAACACACTATATTGACCAAATGTTTGGTAAAATTATAAAAGATGATCTTATGCGGAGTACATAGATACCAAACACGACATGCTTTAAATTGCGCACAACCGTGCAGCGGCGACAAACTAAATACATTTTTAAAAGCCTTTACAGGTTACCACTTTAGATTTATGGAGGAGGTCTACTGCTAAAATTACTGCCCTCAATCTGACGTTTGCGGTGATACCTCACATGCATGGTGCAATTGTTGTTTACAAATGACACGAGACCGATGCTTGCGTTTCCCATTGCGCGCAAGCACGGGGGGCAGGGGTGCTTTTTTTTTTTTTAATAATTTATTTTGCTTTTTTTATTTTATTTTTACACTGTTCCTTTCATTTTTTTTTTTTTTTTATCATTTTTATTGTTATCACAGGGAATGTAAATATCCCCTATGATAGCAATAGGTAGTGACAGGTACTCTTTTTTTTTTTTTTTTTTCTGTTATTTCTACATCAAGTTCCTCCGACCACCTCCTCCTGTGTCCGCTCGCTCCCTCCGCTCTCATACGGCTTAGCCACGAATAGGCGACTGAGGTAGCCTTATCAATTGGATTCCCGTCCCTACATACCGACTCCAAAGCCGTCAGGGGTCTATATAATTGTTGAGGGTTCTTAAATTTGCCTAGGTAGCTTCTTATCTGAAAATAGGTCCATTGTCTCATTTGAGGTAGGTCTTTTTCTGTCTTAAGGGAGGACCAGTCTCTGAATTTGTCCTCTGTGTAGCAGTCCCCTGCCAGCAGGGGGATATCTTGGGATGGTGTTTTGAGTGTCAGGTTGTGTACTCCTGGTATGAAGTCAGGGTTATCTGTCAAAGGCATCAGAGGGCTGGGGAAGGTAGTAAGCTCTCTATGTTTGGCTAACTTATTAATGATCTTCAATGTCGTGCCAGTGAGTGTATGTGTACGAATGTTGTGGGGGAAACTTCTCAAGGTAGCCCATGGTGAGTACTTAAGCGGAAGTGTGGCTAAAGCTGACTCTAGGGTGACCCAATCTTTTACAGAACCGTGGCAGTGCTAGTCGATGACTCTGGCTATATGTGAGGCATAGTAGTAATGCTGAAAGTGAATTCCTCCTAAGTCTTTGGGTTTGACCAGAGTAGTTAGTTTGATTCTGGGTTTTTTGTGTTGCCAGAGAAATCTTGTGACTATCGAGTTGAGATCTTTGAAGAATTTCTGAGGTATCTCAATCGGCAATGAGCGGATTAAATACAGAAATTTGGGTAGAGCCTATCTGGCAGAGAGATGTTTAGCGCCTCTGACTTTGTATAATTTATTTTTAAGTTAGATACATATCCGTAATGCGCAAATTCTTGTAACAGATTAGGAAGAGTTATGGTTGGTTATTTGTTAAGAAAAACAATAAATCGTCCGCGTACGCCGCTACCTTATATTCTCTGTCAGTGATCTGGAATCCCTGAATTGCGGCATTATTTTGTACTGATCTGATGAAGGGTTCTAAAGAGAGAATAAATAGTAGGGGCGATAAGGGGCATCCCTGTCTAGTCCCATTCTTTATATGTACTTTTTATAAAGTTATAAAGCTTCGTATAAAAGGTATGGAAGTGTTTAGCTATCGCCTCTGAGGCCACATCTAACTTCCCTTCCTTGGACCTGATCCCGGCAATATTATTAATCGAATTATGTTCTCTCAGGGCTCTCGCCAAGAACCTTCCTACCTTATCACCTGACTCGTAATAGAGTCGTTTCTTAAAGAATAGCATCCGTTTGGCTTTGGCATTGAGTAGGAGTTGCAGTTCTTTCCTGGCCTCAAAGAGCCTCTTGGCTGAGGCTACCGAGAGAGATTGTTTATGTAATAACTCCAATGAACTAATTTGGGTAATTTCTTTACATGGGCATCTCTTTCTTTTTTACGTCTGGAACCTAGGTCTATCAGTAATCCCCGGATAGTGCATTTGTGTGCTTCCCATACCATTAAGGGATCTGCCTCAGGGGTGTTATTGTGCTTAAAAAATTTTGTTAGGTTGCTAGTGATGGTAGGTAGGAGTGTCCGGTCGGTCAAAAGTGACGTGTTTAACCTCCAAGTCGGTTGCTGCCTTGCTATATTCTGTAATTCCAAAGCTGTTGAAATAGGGGCATGATCTGAGATCATTTGGGTTCCTATACGTGTATCAGTTATCTTCGAGAGGTCCCTTTGAGAGATGAAAATGCAATCCAGACGTGCATATCTGTTATGCGGGACTGAGAAATGTGTGTAATCCCTTCCCTCTGGGTTGAGAAAGCGCCAGGAGTCAACCAGCTGCAGTTTTTGTAAGAGTGATTTAAGTTTTTTTTTAAATTTATAGGTAATGCAGGTCCTACTGTTGGATGTATCCAGCAGGGGGTTTAGGGGAACGTTAAAATCCCCCCCTAATATAAGGCTGCCCTTGGCAAACTCCTGTAGCTTCCCCACAATGTGTTGGCAAAATGTAGTGTGCGCTTTGTTTGGGAAGTACACGTTGGCTAAAGTTATGGGTATGTCATTGTATGAGCCTTTCAAGAACACATATCGTCCGTCAGGGTCACATAATTGTTCGGTCAACTTGAAGGGTGTATCTTTACCTACAAATATCGTGACACCCTTTGATTTGGAGTCAGCAGTCGTGGCATGGAAAGCCATCGGAAATTGCGGGCTCGTGATTTTTGGGATATGATGGGTCTTAAAATGGGTTTCTTGTAGAAACACAAACTGAGGCTTACCTTTTTTAAGTTCCCTCAAAAGGGTGGAGCGGCGTTCAGGAACGTTCAAACCTCTGATGTTATGTGAGATCACAAGGGGTCGATGCCCCAATGATGAGTAAACCATAACGGTGAAGGAGGAGGCGCTCGGATGTCAAAGCTGCGGAGACAAAACTACAAGCCAGAAGTTAGTATCCGATACTCCAATCAGAAACTGCACACCTATAGCTGTCTAAATGGGTACCTTCTTAAGGTGAAATATAAAGGGATCTTAGAGGGAGAGAAGAAATACGAGAAAGGAAAAAGAAAGAGTAAGAAATTAACTTAGTGGGAGGATATTACAGTGGTGGATCTCTCTCCAGAGAAAACTTCAACACCCCCAGGGGAGAGGTACCACCGAACGTAATGCAGGCGCTTCCCCTATCCCCCTCGGGAGTCAGGAAAGCTTTGTGGGGTCGCTGGGAGGCGACAGCAGCCAGAGGGCAACCTACTCTCCAATTTATTGGAGATATAAGAGTAACCAAATTAGAACAGCCTCATAGAGGCACACACATCTGGCTCACTCAAGCATATAAAATGTTGGTATACAATTTACACCCGACCAAGGTGTAGTGTGTATATTAGGGCAGATGTGTGATAGATTGGCAACATAGGTAACACGGGTACTAATATGCTAATTGTGGTGTGAAACTATTATCGTAACTAGTAAACATTAACCATCATCAGTAAGAGCACTCTTAGAACAAGTGCGGAACCAGTTCAAAGCTTGACATTGTATATAGGTTAAAGGTGACCAACAAGAACTGTAAAAAAAAAAAAAAAAGGGTTTTATGTTCAGATCATATCTGTATCCCAAGTGGTCATCCTCATGTCACTTGAATCTGTTCTTCTGCAAATATAGAACTGATGGACTATCTAGTTGCATAGTCTCATGGCTATCTCAGAAATAGACCTGCAATGAAAGAAAGAGTTTGTTTGCCTGACAGTGAGCCACGTCCAGGGCATAACCGTGTAAAAATCAAGCATTAATTCTGCCCCAAAATGCGAGCAAATAATGTGCCAAAGGCCTGAGGATTTTCATCTATAAACATCAGGCTCGTGTACACATAAGCTGCTAGATAGGCTCTAAGTACTGTAGCTGTCAGAGCATGCGATTAAGCTGGGATCTCCATGAAATGTTCGTATCTTTTAGGACTAACAAACTTACAGGTGGATGCATATACAATACAATTACCCGTGTGCCTTGAGGAATATGGCAGTTGGTGATTGGAAAAATTGTGATACAACAACGATCCAGTCCATCTATTCGCATTCCTGGGATCTAGAAGGACCAGCCATTCTTCTCGGTGTATCCGCAAAGGTATTGTTACCTCTGCTCTGTTTGTGTTTTTTCAGTTGTCTCTTGTCTGGGGATGAGAGAGGTGAAGAGGGTGGGCTTCTAATCAGTGGTGGCTGTAGAAAGTCTGCATACCAGTCTGGAAGCTCCATTTGTCCCAAGTCTAGTGTCTCGCAGAATTCTGGGAGATCAGCCGGCGTGCGTATGATGCATTGGTGTCCGTTGTGAGTGACTGTGAGGGCGAAAGGAAATCGCCATGAGTATCTCAAGTCCCTTGCTCTCAGTTTCTCCAGTAGAGAGCGCAGTGCTTGCCTATTCCTCAGAGTGATCTGTGAGAGATCTTGGAATAACATAATCGTGGCGCCATGAAAGATAATTTGGTCATTCCGTCTCGCTTTACGCATGATCTCCTCTTTGGTGGCGAAACTTTGCAAACAACAAATTATGTCCCGAGGTGGTGCTGTTTCAGACCCCCTAGGCCTAAGGGCTCTATGGGCTCTCACAAATTCAATCTCTGTGTCTTCTTGTCTCTCAAGCAGGCTATTGAAGACTCTCCGGAGTGCTGGGACAATCTGCTCTTGTTCCACCGACTCTGGGATCCCTCGCACCCTAATGTTGCACCTCCTCCCCCTATTGTCGAGGTCCTCAATGTGTCGATTCATATCAATAAAATGCTGCATGTGAGTTGTTGTTGCAATCTCTAATTTATGGATCGCCTTGTCTCTGTGTCTGCCTGCGTTTTCGGCCGCCGCCATCTTCTCATTAATCACCATCATGCTTGTTTTCAGGTCGGTTATAGCAGCCGAGAAGGTGGCTTTAATGTCAGCTGCAAACACTGACATGTTTGCAAATGTGAGCAGGTGGTCCGGTCTGGACTTACCCCTGCCTGTGTCCTCCGTAGCTGACATGGAGTCCTCGCTCTCTCCCTCATCATGAGGCGTCAGCGCCATCTTGCTTCTCGTGGTTCCGCTACAGGCCGCTGATTTGTGTTTGAAGATGTCCGCTATGTTAGCGTTAGCTGAAGCCGAATTGCGGCGTGTTCTGGAGCGGGGAGTCCAATGGAGCTTTCTGCCCGGCATCTGTGTGCTGTGGGTCGGGTGTTAGGCTGGGAACCACTGTGTGTCCCCCAGAGCTCTCTCCGTGTGCTGCCATCTCCGCCGCGTTCCAAGCCACGCCCCCCCTTTTTTTTTTAACTGGGGTCTATTAGACTCTAGATCTCTCCTCTGCCCTCAAAGCATCTGACCACACCAAGATCGGTGTGATAAGATGCTTTCCCAATTTCCCAATGGCGCTGTTTATAACCAGCGAAACTGAAGTCATGAAATGCTCGTAGCTTCCAGTTTCTTAGGCCATAGAGATGATTGGCGTCGTTCTGGTCTTCGATCAACTCTATGGTCAGTTGGCGGAACCACCGGCTGCATTCTCAGTTTCCCCGGTGGGACAGGAGAGCCCGAGAAAACTATGGAAGACGACGGGGGGGTGTTCCCTCCCACTGCTTGCAAAAGCAGTCTAGAGGCTAATTAGCCGCTAGGATTGCTTTTACGTGAAAGCTGACCGCTGGCTGAAATTATCGATACCAAGGTGATACCTAAACCTGCAGGCATCATTCTGGCATAACCACTCAAAGTCCAGCAACATACCAGTACGTTGCTGGTCCTTGTTGGGCATATATTGTAATGTTTTTAGACTATAATAGTGTATCAAAGTCTCTGGCCTTGTCCAGTCTAACAAGAACCTTCCAAGCCAAAGATAGCTGACATCCTTCTGTATGTGGTGGGTTGTGAGGCATAGTGGGTGCAAGGTGTACAAAGTTATTGGGCGCCAGACACTTCTTCGATGTAAAAGAGGTTTTTATTTCTCTTAACAGTCCTTTTTGTATTTTTGGGGGAAAGAGGGTTAGGGCCCGGACACCCTTAAATAGTTGCAAATTCAATTGGCAGACTCCGAGACTTCAATAAGAGAACAGGGAAAGGCCCCAGCAAGAAGCCACATCTGCACTTGCAGGAATACTGTCTCCTATGATAACAGTCTGTAACAGTTCCTAACTCAGGCGTAACAGTTCTTTCAGCTCCTGGTCTCTCACTAGACCCTCTGATTCATTGACTCCGAATCCCTTGAGCTCCTCCAAGATTTACGGTGGTATCTCCCTCAAGCGTCACCCCTGCTTTTCTTCTGGGTCTCTAGCTTGGCACTGCAGATACTTCTCAACCTCACCCCTGTTAACCGGCGAGGTCCCTGGCTTGACTTACAAGGTTGCTCTGCAAGCGTCTCCTCCGCGGGTTGGGTCCCTGACTTGATCACCACCTGAAGTTTACTGATTCTCCACCGTGACCTTTCACTGAGAATGTGGTTCTGGTACTTGCTGCAGTTACGCACTGTGGTCCCTGGTAAAGGTGGTTGGTCCCTTTGTGGTGACAGCTTCCCTTCTACCTCCGACCACTGACAGTTTCTCTGGCTGGCAGTACCGTCACTTCTGGTTGGACTGCAAGCCGCAATCCTAACCCTGAACTGCTCTCTTTACTTCTGGATAGGCCCTCACACAGTCTAACGGCCAGATGCCCCCAATCTCCTGCCTAGCAGCCCGGGGCATACGACAAATGTCCACCCAGACAGCTGTCAAGGTGGCACAGAACATAGATCACCTGACCTCACCCGAATATATAAGTTCTCCCAACAGGCCAAGGGATTCAATAAAACCCCTCCCTATATCCTCATAACCTGACCTTGGGTTGCCATTCTCATATCTAGTACCACCAAGTACCCGGCCACCTAGTGGTAGGAGAGAAAAGTTCAACAAGGCCAAACTTAGGGAGCAATCAATAGATCTCTATCAATCGACCAAGATAACTACTCTTGGTAAGTCAATTTGTGAGGAGCTCCTTGACTAAACCCCAGGTTGCTACAATAGAATAGAAAAGAATATAATTTAAAAAAAATGGAATACAATGAAATAGAATAGAAAGATTATAACCATTTCCCAAAATGCAAATAGAATCAATTCGAATAGAATAGAAAATAATAGATTAGAATAGAATAGAAAATACCGTAACATAATAGTATAGAAAAAACAACAGGATAGAATAGAATAGAAAGAATATAACCATCTTTGAAAAATTAGAATTTCAAATAGAATATATTTTAGTTGGAATAGAAAATAATAGAATAGAATAGACTAGGTTAGAATAGAATAGAAAATAAAATAATAGAATAGAAAAGAATAAAATAAACACATAGAAAATGAATAGAATTTAAATAGAATAGAACATAATACATTGTAAAATACGGGAATATTATTATATTTACTCTATTCTGTTGTGTTTTTTTCTATATTACTGCATTTCCCCGAAAATAAGCCCTACCCTGTAAGTAAGACCTATCGTGATTATCAGGGCGGGCTGCAATATAAGCCCTACCCTGAAAATAAGCCTAGTAAATCTCATTAAAAGTCCTGTAATTCGTTTAGTAAATATGGGCCAGTGCCTCAGTTTGCGACTGTATTAAAAAAAAACATGTTTACACCCACCGCTGACCCGCTGGAGGTCCTCTTCTCTCCTCCCGGCTGACGTCTGGTTGCCCCTTCCTCTTCTGTGCATGGAGCGGGCTGACGTCAGCCAGGATCTCGGTTCTTCTCTTTCCTCCCCTCCTCCCACCTGATATCGGCGGCCCCTACATCTTCAGTGCACAGACGTCAGCGGCGATCTCGGCTCTTCTTTTTCCTCCTCTCCTCCCGCTGACGTCTGCGGCCCCTCCCTCTTTAGTGCACAGAGCAGGCTGACGTCACAACAATCTCGGCTCTTCTCTTTCCTCATCTCCTCCGAGATCTCAGAGAAGAAGAGGGAGCTTATAAAGGTGTTAAAAAGGTACTGTAATATAAAACTGTGAACACACTGAACTTCAAACAGATTACATAATTTCATAATGATGTAAAAAATGATGTAAAAAACGGACTCCTGACCTGACAATGAGGGGGAGGGGAAGACAGAGGACACAGTATTTTTAGATTTTAAGAAAATAGAGATGGGAAAATGACACAGCACAAACACTGTGTTGTCTATCATGCTTTAAAGGAACAGTTTTTTTTTTTAAAAGCAACAACCCCTTTAAGACTGTCAGCCAGACAGACTTGAGACCTTTTGCGCACTTTATGCGTATACGGTATTAATACAGTACGGTATTTTGATCCCCAGACAAGATGAGTTCAAAGAGAAAGAGCTATTCCGTAGAGTACAAGAAAGGAATAGTGGAGGACTCCGACGGCAAGAATCTTACCGCTTTCTGCAAAGAGATGAAGTTAGATCTCCAAATGGTCCGAAAATGGCGAGCGGAGTACGGTAACCTCAGTCAAAAGGTGGACGAGGGAAATGCTAAGAAGCACAAGTGTGGATCAGGTCGGCAGCCATTATATCTTGAGCTGGAAGACATCATCTGTGAATGGATTGCTGACAAGTAGGGATGAGCTTCGAGTTCGAGTCGAACTCATGTTCGACTCGAACATTGGCTGTTCGCAAGTTCACCGAACAGCGAACAATTTGGGGTGTTCGCGGCAAATTCGAATGCCGCGGAACACCCTTTAAAAGTCTATGGGAGAAATCAAAAGTGCTAATTTTAAAGGCTAATATGCAAGTTATTGTCATAAAAAGTGTTTGGGGACCTGGGTCCTGCCCCAGGGGACATGGATCAATGCAAAAAAAAGTTTTAAAAACGGCCGTTTTTTCAGGAGCAGTGATTTTAATAATACTTAAAGTCAATCAATAAAAGTGTAATATCCCTTTAAATTTCGTACCTGGGGGGTGTCTATAGTGTGCCTGTAAAGGGGCGCATGTTTCCTGTGTTTAGAACAGTCTGACAGCAAAATGACATTTTGAAGGAAAAAACTCATTTAAAACTACCCGCGGCTATTGCATTGCCGACAATACACATAGAAGTTCATTGATAAAAACGGCATGGGAATTCCCCAAAGGGGAACCCCGAACCAAAATTAAAAAAAAAAATGACGTGGGGGTCCCCCTAAATTCCATACCAGGCCCTTCAGGTCTGGTATGGATATTAAGGGGAACCCCGGCCAAAATTTAAAAAAAAAAATGACGTGGGGTTCCCCCTAAATTCCATACCAGACCCTTCAGGTCTGGTATGGATTTTAAGGGGAACCCCGCGCCAAAAAAAAAAAAAAAAACGGCGTGGGGTCCCCCCAAAAATCCATACCAGACCCTTATCCGAGCACGCAACCTGGCAGGCCGCAGGAAAAGAGGGGGGGACGAGAGTGCAGCCCCCCCTCTCTCCTGAACCGTACCAGGCCACATGCCCTCAACATTGGGAGGGTGCTTTGGGGTAGCCCCCCAAAACACCTTGTCCCCATGTTGATGAGGACAAGGGCCTCATCCCCACAACCCTGGCCGGTGGTTGTGGGGGTCTGCGGGCGGGGGGCTTATCGGAATCTGGAAGCCCCCTTTAACAAGGTGACCCCCAGATCCCGGCCCCCCCCTGTGTGAAATGGTAAGGGGGTACATAAGTACCCCTACCATTTCACGAAAAAAGTGTCAAAAATGTTAAAAATGACAAGAGACAGTTTTTGACAATTCCTTTATTTAAATGCTTCTTCTTTCTTCTATCTTGCTTCATCTTCTGGTTCTTCTGGCTCTTCTGGTTCTTCTGGTTCTTCCTCCGGCGTTCTCGTCCAGCATCTCCTCCGCGGCGTCTTCTGTCTTCTTCTCCTCGGGCCGCTCCGCACCCATGGCATGGGGGGGAGGCTCCCGCTCTTCTCTTCTTCTCTTCTTCTTTTCTTCTTTTCTTCTTTTCTTCTCTTCTTCTCTTCTTCTTCATTTTCTTCTCCGGGCCGCTCCGCAATCCATGCTGGCATTGAGGGAGGCTCCCGCTGTGTGACGGCGCTCCTCGTCTGACAGTTCTTAAATAACGGGGGGGCGGGGCCACCCGGTGACCCCGCCCCCCTCTGACGCACGGTGACTTGACGGGACTTCCCTGTGGCATTCCCCGTGACGTCACAGGGAAGTCCCGTCAAGTCACCGTGCGTCAGAGGGGGGCGGGGTCACCGGGTGGCCCCGCCCCCCTCCGTTATTTAAGAACTGTCAGACGAGGAGCGCCGTCACACAGCGGGAGCCTCCCTCCATGCCAGCATGGATTGCGGAGCGGCCCGGAGAAGAAAATGAAGAAGAAGAGAAGAAGAGAAGAAAAGAAGAAAAGAAGAAAAGAAGAAGAGAAGAAGAGAAGAGCGGGAGCCTCCCCCCCATGCCATGGGTGCGGAGCGGCCCGAGGAGAAGAAGACAGAAGACGCCGCGGAGGAGATGCTGGACGAGAACGCCGGAGGAAGAACCAGAAGAACCAGAAGAGCCAGAAGAACCAGAAGATGAAGCAAGATAGAAGAAAGAAGAAGCATTTAAATAAAGGAATTGTCAAAAACTGTCTCTTGTCATTTTTAACATTTTTGACACTTTTTTCGTGAAATGGTAGGGGTACTTATGTACCCCCTTACCATTTCACACAGGGGGGGGCCGGGATCTGGGGGTCACCTTGTTAAAGGGGGCTTCCAGATTCCGATAAGCCCCCCGCCCGCAGACCCCCACAACCACCGGCCAGGGTTGTGGGGATGAGGCCCTTGTCCTCATCAACATGGGGACAAGGTGTTTTGGGGGGCTACCCCAAAGCACCCTCCCAATGTTGAGGGCATGTGGCCTGGTACGGTTCAGGAGGGAGGGGGGGCCGCACTCTCGTCCCCCCCTCTTTTCCTGCGGCCTGCCAGGTTGCGTGCTCGGATAAGGGTCTGGTATGGATTTTTGGGGGGACCCCACGCCGTTTTTTTTTTTTTTTTTGGCGCGGGGTTCCCCTTAAAATCCATACCAGACCTGAAGGGTCTGGTATGGAATTTAGGGGGAACCCCACGTCATTTTTTTTTTTAAATTTTGGCCGGGGTTCCCCTTAATATCCATACCAGACCTGAAGGGCCTGGTATGGAATTTAGGGGGACCCCCACGTCATTTTTTTTTTTTAATTTTGGTTCGGGGTTCCCCTTTGGGGAATTCCCATGCCGTTTTTATCAATGAACTTCTATGTGTATTGTCGGCAATGCAATAGCCGCGGGTAGTTTTAAATGAGTTTTTTCCTTCAAAATGTCATTTTGCTGTCAGACTGTTCTAAACACAGGAAACATGCGCCCCTTTACAGGCACACTATAGACACCCCCCAGGTACGAAATTTAAAGGGATATTACACTTTTATTGTTTGACTTTAAGCATTATTAAAATCACTGCTCCTGAAAAAACGGCCGTTTTTAAAACTTTTTTTTGCATTGATCCATGTCCCCTGGGGCAGGACCCAGGTCCCCAAACACTTTTTATGACAATAACTTGCATATAAGCCTTGAAAATTAGCACTTTTGATTATTCATGTTCGTGTCCCATAGACTTTAACGGTGTTCGCATGTTCGAACGAACTTTTTTCCTGTTCGCATGTTCTGGTGCGAACCGAACAGGGGGGTGTTCGGCTCATCCCTACTGACAAGAGAGCAAAGGCTTTGGTTGTGCGCAGGGCTGATATTCAAGCATTTGCCCTTGCAATGGCACCACAGTTTGAAATATCCCCAGAATAATTCAAAGCATCACACCACTAGTTGGATGGCTCCTTAAGCGAAATGAACTGTATCTAAGAAGATCGACAACACTGTTCAAGCTGGAAGATACTGAAGTTGTTAAAAGTGCACTTGCATTCAAGTTCTTTGTTGATGGCATAGACTTTTCTAAATACCAACTCTCCAACATGATTGCAATGGAAAAAACTGCAGTGTATATAGGCCAAGGATCTTAAACGACAATTGATCAGAGGGGAGCCTCCTCAATCTACGTTCCCTCCACTGGTTATGAAAGTGCACGTGTTACTTGTGTTTTGGCAATTCGTCTGGATGGAAACAAAGCCACACCTCTAATCATCACAAACGGCAAGAAAGATAAGACTGAACGTATTTCAGGCATTTATGTTCTTGAAACCAAAAAAAGCCTGGTGCACACAAGCAGTTATAAGAAAGTGGATCAATTTAATGCTGCCACTTGTTTTGAGATGTGGCCAAAGAGGTCTGCTAGTCTGGGATTCAGCCAGCACACGCAGCGCAAAAGACATGAAGAACTTCCTTGCAGAGAGAAGAATAGATCAAGTAATGATTCTCGCAGGAATGACTGATTATCTCCAGACTCTTGATATTGCAATAAACAAACCATTCAAGGACCATTTGCACACAGAAATCAATGAATACACTGAAAATAAATTGGAGAAAATCAGCGTGGAAACTTTGTGAAGCCTAAACTGCTAGAGGTCGTGACATGGGTGAAGAATTCATGGGATAAAATCACTGGCAGCTGTGTTGCCAAAGCACTACAAGCAGGCTACATGGACAGGAAGTACTCGTTTAAGGAGAGCTATATTGCTGTACATGAGAGATTAGGTCCAATGGTTCAAAAGGAAATGGAGATGCAAGAAATTCAGACCGGCATTCAGGGTTTGGAGAGTTATGATCATATTCCAGAAGAAGATGACATGACTGTATTTGAATAAATGTAGTTTAATGTACATACTGTAAATAAATAAGACATCCCCTGAAAATAAGCCCTAGTGTGTTTTCCAAAATTAATATAGGACCCTGTCTTTTTTTCGAGAAAACACAGTATTCTGTTATTTTCTATTCTTTCCATTCTATTCAAATTTGAATTGATTCTATTTGAATTTTGGGAAATGGTAGTATTATTTATTTTCTATTCTATTGTTTTTTATTATATTCTTTTCTATTAGAATTTCAGAAGATGGTTATATTCTTTTTTTATTCTATTATTTTTTATTCTATTCTATTTGTTTCTATTCAATTATATTTCATTCCATTCTGTTCTTTTATTTTCTATTCTATTTTGTTCTCTTTTACTCTATTATATTCTATTCTATTATTTTCTGTTATATGCTTTTCTATTCTATTATATATTTTTTCTATACTATACCTTTATTTTCTATTCTATTTTATTCTCTTCGGAAATTCGAAAACTATTCGAGTTCGAAAACTATTAGAAAACTATGCGAATTTGAATTTGAAAAGTTTTCAATAATATGTAAATAAACCCTTTCATAAAGTTACTAGTGTCCTTCAAATTCGTGCCTGAGTGATACTCCTATGCATCAATCTCAACAAACATATGTTATATATACTGTGTTCATAAATAGTCCATAGTTCATTTTAAAGAAAAAAGAAAAAAAATCATGAAAAAATTGAGAAATATATATATATATATATATATATATATATATATATATATATATATATGAATAAAAAAGTGACAGGTGCTCTTCAAATCTGTGCTCAGTGCTTCTTATAGGTACTTTATAGGTATTGCACTCACCGGAACCATTCACCCCACGCAAGGGTATCTCGCTTTCACAGTATTTGCCACTGTGTAGCAAACAAAAGATTTTTTCCACTGTGTCAGCTGTTTGTTTCTGCTCTGCTTGCAGTATAAGGTATATGATTCGCCTTTAACTCTCCCTCCGCATCTCCCACGTGTAGAAAAGAGACAACTCCATAGTGTATTACCGTTTAAATGTTACATTTATTATGCATAAAAGTGGAAACGTACTCACATTTAGTTCAAGTAAATAGAGCTTGAAAATACAGGAAGCCGGAACAATTCGCGTTCCACGGCTCAAAACCGGAAGTGATGCAAAGATGCTGGAAGCTCCGCCCTACGTTTTGTCACTAAGACGTCATCTGGAGCGGCCGCTCCTGCATGACCTGAAACGAATGAGTGCGGATGTTGCATTTCTCCAGGAAACACACTTTAGGGATGGCAGCCTCCCTTTGCTTAGAAATAGGTATTATCCCCTGACTTACCATGCTACCAATTAGGGATGAGCTTTATGTTCGACTCCAACATCAGGTGTCCACCCGTTCATCGAAAAACAAACATTACGGGGCGTTCGCGGCAAATTCGAGCACCGCATAATGCCCCATAATGCACTGTGAGATCGCAGTGCATTGCTGTATGATGATTGGCCAAAGCATGCATCATGACCTGCATGCTTTGGCCAATCCCAGCGCCCTCAGTTAAAAGAGCCATAATTGGCCAAAGGCAGGGTGTCTTTAGCCAATTATGGCTCAGGGGGATTAAGTCCATACCCAACACTATATAAGGCTGCCTGCATGTCAGCCCTGTATAGTGTGTTGTTGGCATGGATGGAGAGAGAGTGTGATTTAGATTGAGCAGGCAGGCAGGTTATTCAGTTAGCTGCAGTGTATTTAAAATATATATATATATATATATATATATATAGTCTCGTATATATATATATATATATATAATATATATATATATATATATATATATATATATATATAGTCTCGTATATATATCTCTGCATCCAGTGTAGCTATATCTGACTGCAGGCCATTCCTGATGTACTTTTTCTAATATACTTCAGGCAGGCAGGTTATTCAGTTAGCTGCAGTGTATTTAATATATATTTATACAGTCAGTCTCATGTATATATATATATATATATATATATATATATATACACACTGTATCCAGTGTAGCCAAGCCTATATCTGACTGCAGGCCATTCCTGGTGTACTTTTTATAATATACTTCAGGCAGACATATATATATATACACACTGTCTCTTGTGTGTATATTTATATATATATATATATATATATATATATATATATATATATATATATATATATATATATATATATACTTTCACTGCAACCAGTGTTGCCTATATCTGATTGCAGGCCATTCCTGGTGTACTTTTTATAATATACTTCAGGCGGTGTACACAATACCGTGCACCCATAGTGCAGTTGCTACTACTTTTCTGGTGGTGTACACAGTACACAATACAGTGCACCCATAGTTGTTATTACACTTCTGGTGGTGTACACAATACCGTGCACCCCTAGTGCAGTTGCTGCTACTTTTCTGGTGGTGTACACAGTACACAATACAGTGCACCCATAGTTGTTTTTACACTTCTGTTGGTGTACACAGTACCGTGCACCCATAGTGCAGTTGCTACTACTTTTCTGGTGGTGTACACAGTATACAATACAGTGCACTCATAGTTGCTATTAGACTTCTGGTGGTGTACACAATACCGTGCACCCCTAGTGCAGTTGCTACTACTTTTCTGGTGGTGTACACAGTACACAGTGCAGTGTGGTTTTGCTAAACAAAATTTACAGCATGTCGGGAAGGCCACCAAGGAGAAGCAGATGCTCACAGGCCACTAAAAGAGGGCAAGCAGGCTCTGTGTCTACAGTCAACAGTACTGGTCGTAAAAACAGTGCATCCTCAGCACGTGGCCATGGGGCACACTTGTCCTTTTTTTCTGCAGCTGGCCCTGCTATTGAGCCACAACGTGCAGAAGAGTTTGTGGAATGGATAACAAAGCCGTCCTCATCCTCCTCATCCTCTGTCACCCAGGCTCAGAGTATTTTGCCTTCCAGTGCAGCAGCCAAAGTGGCCTATTCTATCGGCTCCATGTCAACAGTCACTCCTTCACTAGCCCCACTATCATGCACGGAGGAGTCCCCCGAACTATTCGACCACAGTGTCGGGTACATGCTGCAGGAGGATGCGTAGCGATTTGAAGACTCGGATGATGGTACCCAGGTTGAGGAAGGGAGTAACATGAGCCTAGAGAGAGGGGGGTGCCCAAGAAGGGCAAGAAACTGGCAGTCATCTTCCCCCAGCTGCAGCATATTGCCAAGTTATGGCAGAAACCTGTCTGAGAGGAATGAAGGTATAGAAATAATTGTCCCAAGAACTTGCGGCCAATCTGCTAGCAGTACACCAACATCTAATTTTAGCAGGCAAATTTCCCTACCCCAGTTGCTAAACCGTTGAAAGAAATTCAGTCCCAGCCATCCACATGTTCAGCGTCTGAATGCTAGCTTGGCCAAATTGCTAGCACTGCAATTGCTGCCTTTTCAGCTGGTAGACTGCCCCCTTTCGTGAATTTGTGGAATGTGCGGTACCTCAGTGGCAGGTTCCCAAACCTCATTTCTTTTCATGGAAGGCCATTCTGGCTCTCTACCAGCATGTGGAAGGCAATGTATTGGCCTCCTTGAACAGGGCGGTCAGCAGTAAGGTGCATATTACTGCTGACTCATGGTCCAGCAGGCATGGACAGGGACGTTACCTTTCTTTCACGGCGCACTGGGTAACTCTGCTGGCAGCTGGGAAGGATGCAGGACAGGGTTCAGTATTGTTGGAACTTGTTCTGCGACCACGCCTCCAAAATGCTAGTAGTAATTATGCCACAGCTCTCTCCTCCACCTCCTCCTCTTCTTCTTCCTCTATGGCCTCTTCCTCTGCAGATTTGTCGTCTGTACCAGTGGTGCTCCGTAGGCGTTCAAGGGGCTACGCAAGCACTCAGGTGAAAAGATGCCATGCGGTGCTTGAGTTGGTCTGCTTAGGGGACAGGAGCCACACTAGGGCAGAGATTCTGTCAGCTCTGCAGGGGCAGGCTCAGAGGTGGTTGACGCCATGCCAGCTTCAGCCAGGAATGGTTGTATGTGACAATGGCAACAACCTCCTCTCCACCCTTCGACAGGGACAACTGACCCATGTTCCCTGTTTGGCTCACATCCTGAATTTGGTGGTGCAGCTGTCCTTGAGCAGGTACCCGGGCTTACAGGATCTCTTGAGGCAGGCCAGGAAAGTCTGTGGTAATTTCCGCCGGTCATATAATGCCAGTGTTCGGCTGGCTGACCTTCAAAGGGAATGCAACCTGCCCAAGAACCGCCTCATTTGTGACATGCCCACCAGGTGGAACTCAACGTTGGCAATGCTGCAGTGGCTGCACACACAGCAGAGGGCCATCAATGAGGAGGACTTCCTTACCTCTCAAGGCCCCCTTTATCCAGATAGAATTCCTGCAGGCCCGCCATTTACACAGGAAGAATAAGAGGAGGAGGAGGCGGATTGTGTCAGCATGGAGGTGGAGGATAACACTCAGCATCAGCAGCAGTCTTCAAGGGATCGTTTTCAGTCCCCCGAACCCCATGGAGTTGTACGTGGCTGGGAGGAGGTGGTTGCGGATCATGTGATCCTTAGTGACTCAGAGGACTCAGGATCGAATGACTCTGCAAACTTACGCTGCATGGCCTCCCTGATCCTGCAATGCCTGCGAAAGAACCCTAGGATTCGTGGTATCAAGGAGAGGGATCATTACTGGCTGGCAACCTTTCTTGATCCACGTTACAAGGGTAAGGTTGCAGAACTTATCCAGCCTTCGCAGAGGGAGCAGAGGATGAAACATCTTCGGGAGGCCTTGCAGAAAGGTTTGTGCAATGCGTTTCCAGAGCCTGGGAGGTTACAATTTCCTGGTGCTGAACAACGTGTTGCAGAGGCTTCGTTCAGTGACAGAGAGAGCGGTGGAGAAGGTGGCCGGCTGACCGATGCCTTCAGACAATTCTTCAGTCCTCAGCGCCAAGGTGTGATCGGTTCCAGCAACCATCGCCAGCGTTTGAATTACATGGTGCAGAAATATCTAGGGGCAAGATCAGACTTTGAGACCTTTCCAACAGAACATCCCCTGGGTTACTGGGTTTTGAGGATGGACCACTGGCCAGAGCTTGTTCAATATGCAATTGAGCTACTGGCCTGTCCTGCATCCAGCGTTCTTTCTGAACGCACATTCAGTGCTGTTGGAGGCTTTGTAACCGATCACAGAGTGCGCCTGTCCATAGACTCTGTTGATCGGCTCACATTCATAAAAATGAATCAGTCTTGGATCACCAGCTACCAAGCACCTGATGCTGATGTAACCGATTTATTTTTCTATGGATGTGGGATCTCTTGAAGACTGCCTATACTGAGTGACTATCCTATTCCTCCTCAATCTTCATGATGATAGCTTCTAAGAATATTTTTGGTTCAGGGCACCACCACCATTGCCTAAGGCCCAATTTTTCTGCACCTGTTTAACAGGGGCGTGTAATTACAATTTTTGTTCAAATATTTCACAGCAGGGCTCGTTCCTGCCCTCAACAAGAGTATCTGTGAGGGGTTGCAGTGTTGTGGCAACACCACCACTGCCTAAGGCTCAATTTTTCTGCCCCTGTTTAACAGGGGCGCGTAATTACAAATTTTGATCTAATATTTCACAGCAGGGCCTGTTCCTGCGCTCAACAAGAGAATCTATGAGGACTTACAGTGCTGTGGCACCACTACCACCACCACCAAAGGCCCAATTTTTCTGTACCCGGTTTAACAGTGGCATGTAATTACAATTCTTGATATAATATTTTACATTTATATATTTATGGCCTGTTCCTGCGCCCACCAAGAGAAACTGTGAGGGCTTATAGTGTTGTGGCACCATCACCACCATCAAAGGCCCATTTTTTCTGCCCCTGTTTAACAGTGACATGTAATTACAATTCTTGATATAATATTTCACAGCAGGGCCCGTTCTCTGCGCCCACCAAGAGTAAATGTGAGGGCTTACAATGTTCTGGTACCACCAACACCCAATGCCCAATTTTCCGCAGAATATATAGGGCAGGCTGTATAGTATATACAGGCGGTCCCCTATTTTCAAACATCCAACTTACAAACGACTCCTACTTACAAACGGAGGGAGACAACAGGAAGTGAGAGGAAATCTACCCCTAGGAAGGGAAGTTCTCTCCGGTAAGAGTTAATATGGGAAAAAGGTGTCTCCACTGATGCTTTATCACCAATCCTTGTTTTCCCAATAACCCAAAATTTTCAAAATCCAATTGTCATTGGGACAGAAAGTGAGGTGAAATCTTCTATACAGGGACACAGACAGCAAAACAAATGTTACAGGGGTGATAACCCTTCCCTATGTTATTCAAAAAGCTTAAAAATAGATTTTTTGGCTGGAGCTACACTTACAAAATGTACTTGTTCCAAATTACATGGGGAGACCCATGCTGTTTTTCTCAATGATTTACATCCATATTGCCGGGACCCGACAATACAGTACAGCTGCAAGCAGTTTTAAATTACTTTTATTCCTTTAAAGATGTCATTTTGCTTCAGGGACTGTTCTAAACACTGGAAAAATACGCCACTTTACAGGCATATTATAGTCATCCCCCAGGCATGATATTTAAAAGAATATTTCACTTTTATTGTTTCACTTTAAGCATTATTAAAATCACTGCTCCCGAAAAAACGGACGTTTTTAAAACTTTTTTTTGCTTTGATACATGTCCCCTGGGGCAGGACCTGGGTCCCAAAACACTTTTTATAACAATAACTTGCATATTAGTCTTTAAAATTAGCACTTTTGATTTTTCAGGTTCGGGTCCCATAGACTTTAATGATGTTCTCACAAATTTTTTGTCAGTTCGCATGTTCTGCCATGAACCGAACCGGGGGTGTTCAGCTCGTCCCTTCTACCAATACCTTGCTTAAGTCCAAGGGAGTGTCTATTATGATATCGGATAAGGTTCCATGGCAATGTTCAGACAGTCTCGTTGATGCAGGAGGTTGTTTCCTATTTCTTAAGGGTATGATAAGTGGTGTCAAAGTGACCTTGGCCACTATTTATGCTCCTAACACGCAACACGACCTCCTTCTCAGGAACTCCCTGGATACACTTTTGGAATTCACCATAGGCCAGTTGATCCTGGGTGGCGACCTCATGCCCTGCATAGACACATCTTCTGGCTCTTCTTCGATCCTTCCTGGCACACGTAAGCGCATCTCAAAATGCCTTCACGGTGCTCAGCTGATTGACATATGGAGACTGTTATGCCCCGTACACACGGTCGGATTTTCCGATGGAAAATGTCCGATCGGAGCGTGTTGTTGGAAATTCCGACCGTGTGTGGGCTCCATCGGACATTTTCCATCGGATTTTCCGACACACAAAGTTTGAGAGCAGGAGATAAAATTTTCCAACAACAAAATCCGATCGCGTCAATTCCGACCGTGTGTGGCCTGTTCCGATGCACAAAGTGCCATGCATGCTCAGAAGAAATTCCGACACGGAACAGCTCGGTCTGGTAAACTTAGCGTTCGCAATGGATACAGCACTTTCGTCACGCTGCAATGTTAAAAATGGTTTAATACAGCGCACTCTCTTCTTCTTTATAATGTGACAAGAATTAAGTAGTTTTGCTGCTCATATTCACACACTTCTCACAAACTTATTTTTGAGTTTTTTTCTTGGGATTCCCGGAATATATTGTTATTTGTCACATCTGACAGAATTTCTTTTTTCTTTTTTCTTTTTTTTGTGATTTAAAGCCATTTTTGGTTTAGATTTTATGTTTGTATTTTTTCCAAGGCTGATCTTTGTTTAATGTTATTTTTATTTTTACTACAGACTATTTTTGTGTGTGTTTTGTGTGTCAAGTTACCACAACACCATTGATATCTTTTATTATTTAATCTCAAGGAGATTGTTTGGTGTTGGTGTCCCTTGTTAATTTCACATTGTATTTTTGAAATGTACCTGAATCCTCACAAACCAACTGTCCTTTTTGAAGTAAAACACACATAGGCAAGTATAATTCAAAACAAAATTCCTTTATTAAGGGCTCAGAACCAAAGAGGGAGGCAACACTGGATCAACAGGAGAAATTAGCGAAGCCTGTGACCCCCAGGGCAGACATCAATTCTTGAACATCAAAATTGGTGGCCTGAGGAGTCCATATGTAAGGGAGGGCAGTCTGGTCCAGAAGTCCCAGAGATCCGGAAAGCAGCAGATGACATTCGTGTCCCCAGGCTGTGGTACCACAAGAGGCTGCATGTTTTGACCGACCAGACTGGATCCAGGGTCCTCACTTTCTGGTCTTCCTTCCACACTTCATTCCGGGCTGTGGCTCTGCTGTTGGAGATGTGGCAGGAGGAGGAGTAGGACCTGGAGGAGGAGGAGGACTGGGAGGACCTGGAGGAGGAGGAGGAGGACCTGCAGGAGGAGGAGGAGGACCATCTGTGAGTTTGCAAAGGTGTGTCTGAGATGTAATTTGGCCCCTCATACCTTTATTAAGAGCCTCCAATATGAGCGACTTACACATGAGTTGTTGTCCCTCCTCCATTCTCTATATTTTAGAGGCAATGATGGCAGCAATGTCCTCCTCCACAGTGTGTGGTGCTCCCAGGGCCTCTGTAGCCCTACAAAAGAGGCCTATGGCAGACTCCTCTAGGGCACTCCTCCTCCTGCCACTTTCTCTTTCCAGGTGTAGGGGAGGGACCTGCAGATCAGGCAGCCTGCTCAGACCGGCCACCTCCTGGCTGAGACTTCCCTGTGTATGAAAAAGGGACATGGTTTTAGTTTTTGCATCATCAATCACAATCCTAAATTAGTACTCCAAACTAACATCTAGTTAACATCATTGATTGGACAACCAGCAATATTTAGAGGAATGCTATACCTGGCTCAATCTGGGCTCCTCCACATGTTGTTGCCTGGAAAGCCCAGGTTGGGCGTCAGAAGCCTCAGCTGGGGGGGAAGGAAGCGTGGAAGGAAGACTGGAGAGGGATGACCTGGGTTCACTCTGGCCTGCCAGAAAATGCAGCCTGTCATAGTACCACATCCTGGGGACATAGATGTCATCTGCTGCTCCGGATCTCTGCGAATCCTGGACTTTCTGGCGCTCCCTTACATATGTGCTCCTCAGGCCACCAATTAAGATCTTCAAATATGTGATGTCTGCCGTGGGGATCACCTGCTTCACAATTTCCAACAAATGATCCAGTGCTGCCTTCCTCTTTGTTTGGTTCCTGTAATGTGGGTGGTTGATCTCCCACAGACATGGCAGCTCCCTTAACATATCAATGAATATTGACATGAAGTCATTATCTTTTAATAAGATATCCATGTTCACTGCAAGACACAACACAAGACAAAGCCTAATGTCAGACAAAACTCTCCTAATCTTGTTACAATATAGGCCTCAATCTAGAAGCAGTATAGGCACAAGTTTGTCTCTTCTCCTTCGTTCTTGCGATCGGCGCGTCCAATGCTCCTCGTCCGCTCACAGATCGTACGTACTACGCACGCGTGTTACGCTTTATACACACTGCGCATGCGTGTAACTCCGCCCGCCCCTGACGTTCTTTCTAGTCTATTCCCTGCCCCTTTTCGTTCGGCGCAGTGGGTGAAGAGCACATGGCGGAGTCAGAGCAGGTGCATGCTAATTATAGCAACGAGGAGGAGGAGGAGGAAAGCCCGGATCCGGACACGTCCCGATCCAGAAGGAGACAATTTAAGGCCACAAATATGTCCTTTGGGGAGATGTTGGAGATGGTGGACATCCTGAAGAAGGCTGACTATGACGGAAAGTATGGGCCTTACCCCAACCCCAATATCAGAAAGGCCAAGATCATGGCGAAAGTGGTCAAAAGTCTGCACCGGAATTTCGGGGTACGATGATCGAAAGATCAGCTCAGGAAGCGGTGGTCGGACCTAAAATTAAGAGAGCCCGAGTAGTACCAAAAGATCCGGAGAGTGCTGTAAAAAAGTAAGTAGTTGTGCTGTGTTCCTATTCTTTTTGTCTTTATTACGTTCGTGCTGCTCCATATGCTTTTCTTAATTGTACAGTTTAAAATGTCAATTTTAATGTTCATGGGCCCATTATTCGTTCGTATCAAACATTTTTTTTTTTTCGCCCTCTAAAATACCATTGTTTAGGCCATATGCATTTTCCTACATTTTTTAGGGCCTACTTGGATGCAAAATATTTGGTTGTGTAGATGGGTTTGTTACTAGAATGAAATGCAAACTAGATTCTGTGTAAGGAGAGGACACTCAGCAGCTGTTTTCACATCTGGACACTGGAGCACTAGTGTGGGACACAAGAACACCATTTTTATTAGGGGGCACACAGGTGCTCCAGTGTATACTATAGGGGGGTCTCCATCTGTGAAGCTTGTACTAAACAGGTAAGTAGGGATGAGCTTCGTGTTCGAGTCGAACCCATGTTCGACTCGAACATCGGCTGTTCGATCGTTCGCCGAATTGCGAACGTTATGGGCCGTTCGCGCTAAATTCGTGTGGCGCGTCACGGCCCATAATTCACTGCGGCATCGCAGTGCATTGCTGGCTGATGATTGGCCAAGCATGCACTATGACCCGCATGCTTGGCCAATCACAGCGCTGTCAGTAGAGAGAGCTGTAATTGGCCAAAGCCAGGGTGGCTTTGGCCAATTATGGCTCAGGGGATTTAGTACACACCCCACACTATATAAGGCCGCCTGCACGGCGGCCCTGTGTAGTGTGTGTTCCGGTGTGCTGAGAGATAGAGAGAGAGAGAGACAGTGTCATTTGATTTGAGTTAGATAGATTAGGCAGAACAGTCAGTCAGTTAGCTGCACTTACAGTGTATTGTGTATATATATGCATCCCAGGTGTTGCATATATATATATACACTGTATTCAGTTTAGCTAGATCTGTTCCTGTTATCTTCTATCTAGACTATTTACATTTAATGCAGTGCGTCCTGCTCACAGTGTTCAGCTAGATCCGTTCCTGTTAAATTCCTACTGACCGGCAGGCTTGTCTGGTTACAGTATATAAAGCTACCTGAAGAAAATTACAGGTGTTCTATTTGATCCTATTAGTACCACGGTCAGGCAGCTAGACTATTTACATTTAGTACAGTGCGTCCTGCTCACAGTGTTCAGCTAGATCCGTTCCTGTTATCTTCCTACTGACAGGCAGGCTTGTCTGGTTACAGTATATAAAGCTACCTGAAGAAAATTACAGGTGTTCTATTTGATCCTATTAGTACCACGGTCAGGCAGCTAGACTATTTACATTTAGTACAGTGCGTCCTGCTCACAGTGTACAGCTAGATCCGTTCCTGTTATCTTCCTACTGACAGGCAGGCTTGTCTGGTTACAGTATATAAAGCTACCTGAAGAAAATTACAGGTGTTCTATTTGATCCTATTAGTACCACGGTCAGGCAGCTAGACTATTTACATTTAGTACAGTGCGTCCTGCTCACAGTGTACAGCTAGATCCGTTCCTGTTATCTTCCTACTGACAGGCAGGCTTGTCTGGTTACAGTATATAAAGCTACCTGAAGAAAATTACAGGTGTTCTATTTGATCCTATTAGTACCACGGTCAGGCAGCTAGACTATTTACATTTAGTACAGTGCGTCCTGCTCACAGTGTACAGCTAGATCCGTTCCTGTTATCTTCCTAATGACAGGCAGGCTTGTCTGGTTACAGTATATAAAGCTACCTGAAGAAAATTACAGGTGTTCTATTTGATCCTATTAGTACCACGGTCAGGCAGCTAGACTATTTACATTTAGTACAGTGCGTCCTGCTCACAGTGTTCAGCTAGATCCGTTCCTCTTATCTTCCTACTGACAGGCAGGCTTGTCTGGTTACAGTATATAAAGCTACTTGAAGAAAATTACAGGTGTTCTATCCCAGCTTAGTGCAGCTACAGGCCATTAGTATGTCTGGAAGGCCAAGAAGGAGAGGCAGACAGTCACAAGCCAATAAGAGAGGGCAAGCAGGCTCTGTGTCTAGTGCTGGTCGTGGAGACGGTGCATCCTCATCAGCACGTGGCCATGGGACACGCTTGGCCTTTTTTTCGGCAGCTGGCCATGTTGAGCCGCAACATGCGGAAGACTTGGTCGAGTGGATGACCAAGCCGTCCTCATCCTCCTCATCCTCTCTCACCCATGCCCAGGGTGCTTTGTCTGGCAAAGCAGCGGCCTCTTCCCTCAGCTCAATGTCATCAGTGACTCCTTCCCTAGCTCCACCATGTCCTCATGAGGATTCCCTCGAACTGTTTGACCACAGTGTTGGGTACATGCTCCAGGAGGATGCCCAGCGTTTGGAAGGCTCTGATGACGATACTGAGCTCGATGAAGGCAGTAACATGAGCGCGGACAGAGGGGGTGCCCAAGAAGGACAGCAATCTGGCAGTCATGCTCCCCCTGCTGCAGCATACTGCCAGGTTTGCTCCAGTGATGAGGAGGGAGGGGATGATGAGGTCACTGACTCAACGTGGGTGCCTGATAGGAGAGAGGAGGAGGAGGAGGAGGAGGAGGAGGAGGAGGAGGAAGAGGCGGCAGCACATCACCAACGAGGCAGGATGCCCTCCAGGGGCCAGCCTAAGGGCAGCACATTGACTGCATCACACCCCAAAGCTCCACATGTGCAGGGCGCTGCAGTCTCTGCGCGTTATTCAAAAAGTTCTTTGGTGTGGGCCTTTTTTGAGACGAGTGCATCAGATCGCACCGCTGCTATTTGCAACATATGTCTCAAGCGTATCTCGCGTGGCCAAAATATCTCCCGCTTGGGTACCACATGCTTGACCAGACATATGTTGACCTGCCATGCAGTTCGTTGGCAAGCGTATCTAAAAGACCCACACCAAAGAACAAAGAGGATCTCTCCTTGCTCCTCATCAGCTGAGATTTCCAACCCCACTAGACCTTCAGTCCTCTCTGAGACCTGCAGTGAGAGGAATGAAGGTGTAGAATTAGGTGTGTCACAGCCAAGTACTTGTGGGCAATCTGCTTTTGGTACACCGACGTCAGATTGTACCAGGCAAATTTCCCTGCCCCAGCTGCTGCACCGCCGAAAGAAGTTTGCTCCCAGCCATCCACATGCCCAGCGGTTGAATGCTAGCTTGGCAAAATTGCTAGCACTTCAACTGCTGCCTTTTCAGTTGGTAGACTCTGCCCCCTTCCGTGAGTTTGTGGAATGTGCGGTTCCTCAGTGGCAGGTACCCAAACGCCACTTTTTCTCACGGAAGGCGATTCCGGCTCTCTACCGGCATGTGGAAGGCAATGTCCATGCCTCGCTGGACAGGGCGGTCAGCGGTAAGGTGCATATTACCGCTGACTCATGGTCCAGCAGGCATGGACAGGGACGTTACCTAAGTTTCACGGCGCATTGGGTGACTCTGCTGGCAGCTGGGAAGGATGCAGGACAAGGTGCAGTAGTGTTGGAGGTTGTTCCGCCACCACGCCTCCAAAATGCTGATTGTGACACACCTCTCTCCTCCACCCCCTCCTCTTCTTCTTCCTCCATGGCCTCTTCCTCGGAACCAGCGGTGCTCCGTAGGCGTTCAAGGGGCTACGCAAGTACGCAGGCCAAAAGATGCCATGCGGTGCTTGAGCTGGTGTGCTTGGGGGACAGGAGCCACACTGGGGCAGAGGTTCTGTCAGCTCTGCAGGGGCAGGTTCAGAGGTGGTTGACGCCACGCCAACTTAAGGCAGGAATGGTGGTTTGCGACAATGGCACCAACCTCCTCTCTGCCCTCCGACAGGGACAAATGACCCATGTGCCCTGTTTGGCTCACGTCCTTAACTTGGTGGTGCAGCGGTTCTTGGGCAGGTACCCGGGCTTACAGGATGTCCTGAGGCAGGCCAGGAAAGTCTGTGTGCATTTCCGCCGGTCATATAATGCCAGTGCTCGGCTGACGGACCTCCAAAAGGAGTTTAACCTGCCCAAGAACCGCCTAATCTGTGACATGCCCACCAGGTGGAACTCAACGTTGGCCATGCTGCAGCGGCTGCACACGCAGCAGAGGGCCATAAATGAGTACCTGTGCGACTATGGCACCAGGACAGGGTCAGGGGAGCTTGGTTTTTTTTCCCCACGCCAGTGGGCCATGATCAGGGATGCATGCACTGTCCTGTCACCATTCGAGGAGGCCACGAGGATGGTGAGCAGTGACAGTGCATGCATCAGTGACACTGTCCCCCTTGTCCACCTGTTGGAGCACACGCTGCGTGGAATAATGGACAGGGCACTTGAGGCAGAACAGAGGCAGGAAGAGGAGGACTTCCTTAGCTCTCAAGGCCCCCTTTATCCAGACAGTGTTCCTGCGTGCCCGCCGATCACACAGGAAGAGGACGAGGAGGAAGAGGAGGAGGAGGAAGATTGTGTCAGTATGGAGGTGGAGCCTGGCACTCAGCATCAGCAGCAGTCTTTAAGGGATCAGTCCCAAGAAACACATGGACTTGTACGTGGCTGGGAGGAGGTGGCTGCGGACCATGTCGTTCTTAGTGACCCAGAGGACTCCGGACCGAATGCCTCAGCAAACCTACGCTGCATGGCCTCCCTGATCCTGCAAAGCCTGCGTAAGGATCCTCGTATTCGTGGTATCAAGGAGAAGGACCAATACTGGCTGGCAACCCTCCTTGATCCACGTTACAAGGGTAAGGTTGCGGACCTTATCTTGCCATCGCAGAGGGAGCAGAGGATGAAACATCTTCGGGAGGCCTTGCAGAAAGGTCTGTGCAACGCGTTCCCAGAGACTGGGAGGTTACAAACTCCTGTTTCTGGACAACGTGTTGCTGAGGCTTCGGTCAGTCAAAGAAGGAGCGGTGGAGAAGGTGGCCGTCTGACCGATGCGTTCAGACAATTTTTTGGTCCGCAGCCCCAAGGTATGATCGGTTCCAGCAACCATCGCCAGCGTCTGTTTTACATGGTGCAGGAATACCTAGGGGCAAGATCAGACTTGGACACCTTTCCCACCGAAAATCCTCTGGGTTACTGGGTCTTGAGGATGGATCACTGGCCAGAGCTTGCACAGTATGCAATTGAGCTACTGGCCTGTCCTGCATCCAGCGTTCTTTCGGAACGCACATTCAGTGCTGCTGGAGGCGTGGTAACCGATCACAGGGTGCGTCTGTCCACCGACTCGGTCGATCGGCTGACCTTCATAAAAATGAATGAGTCTTGGATCACCACCAGCTACCAAGCACCTGATGCTGATGTAACCGAATAATTTTTTTTGAAATCTCAGATCCCTTCAAAGACTGCCTATGCTGATGCTGAGTGACTATCCCTGAGTAATTATCCTCTTCCTCCTCAATCATCACGCTGATAGCTTGTTGCAGTGTTGTGGCACCAGCACCAGTGCCTAAGGCCCAATTTTTCTGCCCCTGTCTAACAGGGGCGTGTAATTACAATTTTTGATGCAATACTTTGCAGCAGGGCTCGTTCCTGCGTTCCAACTAGAGTGTCTGTGAGGGGTTGCAGTGTTGTGGCACCAGCACCAGTGCCTAAGGCCCAATTTTTCTGCCCCTGTCTAACAGGGGCGTGTAATTACAATTTTTGAAGCAATAATTTGCAGCAGGGCTCGTTCCTGCGTTCCAACTAGAGTGTCTGTGAGGGGTTGCAGTGTTGTGGCACCAGCACCAGTGCCTAAGGCCCAATTTTTCTGCCCCTGTCTAACAGGGGCGTGTAATTACAATTTTTGAAGCAATAATTTGCAGCAGGGCTCGTTCCTGCGTTCCAACTAGAGTGTCTGTGAGGGGTTGCAGTGTTGTGGCACCAGCACCAGTGCCTAAGGCCTAATTTTTCAGCTCCTGTTCAACAGGGGCATGTAATTACAATTCTTGATCTAATATTTCACAGCAGGGCCCTGTGAGGGCTTACAGTGTTGTGGCCACAGCAACACCTAAGGCCCAAATTTCTGCTGAGTATATAGGGCAGGACCCTACTTTCAAACATCTAACTTACAAACGACTCCTACTTGCAAACGGAAGGAGACAACAGGAAGTGAGATGAAATCTACCCCTAGGAAGGGAAATTCTCTCCTGTAAGAGTTAATATGGGAAAACAAGTTCTCCTTTCCACTGATGCTTTCCAATCCTTGTTCCACAAAAAAACCCAAATTTTCAAAAAACATTTTTCATTGGGACAAAAAAGTGAGGTGAAATCTTCTGAAGA
This sequence comes from Aquarana catesbeiana, assembly GCF_042186555.1. Taxonomy (NCBI): domain Eukaryota; kingdom Metazoa; phylum Chordata; class Amphibia; order Anura; family Ranidae; genus Aquarana; species Aquarana catesbeiana. The sequence continues at coordinate 203,323,639 of NC_133331.1, forward strand.
GGAGGAAAGACAGCAAAACAAATGTCACAGGGGTGATAACCCTTCCCTATGTTTTCCAAAAAGCTTAGAAAAGATTTTTTGGCTGGAGCTAAACACGTTAAAAATGTTCAAAATTACAAACAGATTCTACTTAACAACAAACCTACAGTCCCTGTCTTGTTTGCACCGCCTGTATACTGCTGTTCAGAGTATATAGGGCCTGGTGGCCCCACACCTTTCCTTATTTTAATTTGGGTGCGGGGTTCCCCTTAATATCCATACAAGACCCAAAGGGACTGGTAATGGACTGGGGGGTACCCATGCCGTTTGTCTCACTGATTTTCATCCATATTGCCATGACCCGACATGACATTAAACCCGCAAGCAGTTTTAAATGAGATTTTTTCCTTTAAAAATGACATTTGGTGCAGGGACTGTTCTAAACATGGGAAACACGCGTCACTTTACAGGCATACTATAGACACCCCCCAGGTACGATATTTAAAGGAATATTTCACTTTTTTTTTTTTACTTTAAGCATCATTAAAATCACTGCTCCCGAAAAAACGGCCGTTTTTAAAAGTTTTTTTTGCATTGATACATGTCCCCTGGGGTAGGACCCGGGTCCCCAAACCCTTTTTAGGACAATACCATGCAAATTAGCCTTTAAAATGAGCACTTTTGATTTCGAACGTTCGAGTCCCATAGACGTCAATGGGGTTCTAACGTTCGTGCGAACTTTCGGTCCGTTCGCGGGTTCTGGTGCGAACCGAACCGGGGGGTGTTCGGCTCATCCCTACAGGTAAGTATTGCAGGTTGACAAAGGACAATAAAAAAGCGACATCTTGGAACTCTGCTAAAATTGACAATTGTACCCCACTTCCAAGCAATGTTTCCTATTTATAGTTCTGCCATCAAATCACTGTGTGCTAATTATACCATTTTTGTTTTACATAGGGGAGAAAAGACTCAGAGGACACCCCTCATCCGAGGAGACCAGAGACCCCCCACCTGTGGAAGAAGGTGAAATACCCCCAACCCAAGTGGAGCAGGAGGAGGAAGAAGATGTGGTTGAAATTGGCACCACAACAGGTGAGTGTCTGCGACCACAGACTCAGGTAAGAGATGGATGCTGGTAGATTTTTGATACCTGTTTTTGTTAGGTTTCTCTCTTTTTAGGTGATCGTGTTGTTAGGGATCGAGATCCTTTCACATCAGAAAGTGCCCAGATCCTGATAGGGGAGATCATGGGGTCTAATTTAGAATTGGAGAACATCAAGACAAAAATCAATGATGTGATTCAAAAAAATAATAACATTGATGTTTTGGGGCGAATTTAATACCCCACAAAATCACTTTTTTTGTGTGGTACAATGTTTAAAATATTAAAATGCACATGTGATTGTGCAGGTATTAAAAAGTTTGTTAATCAAGAATGTGTGGATTATTGTCTCAACGCTACAACACTTTTGTGGTGATGTAATTGCTGTTTTCTGAGAAAATGGTGGTTATTTCCTAAGGGTAAATCCTCTTTGCACTACAAGAGCATTTTCATTGCAGTTTCAAGAGCACCTGTAGTATAAAAAGTGTATACGCCTTTAGTATATAACAGCCAACAGTGCTTTGTATAAGGTTACACAATCACGCAATTTTCAGGACTCCCCACATTGCTGTCAGGCTCAGCTAAAACAAACACAAGCAGCAAATGTCCACAAAGAATTTCTTTTTTTTGCTTTTTTATTTGCAGGCATATTGATGGCCCCCCTACCCACAAAGAACTCCAGGTATCGTAACCGGACATCACGGGCACTCAGGGAGGGCAAGCCAGGACGGCCGCTTTCAAGCGCTGTCAGTGTTGTTTCAGGGATCACTCCGGCCTCAGGCCCAACTGAGCCAGCATAGTTGGCCGAATGTTTCCGTAAAAAGTTATGGAGAATACAGCACGCCATGATTATATGATTAAGTTTATACTCCGCCATATGGATAGGTGTCAGAAATAGGCGGAACCGGCTGGCCAGGCAGTAATTAAAAACCCTCTGTTCCGGGGTGAGGGTCCTCATCGGGAATGGCCGCATAAGATGGTCCCCCAGCGCAAACGCTTCATCAGCAACGAACACGAATGGGAGTCCTTCCACATTGTCCTCTGGAGCTGGCAAGTCCAAGCTGCCATTCTGGAGACGCCTGTAGAACTCCGTCTGGGCGATGACTCCACCATCGGACATCCGGCCATTCTTCCCCACGTCCACATACAAGAAGTCGTAATTAGCCGACACCACCGCCAACATCACAATACTATTGAACCCCTTATAGTTGAAATAGTACGACCCCGAGTTGGGTGGTGGGATGATGTGGATGTGTTTCCCATCAATTGCCCCTCTGCAGTTAGGAAAGTCCCACCGCTGGGCAAAGTGGGAGACCACAGTCTGCCAATCCTGTGGCGTGGAAGGAAACTGTTGAGGAAAAAAAATAAATATTAATATTTTTGCTCAGAAACATGGCAAGCAGATTAGGCACAAACATTCTGGGGCAACCTCCAGATAGCATTTATTAAGGGGAATTTAACAACACCAAAGTATAAGGTACACCTATCATATTCCCCCTCCCCCCTCTCATGGGCCATTTCTAACATTATGGGGTGTGGGGAAATCTTGGACAGGTAACCCTCTTCACTTCATTGAGAGATGAATGCCTAAATACAGGGTATTACTTGGAACAGCCCCTCCTTAGTTACACTATTGGCAGCTCACTGGACAGGTAAGAAGTGTCATAATACAAAGATATAAATACACACTGTACACATTTGAGCACATTTGGACATTCTGCTATTACCTATCAAGATAATAATAGGATCTAAAAAGTTTAAACACTACCATTGGAAAGTATACAGGCAGGCCCTTGCACTACATGCTTTGGGGAATTCATCCATAAATCTCACCACAAAAGAGGTGGGTATTGTGTGTATGGGTTTGGCAAAGTCAGCAGATAGATGATTGAGGATAGATAGAGCATTGGTATCAGCTGACTTAGCAGTTGGGGGGAGGGAGGGTTACTAAAAATGATTTGGGGACACCACAAAAAAAAAGCCTCAGGCACTCTGCCTGAGTTTAAAGCACAAATTACATTTCAAAACATTTTAGGGGGTGTTTGGGGTAAAGCACTACTATGGAGCTGACAAAATACATTGTTAAGTGACTACATGAGGTGAATATAGGGCCCGTAGACCATGTTGGGGAGGTTAGTGAAGGACAATCTGTATGAAGGACCTACAAAATTAATTACCTAAAAAAACAGCATGCATGAGGACAAAGGGGACATTCACAGCATATTACAATCATGGTAATTAGGGAATGAGGAAAGAAATACAAGATATTCGCAAACATTAAATACAATAAAATGTGATATTAAAGGATAAAAATCTTACCTTCATATACTCCTTCTGCAGGACCTGGATGATGGCAGAACAGGTCTCTGGGATAATGATACCCAGAGCCTGGGGGGAGATGCCTGTCGAGAACTTCAAGTCCTGCAGACTTCTCCCTGTCGCCAAATACCGCAGGGTAGCGGCGAGCCTCTGCTCCGGAGTGATGGCTTGCCTCATGCAGGTATCCTGCCTGCTAATATAAGGGGTCAACGAAGCCAACAAATGGTGAAACACGGGGTCCGTCATCCTGAGAAAGTTCCTGAAATCATCAGGATTATTCTCACGGATCTCACAGAGCAAAGGCATATGAGAGAACTGGTCACGCTGAAGCAACCAATTCTTGGTCCATGAACTCCTCCCCACCCTGTTCATGGACTGGACTTGTGTCAAGGTCAGGACCCCAACACCAAGCCCCCGCACAGCACGAACTCTACGAGGAGTACGCATACGCAACATGGCTAAAAAACGGTCGGCTGCTCAGAACGAAGTAACAGAACGCACTGAAGAACAGCAAGGCCTGTGAAGAGCGACCTGAAAAACAGTAACGAACGAACAAGAACACAATAATTAAGTCACGCGGAACTTGCTTGTACGCACTGAAGAGCAGATACAAACCCACAAGCACAAACTGAACGGCAGAAAATGATCTGAAAGCCACAAGTCTGAAAAAGCGCGAATCGTCTCTCACCAAACTTTTACTAACACGAGATTAGCAAAAGGAGCCCAAAGGGTGCCGCGCTTGGTTCTGAACTGGCCTTTTCTAGTCTCGTCGTACGTGCTTGACGTCACCGCGTTCTTGGCGATCGGAAATTCCGACAACTTTGTGTGACCGTGTGTACGCAAAACAAGTTTGAGCCAACATCCATCGGAAAAAATCCTAGGATTTTGTTGTCGGAATGTCCGATCAATGTCCGATCGTGTGTATGGGGCATTACACTCCGGTGAGAGGGACTACACCTTTTTCTAAGCCCCTTACAAAACGTATTCTCGTATAGAATATTTTTTTGTCCCACACAGCCAACTCCATTCCAAAATGGCACATTCCCTAACGCTCTTTCGGCAATGTACATTCTCTTATTTTCTCCACCTGACGACTTCCTGCCACCCTGCAAAATGGGAGTCAGACCTAGGCAGAACAATCACATAACTCAACGCTCCAATATTACCCGATTTGCTCTGAAATCCTCAATCTACACGAACGTGCAGGAAACCAATTTCAAAATCCTTACCAGGTGGTATCGTACCCCAGCCCTCCTTCATAAATACTTTCCAACCACTTTGGCTCTGTGCTGGATATGTCAGGAGGAACATGGGACGCTCCTACACATTTTCTGGTCCTGTACTAAATTAGGTGATTTCTGGAGGGAGGTCCGCGCGGTTATCCAAAAGTTCACTGATTATAGGGTCCCCGAGGATGCAGAGTTTTTCTTACTGCACACTTCCACTATCCCCACCAAGGGTTACAAGAAATCAATACTTTGACACCTTTTGAATGCTGCCAAGTCTTGTATTCCCCTCACCTGGAAACAGACACAGCCTCCAACAGTTGGGCTGTGGCTGAAGAAGGTTGAGGAGTTAAACCGGATGGAGGACTTGGTTCTGACCCCCAGGCAGAAACAAGAGACTTACACGCACACCTGGACATTGTGGAACATGTTCATTTATTCTGAGGGGAAGGCTCTCATCGAAGTGGCTCCTAATGGTTGAAAGCATCTATACGTCCCATGGTGGACTAACTCAAAGTCTACATATATATGTATAAAATACATTTAAATTTTTTTTTTTCCCTCCTCTCTCATTCTCTTCTCCCCCTATTTTTATTTCTCTCCCTTCTTATTCTCCCCCCTCCCCCCAAGTATTTTCACTTTATTTTCACTTACCTGTTTAAAATGGGCAGTTTCCCATCCACTATAGCTCTACCCTGGAAGTTTCCCTACTATGGGATTATCCCCCAGTATTATGCTGCAACGGCCAGCCTAGAAGCTGCAGGGGATGTTTCCCTTCAGATCCATTAATGGGTTCATACCCTACCTGACACAAATATGTTGCAAATGGAACTGGCTGTTAATGCATTTTCTTCTGTTTGTGTACTTCCTACCTTACATGTATAAGTTTATTTGGAGTCTGCCTTTTAATAAAGAAAAATTTGCAAAGTTGCTTAGTAAAATTGTGTCAAAAGTGCATAATATATCCCAGTATTGCAGAGTCAGTGTAAAAAAAAAAAAAATGTGTTGAAAAGGAGTAACCTACCATAGTCAGACATATGTGCTGATGAAAGATAGCGTTCGATGTTGCCAACCACCATGGAGATTGTGCAGGAATAAGCGTCCCACAACCCTCCTATTAGTACCACCGCAGGACCCCCATGGATCCCTCCTAAAGTCATGTGGATGCTGCCCAGGGGAGGGGTGGGACGGGAGATAACATTCCCACCACCCTTGGCCCCCATGAGGAAAGGACAGCGTTGAGGCACAAATCCCTCCGCACTGTCACGTGACAAAGCTACACGAGCTGGCGCAGTGACGTCACGGCAAAGCCAACGTCATGCGCCGTAGACTTCACCTGACGTTGATGCTATCGCCAATGTCACCCATCTTGAAAGGTGAAGGGTGGGGGCAGCAGATGATGGAACAGCATCGCAGCTCCTGGGACAGAGAAACCAGGCGCAGCCACAGGGGAGCCACCATGCAATAAAACTGTAAAAAGAAGATCCACAAGTACCATAATGAACACAAAATAATGTCCTGATGACAGGACACACATCATACAAAGAGTACAGCCAGCCACTGGTGGGCAGCAGGTGTCTTCCACCTAATATGATTAAATAGCAGGATGTGGTTGGATGTACCCCGTGAGGCACCCTAATTGAATGTAATACCAACAGGTAAACAGGAAAATGGTGCCATATTACCAAGCAAATATACCCAGATATACATATCCATTCCATAGCTAAATACAGTACCTAAAGAATAGTCCATGATTAATGTAACATTGCATCTTTTGTGACCCGACGCGTTTCCTGAATTGATTTTCACTTCTTCAGGGGTTGATGCATATATACATATCTATAAATTTAAAAAGTTTAGGAATGTATGACAACAATAATACAAAATGTATTACATAAATTTAAAAGTTGGGGATGGGGATTACCATGGGGGAACCATACTTACAAAACTGCAAGATATTGCATGCTCACATCCCAGGGGCAGCCACCAGGGATGTCTGACCCGGGAACTGTGGGTATAAGATCCAGAGGGGCCCAGTAGTGCAAACAGGACAGGATGGAATATTTGTTTCAATATTTGTTTCAAGGACTACTGATGGTTGGCGGTCATCAGAGCTAAAGCATTTGCCTTTGGATTCCATTCCAGAATGATATAGTGGTTACCCTTTTGTGAGCGCTGCACCTGTTCCTCATTGTCCCAAAAAAATCGTATAAAGTATGGTGAGCTTTACAAACTTCCAGGGAGATATTCCACCTGTTTTTAATACTATAGCTCTGTACCACATAGGCTGTTATGTGCTTGCTCAGGTCCTGCACACTCTGCCAAATAATGAAAGATGCAAGAAGAAGGTAAGGTACTAATTGAGGAAGACCCTGGTTGTGTATTCAGTGAGAATGGTGTATGTGAGTACAGAGGTGGGTGGGAGCAATCTCCTGGAGGGGGAGCACGGGTGCAGGGTGTGTGTTAATGAAGTCAGCTGGTGAACTATTTCCTTTGTCTTAACAGTTTTCCCACCCTAAGGGACAGATAGCAGAAAGTAATGGAGGAGTTTTCTATATGAGACACGGGAAGCTAAGGTAAGGCCTGTCCAAGAAAATAGAGAAAGCCTTTTCCTTTCTGCAACATAGGTACAATAATGGTAATAGTAGTAAATTGGTACAGAAAGCTGGAATTTAGAAAAAAAAAAGTGAACTTAGCCTTTAAGAACGTGGCAGGTGCTGGCTTCTTAACAACCAGCATCTCTTAGCGGAACTATCACATTGCTAAATGTTTCAGTTCCTGCTACAGCCAGTCTAAGGTAAAATAATGTGCAAAACACATGTTAATAATCGCAAAATCAAAACAAAAACTCATGTAGTATTTAATGTGTGTTTTTTGTGACTTGCATGTTCATGAGAGAAATACCACGTGAGTTATTTTAATGCAAATAATATTTATAGGTTGGACTTGATGGACTTGTGTCTTTTTTCAACCTCGCCTACTATGTATGTATGTATGTATTTAACTCTTAGTGGATAGAGCCCATTGCTTAGTGTCACTCTAAGTCCATTAAAAACAAAAATAAACAGATACATGTGTACAAAAAACTATGTTTTTTAGTATCTCCTGCTAATGATTTAAAATTATTTTGGTAAACTTCTTTGGGGTCAGAGTGAGCATTTAGCAGACTGGGCAGGTACCTATCAGATTTCCCTTATTCTGAATTAAATCATGTCATCTAAAAAAATAAAAGAGCATTGGAGCACTGATCTAGGCTGTGGGCTGATGTGAGGCTGGCAGTGGAAATCTGGAAGTAAATGAAATGAAAAACACATGTATCGTCGCATGCAAGTCTCTGGGGCTGTTGAAATATTTATTAGAACTGTACCTATTACTGTCTTCTTGGGGGCAGCATGAGGCCAATGCACTACAGGCCTAGATAGATGGATTGTTGCTCCACTTAAATTCACTTCTAGGTAGCATGTCATGATGGTTCCTTACATTGACAGCAGAGAAAACAGCGCAGCTCTTCAAAACTCTTCTAAATGGATGTCTTTAACTAGAATTTTCCAATTAACTTAGCAGGGCCCATACAGACATGCTCAAACACAGAAGGTCACATAATTGAATTCTTAAACAGAAGTTCCTATTTCTTCACATTGAAGAGCATGGTATGCTAGGAGTTTCCCATTATTTTAGTAGGTTAGCTGCAGTTCACTAACAGTGAGGTTGTTGTAGCAAGAATGTGGTTATTTAATGAATATATAAGAGTAGTGTGTATTTTTTTTTTGAATGCAAACCTATTGTCAAAATATATGTAAGTATAAAGTATACTTACACCCTCCAGGTACTTCTAGCCTATCTCTTGACATCTCCTACAGTATGTATCACTATTGGCCATAGGTGTGGGAGGCAGAAGGGTAGAGCTGTAACCATGGGAGGTGGGCACTTTTTGGAAGCCGTTATACATATGGGAAACAGATTGGTGGATACTACATCTGCTACCTTTTAGAGGCCTGAAAACATCTTTTATTGCTCTAAAGAAGCTCAGAGGACCTTATGAATATTTTTCTAATAAATGTGACAAGCTGATTTTTTATGGCTTCATTCCCAATTATTGGCTTTAATTGGTCAATGCAGGATAGTCCCAGTGGTCCCTTGTGGGCCTATTAATATGCACTTGTTATGTGTTTGTGTCAGGGAATGTTTGAACGATTAATTAATTTGAGAAATTTTTAAATCAAGCAGAATTCTTAAAGAATGCAACGGGATCAATGTGAATACAGACTGGGCTATTGATAATAAATGTATATTTATTTAATAAGTCAAATATTCAGTACAAATTTTGATTAATGAATGGACATAGACATTGCAGAACAATTACAAAATTGTCTACAACCGTAGATGATATAATATATATACTGAATATATAGAATAATTTTGATAATTAAATTCTCCCTGTAGGCAGAATAATCATATATAACCAATTATCAGACAAATAGTCTGCATTTTATGGAATCCAACGGTTATTCCCCTGCAGAAGGAATTAGCATCAAACTACGCAAAATGGTACACCACAGTGCCCCAAAAACAGAAAAATAATAAAAAAATGGAAAAACAAAAGAATGGGCAAAAATGTCACTCTCTAGAAGTGAGACAGCCCATAAAAAGACAGGTGTAATTGTAGCGAAAGGTGGTTCTACAAAGTATTGACTCAGGGGGGCTGAATACAAATGCACGCCACACTTTCAGATAATTATTTGAACAAATTTTGAAAATCATTTATCATTTCCTTCCACTTCACAATTATGTGGCACTTTGTGTTGGTCTATCACATAAAATCACAATAAAATACATTTACGTTTTTGGTTGTAACGTGACAAAATGTGGAAAATGTCAAGGGGTACAAATACTTTTTCAAGGCACTGTACTATAATTACCTTTTTAAAATGTCTGCTGGCTTAAAATGGTTGTTACCAGAATCTCCTAAAATGGCTAGCAATTACAAATTATAACTGCCTTCCCAAAATGGTATCTTGCTATGTAGGATCTGTGTCCTTCAGTCACTGAGGTGTCAGATGATGCTTTTCAGATGTTCAGATGATGTGTGATGGTAGGTCTATATTTGATGGAGTCTCCCTGATGGGTGGATGTGTTCCCTCTCTGTCTTCCTGTCTTGTCCTATATTCAGTTGCGAACAATATGCTCCTAAAAAATTTACTAAGCCAGCCCAGAAGGTGGAATCTTCCTTTTCATTAGTGGACTCGTTTAACCATCAACTCTGTATTTGCTCAAGCATTACCATCTTTTGTCACTAGGTATTACACTAGGACAAGGAGTGTTTATTCTAAATTAATCTTATAAAATAATCTGTTATAGGAATGTTTGATTTCTCACTATAACAAGTGTGACCATGTGCTATTATCTAAAATATATATAATATTTAGGAGATCTGGTAACTGCCAATGTATGAGCACACATTTCTGGTGCAGCAATATTTTAAATATAAACACCTTATAAAGAGGTGTGTTTCCTATATACTGTAACTATCAATATCACTTATACATATAGAAGAAAGAAAATAACTATAGATACAGTATATAGATAAACATGATAATGTGCACACACATACAATATGTCTAATAATGCTAGTAAAAATCAACACACTAAGTATATAATGGGATTACCAATACACAGGCATACAATAATAATGTGTCTGAACCCGTTTTAGGTAATATGATATATCAGTTCATAATCATGTCTTTTCATATACTATTATGTGTATGGAAACAGTGGGGTTCCTTTTGATACATTTCCTTGTCAAAAGAAGTTTATTGAGTATACAATGTTATAAAGATACATAAAGTAAGTTTACAAGGATCTATAAAGTAAGCTCATTGTTTTACAGTAGGGTTTATATAGGTAAATATCATGAAATTTCAAATATTAAACATTGGGTTCACATAAACCTAAATTAAAGATATATATCATTTCCTTAGTTACTTTTGTAGGTATTTAAATGATTTATACCTACTATACATATTGTTTACAAGTAGAGTGTATATAGGTCAAATAAATTCTGATAATGAGCTTTAATCGTAAGGTGGAGAAAAGGAAAGAGAAAGAAGAAAAAGGGTTGAAAGGTAGAGGTATGGTCCACAAGGTTGTCCCGCTCGTCAGTTTATTATTCTTTTTAGTTCTCTTTGAAGCCTTAGAATGGGTGTCTCTGTAAGTCATTTAATCTGTTACCATGGCAACAGGACAGAGTCATTGAAGTTTGACAGGAACTGTTGTTTTATCCAAGGATGCCAAAGTTTTTCAAATTTTGGAATTTGATTTTGATCGATGGCAACCATCTTAGCATGGGACATTGTATTATTCATTCTGTGAATTGTTTCTGCTAGTACCAATGTAGGAGATTTCCATGCCTTGGCCACTGTTTGTTTTGCAGCCGTTATTAGTTGGATCATAAGTTTGAATTGAGAGAGTGTTAACCATTCCGGTTTTAGATTAAGTAAAGTTAAATATGGATCTGGTTGTATTATTTTTTTAAATATTTTAGATGCAATCATGAAGACTTCCTTCCAGAAGGTTTGGATTACTGGGCACGTCCACCATATGTGTAAATATGTGCCTATTTCTGGGCATCCTCGAAAACAAAGAGCTGAGGTATTAGGTGAATATTTTGCCACTCTAGCGGGTACAAGGTACCAGCGAGTTAGGACTTTATAATTTGTCTCCAGTGCTAAGATGTTGGGTGAAGATGACTTAGATGTGAGCCATATGTTAGACCAGTCCGTTTCTTCTAAAGTTCGTCCCAGGTCCTCCTCCCACCTCTGAACGTAAGAGGGTCTATTAAGATTTGCTACTCCATATAATTAATTATAAAGTGATGAAATTGTACCTTTAGCAAATGGATCTTTTGTACAGATTGATTCAAAAATGGATAATTGGGATAATGGTGTATCCCCCTTTAGGAATGGTGTATAGAAATTTTTGATTTGGAGATATCTAAATATCTCAGAGTTTGGTAGATCATATTTTTCTCTAAGCGATGGGAATGAAAGGAATGATTTAGATGCTATGAAGTCATTTAGTGTCTGAATGCCTGATGTTGTCCAAGCTTTAAAAGAATTTGGGTAGATCCATGCCGGATAAAAGGCCGGATTTCTGATAAAAGAAAGGAGAGGATTGTGTGGAGATTGTAACTGATATTTGGTTTTTAGTTTATCCCAGAGAGATAAGAAGTGTTTAGTTATGGGATTATGAATTTTAAAGCGGTCTTTAGGATCAAGCCATAATAAATTTGATATTAATAGAGGGTCATTTTCTGAAGCCTTTATAAATACCCATAATGGGATTTCCTGTTTTGCATGGTATTTGGACAGACTGGCCAAATGTGCTGCTCTGTAGTAGTTAGTAAAATTAGGGTATCCTAGGCCTCCTTTATTTTTGGGAAGATGTAGTGTGTGTATAGGTATACGTGGTTTAGAAGAGCCCCATATAAACAAAGTTGCTCTTTTTTGTACTATTCTCAAAAAATAGGAAGGAATTGGAATAGGGAGGACTCTGAATAGATAAAGCAATTTGGGTAGAATAGTCATTTTGATTGCATTAATCTTCCCTATCCAGGATAAAGGAAGTTGCGACCATTGTTTTATTAGATTTGTGATCTGTCTTAATACAGGAGGATAATTGGTTGAGAATAAGTCAGAATGAGATGCTGTTAAATGAATTCCAAGATATGAGATTAATTTTTCTGCCCATGTGAATGGGAGTGCAGCCCTAGCCGGGATCAATTCCATGTTTGTGAGTGAAATATTAAGCACTAGGCATTTCTTAGGATTAATCATAAGGCCGGATAGGGCTGCAAATCCATCAAGAGCTGGTATTAAGTTAGGACCAGAGACCTGTGGTGATGATAGAAAAAGTAATATATCGTCTGCAAATATACATAATTTGTGTGTAATACCTCCTACTTCAATGCCAGTTATAGTTTGGTTTGTTCTGATGTATTGGGCCATGGGTTTGAGTATAAGGGCAAATAATAAGGGAGATAATGGGCAACCCTGTCGGGTACCTCTTTCGATATTAAAGGCTTCAGATTTGTATCCAGCATATTTTATATAGGCTTTGGGTTTATTATATAATGCTTTGATCCATGTTAAAAAGTGGGGTCCAAAACCCCATTTTTGTAATGAATATTGCATATATTGCCAGGATACTGTGTCAAATGCCCTCTTAATATCGAGAGATAGAAAACATAAAGGGATTTTCCGTTTTTTAGCAATATGTGCCAATAACACTGCCCTGCGTATATTATCGCCTGCCTGTCTATTTGGCATGAAGCCTACTTGATCTCTATGTATTAATTTTCCTATAATGCTATTGAGGCGTTTTGCTATTATTTTTGCTAATAATTTAATATCGAGGTTTAACAGAGAGATAGGCCGATAATTCACACAGGAAGTATCATCAGAAAGGGGTTTTGGGATCATACAAACAATTGCCATTAGTGTTTCTTGCCGAAAAGAATGTCCATCTAGAAGTTTGTTAAAAGTTTCAGTGAGAATGGGAGAGAGTATTTCTGAGAATGTTTTATAGTATAAAGCCGAGTAGCCGTCTGGGCCTGGTCTTTTGTTAAGTTTTAGGTCTTTTATGGCGTTAGCAACTTCATCTATAGTTATAGGCTCATCCAAACTGCTTTTTTGATTCTGAGATAACTCAGGTAAGGTTATTTTTGAGAAGAAGGATTCAGCCTCTGTAGGATTAAATTCATTGTTTGTCTTGTATAAAGTTGCGAGATGTGAGTGAAATTTATGGACTATTTTAACTGGATTACAAGTGTAAACATTTTTTGATAATTTCAAACGTATTGGTTTGAAAGATTTGTTAGTTGAATTTAATGCCCGAGCCAAATATGTACCTGGTTTGTTTGTATTCATGTAGAAATTGTGTTTGGAGCGTTTGAGGGATTTATCAACTGACTCAGTGAGAAATAGATCGTATTCCAATCTAGATTTTTCCAGATGAGATTTTGTACTCTGAGATGGATTATCTTGAAATGATATGTAGGCTGCATTAAAATTGAGTTCTAGTTTTTTTGCTAGATTTTTGCGTTCCCGTTTAAATAGTGCCATTTGTCTTTGTATTGTACCACGCAAGACAGGCTTATGAGCTTCCCACAGTGTTATTGGGGAGACGTCTGTTGTATTATTAATTGATATGTATTCCTTTAAAGCTTGTTCAATGGCCATCTGATGTAGTGGGTGTTTGAGCATTATGTCCGGTAAGTACCACGTTGGGTCATGCGCTTTTGGTATGGCTGAGGCTATAGTAGTGTATACTGCATTATGGTCAGACCACGGAATCGGAATTATATCTGATGCAATAATTTCTGGTATCATTCCTATTGTTAGAAAAATATGATCTATTCTGGTGAAGGTTTGATGAGGGTGCGAGAAATAAGTGAATTTCTTTTTCATTGGGTTACTTTCTCTCCACGAATCTACCAGATTGTATTTGGAAAGAAGTTGAGAAAAAGGTAATCTAGAGGTTATTTTGGATGGTGTAAAAGGTGATTTATCTAGAAATGGGAGGAGGACCTGGTTCGAATCCCCACACATTATCACTGTTCCTATTTTGTGTGTATTAATCACTTGTAATATATGTGAGAGGAATGGTGTAGGTTGTTTGTTAGGAGCGTAGCAGGAAATCACCGTGATTGCTGTATCCATTATATAACCCATGAGTATCAGGTATCTACCTTCTGGGTCTTTAATTTCTGATGATAAGGTGAATGGTGTGGATCGGTGAAATGCAATTAGAGTTCCCCTTTGCTTGGTACAGGCAGAAGCTGTGTAAATTTGTTGATAAAAAGGAGAAATATATTTTGGAGTAGAATCTTTGGTGAAGTGTGTTTCTTGGAGGCATACTATGTGAGCCTTCTTGTTATGGAAAGTACGGAAGGCTTTGGTCCTTTTTTGAGGGACATTTATTCCCTGAACATTCAGGGAAAGTATATTCAGTGGTGCCATGGCAACAGATCAAATAGTTTTGACTTACTTTTTGTTCTGCAGAGCTGACTGCGCAGATCAACCTGTGTGGACTGAAGAGATGAATAGATAGAAAAGAAACCAGTGAATTCTGGAGTAAAGAGTAAACAAAAAACATATGAGATTAGATGATACATTGTATAAATTATTTTTTGCAAGTAATCACAATTTACCCGTGAAAGAGAATAAATATCTCTCTCAGGGGAATAAGTGCCTTCGTTACACTCCCACATAATATGGTTGGGAGAATGAGGAGGGCTAATGGGGGTACACGGATCTTCCGCTTACAGGAGAGAAGTGCTATGTCAAAAGACATCAAAATGATGTTTCATTAATTGGAGTGCAGAATATAGTTTTTGTTGAAATTATTTATTCCAGGGTGGTTGTATATGGTTAGTCTTGCCCTAGGCTAAATAATTCAGTTAGAAAGGTACTGTTAATAACTTTGGTATTGATGAAGATAGTTTGAATTATTTTGGGATTTTAACCCTTTTAGAGTAAACAATTACATATTTTATTCATATGTAACTGTTTAGATATGTTAACTCATAAAATTGAGGTTGTATTGCTTCAGATTAGAATAAACAAAAACATAATTCTAGGAACTAGTTAGGTAATAATATATTTGTTTTAAGAAAAGAAAGAAAAAGCTTCCATTACTTCTGGGTTATTGAACATATTTGTCTTAAAAAGTAATAAATCTATTGTTATTACCTGATAATATATAACTGAACAAGAATTTCCTTATTTCACTTATATATTCTAAGGCTATATGAATCAGAAGTAATAAGAAATATAACTGGAATGTAACATGATCCCACACAGTGTGTGACTATCAGAATGCAGTTACATTCAGTTATAAATATAGGTTTTTTATAGAGAACCATCTCTTAGTATAATAAATGAAGAGATATCAGGAATTAGGATGTCAGTCCATTGAATCTTCTTGGTCCATGGATGATGTGGCATAACGGCCTTTTTTGTGAGAATGATGCTTCCCATTTTGTTCTGAAATTTTCTGGGTGCTGCCTGAAGGTGAAGATGATGCCATTCTTCTGCGTGTGGGAGTGTTGCTGCTTGTGGGTTCTGTCAGATTTAATTTTAAAAGGGTTTGTTGTAGTTCATCTGCTGATCTGCTTCTGTAAATTGTACCTTGGTAGTTAAATCTGACTGAAAAGGGGAAGCCCCATTGATACATAATGTTGTGGCGTTGCAGTTCCATTAGTTGGGGTTTCATGGATCGTCTTTTAGTAATAGTAAGTTGGGATAGGTCAGCAAAAATTTGATAATTGTGTCCTTGAAAATTAAGTTCCTTTTTTTCTCTTGCAGCAATTAGTATTTGTTCTTTTGTTCTGTAATAATGAAATTTTGTGATTATATCACGTGGGGGTCCATCTTTCTTTTTGGCTGTGAGGGCTCTGTGTACTCTGTCCAGTTCTAAACGTTCAATAGGGATATCTGGCTTTAGTTCTTGTAATAGAGCAGTAATAGTAGATTGCAGGTCTGTCACAGTTTCAGGTATTCCCCTTATGCGCAAGTTTGAACGTCTGGCTCTATTTTCGTAATCTTCGAGCTTAGTTTGAAGTATTAAATTCTCTTTTTTTAATTGTTCCAATTCTGTTATATTTTCTTGGGTTGTAATTTCAATTTCATCCATTTTTATTTCTAAGGCTGCGGTGCGGTTTCCCAGCTCTCTTATTTCTTTGGTTAGGCTTTTTGTTATTTGGTCTGAGGTTTGTTTTAAAGCCTTATGAAGCATCTTTTCAAATTGTAATAATATTATTGGGGATGCTGAGGAGTCTTGTGGAGAAGTTTGTGAGAGGATTTGTTCTGTATCTGACTCAAATGGAGAGTCTTGCTGTGACATTTTCTGTCTGTGAGAGCGCCCTGATGCTGTATCTTGTGAGGTGACTGGAGCTGCTTCAGCTGCAGTGAGTGCCTGTGAGCTCTTTGTGAGGTGATTTTTATTTCTGCCACAGTTTCCTCCCAGTACCATATTTCCTGCCCAAACTTTCACAGTTTGTTCCCTGGGGCAAAAAGGTTCAAATGGATACCTTTTGAGCCTGCAGGCTCCGCTTTGTCCTTCTCTTCTCTCCTCAGCGGTGTGGAGCTCTAACAATGCATGTCTGCTCTGCTAGGCTCCGCCTCCTGCCCCTCCCTTTTGATACATTTCCATCAACACTTAAATAAACTGCAATGTTGTCAATAGTTCTGTATTCATATGATGAACTGTGGAGGTTGCACACATACAGTATATAAACATACTAGTATTCCCAACCGAATACTGTGTGTATCAATAGGCATTTTAAAGTGTCCACATATTTTTAAAATTAGCAGTTGTATTCATTCTTTGATGTATTGACTTACATAGTTTTTCTTTTCTCCTCACATTACAGGATAAATAAAAACTTTACCCTGCTGTCCTTCTGTTGGTAAAATAATACACACTGCCACTGTCTGAACTGTCCAAGGATATTGACTTTTCTTCACCTGGGCAAATAGGCATGTGTGTAAATCCTTAAAGTATAACTAAAGGCAAAACTTTTTTTTTAGTTTTGGATAGAGTGGTGATGCCCCCACTAAAGAGATTCACCCCCTCTATTTGTCCTGTTTACCATTATCATTGAAAGTGAAAGTAACATAAAATCACAAAGTTTGGGTTGTCCCCAAAAAAGTAATAGGGAAATCTTCCAATAGGGACACTAGTTCTGGTGACCTAGGAGTCCCCAATGAATTCCCTTAATTTGCAGGGATTTCCCCTCACTTCCTGTTTAACTATGGGACAGGAAGTGAAGAGAAATCTCAGCAATCGGGCACAGATGGTGAAACAAAATCTGACAGAGGTTATAACCCTCCCTCGCTCTATCCAAAATGGAAACAAAAAAGTTTTTCTACATTAAGTCTCGTAAACATAGAGCAGGGGCTATATTTACATCCTGTTTTGACACTCTGCATATCTTGCCTTTGGAGGTTGGCTTGTATTTACTAGTTTCAAGGATTATTAACCACTTGCCGACCACGCTATAGCCGAATGACGGCTGCAGCGCGGTCGGATAACTCTGGGAGGGCATACTTTGACGTCCTCCCAGAATCCCGCTCTCATGCGCCCTATGGGACATCCGTGACCGCCTGGTCCAGAGGACCCAGCGCAATACGGATCACAGTAAACGGCCACTAATAGCGGCCATTTACCACATGATCGCTCCGTCAAATGACGGAGTGATCACTAGTAAACAAACCGGCGTCACGTCCGGTTCCTCTCTCCCCTCCCTGTACAGATCTGTACAGTGCGAGGGGAAAGGGGGAGAGATCAGTGGCAGCAGCGCTTTGGGCTGGATGGGTAGTGCCCACAGTGCTGGTAGTGCCCATTGCAGCCAGCCATCCATCCATACCCAGCCACCCATGCTCAGCATGCCCATCCATACTCACTTACCCGGCAATACTCAGCTTTACCCAGCCATACCCAGCCATACTCAGCTGTACCCAGCCATACTCAGCCATACCCAGCCATACTCAGCCATACCCAGCCATCCCAGCTATACTCAGCCGTACTCAGCCGTACCCAGCCGTACTCAGTCGTACTCAGTCGTACCCAGCCATACTCAGCCATACCCAGCCATTCCATCTATACGCAGCCATACTCAGCCATACCCATCTGTACACAGCTGTACCCGGCCATACTCAGCCATACTCATTCATGCTAAGCCATCCCCATCCACAGCTCCTCCATTCCCATTCATGCTCATCCATGCCACATCAGTTAGCATCCATGCCACATTCATGCCACTACAGTGCTTCACAAAAGTGTTATAGGTAGTCAAATTAGATTTGAAACTTATGCCCCTAGAACACTTGATAGTGCTCCCTGCATGTTGGTCCTCTGTATGTGGCCACACAGTGGAAAAGTCTCACACATGTGGTATCGCCGTACTCAGGAGGAGTAGGAGAATGTATTTTGGAGTGTAATTTTTGGTATGTACATGCTATGTGTTAGAAATATTGTGTAAATGGATGTTGTGTAAAAAAAAAAATGCGTTTTCATTTTCTTTACACATTTTCCAGAAACTTGTAGAAAATATTGACATGTTCAAAAGACTCAATATGCCTCATAGATTATATATTGGGTTGTTTTCTTTCCAAAATGGGGTCATTTTTGGGGTGTTTCCATGGTCCTGGTTCTCCAGGGCCTTCAAAAGTGTAATGCCCCGTACACACGGTCGGAAAATGTGTGATAGGACCTTGTTGTCGGAAATTCCGACCGTGTGTAGGCTCCATCACACATTTTCCATCGGATTTTCCGACACACAAAGTTTGAGAGCAGGATATAAAATTTTCCGACAACAAAATCCGTTGTCGGAAATTCCGATCGTGTGTACACAAATCCGATGCACAAAGTGCCACGCATGCTCAGTATAAATAAAGAGATGAAAGCTATTGGCCACTGCCCCTTTTATAGTCCCGACGTATGTGTTTTACGTCACCGCGTTTAGAACGATCGGATTTTCCGACAACGTTGTGTGACCGTGTCTATGCAAGACAAGTTTGAGCCAACATCCGTAGGAAAAAATCCATGGATTTTGTTGTCGGAATGTCCGAATAAAGTCCGACCGTGTGTACGGGGCATAAGAGGTAGTCAAGAAATTATATGTGTAATTTATGCTCCAAGAACGCCTGATGGCGCTCCCTGCATGTTGGGCCTCTGTATGTGGCCACGGTGTGTAAAAGTCTCACACATGTGGTATTGCCATATTCAGGAGGAATAGTAGAATGTGTTTTGGGGTTTAATTTGTGCTATGCATATGCTGTGTGTGAGAAATAACCTGCTAATATAACAATTTTGTGAAAAAAAAAGAAAAAAAAATCTTGATTTTGCAAAGAATTGAGGGAAAAAATTACAACTTCAAAAAACTCACCATGCCTCTTACTAAATACCTTGGAATGTCTACTTTCCAAAAAGGGGTCATTTGGGGGGTATTTGTACTTTCCTGGATTGTTAGGGTCTCAAGAAATGAGATAGGCCATCAGTACTTCAGGCGTGATCAATTTTCAGAGATTGGCGCCATAACTTGTGGACTCTATAACTTTCACAAATAATATACACCGATTTGGGTTATTTTTACCAAAGATATGTAGCGGTATAAATTTTGGCCAAAATAAATTTAAAAAATTTACTAATTTGCAAAATTTTATAACAGAAACAAAGAAAATGCATTTTTTTACAGCATTTTCGGTCTTTTTTCTTTGATAGCGCAAAAAATAAAAAACCCAGCAGTGATTAAATACCACCAAAAGAAAGCTCTATTTGTGTGAAAAAAAGGACAAAAAATTCATATAAGTACAGTGTTGCATGACTGTGTAATTGTCATTTAAAATGTGAGAGCACCGAAAGCTGAAAATTGGTCTGGTTAGGAAGGGGGTTTAAGTGCCCAGTGGTCAAGTGGTTAAACAAGTCGTGTTCTGGGCTTCAGGTGGGGGAAGTACAAACTCATTGTTCTTATAACCAGCTCTGTATACACATTGTTTGCAAACCCCCAGCAGTTCCAGTGAAGAAAAAAAAACAGAATGTCTCCGTGACTTGAGACCTGAAATTAACCTTGGATCTCTGGGGCTCATTCAGTCTTAAAATGTCCATGACTCCAAAATTGAAATGATAAAATATACCTATTTCTTCATAAAAGTTCTGACACACTGCTGATCCTTCTTACATTCAGTGGTTTGGGGTAATGACACCTGCTTTTTAAGTATGCTCAGATCAATGTTTGATGGCAATATATTTGGGATATATTTTTCTTTGTCCATTTGTCCCCCGATGAATATTTTCTAAGAGATTATATTGAATTGCATTGGGGCAAGTTTGAAATGCATGTACCCTGGCTGGATAAACCTTCAGAAGAAATTCAACAAAAAATGAATTTATGTGAATTATCTTTGTATCAATAAAATATAGAATATATAAATATACATTTTTATATATGTATGTGTGTGTGTATATAGTCTCATGGTGGGAGCAAAAAGTTTTTTGAATGACTAGCATAGAGATGTTTTGGCCCTTTATGCTGTTTGGATTACTCTTTTGTGTATAGGATCACAGAGCAGGTAAACTTGGAGTGGAAATCTCATTATTTCCCTATGCCTAACCATAAATATTGCAGTTGCAAAAGGATGACCAGAAGCTTAAATGTATAGAACTTCTATGAACAGTTTTAATTTTGAATCTGATTTGTAAAATAATGGGACATTCAGTAATAATAAACAGACCAAATCCTTGAAAAGAGGATGCTGTCTGACTCTGAACATATTACTGATTAGCTTAAACAACAGGAATGCATGGCATTTGATATTGGTAGTGTATTATACAAACAGTGAGGAAGAAATAGTCCAGTTTATATGAAATTCAAATAGTTTTGTAAAATCTAAAAACTATTCACAGAATAATCTTAGAAATCATGAGCAGAGAGGTATCAATTCTTGTACTCTGCAGCTAGGATTTTCTAGTGTCCTCATGTTCTAGCACTCTAGGAGGCCAGGAGGGATTAGGAACAAGAATAGCCAAATTGGCAGCGGGGAACCTAAGCCATGCATACCAAGGATAGAGGGAACTTTAACTGGGGAGAGCCTGGGAAAAGGCAGAGTTGGGCAAGGAGACCGAGCTTGGCTGATGTGGTCCAAGAGAGAGAATCCCAGGACACAAGACTCGTGGAGGACAAGACACTAGGGTACCAAGAAAGTAAGGAAAAGATAGTGACATCCAGGACAGCTCAGAACAGCCTTCTGCTGCAGAAACAAAAAGGATAAAGCATAAAACAGCTGCAAGTCTGGTTCACCCAGTGGGCTACTGTGTGCAAGCCGCAGAGAGAGGGAGGTGAACAGGAAGCCTCAGAGGAGACCTGCCAGAGACTCTTCATCCCACTCCCTAACTACCACCATCCATCCAGGACAGTGTGGCCTATCTTTCATTCGCCTCCATCCTGCCTGAAGGAGCAGTCATTTGAGGACAGATTGTATCGCTGAACTTTGCTTGCACTACTGTCTGTGGTCGAGCTTTCTTAAGAGTGACCGCTGTACGTACTTACTGTGCATAGATGGGACACTGCAAAGATACCCCTTTACCTCTGTTGATTACCCATACCTTCTATGAAAGCTTGAGTGCGCAACTGTTAATTTGAAAGAGCCCCATAGCTTGCAGACTTTGCAGCAGATCTGCCTACTGGCCAGTGGTTAATTGGGATTTGAAGAGTATAGTTAGGACTCAGAGAACTGAAAGCAAGTGTGACCTGTCTCAACCTAGAAGCAACATCAGCATACCTCCATCCCTAAATATGTGTGAAAATAATGGAGGATAGAGTTGGGACTTTACATGAGGCATGTTGATGTATGTAATAATATAATTATAAATAAATTGGATGTCACAATCCCCTAAGGGTAGTTCATAGTAATAATAAGCATAACAAACCGATAGAGGTAAAGCATTTATGATATAGAATATAATCATAAAAAATCAATAACTATAATAATAATAATATATTTAATAGCAAGTAATTAATGACATGATTTGCGACAAACAATATAGACAATAAAAAATCAAATACATACAGATAATAGATACATGATTCACATGATATACACAGTCAATGAATATTGTAATTTGATACAGTTATCAGGGCAAGCTATACTTGGCACCCTTGGATGGATATTCGACACGTTTTATGGCCTGTTTGCCAATCATCAGGAGTTGGATGCATAAATTGAGCTAAATAAAATTTGATAAATAAATGAATAAACTGTCTATAGAAGTCCACTGTTCCCCATAAATAAAGAAGAGGCAAAAAAGAACACTTTCTATACTACTTACAAAGAAGCCCATAAACTATGGCCAACTCCAGAAATGGGGTTTGACGGTGGCCTGGTGTAGGTAGTCTCACCCGGGGTTGAGGCGAGAGACTCTCAAAGTAGGAACCACGGAGAACAGTAGCCATGTAGCGGGCCGGAACGGTCAATCCACAATGCCATATTGTGAGATATGTGCATAATAAGCATTTGCCCAATTCTGTGTGCAACTATAAGATAAGATAATGAGGCAATAGATGGAAATTAAAAATGAATTACCGGTATACAGTGGCGTAGCGTGGGGGGTGCGGGGGGTGCCGTGGCCCCGGGCGTGACATTTAGGGGGGCGCAATTTTGTACCAGTAGTGTCATTACCGGCTGCCGCCTCCTAATTTTATGTTCCTGTGTCCCCTGCGCTGCAGGCTCCATGTTAAGTATCTGGCGCCCTGTGATTGGCCGCATGGGGGTCATGTGGGCACTCCTGAAGTCCCGCCTCCGCACATGACCCTATCGCGGCCGCTGTCTTCTTCTCTTAGCCTCCGGGGAATCGGGACCGATCCAAGCGCAGGCAGGACAAGCCCCACAAGGTGTGTGTGAGACTGAGACTCCCTCAATTCGTGTTACTGGCCACAGGGGCGGGGGGGGGGGGGGGTCCCGGGGGATGGGAGAGAAAGAGATAAATACTGTATGCAGGACAGTGTAGTATGTATGGTGGGGTCAGCCAGTCCTCCAAGGAGTTTCTCTTCCCTTCTCATGGCTTTAAACGTTGTGAAAGACTTTCACTACACTGTCCTGCAGCTGCATACAGTATTTATCTCTTTCTCTCATTCACTGACAGTGTCCATAAAAATGCACATCATGACATAAAATAAAATAGTAAACACATCACTATAATATATCACCACTGCGTTGTTTATCATTTTCTTAGGCCCATTTCACACTGGGGCGGGGGCGGCGTCGGCGGTAAAGCGTCGCTATTGTAAGCGGCACTTTCCTGTAGGTATTCGGCCGCTAGCGGGGGCACTTTGCCAGCGGTATAGCCGCGCTGTCCCATTGATTTCAATGGGCAGAAGCAGTGAAGGAGCGGTGTATACACCGCTCCTTCACCGCTCCAAAGATGCTGCTAGCAGGATTTTTTTCCCGCACCGCTCCAGTGTGAAAGCCCTCGGGGCTTTCACACTGGAGAGACAGCAGCAGCTGTTTCGGGACGGTTTGCAGGCGCTATTATTAGCGCAATAGCGCCTGCAAACCGCCCCAGTGTGAAAGGGCCCTTAGGTTAAGTGATGCGCCTGCTAGGGTGATTTTTGACATTTGCTCTATGTGTGGATTTTTTTTGCTTTAATTAACCACTTCAGCCCTGGAAGATTTTATCCCCTTCCTGACCAGAGCACTTTTTGCGATTCGGCACTGCGTCGTTTTAACTGACAATTGCGCAGTCGTGCGACATACAAAATTGGGGTCCTTTTTTTCCCACAAATAGAGCTTTCTTTTGGTGGCATTTGATCACCTCTGTGGTTTTTATTTTTTGTGCTATAAACAAAAAAATAGCGACAATTTTTTAAAAAACGCATTATTTTTTACTTGTTGCTATAATAAATATCCCCCAAAAAATAATTAAAAAAAACATTTTTTTTCCTCAGGTTTAGGCCGATATGTATTCTTCTACATATTTTTGGTAAAAAAAAAATCACAATAAGCGTATATTGATTGGTTTGCGCAAAAGTTATAGCGTTTACAAAATAGGGGATAGTTTTATGGCATTTTTATTAATCTTTTTTTTTACTAGTAATGGCGGCGATCAGCGATTTTTATTGTGACTGCGACATTATGGTGGACACATCGGACATTTTTGACACATATTTGGGACCATTGTCATTTATACAGCAATCAGTGCTAAAAAAATGCACTGATTACTGTGTAAATAAAACTGGCAGTGAAGGGGTTAACCACTAGGGGGCGGGGAGGGGTTAAGTCAGTACTAGGGAGTGATTCTAACTGTAGGGGGGATGGGCTAGCTGTGACACATCACTGTTCTCTGCTCCGGATGACAGGGAGCGGTGATCAGTGACACTGTCACTAGGCAGAACGGGGAGATGCTTGTTTATATCAGTATCTCCCCGTTCATCCTCTTCGTGAGGCGATCGCGGGTATCCCCACGGCGATCGAGTCCGCGGGACCCGCCAGCCGACTCACAGAGCTCCCGGCCGGCGCAGGCCGGCAGCGACGCAGACGCGCAGACGCAATGGCACGGTGGTAAATTCAATGGGACTTACAGGTAGGCCCATTTGCCCAGCCGTGCCATTCTGCCGACGTACATCTGCACGCGCCTGTCGGGAAGTGGTTAATCAGCAGCTTACCATAATAATATTGGTCTGTGTATCTCTTACTTCCAGGAGCGCAAAGTATTGTATATAGAATTTTGGATTGTTTTATCCTCCTTGTTGGGGGGTGTATAAAAATAAGGGGGCACTTAGTAATAAATAATAAATTAACAGTGATCAATAATACATAATCGTTGTGAACAATACTGAACAGATATCAACATGAAATAAATACACATTATATTATATTTATTTCATGTTGATATCTGTTCAGTATTGTTCACAACGATTATGTATTATTGATCAATTAATTGTTAATTTATTATTTATTACTAAGCGCCCCCTTATTTTTATACACCCCCCACTAGCTCAAAGCTTGCTCACTAAGCACTTTGAGGGGAGCAGCTATTTTGTACATTTCACCCATAGCGCGGAGTTCTTCCCTTTTCATTATCCTTCTTGTTAGTGTATGTTATGTGTGACCCAAGACAATTTATCCAATGTCACCAAGGAAGGTCAAAAGGCTTAGGCTCGTTTTTGAAGCTGGTCTTGACTGCACTGTCTATATGCTTGTCTATATGCTTACCTACATAGAGGCTTAATATTATAATCTTGATCCTTTTTAAATGCCCAGGCCCACCATTGTGAATAACCCCTACAGATGCTAAAAGAAAGATATAGGAGCTGGTTGGCTTGTTGGATTCAATACAGTGATGATGAGTTATGTCAGGGTGAAATGGGGGGGTGTCCACATCTGGAGTATTTGTTTTTAAGTTGGGCCATGGCTCATATTCAACCAGATTTCAGCTTATTGCAGTCATTGGAGGGAAGAGCTGAAAATGGATTGGTTGCTTTAGGCTCATTTACACAGGCTTATGTGCATTTTCTGTATGAATAAAGATTCTTCCTGGCAGAGCAAGCAGAAGATCCTGCATAAAATATGCACCTATAGCATAGCTCCCAATTGTTCCTGATTTCAAGGGACTGTCTCTAATTTGGAATAAAGTCCCCCTGTCCCTCTCAGTGGCGTAGCGTGGGGGGTACAGGGGGTGGTCAGTCGGTGTAGTATATAGTGGACAACAGTATAGTGTAGTATGGTGGTCAGTGTAGTATTGTGGTGTCAGTATAGTGTAGTATATGGTGGTCAGTATAGAGTAGTATGGTGGTCAGTGTAGTGTAGTATGGTGGTCAGTATAGAGTAGTATGGTGGTCAGTATAGTGGTCAGTGTAGTGTAGTATGGTGGTCAGTATAGAGTAGTATGGTGGTCAGTATAGAGTAGTATGGTGGTCAGTATAGTGTAGTATGGTGGTCAGTGTAGTGTAGTATGGTGGTCAGTATAGAGTAGTATGGTGGTCAGTATAGAGTAGTATGGTGGTTAGTGTAGTGTAGTATGGTGGTCAGTGTAGTGTAGTATGGTGGTCAGTGTAGTGTAGTATGGTGGTCAGTGTAGTGTAGTATGGTGGTCAGTGTAGTGTAGTATGGTGGTCAGTATAGTGTAGTATGGTGGTCAGTATAGTGTAGTATGGTGGTCAGTGTAGTGTTGTATGGTGGTTAGTGTAGTGTAGTCTGGTGGTCAGTATAGTGTAGTATGGTGGTCAGTGTAGTGTAGTATATGGTGGTCAGTATAGTGTAGTATGGTGTTCAGTATAGTGTAGTACGGTGGTCAGTGTAGTGTAGTATGGTGGTCAGTGTAGTGTAGTATGGTGGTCAGTGTAGTGTAGTATGGTGGTCAGTGTAGTGTAGTATGATGGTCAGTATAGTGTAGTATGGTGATCAGTGTAGTGTAGTATGGTGGTCAGTGTAGTGTAGTATGGTGGTCAGTATAGTGGTCAGTGTAGTGTAGTATGGTGGTCAGTATAGTGTAGTATGGTGGTCAGTATAGTGTAGTATGGTGGTCAGTATAGTGGTCAGTGTAGTGTAGTATGGTGGTCAGTATGGTGTAGTATGGTGGTCAGTATAGTGTTGTATGGTGGTCAGTATAGTGTAGTATGGTGGTCAGTATAGTGTAGTATAGTCATCCACCAGTAGATGAGACCTTGTTGTGTGTCTTCTCCACAGACCGAAGCAGCAGCCGAGGCCCTCTTCAGACAAAGACTACTGGGACTGCAGTCAGTGTGTGCACCTAGAAGAAGTTTAAGGGAACTTCCGCCCGGTGAGTCTCACTTCTCCTGCCACCATCCTACCTGCACTTCCAGGGGGACAGGCCATCCTGACCCTCAGTACTGACATTGTAGTTATCCTTTAGAGCTCTAAGTGAGCATTGTCAGGGGACGCTGTCCAGGGAGGAGGCGGTCAGTTGGCAGTATAGTTGAGCCACCAGCAGACCAGATCTTGTGTGCCATTGATCTCCTTACAATGGCATCTGAAAGTGGGTGGAACAGACATATTAGGCAGCAAATGAACATGATGTTATCTTTGTAGTTGATGTGTTGAGAGGAGAACAATGGAAAAGTAATTGACTTTGACAAGGGACAGGGTCATATGTGTATTGGCTAGACAACTGGATCAGAGCATCCGCAAAACTGCATAGATGGATTGAAGTTTGTTTGGTTCAGCAGGGACCAGCCAGATTTTGATCCATATGTGGCTGTTACGGCTTGACAGAAGTTGACCCAGTGGTCTAGTAAATTTTATATATATATATATATATATATATATATATATATATATATATATAAATATATATATAATATCTTTTTTTTTTTTTTTAAACTTTGAAGTTTTTTAAGGGTAAAAGATTGACGCCATTCCACGAGTGGGCGCAATTTTGAAGCGTGACATGTTGGGTATCAATTTACTCGGCGTAACATTATCTTTCACAATCTAAAACAAAAATTGGGCTACCTTTACTGTTGTCTTATTTTATAATTCAAAAAGTTAATTTTTTGACAAAAAAGTGCGCTTGTAAGACCGCTGAGCAAATACGGTGTGACAGAAAGTATTGCAACGACCGCCAGTTTATTCTCTAGGGTGTTAGGAAAAAAATGTATAATGTTTGGGGGTTCTAAGTAATTTTCTAGAAAAAAAAACGGTTTTTAACTTGTAAACACCGAGTCTGAAAAAGAGGCTCTGTCTTTAAGTGGTTCAGTTTTCATGGTATACAAGACATACAAAGTAGTTGCCTTCCTTATGTGCTAGCATTCTTTCCATGAGGCTTTGTGAGTTCACTCTATTAATAACCTCTCTAATGTTGGGGGGAGTAGTTGACTTCCATTTTTTCGCTATGGAAATGCGTGCTGCAAACAGAATGTGTACCATGACTTTCCTGTGTAGGAAGGGAAAAGTGTCTATCCCCAGGCTTATTAACGCTAGTGCTGGGGAGGGAGTACACATTGTTTTGGTAGTCTTCGATAGTAGGGAGAATACATCCTTCCAGAAGGTTTGTAAGGCTTTGCAGTGCCATATTATATGTAACAGGTTGCCATTGTGATGGCATTCCCTCCAACATAATGGCGATAATGTGGGGTCTATAGTGTGTAGCACCTGTGGAGTATTTTATGTGAGTTGTCCTAGTGGTCTACACAGACTGAAGAGGTACTTTATTTTTTTTTTTTAAGCAGCAAAAAGAGCAAGGCAATAGGCATAAAGGTGAATAAACATTACAGTGAAAGTAAAAAGAAATAGTTATACAATGAAGGAGTGGTAAAAGTGCAGCAAGGCAAGAAAGTGATTACACTTATGTTTTTTTTTTTTTTAGATTTTTCAAAATACTACTCAATATATACCATGCCAAACAAAAAAGAATCAGGTGCACAAGGCAGGAAAAGGAGGAAGATAGAGAAAGAGCAACAGGTTAAGCTAGCTGGAAGCCTTAACAGGTTTCTTGTTGTAAACACTGCTGAAACTACAGCATGCTCATCAGCAGCACCACAGGAGACTCATGTCCCCGATCCATTTTCTGTGGACATTCCTGTTCTTGCTTTAAGAGCAGAGACAGCCTTGCCTGAGGATGTTTCTACTCAGCCAAATATTCTGCCAGAAAATATTGACGAAAAAGTTTTCACTGATATTGGCTATTGGCCTAAAACTGTAGATGAAACTTTGAAAACTGAACTTGTCAAGCGAGGAACAGTGGAACTGCAGAATAAGGATGCATTGTTTCCAAGAGACAGTCATGGCAGGTCATTTTCCAAAGACTGGTTCTACATGAATTTGGAGAATGGTGAGACTGTGTTAAGGACATGGTTGGTGTTTTCTCCGGTAAACAACGCTGCATATTGCTTTCCTTGCATACTTTTTCAGAAGGTTAAAGGGAAAAGTTGTTTTGGAAAGCCAAGTGGCTTTAATGCATGGAGAAAGCTAAACCCCAGATTACTAGAGCACGAGCGCAGTTCATATCACTTCAGTACATTCACAATGTGGAAGGAATTTGAAATGCGGCTGCAGAAACAGGTGACTATTGAAGCTGCTACCCAGCTTGCACAACGGAGGTCATTTGACAAATGGAAGGCAATCGTAGTCAGAATACTGGATTGTGTGCTGTATCTAGCCAGGCAAACCTTACCCTTACGTGGTCACTCCGAAAATCTAAACAACGATGGTAACTGTGGAAATTTTTTAGAAACTTTCAAGTTACTTGCCAAATACGACCCAGTTGCAAAACAACATCTTTATAAAGTTAATCAGACAGATGGCTATGTTGTGTCCTATCTCTCTCCACAGAGCCCGAATGAGTTCATTAGCCTGCTCGGTGATCACATTAGAACAGCCATCTTTGAAAAAATCACAAAGGCCAAGTATTTTGCTATGATGTTCGACAGCACTCCGGATATTTCTCACACTGACCAAATGTCCCAAGTAATTCGATATGTGCACATTGCAGATACAGAAGTCCATGTGATAGAATCTTTCATTGACTTTATTCAGTTATATGGGAAATCGGCTGATGTCATTACTAAACAAATTTGTGACAAGTTGCAAGCAGATGGCCTTAAACTGGAGCATTGCTATGGCCAAGGATACAACAATGCTGCAACTATGGCTGGACACATTAGTGGTGTACAGAAACGTATTTTGGATATGTATCCCAAAGCAGTGTTTGTGCCATGTAACAATCACTCTCTCAATCTTGCTGGGGTTCATGCAGTTGGTGTTGGGACAAAGTCTGTGACTTTCTTTGGCACTGTGGAAAAAGTGTATGCATTCTTCTCAAGCTCCACCCATAGGTGGGATGTCCTTAAGAAGCATGTACCAATTCATGTAAAGCGATCATGTGACACAAGATGGAGTTCAAAGCATGAAGCTGTACGCGTACTAGCTGAGCACCCAGAAGAAATAATAGAAGCTTTGGAAGTGTTGAGAGATGGGCCAGAAGAAACCTCTGAAACCAAGGGTGATGCAGGAAGTCTGTTAGTTTGCATCATGATCTATGTTTTTTTCTCTTTCTTGCATTTTTGGAGCCCAGTACTAACCGAAGTGAATGATACTCAGATCTACCTGCAGCGAGAAGGACTTGCGCTTGATCAATGTGTGCAAAAGTTGAAAGCATTGGCTTTATTTTGCCAGGAAAAACGAGATTGTCTGGTGTCAAAGGCAACTGAGAAAGCTCTGCAGGTATGCAAAACATATTGCATTTCTACAGAGAGAAGAATTGGAAGACGTAAGAAGATGGCTGGAGAGCAGAGTTGCGATGCTGGCTTGACCTTAATACAAGAAACAAGCAGAGAACAACTGGAAGCAATTGATAAGCTTAATGCAGAAATTATAAAACGTACAATGCAGATGAATATGCTTCACCAGCGATTTGCTTTCTTGCAAATCCAAATATTGTTGGATACCAGAAAAGATGATTTCATTAATGAACAAATTCAGCACACATGTGCTCAGTACACGGAGTTGAATGCTGCATCTATGATCACTGAAATAAGTCGACTTCGGCACCACATTGTCTTATATAAGGAAGTCAATCCTGATGTGCAGGTTGAAAACTGGTCTGCTTTAGATTTGCTTCGGTGGGTGTACAAGTGGAAGTTGCAAGAGAGTTTAACTAACTTTGTTGTGACATTAAGAATCTTTCTTACTATTACTGTTTCTACTGCCAGTTGTGAAAGAAGTTTCTCAAAACTTAAACTAATCAAAACATATCAAAAATCTACAATGAGCCAAGAAAGACTGAGTAACCTAGCAATACTGTCCATTGAGAGAGACTTCAATGTAGATTTTAATTCTGTTGTTGAAAAATTTGCACAAATTAAAAGCAGGCGATTTTAAAACGGACCTTCTGTGTGCTCATTGGTGGACATTCCCTGCTTTCTCCTCCAACCACTGTGTGCTTTGGGTCATTGTCATGTTGGAAGGTAAACTTTCTTCCCATTGACAACTTTCTGTCAGCAGAAAGCAGATTTTCATAAAGAATTTGATGGTATTTTGCCCCATCTATTTTTTCTTTTAACCTGGACCAGTGCTCCAGTCCCAGATGCTGTAGACCTCTTTGAATCCTCTCTGACCTCCTGGTTCTTTCATCCAGTTTGGGGCAACATCCTGATCCAGGGAGGGTCTGTGTTGTGCCAAGTTCCTTCCACTTCTTAATAGACTTCACTGTGCTTCTAGGCATTGATAAAGCCTTTCGTTTTATTTTTGTTATTTTTGGATCCATCTCTTGATTTGTACATGTCCACAACTGTATGTGCCTTGCCACCCATAGTTGATTGTTTTATTCAGTTGCACTACCAGGGACTGAAATGTTCCAGGAAAGCTCTTTTAAATGCTGAACTAATCAAAATGACCACAGCTGAAAGTCAAATGGCTTTGTGTGCCATTGGCAAGATGATTAGTTACACCTGGTTGAGTTTACAAGTCATTTTTAGGAGAGGTGGGATCCTTTGTCCAACACTTTGTTATAAATTGAACTGAATAAATACAGCTAGATAAAACAAAAATTGTCTGTCTCCATTTCAGGCTGCAAAGGAACAAAGTGTGATTATTTCAAAGGTGGAGTGATTCTTTTTTATACCCACTGTAGCTCTACCTGCAAAATGGCCCAGCCTGAAGGGATCTAGCAGAGCTTAACTTTCTGTTCCACAATTTTCTGTTAGTACCATCTTAAAGTGGAACGTTATGTGCACTAATCTTATTTTTGTAAAAGTTATTATATTTCTTGTTTCACTTGCAATGTATTGATAGACCTGTTGAATATGTGCAGATTGTGTGATGCATTTTCACACTCAATAAAGTGTTTGAAAATAAACTTGTATTGGATGCATTTTTACTTTAATTACATCAGTATTTTTCATAGAATATGATGCATTTGCTTAGGGTGTCACAATGCTACTGATGTGAGCCCACAGGCGAGCAGGTGACACGGGATCCCCCAAGGCGTGGAATCTAAGGGACAGCCGGTATTCTGCCAGGGACCCCCTCACAAGGGTTTGGGCTTAGCTGCGTGCTGACCCCAGGTCACGACCCCTGGGTTCACCCTGTTCACAAGGAGAGTAAAAGAAGACACTGTCAGACACAGATGGATGGATGGATGAAGCAAAAGGAGAGCCAGATAGCAAGCCGAGGTCAGGGCGGGCAGCAGACAACATAATCAGGAGAACTAGCCGAGTTGATACACAAGGGATCAGTTCACGAGAAGTCCGTTTAAGCAGGCTATAGGAAGGGTGCTCAGGAATAAGTGTTGCTCAAGCAAGTGGAACAACAGGTGCCAGCCGACCTACAGCAGTAAAGGTAAGACACAGATCAGCTCTGCAGCTGGTCTGTGACATAGGGGGTAAGGGGTTTTATACTGTACTAGTCGAAGGGACTAATTGAGTGCTAAAAGTCCACACGTTAGGGGGGCGCAAATTACTTGCCTTGCCTCGGGCGCTGAAAACCTACGCTACGCCACTGCCGGTATATAACAATGTATGTGTGTCGAATGAGTGTGGGTATGAGTGCATGCAATGTGTAAACAAAATAAATGTGTGCAATGGCAAAAAGTGTATGAATGATGGGAATTAATTAAAATGATAAAAGGATGAATATCAAATATATGTATATAATATATACACACACACCTGTAAAAGGGTGTGCCAGTGAGTAATTGATACAAATACAATAATAGTGTATATATGAATTTTTGTTGGTTTGTAAGTGTGTATGTAAATATGTGTTTTTTATATATAGATATATATATATCTATATATATATATATATCTATATATATATATAGATATATATATATATAGATATATGTGTGTGTGTATGTGTGTGTATGTGTGCGTGTGTATATATATATATATATATACAGTATATGTGCTATGTGAAGTGAGGAGAAAGTCCCCAATTACCTCGGCTGAAAGTACGTGTATAGTTAGGACTCAGTAATTAGCCTATTTCGTTGAACTTTCCATTGGGGATATTGGTTGCACTGTTTGTTGTCTATGACTGCCTATAGAATCACTCTTCACTCTCCTAGTGAGAGTGAAGAAATAAATCAGAGACAATTGATTTATACTGCTGCCTTCAGGAGGAATTGGACAGTACTGCTGCCTTCAGGAGGAATTGGACAGTGGCAAACAAAAAAATCATTAGCTAGCTCCAACCCCTGTTACTTCCATGATGCTTCAGTTGATTGCTAGTGTCCTAGAAAGATGGATGTCCTCTTTAAGGGAAAATGTCACCATTTATAACAAGACATTTTTTTATTTTATTTAAAAGAGAAGTATGTTTTGTATGCTGCATCTGTCCCCCGCCACCTCTTCACTGAGAACCGAGCCACCGAACATATACACCAATAGCTCGATTCTTTCACCTCCCCGAGCGGAGAGCTGCCCTGTAATCAGCAGCTCTCCTGCTCTGCTCCTCCACGCTTTGCTCCTCCACGCTCACTGGAGCGCTAAGCTGTGGAGGGGCGGGAAGCGGCAGTCTCAGCGGCTCTCTGAAAGGCTGAGACTGCCATCAGTCCAGGCAGCTGGCAGGTCCAGACTTCCTAAGTCGGGATGACGTGCTGCCTGAACTGATTCCAGTGGACTTTAGACCGCCTTCCGCTGAAAACGGGGCACAGGAGTGTAAAACGAATTGCACTCCTGTGACCCATAGGAAAAGCCCAGCCTAAAAAGCTCAGGCTGGACTTCTCCTTTAGGTATTTATTGTTTCACCGCTGAGCTCTTCACAGCTATCTGGATCAGTTAATCCTTTGTGCTGCTTCGAAAGGCCATTGTCACAAGTTAGCCTGCAGTTTCCTGCCTGTGTATTCTTACCTCCTGGCTGCAGTGCTTTCTCTACCCAAATTCCTTTCACATGTGTGGTTTGGCTGTGCTCACCTATGGGTGTCGCCTGCTATTCTGTGGGCTTTTATTGTCTTCCCTTACATCAATTCATGGCCCACTTCCTAGTTTGCTTGCACATATAAGATATGCTCAGTGTAGCCCACATTGCCTGAGCAACTTCACAGTTCTCTGATCTCCCATTCGCTTGTTACTTGTGTATCCTGTGCCTGATTACCCATGTACTGAACCCGGCTTTATTCACCGTCTGTGCTTGTTTTCTGCCTGTCCTGACCTTGGCTTGTCTCCTGGATTTCCTGTTGTCTCCCACTGTTTGTACTCTGCAAACGTGAGTGGTCTCTGCATCCTCAGCTGGGCGTACCTGGGGCCGTGACCTAGTTCTAGCTTGCTGCAAGTCAATCCCCACCATCAGGGGCTCTGGTGAAGAAACAGGCTGGGGCTTAGACTCCACGCACTGGGGAACCCAGAGTTGGTGTTCTACAAGGGCTCACTACCACAGAAGCTTGACAGCCATACTTATACCCCCCTAGACTGAAGTATGCAGGGCTTGCCTGTGTTGTAATCCACGGGCACTGGGCTCCACTTGTGGCACTTCCAGGACATCTAGTGTACTGGTTTGTTAGATGCAGAGCTCTTTACAGGTTCAGGGCCATTTCACAGCCTCTGGTATGACCCTGTCCCTGATGACTGATCTGAGAGTGTGCCCAAGGACAGGGCAAAACATTCACGAAATGCGGCATTAATCACTGGATTCTGCAGATGGGACTCTCTGGTACATTAGTAATTTGCTTGTTTGCTGCAGAATGCTCTCCAGATCTACGATTATGATAAATCTCTTGGACTTATCCCTATGTGAGCATGGCACACTATTTCTCCAGTCATCTTTTTTCCCTGAAAGGGTTAATATGCTGGAGAAATAAGTGCTGTATCACTAACAGCGCTGTCATTCACACATAGTACACTATCTCTTTCTGCCTTTTCAGTAAGAGGTAGTTTTCCAGCCATTGCTCTACTCGAGGTCACACATTTTTATAAATTCCTTATTTAAGAAGAAAACATGTTCAATTATCATACAGGTATGAAAATAACAACACATCGATAGAGCCTACAAGTTTTTATTTAGATTGTGCAAACTCTGTAGGTGAATATTAGGCATCCTGTTGGGTCTCAATTGAATGCAATTTACACAGGTGCTACTTATACTTTCAGTTAGATGGATACTTAAGCTGTGACCCCTGTCTATTTTTGTGTATGTGTTATTTTTCTGGTGGATTTGTTCTTGACATCAATGTAACCAGTAATATTAATAAAAAGATGGTTTCTCAAGCTCTTCTCCTTGTTGTTTTTCTTTTATATGGGATTGGGTGGGGAAGATTGGAAACCATTGTGCAGTGATGGGGGAGAGGACAAAGGAGGGAGTGGAAGAATAATATGGGAGTCAGTTATGTGGGAGAGGGACACTGAAGCAAGAAGAGGTACAATGAGGAAGGTAATGTAATGAAAGTATGTATATAGGTTTTTTGGCAGAGTAGGTAAATTTAGGTAGGCCTGGCTTGTAGCCAGGCCTGTTTGTTTTGATCTAGGCTGGGAGTGGCTCAGGGTAGTGCTGGGTGACTCATGGGCAGCATCACCAGGACCTCCTACTTTCTGGTGTTTTCTGGAAAGAGAGGTGGAGAGGGAAGATGGAGTTGCCTGGGGTATTCTGAGGAGCCCTGACCAATCCCCAATCTGGACTGGCAGGGGCAGGCCTCCTTAAATACCTGGGGTCAGTCCAGCTGGGGAGGAGTTGTTCAGGTGGAAGTTGGAGATGGAGTGCTAGGCTGTCGGTGGCCTTGGAGAGACCTCCCCAGTCTGGGGGGGGGTGACCTTGGGCCTGGGCTCAGGTGTGGACGGTATCCTCCCACAACACACAGAGGTGTCCTGGCCAAGAGGAGCAAGAAGAGGACAGCAGGAGAGAGCACTACCAGGCAAGTCTCCAAGGAGGAACAACATGTCGCATCCAGGAGGGCTGGTGAGTAAAGCACAGTGGAGAGGACTGGGGAGACACACCTGAGAGGACTGATAGAGAGCAGTCTGAGATGGGTGTAGAATCAGAAGAGAGGACTGGGGAGGCACGCCTGAGAGGACTGGGAGATTGCAATCTGAGATGGGTGCAGAACCAGGTGAGAGAACTGTGGAAACATGGGCAGTGGAGAGAGGCAGCTGCAGCCATGAGGGCTGGCAGGGCCTGAAGATGTGGTACTGGGCTAAATAGCCACGCGGACAGCTAGCACTAAAGAACTACCTCATTTTTGTTGCTACTCAAAAAGTCAGTTCCGGCCTACAAATCAGTGCTAGCTGGTCCTGGAAATATAAGCAAGTAAAGTGCTAAAGGGATTGAGGAGGAATAGTCTGCAAGCAAGTGTTATGCTGGAGTAAAGACTGGAGTGTATATACAGAGAGTGTATATAGTTTGTCCTATGTAAATTTTCTTCAATTAACTGGGCATCCCATATACCCTTACCCTATACAAGTTAATTCCCCTCAATAAAAATACAAAACAAAATGCATGGACTGTTTTCTGTCTAAGAGTGACTGGAAATCATTTGCCTGGCTGGTCAGGGTGACAGGTGGACACCAATACTCAGCAACCCTCACGAGGGTAACGCTACAGTAAGAAAAAGCAAGGATGAAAGGGAAGTGAGAAGAAATCGAAGAGAACCTAAAAAAAGAGAATAAAAGAAAAAAAACAGTACACAAAATGAAATTTAATCTCTAGTACATGTTACCTTATAGCGCATGTCACAGCCACTGTCAGTTGTGGATGGAGTGTATCTGCCATTAGGGATGAGCCGAACACCCCCCGGTTCAGTTCGCACCAGAACCTGTGAACGGACCGAAAGTTTTCCGCGAACTTTAGAACCCCGTTAAAGTCTATGGGACTTGAACGGTCAAAATCAAAAGTGCTAATTTTAAATGCTAATATGCAAGTTATTGTCCCAAAAAGGGTTTGGGGACCCGGGTCCTGCCCCAGGGGACATGTATCAATGCAAAAAAAGTTTTAAAAACGGACGTTTTTTCGCGAGCAGTGATTTTAATGATGCTTAAAGTGAAAAAAAAGTGAAATATTATTTTAAATATTGTACCTGGGGGGTGTCTAAAGTATGCCTGTGAAGTGGCACGTGTTTCCCGTGTTTAGAACTGTCCCTGCACAAAATGACATTTCTAAAGGAAAAAAAGTCATTTAAAACTGCTTGCGGCTTTAATGTAATGTCTGGTCCCGGCAATATGAATGAAAATCATTGACAAAAATGCCCCCCCCCCCAGCCCATTACCAGCCACTTTGGGCCTTGTATGGATATTAAGGGGAACCCAGCACCCAAATTAAAAAAAGGAAAGGCATGGGGCCCCCAGGCCCTATATACTCTAAACAGCAGTATACATGCGGTGCAAACAAGACAGGGACTGTAAGTTTGTTGTTAAGTAGAATCTGTTTGTAATTTTGAACTGGTACATTTTTAAAGTGTACCTCCAGCCAAAAGTCTATTTTTAAGCTTTTTGGAAAACATAGGGAAGGGTTATCTCCCCTGTAACATTTGTTTTGCTGTCTGTGCACCTCTTCAGAAGATTTCACCTCACTTTCTGTCCCAATGACAAATGTTTTTTGAAGATTTGGGGTTTTTAGTGAAACAAGGATTGGTGATAAAGCATCAGTGGAGAGGAGACACGTTTTTCCCATATTAACTCTTACAGGAGAGAATTTCCCTTTCTAGGGGTAGATTTCATCTCACTTCCTGTTGTCTCCCTCCGTTTGCAAGTAGGAGTCATTTAAGTAAGTTGGATGTTTGAAAGTAGGGGCCTGCCCTATATACTCTGTAGAAATTTGGGCCTTGGATGTTGGTGTTGCCACAACACTGTAAGCCCTCACAGTTACTCTTGGTGGGCGCTGGAACGTTATGCTGTGAACTACTATATCAAGAATTGTAATTACATGCCATTGTTGAACAGTGGTAGAAAAATTGGGCCTTTGGTGGTGGTGGTGCTGGTGCCACAACACTGTAAGTCCTCACAGTTACTCTTGGTGGGCGCAGGAATGGGCGCTGCTGTGAAATATTAGATCAAGAATTGTAATTACATGTCCCTGTTGAACAGGGGCAGAAAAATTGGGCCTTAGGCACTGGTGCCACAGCACTGCAACCTCTCACAGATACTCTAGTTGGAGTGCAGGAATGAGCCCTGCTGTAAATTATTGCATCAAAAATTGTAATTACACGGCCCTGTTAAACAGGGACAGAAAAATTGGGCCTTGGGCACTGGTGCTGGTCCCACAACACTGCAACCCCTTTACAGATACTCTAGTTGGTGCACAGGAATGAGCCCTGCTGCAAAGTATTGCATCAAAAATTGTAATTACACGCCCCTGTTAAACAGGGGCTGAAAAATTGGGCCTTAGGCACTGGTGCTGGTGCCACAACACTGCAACCCCTCACAGATACTGTAGTTAAGCGCAGCAACAAACCCTCCTGCAAAATATTGCATCAAAAATTGTAATTAGATGCCCCTGTTAAACAGGGGCTAAAAAATTGAGCCTTAGGTACTGGTGCTGGTCCCACAACACTGCAACCCCTCACAGATACTCTAGTTGGAGTGCAGGAATGAGCCCTGCTGCAAAGTATTGCATCAAAAATTGTAATTACACGCCCCTGTTAAGCAGGGGAAAAATTGGGCCTTAGGCACTGGTGCTGGTGCCACAACACTGCAACCCCTCACAGATACTGTAGTTGAGCGCAGCAACAAACCCTCCTGCAAAATATTGCATCAAAAATTATAATTAGACGCCCCTGTAAAACAGGGGCTGAAAAATTGGGCCTTAGGCACTGGTGCTGGTTCCACAACACTGCAACCCCTCACAGATACTCTAGTTGGAGCACAGGAATGAGCCCTGCTGCAAAGTATTGCATCAAAAATTGTAATTACATGCCCTTGTTAAACAGGGGCTGAAAAATTGGGCCTTAGCCACTGGTGGCAGCACCCAGAACCCACAATGTTCTTACAAGCTATCAGCATGATCATTGAGGAGGAAGAGGATAGTCACTCAGCATAACAGGATAGTCACTCAGCATCAGCATAGGCAGTTTTGAAGGGATCTGACATTTCAAAAAAAATTATTCGGTTACATCAGCATCAAGTGCTTGGTAGCTGGTGGTGATCCAAGACTGATTCATTTTTATGAAGTTCAGTCGATTGACCGAGTTGGTGGACAGGCGCACCCTGTGATCGGTTACAAAGCCTCCAGCAGCACTGAATGTGCATTCCGAAAGAATGCTGGATGCAGGATAGGCCAGTAGCTCAATTGCATACTGTGCAAGCTCTGGCCAGTGATCCATCCTCAAGACCCAGTAACCCAGAGGATTTTCCATGGGAAAAGTGTCCGAGTCTGATCTTGCCCCTAGGTATTCCTGCACCATGTAAAACAGACACTGGTGATGGTTGCTGGAACCGATCATACCTTGGGGCTGCGGACTAAAAAATTGTCTGAACGCATCGGTCAGACAGCCACTTTCTCCCCTGCACCCCCTTTTACTGACCGAAGCCTCAGCAAAACGTTGTCCAGGAACAGGAATTTGTAACCTCCCAGTCTCTGGGAACGCGTTGCACAGACCTTTCTGCAAGGCCTCCCAAAGATGTTTCATCCTCTGCTCCCTCTGCAATGGCAAGATAAGGTCCGCAACCTTACCCTTGTAACGTGGATCAAGGAGGGTTGCCAGCCAGTAATGATCCATCACCTTGATACCACAAATACGAGGATTCATCTGCAGGCTTTGCAGGATCAGGGAGGCCATGCAGCGTAGGTTTGCTGAGGCATTCGGTCCGGAGTCCTCTGGGTCACTAAGGACGACATGATCCGCAGCCACCTCCTCCCAGCCACGTACAAGTCCATGGGTATCTTGGGACTATAAATGATCCCTTGAAGACTGCTCCTGATGCTGAGTGCCAGGCTCCACCTCCATGCTGACACAATCCTCCTACTCCTCCTCTTCCTGTGTGATCGGCGGGCACGCAGGAACTGTCTGGATAAAAGGGGCCTTGAGAGGTAATGAAGTCCTCCTCTTCCTCCCTCTGTTCTGCCTCAAGTGCCCTGTCCATTATTCCACGCAGCGTGTGCTCCAACAGGTGGACAAGAGGGACAGTGTCACTGATGCATGCACTGTCACTGTTCACCATCCTCGTGGCCTCCTCAAATGGTGACAGGACAGTGCATGCATCCCTGATCATAGCCCACTGGCGTGGGGAAAAAAAAAAACAAGGTCCCCTGACCCTGTCCTGGTGCCATAGTCGCATAGGTACTCATTGATGGCCCTCTGCTGCGTGTGCAGCCACTGCAGCATGGCCAACGTTGAGTTCCACCTGGTGGGCATGTCACAGATTAGGCGGTTCTTGGGCAGGTTAAATTCCTTTTGGAGGTCAGCCAGCTAAGCACTGGCATTATATGACCTGCGAAAATGCACACAGACTTTCCTGGCCTGCCTCAGGACATCCTGTAAGCCCGGGTACCTGCCCAAGAATCGCTGCACCACCAAGTTAAGGACGTGAGCCAAACAGGGCACATGGGTCAGTTGTCCCTGTCGAAGGGTGGAGAGGAGGTTGTTGCCATTGTCACAAACCACCATACCTGCCTTAAGCTGGCGTGGCATCAACCACCTCTGAACCTGCCCCTGCGCACCCCCTGTAACAGCACTTGGCGCCAAAGGAGGCTATTTAAAGGGGACTGTTCCACTGCTGCCTTGCTGTCCGGTCTACAGCGTTCCTGAAGACCCCTACTGCCCTGTTACTTTGTATTTGCTACCTGATACCTGTTGGACTGTTCCTAACTACTCCGTTTGCTGTCTGCCCTGATCCCGGCTTTGGACTTTGACTACTCTGTTTTCTGCCCGCCCTGATCTCAGCTTTTGGACTTGACTACTCTCCTGGATTTACCTTCTGTACCTGCTCTGCCCGCCAGTGTCTGACCCGGCTTGCCTGTACCCTGCTGTCTACATCTGGCTGCTGGACTACAAAACACCTCCCGGCTGTCTACATCCTGCTGCTGGACTACAAGACACCTCCCTGCTGTCTTCATCCTGCTGCTGGACTACAAGACACCTCCCTGCTGTCTACATCCTGCTGCTGGACTACAAGACACCTCCCTGCTGTCTACATCCTGCTGCTGTACTACAAG
Source organism: Aquarana catesbeiana (assembly GCF_042186555.1). NCBI lineage: Eukaryota > Metazoa > Chordata > Amphibia > Anura > Ranidae > Aquarana > Aquarana catesbeiana. The sequence goes on from NC_133331.1 coordinate 203,364,855, forward strand.
ACACCTCCCTGTTGTCTACATCCCGCTGCTGGACTACAGGTCACCTCCCTGCTGCCTACATCCTGCTGCCGGACTATAGGACACCTTCCAGCTGACTACCTGATTCAGCTCCCTGCTCCAGCCTTCCAGTCAGGCACTTGTGCCCCTTCGCACTCTCGAGCCCCTGTCATCACTACCAGGGTTTCCCGAGTCGGAGGTATACGAGAGGCCGTTCCCTGCATTCCGGGCTCTACTTACCAGGTACGTGACAACACCAAAGAACTTTTGGAATAATGTGCAGAGACAGCAGCGCCCTGCACATGCGGAGCTCTGCGATAAGATGCAGTCGGTGTGCTGCCCTTAAGCTGGCCCCTGGCAGGCATCCTGCCTCGTTGGAGATGTGCCTTCCTCCACCTCCTTCTCTCTCCAATCAGGCACCCAATGTGGAGTCAGTGACCTCATCATCCCCTCCTTCCTCATCACTGGAGCAAAGCTGGCAGTATCCTGCAGCTGGGGGAACATGACTGCCAGATTGCTGTCCTTCTTGGGCACCCCCCCTATCTGGGATCAAGTTACTGCCTTCCTCTAGCTGGGTACCATCATCAGAGCCTTCAAAACGCTTGGCATCCAACTGGAGCATGTACCCAACACTGTGGTCAAACAGTTCGGGGGGGCATTTCAGGAGGACATGGTGGGGCTAGGGAAGGAGTGACTGACGCCATTGAGCCGAGGGAAGAGGCTGCGTTGGCAGCTGCTTTGCCAGACAAAGTACCCTGAGCCTGGGTGAGAGAGTATGAGGAGGATGAGGACGGCAAGGTCATCCACTCTACCAAGTCTTCGGCATTTTGCGGCTCAACACGGCAGCTGCCAAAAAAAAGACAAGCGTGTCCCACGGCCATGTGCTGATAAGGATGTACCGTCTCCACGACCAGCATTGTTGCCTCTAGACACAGAGCCTGCTTGCCCTCTTTTATTGGCTTGTGACTGTCTGCCTCTCCTTGTTGGCCTTCCACTCATACTAATGGCCTGCAGTGAGATGTAGCTGCACAAAGCTGGGATGTATATATATATACTGATACTGCAGCTAGCAGAATCAACTGCCTGCCTGTAGTATTATTAGTATGAGAACACCAGCAATTGTCTTCAGGTAGCCTTAGGTGCACACTGTGCAGAGGACACAGTACACTAACTGTAAATACTGCAGCTGCCTGCCTGTGGTATTAATAGAATCAGAACAACAGCAATTGTCTTCAGGTAGCTTTAGGTGCACACTGTGCAGAGGACATAGTACACCAACTGTAAATACTGTAGCTGCCTGCCTGTGGTATTAATAGGATCAGAACAACAGCAATTGTCTTCAGGTATCTTTAGGTGCACACTGTGCAGAGGACGCAGTACACTAACTGTAAATACTGCAGCTGCCTGCCTGTGGTACTAATAGGATCAGAAGAACACCACCAATTTTCTTCAGGTAGCTTTAGGTGCACACTGTGCAAAGGATGCAGTACACTAACTGTAAACACTCCAGCTGCCTGCCTGTGGTACTAATAGGATCAGAAGAACACCACCAATTTTCTTCAGGTAGCTTTAGGTGCACACTGTGCAGAGGAAACAGTAAACTAACTTAAATACTGTAGCTGCCTGCTCGTGGTACTAATGTGATCAGAAGAACACCACCAATTTTCTTCAGGTAGCTTTAGGTGCACACTATGCAGAGGACACAGTACACTAACTGTAAATACTGTAGCTGCCTGCCTGTGATATTAATAGGATCAGAACAACAGCAACTGTCTTCAAATAACTTTAGGTGCACACTGTGCAGACGACACAGTACACTAACTGTAAATACTATAGCTGCCTGCCTGTGGTATTAATAGGATCAGAACAACAGCAATTGTCTTCAGGTAGCTTTAGGTATACACTGTGCAGAGGACACACTACACTAACTGTAAAAACTGCAGCTGCTTGCCTGTGGTACTAATAGGATCAGAACAACAGCAACTGTCTTCAGGTAGCTTTAGGTGCACACTGTGCAGAGGACGCAGTACATTAACTGTAAATACTGCAGCTGCCTGCCTATGGTACTAATAGGATCAGAAGAACACCACCAATTTTCTTCAGGTAGCTTTAGGTGCACACTGTGCAGAGGAAACAGTAAACTAACTGTAAATACTGTAGCTGCCTGCCCGTGGTACTAATGTGATCAGAATAACACCACCAATTTTCTTCAGGTAGCTTTAGGTGCACACTATGCAGAGGACACAGTATACTAACTGTAAATACTGTAGCTGCCTGCCTGTGGTATTAATAGGATCAGAACAACAGAAATTGTCTTCAAATAACTTTAGGCGCACACTGTGCAGAGGACACAGTACACTAACTGTAAATACTATAGCTGCCTGCCTGTGGTATTAATAGGATCAGAACAACAGCAATTGTCTTCAGGTAGCTTTAGGTGCACACTGTGCAGAGGACACAGTACACTAACTGTAAATACTGCAGCTGCCTGTGGTATTAATAGGATCAGAACAACAGCAATTGTCTTCAGGTAGCTTTAGGTGCACACTGAGCAGAGGATGCACTACACTAACTGTAAATACTGCAGCTGCTTGCCTGTAGTACTAATAGGATCAGAACAACAGCAATTGTCTTCAGGTAGCTTTAGGTGCACACTATGCAGAGGACACAGTACACTAACTGTAAATACTGTAGCTGCCTGCCTGTGGTATTAATAGGATCAGAACAACAGCAATTGTCTTCAAATAACTTTAGGCGCACAGTACACTAACTGTAAATACTATAGCTGCCTGCCTGTGGTATTAATAGGATCAGAACAACAGCAATTGTCTTCAGGTAGCTTTAGGTGCACACTGTGCAGAGGACACAGTACACTAACTGTAAATACTGCAGCTGCCTGTGGTATTAATAGGATCAGAAAAACAGCAATTGTCTTCAGGTAGCTTTAGGTGCACACTGATTAGAGGACGCACTACACTAACTGTAAATACTGCAGCTGCTTGCCTGTAGTACTAATAGGATCAGAACACCAGCAATTGTCTTCAGGTAGCTTTGGGTAAACACTATGAAGAGGACGCACTACACTAACTGTAAATACTGCAGCTGCCTGCAGTACTAATAGGATCAGAAGAACACCACCAATTTTCTTCAGGTAGCTTTAGGTGCGCACTGTGCAGAGGACGCACTACACTAACTGTAAATACTGCAGCTGCCTGCGGTACTAATAGGATTAGAAGAACACCACCAATTTTCTTCAGGTAGCTTTAGGTGCACATTGTGCAGAGGACGCACTACACTGGCTGTAAAAACTGCAGCTGCCTGCGGTACTAATAGGATCAGAAGAACACCACCAATTTTCTTCAAGTACCTTTAGGTGCACACTGTGCAGAGGATGCACTATACTAACTGTAAATACTGCAGCTGCCTGCGGTACTAATAAGATCAGAAGAACACCACTAATTTTCTTCAGGTAGCTTTAGGTGCACACTGTGCAGAGGACGCACTACACTAACTGTAAATACTGCAGCTGCCTGCGGTACTAATAGGATCAGAAGAACACCACCAATTGACTTCAGGTAGCTTTAGGTGCACACTGTGCAGAGGACACAGTGCACTAACTGTAAATACTGCAGCTGCCTGCCTGTGGTACTAATAGATCAGAAGAACACCACCAATTTTCTTCAGGTAGCTTTAGGTGCACACTGTGCAGAGGACACAGTACACTAACAGTATATATTGCAGCTGCCTTCCTGTGGTACTAATAGGATCAGAAGAGCGCCACCAATTTTCTTCAGGTAGCTTTAGATGCACACTGTGCAGAGGACGCAGTACACTAACTGTAAATACTGCAGCTGCCTGCCTGTGGTACTAATAGGATCAGAAGAACACCGCCAATTTTCTTCAGCTAGCTTTAGGTGCACACTGTGCAGAGGACACAGTACACTAACAATATGTATTGCAGCTGCCTGCCTGTGGTACTAATAGGATCAGAAGATCACCACCAATTGTCTTCAGGTAGCTTTAGGTGCACGAGGAAAAACCTGTGATCAGGTGAAACACGTAAGCATCTTGCCACCGTGCTAGTGGTGGCCGGGACCTCTGGATGCCCACCAAACACCTTGAACCACCTCCATATATCTCCACTAGCTTGGGATTGACAATAACCGCCAAATCCAAATGTGATGCCCTCACCTTATTGTTTCCGGATGCGGCTTCCTACATCATTTTTTACACAGCCCCTGGATACTGCTGAGGTGGACGATTTGAACCTTGCTGCACACCATATGCCTCAATTGGAAGGAACCACCACAGCTGTGAGCGCACGGTTCTCATCGTGGACTTCCTTCCAGCAAGGAGACGGTGGCAATACGGGATATCTGAGGATCGAGAGTCAACCAGAACAAGACGCCTAATGGTGAGCTGTCAGTATACGCCAATATTTAGGAGCCACTATAAAAAAAGCAAGCTGTTGGGTAATACCAAGGGACTTTGATCCGCTAGGTCACGGATTGCTGACCCCCGTAACCAATTGTGTTGCACTGCATGCATGCTTGATTTACAACCAACACATCAAGGTCGATCCCACGTGTGGAAATCTCGTCTATTAATGCAGATCTAATACAGACAATTGCTCTGACTAAAAGCCCATTGATTCCTAGTCTATCCTTACTATATTTGAGCAACTTTGGCTAAATTTTATCCATCAGACCCGGGTCTAAGACTATTGCCTGTATGTGTATGCATGGCGAGTGGTTGAGAGGTGTGTGCATTTGCTAGGGTGGCCACCCATGTCCCCTGTAAGACGTCTGTCTTATTTTAATCATTGGTTGGAGGGAGGAATAGGTTCTTTTCATTTGTAGTAACTTTGTATATACATGTCAATTTTTACTTGAGGGTTTATCAATAAAGATAGTTAATAAAATACATCAGTGGGTCCTTGTTGAAGAACTGCTGTTTGGATTCTTTTTCCAATATTTTTGTGTAAACTTTAGGTGCACACTGTGCAGAGGACGCAGTACACTAACTGTAAATACTGCAGCTGCCTGCCTGTGGTACTAATAGGATCAAAAGAACACCACCAATTTTCTTCAGGTAGCTTCAGATGCACACTGTGCAGAGGACACAGTAAACTAACTGTAAATACTGTAGCTGCCTGCCCGTAGTACTAATAGGATCAGAAGAACACCACCAATTTTCTTCAGGTAGCTTTAGGTGCACACTGTTCAGAGGACGTAGTACACTAACTGTAAATACTGTAGCTGCCTGCCCGTGGTATTATTGGGATCAGAACAACAGCAATTGTCTTCAGGTAGCTTTAGGTGCACACTGTGCAGAGCACACAGTACACTAACTGTAAATACTGCAGCTGCCTGTGGTATTAATAGGATCAGAACAACGGCAATTGTCTTCAGATAGCTTTAGATGCACACTGTGCAGAGGACAAACTACATTAACTGTAAATACTGCAGCTGCTTGCCTGTGGTACTAATAGGATCAGAACAACAGTAATTGTCTTAAGGTAGCTTTAGGTGCACACTGTGCAGAGGACGCACTACACTAACTGTAAATACTGCAGCTGCCTGCGGTACTAATAGGATCAGAAGAACACCACCAATTTTCTTCAGGTAGCTTTAGGTGCACACTGTGTAGAGGACACAGCACACTAACTGTAAATACCGTAGCTGCCTGCCTGTGGTATTAATAGGATCAGAACAACAGCAATTGTCTTCAGGTAGCTTTAGGTGCACACTGTGCAGAGGACACAGTACACTAACTGTAAATACTGCAGCTGCCTGTGGTATTAATAGGATCAGAACAACAGCAATTGTCTTCAGGTAGCTTTAGGTGCACACTGTGCAGAGGACACAGTACACTAACTGTAAATACTGCAGCTGCTTTCCTGTGGTACTAATAGGATCAGAACAACAGCAATTGTCTTAAGGTAGCTTTAGGTGCACACTGTGCAGAGGACGCACTACACTAACTGTAAATACTGCAGCTGCCTGCGGTACTAATAGGATCAGAAGAACACCACCAATTTTCTTCAGGTAGCTTTAGGTGCACACTGTGCAGAGGACACACTACACTAACTTGTAAATACTGCAGCTGTGTGCAGTACTAATAGAATCTGAAGAACACCACCAATTTTCTTTAGGTAGCTTTAGGTGCACACTGTGCAGAGGACGAACTACACTAACTGTAAATACTGCAGCTGCTTTCCTGTGGTACTAATAGGATCAGAACAACAGCAATTGTCTTAAGGTAGTTTTAGGTGCACACTGTGCAGAGGACGCACTACACTAACTATAAATACTGTAGCTGCCTGCGGTACTAATAGGATCAGAAGAACACCACCAATTTTCTTCAGGTAGCTTTAGGTGCACACTGTGCGGAGGACGCACTACACTAACTATAAATACTGCAGCTTCCTGCGGTACTAATAGGATCAGAAGAACACCACCAATTTTCTTCAGGTAGCTTTAGGTGCACTTTGTGCAGGGGACGCACTACGCTGACTGTAAAAACTGCAGCTACCTGCGGTACTAATTGGATCAGAAGAACACCACCAATTATCTTCAGGTAGCTTTAGGTGCACACTGTGCAGAGGACGCACTACACTAACTGTAATTACTGCAGCTGCCTGAGGTACTAATAGGATCAGAAGAACACCACTAATTTTCTTTAGGTAGCTTTAGGTGCACACTGTGCAGAGGACGCACTACACTAACTGTAAATACTGCAGCTGCCTGCAGTACTAATAGAATCAGAAGAACACCACCAATTTTCTTCAGGTAGCTTTAGGTGCACACTGTGCAGAGGATGCACTATGCTAACTTGTAAATACTGCAGCTGCCTGCGGTACTAATGGGATCAGAAGAACACCACCAATTTTCTTCAGGTAGCTTTAGGTGCACACTGTGCAGAGGACGCACTACACTAACTGTAATTACTGCAGCTGCCTGCGGTACTAATAGGATCAGAAGAACACCACTCATTTTCTTCAGGTAGCTTTAGGTGCACACTGTGCGGAGGACGCACTACACTAACTGTAAATACTGCAGCTGCCTGCGGTACTAATAGGATCAGAAGAACACCACTAATTTTCTTCAGGTAGCTTTAGGTGCACACTGTGCAGAGGACACACTACACTAACTGTAAATACTGCAGCTGCCTGCAGTACTAATAGAATCAGAAGAACACCACCAATTTTCTTCAGGTAGCTTTAGGTGCACACTGTGCAGAGGATGCACTATGCTAACTTGTAAATACTGCAGCTGCCTGCGGTACTAATGGGATCAGAAGAACACCACCAATTTTCTTCAGGTAGCTTTAGGTGCACACTGTGCAGAGGACACACTACACTGACTGTAAATACTGTAGCTAATAGGACTAATAGGATCAGAAGAACACCAGCAATTTTCTTCAGGTAGCTGTAAATACTGTAAAAACACCTGCCTGCCCGTCAGTAGGAAGAGAATAACAGGAACGGATCTAGCTAAAAGGAATACAGTGTATATATATACACTGCCTACTCTAACTTAAATAAAATGACACTGTCTCTCAGTCTATCTCTCCGCCGCGGCCACAACACACCACACAAGGCCGCCAGGCAGGCAGCCTTATATAGTGTGGGGCGTGTACTAATCCCCCTGAGCCATAATTGGCCAAAGCCACCCTGGCTTTGGCCAATTACGGCTCTCTGTACAGATGGCTCTGTGATTGGTCAAGCATGCGGGTCATAGTGCATGCTTGGCCAATCATCAGCCAGCAATGCACTGCGATGCCGCAGTGAGTTATGGGCCATGACGTGCCACTTGAATTTGGCGCAAACAGCCCATCACCTTCAAAAATTCGACGAACGGTCGACATGTGATGTTCGAGTCGAACATGGGTTCGACTCTAACTCGAAGCTCATCCCTAGTCTTCAGTTAGCTTTAGGTACACACTGTGCAGAGGACACAGTACACTAACTGTAAATATTGCAGCTGCCTGCCTGTGGTATTAATAGGATCAAAAAAACACCAGCAACTGTCTTCAGGTAGCTTTAGGAACACACTGTGCAGGGGACACAGTACACTAACTGTAAATACTGCAGCTGCCTGCCTGTGGTATTAATAGGATCAGAAGAACACCACCAATTTTCTTCAGGTAGCTTTAGGTGCACACTGTTCAGAGGACGTAGTACACTAACTGTAAATACTGTAGCTGCCTGCCCGTGGTATTATTGGGATCAGAACAACAGCAATTGTCTTCAGGTAGCTTTAGGTGCACACTGTGCAGAGCACACAGTACACTAACTGTAAATACTGCAGCTGCCTGTGGTATTAATAGGATCAGAACAACGGCAATTGTCTTCAGATAGCTTTAGATGCACACTGTGCAGAGGACAAACTACATTAACTGTAAATACTGCAGCTGCTTGCCTGTGGTACTAATAGGATCAGAACAACAGTAATTGTCTTAAGGTAGCTTTAGGTGCACACTGTGCAGAGGACGCACTACACTAACTGTAAATACTGCAGCTGCCTGCGGTACTAATAGGATCAGAAGAACACCACCAATTTTCTTCAGGTAGCTTTAGGTGCACACTGTGTAGAGGACACAGCACACTAACTGTAAATACCGTAGCTGCCTGCCTGTGGTATTAATAGGATCAGAACAACAGCAATTGTCTTCAGGTAGCTTTAGGTGCACACTGTGCAGAGGACACAGTACACTAACTGTAAATACTGCAGCTGCCTGTGGTATTAATAGGATCAGAACAACAGCAATTGTCTTCAGGTAGCTTTAGGTGCACACTGTGCAGAGGACACAGTACACTAACTGTAAATACTGCAGCTGCTTTCCTGTGGTACTAATAGGATCAGAACAACAGCAATTGTCTTAAGGTAGCTTTAGGTGCACACTGTGCAGAGGACGCACTACACTAACTGTAAATACTGCAGCTGCCTGCGGTACTAATAGGATCAGAAGAACACCACCAATTTTCTTCAGGTAGCTTTAGGTGCACACTGTGCAGAGGACACACTACACTAACTTGTAAATACTGCAGCTGTGTGCAGTACTAATAGAATCTGAAGAACACCACCAATTTTCTTTAGGTAGCTTTAGGTGCACACTGTGCAGAGGACGAACTACACTAACTGTAAATACTGCAGCTGCTTTCCTGTGGTACTAATAGGATCAGAACAACAGCAATTGTCTTAAGGTAGTTTTAGGTGCACACTGTGCAGAGGACGCACTACACTAACTATAAATACTGTAGCTGCCTGCGGTACTAATAGGATCAGAAGAACACCACCAATTTTCTTCAGGTAGCTTTAGGTGCACACTGTGCGGAGGACGCACTACACTAACTGTAAATACTGCAGCTTCCTGCGGTACTAATAGGATCAGAAGAACACCACCAATTTTCTTCAGGTAGCTTTAGGTGCACTTTGTGCAGGGGACGCACTACGCTGACTGTAAAAACTGCAGCTACCTGCGGTACTAATTGGATCAGAAGAACACCACCAATTATCTTCAGGTAGCTTTAGGTGCACACTGTGCAGAGGACGCACTACACTAACTGTAATTACTGCAGCTGCCTGAGGTACTAATAGGATCAGAAGAACACCACTAATTTTCTTTAGGTAGCTTTAGGTGCACACTGTGCAGAGGACGCACTACACTAACTGTAAATACTGCAGCTGCCTGCAGTACTAATAGAATCAGAAGAACACCACCAATTTTCTTCAGGTAGCTTTAGGTGCACACTGTGCAGAGGATGCACTATGCTAACTTGTAAATACTGCAGCTGCCTGCGGTACTAATGGGATCAGAAGAACACCACCAATTTTCTTCAGGTAGCTTTAGGTGCACACTGTGCAGAGGACGCACTACACTAACTGTAATTACTGCAGCTGCCTGCGGTACTAATAGGATCAGAAGAACACCACTCATTTTCTTCAGGTAGCTTTAGGTGCACACTGTGCGGAGGACGAACTACACTAACTGTAAATACTGCAGCTGCCTGCGGTACTAATAGGATCAGAAGAACACCACTAATTTTCTTCAGGTAGCTTTAGGTGCACACTGTGCAGAGGACACACTACACTAACTGTAAATACTGCAGCTGCCTGCAGTACTAATAGAATCAGAAGAACACCACCAATTTTCTTCAGGTAGCTTTAGGTGCACACTGTGCAGAGGATGCACTATGCTAACTTGTAAATACTGCAGCTGCCTGCGGTACTAATGGGATCAGAAGAACACCACCAATTTTCTTCAGGTAGCTTTAGGTGCACACTGTGCAGAGGACACACTACACTGACTGTAAATACTGTAGCTAATAGGACTAATAGGATCAGAAGAACACCAGCAATTTTCTTCAGGTAGCTGTAAATACTGTAAAAACACCTGCCTGCCCGTCAGTAGGAAGAGAATAACAGGAACGGATCTAGCTAAAAGGAATACAGTGTATATATATACACTGCCTACTCTAACTTAAATAAAATGACACTGTCTCTCAGTCTATCTCTCGGCCGCGGCCACAACACACCACACAAGGCCGCCAGGCAGGCAGCCTTATATAGTGTGGGGCGTGTACTAATCCCCCTGAGCCATAATTGGCCAAAGCCACCCTGGCTTTGGCCAATTACGGCTCTCTGTACAGATGGCTCTGTGATTGGTCAAGCATGCGGGTCATAGTGCATGCTTGGCCAATCATCAGCCAGCAATGCACTGCGATGCCGCAGTGAGTTATGGGCCATGACGTGCCACTTGAATTTGGCGCAAACAGCCCATCACCTTCAAAAATTCGACGAACGGTCGACATGTGATGTTCGAGTCGAACATGGGTTCGACTCTAACTCGAAGCTCATCCCTAGTCTTCAGTTAGCTTTAGGTACACACTGTGCAGAGGACACAGTACACTAACTGTAAATATTGCAGCTGCCTGCCTGTGGTATTAATAGGATCAAAAAAACACCAGCAACTGTCTTCAGGTAGCTTTAGGAACACACTGTGCAGGGGACACAGTACACTAACTGTAAATACTGCAGCTGCCTGCCTGTGGTATTAATAGGATCAGAAGAACACCAGCAATTGTCTTCAGGTAGCTTTAGGTGCACACTGTGCAGAGGACACAGTACACTAACTGTAAATACTGCAGCTGCCTGCCTGTGGTATTAATAGGATCAGAAGAACACCAGCAATTGTCTTCAGGTAGCTTTAGGTGCACACTGTGCAGAGGACACAGTACACTAACTGTAAATACTGCAGCTGCCTGCCTGTGGTATTAATAGGATCAGAACACCAGCAATTGTTTTCAGGTAGCTTTAGGTGCACACTGTGCAGAGGACACAGTACACTAACTGTAAATACTGCAGCTGCCTGCCTGTGGTATTAATAGGATCAGAACACCAGCAATTGTCTTCAGGTAGCTTTAGGTGCACACTGTGCAAAGGACACAGTACACTAACTGTAAATACTGCAGCTGCCTGCCTGTGGTACTAATAGGATCAGAAGAACACCAGCAATTGTCTTCAGGTAGGTTTAGGTGCACACTGTGCAGAGGACACAGTACACTTAACTGTAAATACTGCAGCTGCCTGCTTGTGGTATTAATAGGAACAGAACACCAGCAATTGTCTTCAGGTAGCTTTAGGTGCACACTGTGCAGAGCACACAGTACACTAACTGTAAATACCGCAGCTGCCTGCCTGTGGTATTAATAGGATCAGAACACCACCAATTGTCTTAAGGTAGCTTTAGGTGCACACTGTGCAGAGGACACAGTACACTAACTGTAAATAATGCAGCTGCCTGCCTGTGGTATTAATAGGATCAGAAGAACACCAGAAATTGTCTTCAGGTAGCTTTAGGTGCACACTGTGCAGAGGGCACAGTACATTAACTGTAAATACTGCAGCTGCCTGCCTGTGGTACTAATAGGATCAGAAGAACACCAGCAATTGTCTTCAGTTAGCTTTAGGTGCACACTGTGCAGAGGACACAGTACACTAACTGTAAATACTGCAGCTGCCTGCCTGTGGTACTAATAGGATCAGAAGAACACCAGCAATTGTCTTCAGGTAGCTTTAGGTGCACACTGTGCAGAGGACCCAGTACACTAACTGTAAATACTGCAGCTGCCTGCCTGTAGTACTAATAGGACCAGAAGAACACCAGCAATTGTCTTCAGGTAGCTTTAGGTGCACACTGTGCAGAGGACACAGTACACTAACTGTAAATACTGCAGCTGCCTGTGGTACTAATAGGATCAGAAGAACACCAGCAATTGTCTTCAGGTAGTTTTAGGTGCACACTGTGAAAAGGACACAGTACACTAACTGTAAATACTGTAAAAACACCTGCCTGCCTGTCAGTATATTAGGAAGAGAATAACAGGAATGGATCTAGCTAAACTGAATACAGTGTATATATATATAGATATAGATCGATCTATATCTATATAGATATATATAGATATATATAGATATCTATATAGATATAGATATATATATCTATATCTATATAGATATCTATATATATATGTACAACACCTAGGATGCATATATATACACAATACACTGTAAGTGCAGCTAACTGACTCGCCTGACTACTCTATCTAACTTAAATCAAAAGACACTGTCTCTCTGTCTATCTCTCTCCGCCGTCGCAACACACTACACAAGGCTGCCACGCAGGCGGCCTTATATAGTGTGGGGCGTGTACTAAACCACCTGAGCCATAATTGGCCAAAGCCACCCTGGCTTTGGCCAACTACGGCTCTCTGTACAGACAGCGCTATGATCAGCCAAGCATGCGGGTCATAGTGCATGCTTGGCCAATCATCAGCCAGCAATGCACTGCGATGCCGCAGTGAATTATGGGCCGTGACACGGTCCAATCTAGCAATTTTGGGACACCCACACCAGCATTTTTTTGGAACACCCACACCAGCACTGAAGGGGGTGTTTTCCCACAGAAAGAGAAAAAGTTGAGCAACAACATGGACCAATATGTCACAAGGACCCCACAAGGGACACAACCCTAAATGTTATCAATCTTTCTTCGCACATACAGTGGGGCAAAAAAGTATTTAGTCAGCCACCAATTGTGCAAGTTCTCCCACATAAAAAGATGAGAGAGGCCTGTAACTGTCATCATAGGTATACCTCAACTATGAGAGGCAAAATGTGGAAACAAATCCAGACAATCATATTGTCTGATTTGGAAAGAATTTATTTGCAAATTATGGTGGAAAATAAGTATTTTGTCAATATCAAAAGTTCATCTCAATACTTTGTTATATATCCTTTGTTGGCAAAGGTCAAACGTTTTCTGTAAGTCTTCATAAGGTTGTCACACACTGTTGATGGCATGTTGGCCCATTCCTCCACGCAGATCTCCTCTAGAGCAGTGATGTTTTGGGGCTGTCGCTGGGCAACTCGGACTTTCAACTCCCTCCAAAGGTTTTCTATGGGGTTGAGATCTGGAGGCTGGCTAGGCCACTCCAGGACCTTGAAATGCTTCTTACGAAGCCACTCCTTCGTTGCCCGGGCAGTGTGTTTGGGATCATTGTCATGCTGAAAGACCCAGCCACGTTTCATCTTCAATGCCCTTGCTGATGGGAGGAGGTTTGCACTCAAAATCTCACGATACATGGTCCCATTCATTCTTTCATGTACACGGATCAGTCGTCCTGTTCCCTTTGCAGAGAAACAGCCCTAAAGCATGATGTTGCCACCCCCATGCTTCACAGTAGGTATGGTGTTCTTTGGTTGCAACTCAGCATTCTCTCCTTCAAACACGACGAGTTGTGTTTCTACAAACAGTTCTACTTTGGTTTCATCTGACCATATGACATTCTCCCAATCCTCTTCTGGATCATCCAAATGCTCTCTAGCAAAGCTCAGACGGGCCCAGACATGTAATGGCTTAAGCAGGGGGACACGTCTGGCACTGCAGGATCTGAGTCCCTGGCGGCGTAGTGTGTTACTGATGGTAGCCTTTGTTACGTTGGTCCCAGCTCTCTGCAGGTCATTCACTAGGTCCCCCCATGTGGTTCTGGGATTTTTGCTCACGGTTCTTGTGATCATTTTGACCCCACAGGGTGAGATCTTGCATGGAGCCCCAGATCAAGGGAGATTATCAGTGGTCTTGTATGTCTTCCATTTTCTAATTATTGCTCCCACAGTTGATTTCTTCACACCAAGCTTGCCTATTGCAGATTCAGTCTTCCCAGCCTGGTGCAGGTCTACAATTTTGTTTTTGGTGTCCTTCGACAGCTCTTTGGTCTTCACTATAGCGGAGTTTGGAGTGTGACTGTTTGAGGTTGTGGACAGGTGTCTTTTATACTGATAGCAAGTTCAAACAGGTGCCATTAATACAGGTAATGAGTGGAGGACAGAGGAGCGTCTGAAAGAAGAAGATACAGGTCTGTGAGAGCAAGAAATCTTGCTTGTTTGTAGGTGACCAAATACTTATTTTCCACCATAATTTGTAAATAAATTCTTTCAAAAATCAAACAATGTGATTGTCTGGATTTCTTTCCACATTTTGTCTCTCATAGTTGAGGTATACATATGATGAGAATTACAGGCCTCTCTCGTCTTTTAAAGTGGGAGAACTTGCACAATTGGTGGCTGACTAAATTCTTTTTTGCCCCACTGTACTTACACAACCTGAAATTGAAGTTTTAGGTTTAGGACTCATTTTTTGCCCCACTCAAGAAATAGACCATTTTCAGGCCATAAAGGATCTCAATCTCTTTGCCTGCAAGTTGACATATAGATATCTCTTTGATAAGGACAGAAAAAGAAAATATGAGGATAAGAAATGAATGGATCAGTGGAAGGATTTTACTGTAAAAGACTTCTGAGCTTTGAAAGATCTGATGGATCTTTTGGAAGAAAATGAACAATTCAATGCTCAGGAGCAGACAGTTCCTCAGCAAACCAATTTGGAATAGTATAAACACTACTGCAAGCATAAAACCACCTCCACCTTTGAGATAAAAGTCAGAGAAGTTCTCCTCTTTACAGACTAATCACAATATCTGGGCTTTCATCACACAAGTGACTAAAGAAATTGAAACATTGGAGATTTTTCCTTAAAAAGCCTTAAAAAGTCTAAGTGAAGATAAAGAGATTATAATAAAACCATCCCATAAGGGAGGGAAAATTGTCCTTATGGACATAACCCAATACAAGGCGATATGTTACAAAATACTAAACAACCTTGATTGGTATTGACAAATTCCAGATGATGTGGCAGAAAGATTTTCTAGGGAGTTCTCTGCATTACTGCTAGATGCATTTCATCTGGGAATCCTTGACAAAGACACTTATGAGGCGATCCTGGTGAAGTATCCCAGGATCCCTACATTCTATACACTTCCATAGATTAACAAAAGCCTAATGCCCCGTACACACGGTCGGACTTTGTTCGGACATTCCAACAACAAAATCCTAGGATTTTTTCCGACGGATGTTGGCTCAAACTTGTTTTGCGTACACACGGTCGCACAAAGTTGTCGGAATTTCCAATCGCCAACAATGCGGTGACATCAACCACGTACGACGAGACTAGAAAAGGCCAGTTCAGGACCAAGCGCGGCACCCTTTGGGCTCCTTTTGCTAATCTCGTGTTAGTAAAAGTTTGGTGAGAGACGATTCGCGCTTTTTCAGACTCATGGCTTTCAGATCGTTTTCTGCCGTTCAGTTTGTGCTTGTGGGTTTGTATCTGCTCTTCAGTGCGTGCAAGCAAGTTCCGCGTGACTTTAGTTATTGTGTTCTTGTTCGTTTGTTACTGTTTTTCAGGTCGCTCTTCACAGGCCTTGCTGTTATTCAGTGTGTTCTGTTACTTCTTTCTGAGCAGCCGACCGTTTTCTAGCCATGTTTCGTATACCTACTCCTCGTAGAGTTCGTGCTGTGCGGGGGCTTGGTGTTGGGGTCCTGACCTTGACACAAGTCCAGTCCATGAACAGAGTGGGGAGGAGTTCATGGGCCAAGAATTGGTTGCTTCAGCGTGACCAGTTCTCTTATGTGCCTTTGCTCCGTGAGATCCGTGAGAATAATCCTGATGATTTCAGGAACTTTCTCAGGATGACGGACCCCGTATTTCACCGTCTGCTGGCTTCGCTGACCCCCTATATAAGCAGGCAGGATACCTGCATGAGGCAAGCCATCACTCCGGAGCAGAGGCTGGTCGCTACCCTGCGGTACTTGGCGACAGGGAGAAGCCTGCAGGACCTCAAGTTCTCGACAGGCATCTCCCCCCAGGCTCTGGGGATCATCATCCCAGAGACCTGTTCTGCCATCATCCAGGTCCTGCAGAAGGAGTATATGAAGGTAAGATTTTTATCCTTTAATATCACATTTTATTGTATTTAATGTTTGATAATATATTGTATTTCTTTCCTCATTCCCTAATTACCATGATTGTAATATGCTGTGAATGTCCCCTTTGTCCTCATTCATGCTGGATTTTTATGTAATTATTTTTTTAGTCCTTCATACATATTTGCCTTCACTTACCTCCCCAGCATGCTCTCCTGCCCCTATATTCACCTCATGTAGTCACTTAACAATGTATTTTATCAGCTCCATAGTAGTGCCTTACCCCAAACACCCCCTAAAATGTTTAGAAATGTGATTTGTGCTTTAAATTCAGGCAGAGTGCCAGAGGCTTTTTTTTGTAGTGTCCCCAAATCATTTTTCTAAACCCTCCCTCCCCCCAACTGCTAAGTCAGCTGATCCCAATTCTCTATCTATCCTCAATCATCTATCTGCTGACTTTGCCAAACCCATACACACTATACCCATCTCTTTACTGCTCAGATTTATGGATGAATTCCCCAAAGCATGTAGTGCAAGGGCCTGCCTGTATACTTTCCAATGGTACTGTTTAAAGTTTTTGTATTCTATTATTATCTTGATAGGTAATATCAGAATGTCCAAATGTCCTCAAATGTGTACAGTGTGTATTTATATCTTTGTATTATGACACTTCTTACCTGTCCAGTGGGCTGCCAATAGTGTAACTAAGGAGGGGCTGTTCCAAGTAATACCCTGTATTTAGGCATTCATCTCTCAATGAAGTGAAGAGAGTTACCTGTCCACGATTCCACCCCCCCCTATAATGTTAGAAATGGCCCATGAGAGGGGGGGGAGGTTGAATATGATAGGTGTACCTTATACTTTGGTGTTAATTTCCCCTTAATAAATGCTATCTGGAGGTTGGCCAAGAATGTTTGTGCCTAATCTGCTTGCCATGTTTATGTGCAAAAATAGTAATTTTTTTGTTTTCCTCAACAGTTTCCTTCCACGCCACAGGAATGGCAGACTGTGGCCTCCCACTTTGCCCAGCGGTGGGACTTTCCTAACTGCGGATGGGCAATTGATGGGAAACACGTCCACATCGTCCCACCACCCAACTCGGGGTCGTACTATTTCAACTATAAGGGGTTCAATAGTATTGTGATGTTGGCGGTGGTGTCGGCTAATTACGACTTCTTGTATGTGGACGTGGGGAAGAATGGCCGGATGTCCGATGGTGGAGTCATCGCCCAGACGGAGTTCTACAGGTGTCTCCAGAATGGCAGCTTGGACTTGCCACCTCCAGAGGACAATGTGGAAGGACTCCCATTCGTCTTCGTTGCGGATGAAGCATTTGCGCTGGGGGACCATCTTATGCTGCCATTCCCGATGAGGGCACTCACCCCGGAACAGAGGGTTTTTAATTACTGGCTGGCCAGAGCCAGAAGAGTGGTGGAGAACACATTTGGAATCATAGCCAACCGGTTCCGCCTATTTCTGACACCCATCCATATGGCGGAGTATAAACTTAATCATCTAATCCTGGCGTGCTGTGTTCTCCATAACTTTTTACGCAAACATTCTGCCAACTATGCTGGCTCAGTTGGGCCTGAGGCCAGAATTCTACATGATCCAACCCTGACGGCGCTTGAAAGTGGCCGTCCTGGCTTGCCCTCCCTGAGTGCCCATGATGTCCGGTTAAGATACCTTGAGTTCCTTGCAGGTAGGGGGGCCATCAATATGCCAGACAATTTGTGAAGCATTTATCAAATTAAAAAAAAAAGCTAATCTTTGGTGACATTTACTGCTTGTGTTTGTTTTAGCTGATCCTGACAGCAATGTGGGGAGTCCTGAAAATGGCATGATTGTGTGACCTTATACAAAGCACTGTTGGGTGTTATTTACTAAAGGCGTAGACACTTTTTATACTACAAGTGCACTTGAAACTGCACTGAAACTGCACTTGTAGTGCAAAGAGGATTTGCCCTTAGGAAATAACCACCATTTTCTCAGAAAACAGCAATTACATCACCACAAAAGTGTTCTAGCGTTGAGACAATAATCCACACATTCTTGATTAACAAACTTTTTAATACCTGCACAATCACATGTGCATTTCCCAAAGGTTTTTAAAACAAACCAACGTGTTTGTTGTATAACAATTTTTGGGGTGGCATTATCAAAAATAGAAATGTCCATTTACGATAAAACAGGCCTGTGTAAAACCAACAAGAAAGACAAAAATCTTGAACTTACAAAGTTCACATATGGTAAAACTTGAAGGCAATATCAGACATGAGTATTTAAGAACTGTGTTTGATATTGCGTTCAGATGGGGTGAAGTCACCCCTTGAAAAGCCAAATTTGGAAGATGCACACCAATTTACGAATGTCAACATGTGCTAGCTGCCATCACGGGGGATCAAGGGATGTGTTTTGTGGGAGCAACCCCTTCCTCACCGCTACTTTATTATTGAGGAAGGGGTTGCACCCCCAAAATGCGTCCATTGATCTCCCGTGATGGCAGATAGCACATGTTGGCACACTGTGTGCATCCTCCAAATTTGGATTTTCAAAACATCGCTCAAAAATTTTAAAGATTGTAGCACACAAAAAAAGAAAGTGATTTTGCGGGGTTTTAAAATCGCCCCAAAACATCAATGATGTTATTATTTTTTTGAATAACATCATTGATTTTTTTCTTGAGGTTTTCCAATTCAAAATTACACCCCATGATCTCCCCGATCAGGATCTGGGCACTTCCTGATGTGAAAGGATCTCGATCCAT
The DNA here is from genome assembly GCF_042186555.1 of Aquarana catesbeiana. Lineage (NCBI taxonomy): Eukaryota > Metazoa > Chordata > Amphibia > Anura > Ranidae > Aquarana > Aquarana catesbeiana. The sequence continues at coordinate 203,383,944 of NC_133331.1, forward strand.
AACTTCGCGATCACCTAAAAAGAGAGTAACCAAACAAAAACAGGTATCAAAAATCTGCCAGCATCCATCTCTTACCTGAGTCTGTGGTCGCAGACACTCACCTGTTGTGGTGCCAATTTCCACCACATCTTCTTCCTCCTCCTGCTCAGCTTGTGTTTGCGGTATTTCCCCTTCTTCCAGAGGTGGGGGGTCTCTGGTCTCCTCGGATGAGGGGTGTCCTCCGAGTCTTTTCTCCCCTATGTAAAACAAAAATGGTCTAATTAGCACACAGATATTTGATGGCAGAACTATAAATAGGAAACATTGCTTGGAAGTGGGGTACAATTGTCAATTTTAGCAGAGTTCCAAGATGTAGCTTTTTTATTGTCCTTTTCAACCTGCAATACTTTACCTGTTTTGTACAAGCTTCACAGATGGAAACCCCCCTATAGTATACACTGGAGCACCTGTGTGCCCCACCTAATAAAAATTGTGTTCTTGTGTCCCACACTAGTGCTCCAGTGTCCAGATGTGAAAACAGCTGCTGAGTGTCCTCTCCTTACACAGAATCTAGTTTGCATTTCATTCTAGTAACAAAGCCAGCTACACAACCAAATATTTTTCATACAAGTAGGCCCTAAAAAATGTAGGAAAATGCACATGGCCTAAACAATGGTGTTTTAGAGGCCGAAATAAAAATGTTTGATACGAACGAATAATGGTCCCATGAACATTAAAATTGCCATTTTAAACTGTACAACAATTAAGAAAAGCATATGGAGCAGCACGAACATAATAAAGACAAAAATAATAGGAACACAGCACAACTACTTACTTTTTTGCAGCACTCTCCGGATCTTTCTGTACTGCTCGGGCTCTCCTAATTTCAGGTCCGACCACCGCTTCCTGAGCTGATCTTTCGATCGTCGTACACCGAAATTCCGGTGCAGACTTTTGACCACTTTCGCAATGATCTTGGCCTTTCTGATATTGGGGTTGTGGTAAGGTCCATACTTTCCATCATAGTCGGCCTTCTTCAGGATGTCCACCATCTCCAACATCTCCCCAAAGGACATATTTGTGGCCTTAAATCTTCTCCTTCTGGATCGGGAAGTGTCCGGATCCGGGCTTTCCTCCTCCTCCTCCTCGTTCCTGTAATTAGCACGCACCTGCTGTGTATCCGCCATGTGCTCTTCCCCCACTGCGCAGAACGAAAAGGGGCGGGGAATAGACTAGAAAGAACGTCAGGGGCGGGCGGAGTTACACGCATGCGCAGTGTGTATAAAGCGTACCATACGTGCGTATTACGTACGATCTGTGAGCGGAGGAAGGAGCATTGGAGGCGCCGATCGTAAGAACGAAGGTAAGAGACATACTTGTGCCTATACTGCTTCTACATTGAGGCCTATATTGTAACAAGATTAGTAGAGTTTGGCCTGACATTAGGGTTTGTCTTGTGTTGTGTCTTGCAGTGAAAATGGATATCTTACAAGATAATGACTTCATGGCAATATTCATTGACATGTTCAGGGAGCTGCCCTGTCTGTGGGAGATCAACCACCACATTACAGGAACCAAACAAAGAGGAAGGCAGCGCTGGATCAATTGTTGGAAATTGTGAAGCAGGTGATCCCCACGGCAGACATCACATATTTGAAGATCCTAATTGGTGGCCTGAGGAGCACATATGTAAGGGAGCACCAGAAAGTCCAGGATTCGTAGAGATCCGGAGCAGCAGATGACATCTATGTCCCCAGGATGTGGTACTATGACAGGCTGCATTTTCTGGCAGGCCAGACTGAACCCAGGTCATCACTCTCCAGTCTTCCTTCCACGCTTCCTTCCCCCCCAGCTGAGGCTTCTGACGCCCAACCTGGGCCTTCCAGGCAGCAACATGTGGAGGAGCCCAGATTGAGCCAGGTATAGCATTCCTCTAAATATTGCTGGTTGTCCAATCAATGATGTTAACTAGATGTTAGTTTGGAGTACTAATTTATGATTGAGATTGATGATGTAAAAACTAAAACCATATCCCTTTTTCATACACAGGGAAGTCTCAGCCAGGAGGTGGCCGGGCCGAGCCGGCTGCCTGATCTGCAGGTCTCTCCCCTACACCTGGAAAGAGAAAGTGGCAGGAGGAGGAGTGCCCTAGAGGAGGCTGCCATAGGCCTCTTTTGGAGAGCTACAGAGGCCCTGGGAGCACCACACACTGTGGAGGATGACTTCGCTGCCATCATTGCCTCTAAAATGCAGAGGATGGAGGAGGGACAACAACTCATGTGTGAGTTGTTAATATTGGAGGCTCTTAATAAGGGGATGAGGGCCCAAATTACATCTGATACACACCTTTGTGAACTCACACATGGTCCTCCTCCTCCTCCTGCAGGTCCTCCTCCTCCTCCTCCAGGTCCTCCTAGTCCTCCTCCTCCAGGTCCTACTCCTCCTCCTGCCACATTTCCAACAGCAGAGCCACAGCCAGGAAGGAAGCGTGGAAGGAAGACCAGAAAGTGAGGACCCTGGATCCAGTCTGGTCGGCCAAAAGATGCAGCCTCTTGTGGTACCACAGCCTGGGGACATAGATGTCATCTGCTGCTTTCCGGATCTCTGGGACTTCTGGACCAGACTGCCCTCCCTTACATATGGACTCCTCAGGCCACCAATTTTGATGTTCAAGAATTGATGTCTGCCCTGGGGGTCCCAGGCTTCGCTAATTTCTCCTGTTTATCCAGCGTTGCCTCCCTCTTTGTTTGGTTCTGAGCCCTTAATAAAGGATTTTTGGTTTGAATTATACTCTCCTATGTGTGTTTTACTTCAAAAAGGACAGTTTGTTTGTGAGGATTCAGGTACATTTCAAAAATACAATGTGAAATTAACAAGGGACACCAACAACAAACAATCTCCTTAAGATTAAATAATAAAAGATATCAATGGTGTTGTGGTAACTTGACACACAAAACACACACAAAAATAGTCTGGAGTAAAACTCCGGTGTACGTGGCATAAGCCAACCTCCAGGAAGAACAATTATTTCAGGCATTGGTGCCTGTCCCCACTTGGCGAGCCGCTTGGTGGATAGCTACCTACGCCCTCATGTAACTTCCCTTCCATTGTTTATACAAGATACTCTTGACCTTCTATGACGTCTAGAAAATATCCATTTTGGAGGTGGTGCAGGAATTCCAAGAAGAAAGGGAACGGGACTTATGGCCATTCAGCCAACTCATTCTGTCGATTCTCAAACACATACTCACATGCAATGTATTCACCTTTGATGGCTCCCACTTCCTCCAGGTGTAGGGGGTGGCGATGGGGTGCCCCATCATATGCCAACCTGGGGGGGTGGGAGTGTACAGTATTCTCTCTTAAGAAATATGGCAAATTCTGGGACCAAATATTAATGTGGAACCGATATATTGATGATGTCCTGATGTTGTGGAGGGGTACGATGGATACGTTGGCTGAGTTCATGACAAACCTGGGGAATAATTCCTTCAATCTAAAAATTCACCATGCAACAAGAAAAATATCAGATACCATTCTTGGACACAACTATCGTGATCCAAGAGGACGACACTGTACCGAAAGGTGATGGCAGGAAATACCCTGTTACATGTTACAAGATTTTACCTCACCCCCTTAAAAAACTGTATTCCATACAGTCAATATTTAAGAATACACAGGATCTGCTCCGAAGACACTCTTCAAAAAAGAGACGGATCTTCTTAGGGATAGTTTGTTGGCTCGTGGGTATTCAAAAACCATTTTTAAAAAAAGCCTACAGGAGAGCGAGTAAACAGACTAGGCAACAGGCGTTAACTTAAAAAAGGCAAATTAATGAGGACAGCACTACTAGAGTTATCTTAACATACACCCGCCAACATCCATGTCTTTGTGGGATACTACAAAAGCACTGGTACTTACTGACTAACGATCCTATTTTGAGAAAACACATAGGAGACAGGCCTAACATCATGTTCCCCAGAGCCAAATCCCTAAGGGATCATTTAACCATGAACCACTTCACCAATGAAGTTGAAGAGGATCCAATACAAAGGGGCAAATGGAAATGTAACTCATGTGATTTCTGCCCATGGATCTTTGAAAATCACACTATGTATCTGCCAAATGGAAAGTTACACTCTCTTGCATACAACGTCAACTGCCAAACTGTTGGGGTGGCATACATCATGTTTTGTGACTGTGACAGTTTTTACGTAGGAAAGACCAAACAGCCTTTTTGACGTAGGATATAAGACTATGTGTATTATGCTACCATCAATGTGCTGTCTTCACCAATAGGGCACCATGTTGGCCTCCATCATTCAGACAATGTCTCAGTCAATAAATTTGTGGCATTAGAATGGATCCTAGAGGAGGGGATTTTTACAGAAAGGTCCTCCAAAGGGAGATGAGGTGGATTCATATTCTTAAAGCCACCTCATCACCAGGTTTGACACCATTACTTACAAACCCTTTCTATAACACCCTATATTAGTCCTTGTATTTATGCCTCTTAGTTTAGGGATGAGGCCACATGGGTATAATATTGGCTGAGTTGTGGTATCAGTGTATCGCTTATATATAACCTCTGGCTCCATTGTTAAGCAATGGACTTTACTGATACTGCATTACTACCATATGGAGCTGTATATGCGTATATGCACCACATAGTGGGACTGTTTTCAACCATATGCTGTATTTTTTAAATTATCCATCTATTATTGTTTTTCTTTCTCTTCTTCTTTCCTTCCCCTTTATGTTTTATTTGTTAATGTCCCCCTTTGCCTCTACCTGCTGGACTTCGGGGGCGGAGTTGTGGATGGTCCGACAAGGTGGGTGGACAGTTTGGATCACTGGTGCCTCCCCTCCCCCCCTCCTCCCTAATTTGTGGGTGATGTGAGGATTTATATGCCCCACCCTTGGGGATAACCCTCTTCACTCAGTGAGGCCACCCTCTCTTTCCATCCCTGCCCCATAAGGGCGGGACTGAGTGATGGTAGTTGGCTCTCTTTCCAGTGTCGCCGACGTGATATTGCGCTTGCGCACCTCGCAGCTGCTTCGGTCGTGCATGCGTGAAGCCGCTATCGTGGTAGTGATGCACGTTCGCGTAGTCAGAATAGGAGGAGACCGGCAGGTGTTTTTAGGGCCATGGTGGGGTATTTAGGAGGGGCTGTTATGTGGCTGCAGTAAACCCAGGAGCTGGTATTGGCGACCCTAGATTGTCTGCCTGGAAGGTGATATTCTATTGTCTGGTATCCCTAGGCTGTTCGTAGACTATCTTTCTATCTTTTAGCTACAATTGCGTGTGCTATAGTGTCTTTATGACTCCTTATTATGTATATGTTTGACCCGTAGGTTCAGCATGCCCTAACAGGGCCATGGAGGTTTATTCCTGTGCTCTATGCCTTTTATGCGGGCCATCTTATATACCTGGTATTGGGACTTTGGTGTTATTCCAATATATACAGGTGGGTTACTTCTATGTACCAGTTGTATATTATGCTAGTGGTGCCCCAATGGGATGTTTCCTCTGTTTGGTTGGCACAATAATTGACACATTGTTAGCTAACTTACTGTACCTATGTTTATTTTCTTATTCTATAGAACACCAAAGGCAGGAACCCCACTATTGCAGTTGCTATCCTGTGATACTTTATTTTCTGAATAATATATCTCTCTTTGTGGCTGCTCTATACTCACCAGCCTCTAGTCATATATTGGAACCTTTTATGCGATGCAGCAATATGTACCTTAGATGGTAAGATTTCCTTCTACATATATATCCATGTATGATTCTCGATGTTGTCACCTGATATATATCATGACACCCCTATATACATATGTATGTGTTATACACATGTATACATATAGTTATATTATTCTTGCTATTTCTCAGCACGTCCTGACATAGTTAAGGGGCTCCTGTTGCTGTCATTAAGGGTTCCCCTACTCCTGGGGAGTCTTATTCTCCCCGTGTCTCCTTCCTATGTTTGATGCCCCGTGTGTGTTTTCCTTTCAAGGTCACCATCCTCTCCTCTGCATTTGAAGTCATCCAGGCATGCACTTTTACTGTTTATTTATTTTTTCTTTTCATGTATATCTACACACACTAATATATGTGTAAAATACTTGTAGACATATTGTAACAATTATATTTTTCACATGCAATTTGGATATATATGTAACATTGTACATTTTTTTAATCTGTAAATAGCACCCACCCAATCAGTCCTGAAGAAGCAAGTATATCGTGCAAAACGCATTTACGTTTTGAGTATGGAGCAACACATTAGCAGCATTTTCTTTGAAGTTTGGCCCAATTGGTGGACTCCTATACATCCTATTATACATCGTAATTTTCTTGTCTCCATAGTAAGATTGGGTATCTGTTGTGTTGTTGCTTATTGGAGAGTGCCTTTTAATCTCCCCCTTTTTTATGAATGTTGTTTTTTAATGTATATTCAATAAAATTTTGTTATTTTTGACACTTACTGCCTCATGCTGTGACCATAAAATCTGTGTTTTGAGAAGCTGATTCAGCTTCTCCTTTTTTTTACTTTGTTCCAAAGTAATACTGCACAGCAACAGGCTACACAAGCAGCCTTTCCCACAGATGCAAGAAACCAATAGAATGTTGGTTGCTCAGCAGTAGGCAAGCACAAGAAACTAGCCAGCAAGCTACTATGGCACAACAATAAACTAATAGACTGTGGGCCACCCAATTGCAAAGCACAGAGACTCAAGTGACTGCATTGGCTCAGGCAACCGAGAAAGACCGATAGACCTTAACAGAAGTGCTTCAGCGGCTGCCAGCCCAGACAGCAAGTGATTCCACTGTGTCCCCCAACGACACCCTTCCAAGCACAAAGAGCCACCTTCTACAAAAGATGACATCCCAAGATGATGTGGAGGCCTTCTTATGTACTTTTGAAAAAAGAAATGCAGAGGGGCAGGCCTGGTCTAAGGATCGCTGGGCTGCACTTGTCGCACAACTGTTAGCAGTGGACTCCCAAAATGCATACTTCTACTTGGCTGCTGAGGATGCCGAAGATTATGACAAAATAAAAGCTGAGATCTTGCAGTGTCTGGGGGTCACAACCTCAGTGAGAGTGCAGCAAGGACATGTTCTAAGGCAGATGGATCCCCCCGCTCCCAAGCGTATGACTTAATCAACCTAGTCAAATGGAAGCTGCAGCCTGAAGAGTTCACAAGGCTTCAAATACTGGAGAGAGTTGCAATGGACCAGTTTCTGAGTGCTCTACCTCCTGAGCTGCAGAGGTGGATGAGGAAAGCTGATCAAAATTTGAAGGATTATCTGGTTGAGCTGGTGGAATGCTACTTTGCTGCAGGGGACCTCATTGCTAGGTCTACATATTCAAGGTCTCTAACTCCGAAAAGACCCCCTCCTGTGGCCACCGTGTAAAATGAGGTATCACAGCCGGTAAATCCAAAAAGGGGAAGACCCAGGAGGCTAGTGAGAGTGGTGAGAGGGTTGCGTCCTGTTGAACGGCCCGGTCTGGGTAGCCCACAGCGTTACCTGTGGGCATTCCCAGTGTTGGCAGTGCAGTGAGTGGGGTCACCATGCTGCCAAGTGTCCCTTGAACCCAGAGCCTTTGAAATGTGAGGTAGTCCAACGCATTTCCTTGCTTGCTCATCTGGGACTAGTCACAGATCCAGATATGCCAAGCTCTGTTGTAAAGATAAGGACATCAAAATAAAGATTTCTTCTCAGAGTTGCCAGGCTGCAAAAATGTAATTAAATGTGACATTGTCACTGGCCCCCCACGTTATGGATGGAGGTTGGATGGAGAGCAGAGGAAGGAGCCGGTCAGTGTTAATTTTGGCAGAAAATTTTGATTTTGTTTTAGTGTTCGTCTTAGGACTAAAATGGCATTTTAATTTTAGTCCCATTTTAATCTTTTGCGTTTTAGTTTTAGTCATAGTCTTTGACTAAAATGCCATTTTAGTTTTAGTCCCATTTTAGTCATCGTATTTTAGTTGACTAAAATCTCCAGTACATTTTAGTTAAATAAAATAATTTTAGTCAACTAAAATCTAATGTGTTTAGTTAAATTATAATGCATTATTTAAGCATTTCTCCAGAATGTCCAAACTCATTATATACTCCTGGAGTAAAAAAAAATCTAATATCATGTTATTATTTATGGTATTAAGGTTTAAACAAACTCACAGATACAGATTTAACCACTCTGGATGGTCTGAGGAGGCCAGTAATGCTGCACAGTGCTTTGGACTGTGGTCTGAGGAGGCCAGTAATGTTGCAGTGTTCTGGATGGTGGTCTGAGGAGGCCTGTAATGCGGCAGAGTGCTGGATCGTGGTCTTATGAGGAATGGCCTGTAATGTACAGTGCCCTAAATGCCACTGCCAGTGGTCAGAGGAGGCCTGTAATGCTGAACAGTGCTGGATGGTGGTCTGAGGGATGGCCTATAATCCTCAGTGCACTGTGCACAGTTGCACAGTGTGCTCTGAGCTTACAGTGGTTTCAGGGGAGGGGAGGCCTCAGGCCTGCTGTAATTGTAATGTACCACAAGAGTTATTACTGTACACTCACAGTCTGCTCTGGGTGTCTGGTGGCACGGTTGTCTCGTCAGGAGTCGGGACTCAGGACTCGGGTGGCCTGGCTGGCCTGTAATTCACAGTGCTGCTCTCACTCTCAGGTCTCTGGCAGTCATCTCGTCACGGTTTGCTTGCTTGCTGGGAGCGGATTGCGGAAGAGCTCCGTGAAAACTAGATGTTCAAAATGCTGGCCGTGTGTCCTCTGAACACACGGCCAGCATTTTGGACATCTAGCGGTCCAATCCATGTGCCAAAGGCACCTTCCAACAGAATCATTCCATAACCATTTGTATTAGCAGCCCTACTGAAGGGGGAGTGCCTAGTTGGCTTCTTTCTATTGCTCTAATTTCAATAAAATAACTTTATACCTACCTTTACTGGACACTCCTTTACTTTCACTTCTTTCTAAACACACGTGGAGTCGACCATAAGGCCGTACCCCGAGGTAGCATCCCAGGTCCGAACAGGGCACACCACCACCTTTTCCTCCAACTGGGCATGAACCTCTGGAAACCAATTCTTTCCATCTTCCCATACCCTACATAACCTACAACAGTTACTGATTGAGTCAGTCCAGCGCGATCTACACCTCCTCTTCAAAGCACCTATCAGTGCCCATCTGTGCTGCATATTAGTGCCACTGTCACATCACATAAAAAAAAGTATTGATAATCGGTATCGGCGAGTACTTGAAAAAAAGTATCGGTACTTGTACTCGGTCTTAAAAAAGTGGTATTAGTGCAACCCTACCGATAGCCGGCATTTCCTTGTTTACATGTGATCAGCTGTGATTGGACACCAAGATCGGGGATGCGCCGTGTCCTGGGAACACAGTACGCCGCCAGTTGCCATGCTGCACACCCCCCTTTGGAGTGCAAGTGCGGAGAGAGTGGGACGACGTCATATGAGAGCACCCTGTCTGCCGTTATTTGTCTATACGGTGGGTGGGAGGTTGTACAAGAAGTACAGCCAAAGTCGGCTGATGTCACAGAGCTGGTCCAGGCTCAGTAAAGGTTGCAACCATATGGTCGGGATCTGCCCACATGCCTGGACCAGCACCTGGTTCAGCCTCTCTGTCAGGGCTGGCTCACCCCTTCCTTCTCTGAGCTGGCCGCTCAGCTGTCGGCTAATTGCCAGCTCTCATCTCTCTCAACAGTTAACCAGCTGTTGTGGATCTGCTCGTCAGTCCCGCCTACTTAAAGATCTCCAGCTCACTTCATTCCTGCCTTCGCCTTGGTCACATCACAAGAAACCATCTCCTGCGTTCCTGTTTAAAGACTGGCTTTGCTGACATCCCTTCTGGCTCCTTATCCTGCTTGCTCTTCCTCTACTTGGATCCCTGACTTCTGGCCTTGCTGATTACCCGATCTGGTTACTGAACTCTAGCTTGGCTGACTACCCGATCCAGTTACTGGACTTTGGCTATGCTTTGACTATGCTTACTCTATTTACCTTTTTATTTTTATTAATAAACAAGTGTGATTTTACTGTACTTCTGTCTCGGTCTGGTTCATGGTTTCTGACACTCTCAGCAAGCCACAGAGCAGAGAGCAGTGACTGACAGTCACCAGCTCTGAGAACCGAGCATTTGGCGGCATCTGATCGCTCAGTTCTCAGTCTTAGAGCTGGCTGGGGACAGATGCAGCATCGGACGGATCCTGCTTCCACCTAGGTAAGTATTCTACAATAAAAAAAATACCCATACTTCTCTTTAAGATTTTGTAACTGTTGGAATACATTGTTCTTGCATTTTTGTACAACAACTACAGATATTTTCTTCAACCAGTAGATGGCAGTGTTTATACATTTGTAGCTGCCCTATGATAAACTTTATGTCTTTTCTCTATAATAAAGTTCCTGTTTCCTGTCTGCAGTTAAGCAGCAGAATAAAACCACATGTGGGCTGTGCACTGTGTGTTCTGTAGGGCTATATACAGAATTTCTAACAATAATAACTTCTAAAAACTGAACAAAGTGTCAAAGTTTGACACCTAGTTTGTATCAGAAACTATGAATCAGACTGAGATAGAGGTACAGTTAAATCACACTTGTTTAATAATAATAAAAGAAGGTAAATAGAGTAAACATAGTCAAAACATAGCCAGAGTTCAGAAACCGGAACGGATAGTCAGACAAGCCAAAATGTCAGGGAGCCAGGGATGAGCGTAGTAGAACAGCAAGCAGGATCTGGAGCCAGAAGGAATGTCAGCCAAGCAAGCCTTTAACAGGAACACAGGAGAGCGTCTCTAGGGATGTGACCAAGGCGAAGGCAGAGATCATCTGGACTGGATGGCTTAAGTAGACAGGACTGACGAGCAGGATATCATCAACAAGTGAGCCACTGTGGAGAGATAGGAGCTGGCATTTAGCTGACTGCTGATCGGTCAGCTTTGAGAAGGAAGGGCTGAGCCCAGCCATGAAAGTACCCCCTCCTAAATAACCCCTCCCCCTCAGAGGACCACCAGGCTTTAGGGGAAAACGTCTAGTCAAATCACGGAGGAGGACAGTGGCATGTACTTCTGAGGATGAGACCCAGGAGCGTTCCTCCGGTCCGTACCCTTTCCAATGCACCAGGTACTGTATGCGCCCACGGAACCTATGGGAGTCAACAATGGACTGTACCTCATACTCTTCATGGTTCTCAACCTATAGAGGGTGAGGACGAGGCACCAAGGTGGTAACGCGGTTGCAGACCAAAGGTTTTAATAGGGAGACGTGAAATACATTAGAAATACGCATATTAGAAGGAAGGTCTAATGTGTAAGCCACTGGCTTAATTCTGCGAAAACTATGGAAAGGCCCAATAAACCGAGGTGCGAACTTCAAAGAGGGAACATGAAGTCGGAGGTTGTGAGATGACAGCCAGACCCTGTCCCCAACCTGGTAGGAAGGCACAGGCAGGCGTCTGCAGTCAGCATGGAGTCTGTACCTATCATTAGCATGTCGCAAAGCCTCCTGGACTTGTGCCCAAGTGGAACGAAGACCATGGAGATGCTCCTCTAACGCAGGAATACTCTGCGGAACAAATGAATCAGGCAACATGGAAGATTGGAAACCATAGTTAGCCATAAACGGGGATAATCCGGAAGCAGAATTCAAGGCACTATTGTGAGCAAACTCCACCCACGCTAAGAGGTCTGACCAGTTGTTATAATGGTCAGTAATATAGCAACGTAGGAATTGCTCCAAGGACTGCTTGACTCGTTCTTTGGCCCCATTAGACTATGGGTGATACGCAGAGGAGAAAGCAAGCTGAATTCCCAAACGTGAGGCACAAAAGGCTCACCAGAAACGGGACACAAACTAACTACCCCTGTCCAAGACAATCACCTTGGGTAGCCCATTTAAGCGAAAGATCTCCCGAGCAAAAATGGAAGCCAGTTCCTTAGAAGTGGGCAACATCTTTAGTGGATACGACACATCTTTAAGAACCGGTCAACCACCATAAAGATAACTGTGTTGGCCTGGGAGTTGGGTAACTCCACAATGAAATCCATAGACAGGTGGGTCCAGGGCCTCTCTCCATTGGGTATGGGTTGTAGGAGCCCCACTGGAAGGTGCCGGGGAGTCTTAATCTGAGCACACATGGAACAGGCAGCTACAAAGGCGGTTACATCAGCATGTAGATTAGGCCACCAGAATTGTTGGGAAATGGCCCAAAAGAGTTGATTCTTCCCAGGGTGGCCAGCAGCCTTGGAAGAATGGTAAGTCTGGAGCATGGCAGTATGGAGACTTTCTGAGACAAAGCAGCGGTCACAAGGTTTTTTTCAGGAGGAGCATGGACCTGAGCAGCAAGAATTTTGTCACACAAAGGAGAAGTGAGACTGGTGCAAACCATAGCCAGAATACGATTAGGATGAATCACAGGAACCAGGAACCGACTCCATCTTAGAAGTGGAGGAAAATTGTCGTCACAAAGCGTCAGCCCTTACATTCTTAGTATCGGGTAAGAGTGAGACATTGTAATTGAAACTAGACAAGAAAAGAGCCCATCGCGTCCTTCTTGGAGAAGGGCGTTTATCCTCAGACAAAAATGTGAGATTCTTATGATCAGTAAGAATGAGAACCGGCACAGTGGTACCTTTGAGGAGATGTCTCCATTCTTTCAGGGCTAAAATGATCGCTAACAGCTCTCTGTCACCAATCTTGTAATTGCACTACGCAGGTGACAGTTTCTTGGAAAAGTAGCCACAATTATGCATAGCGCTCTCAGAGGTAGGACATTGAGACAGAAGGGCGCCAACTCCAGTCTCAGAAGCATCAACCTCAAGGATAAAAGGTAACGTAGGATAAGGATGTGCCAACACAGGAGCAGAAACAAAGGCAGCCTTGAGACTCTCAGATACCTTAATGGAGACCAACTCTGTGGGTTACCGTCCTTTCTGGTCATATCAGTCAGGGGCTTGACCAGAGATGAGAAGTTACGAATAAACTTCTGATAATAGTTAGCAAAGCCAAGAAAACACTGCAGAGGATGTAAATCCACGGGTCAGGCCACTGTAGGACTGCTGAAAGATTCTCTGGGTCCAGCAGTGGAAATGATATAAGCCAGGAATTTAACCTGTTCACGAAGGAATTCGCACTACTCCAATTTACAATAGAGATTGTACTCTCTTCGTTTCTGAAGCACACGACAGACATCTGTGTGGCTCTCCGGGGACTTGGAAAATATGAAGATATCATCGAGATAAACCACCACACATAACTGCAACAAATCTCGGAGGACATCGTTAATAAATTCCTGGAAAACTGCTGTGACATTACAAAGGCCAAAAGGCATTACGAGGTACTCATAATGGCCTTTTCTGGTATTAAATGCAGTTTTCCACACGTCGCCCTCCTTAATCCTCACAAGATTGTATGCCCCTCTCAAATCAAGCTTCGTGAAAACTGAAGGCGGTCAAATAATTCCGTAATCAATGGAATCGGATAGGCATTCTTAATCGTGAAACGATTGAGACCCCTATAATCAAAACAAGGTCTTAGTTCACCACTCTTCTTCTTCACAAACAAGAAACCAGCACCAGCAGGAGGCGAGGATTTGTGGTTGAAACTTTCAGAAACACCTTATTATAGGCTTTCCTGTAGGTAAAAGTTAAAAAAAGGATATACAACTGCTTTAACAGGAACATAGGAGAGCGTCTCTAGAGATGTGACCAAGGCAAAGGCAGAGATCATCTGGAGAAACACTGTGGAGAGATAGGAGCTGGCAATTAGCCGACAGCTGAACGGCCAGCTTTGAGAAGGAAGGACTGAGCCCAGCCCTGACAGTTTGACACTGGTTGAGAGGTTTGGTCCCTCAAGGTACATAACCACCCTTGATCTCACTAGAGGGTATTGGCAGGTTACTATGACAAATGAAGCAAAATAAAAAACAGCTTTTGCGACTCCAGAGGGCTTATGGCAGTATGCCTTTTGGGTTAAATGGGGCTCCTGCTATGGATGATGGATGAGATTCTTAGCCCACATCAACTCTATTCAGCAGCCTATTTAGATATTTTGATACTGTGGTTATTTGGAGCACTGATTGGGAAAGTCATCTACCTAAAGTGCAAGCTATCCTAAATTCCATTAGAAATGCAAGTGTAACAGCAAACCCAAAGAAGTGTGCCATAGGGTTATTAGATGCCCTATGGTACTTCTTGCTGGGGCGGTACTTCTGACTCATACCAGACCATGCTCCATTAAAATGGATGGCCCAGGCTATGGACCGTCATTTAAGAATTACCTGCTGGTTCCTGGCCCTCCAAGAAGTGGAGATCCAGGCTGGTCGTAATCAGAAAAAAGCAGATGCCCTTTCTAGAACCCACTGTTTGGTGTCTGGTGTTCTAACCCATGGGTTGGACCGGGGCGGGGGGCTATGTGACGAACAGCACCTGTCAGTTGTGGATGGAGCCTTTTTGTTCTTACTGTAAAATCAGTTTCTTTGATTTCATTAAAGGACTCTGTATTAGAAGTAAATCAGAGTTAGCTGGATTATACTGCTGCATTTAGAAGGAATTGGACAACTGCTAAAAAAAAAAAAAAAACAATAGCCAGCCAGGTATTACCCCTCTCATTCCCATGATTCTTTACTTTTTAGAAAAGCAGTATAATGCCGTGTACACACGGTCGGACTTTTTGACAACAAAGGTCCGACGATCTTTCCGACGGACTTTCGACGGAGTTACGACGGACTTTCGACGGACTTTCGATGGACTTTCTAACGACCGGACTTGCCTACACACGATCGCACCAAAGTCCGACGGATTCGTACGTGATGACGTACAACCGGACTAAAATAAGGAAGTTGATAGCCAGTAGCCAATAGCTGCCCTGGCGTCGGTTTTTGTCTGTCGGACTAGCATACAGACAAGCGGATTTTTCGACCGGACTCGAGTCCATCGGAAAGATTTGAAGCATGTTCCAAATCTAAAGTTCGTCAGATTTTTGATCGAAAAAGTCCGCTGCAGGTCCGATGAAACCCACACACGGTCGAATTGTTTGCCGGACTCGGTCCGTCGGACCAGTTCGGTCAAAAAGTCTGCTTGTGTGTACGCAGCTTTGGTAGTAGATCACTAATGCAAAAAGGCTGAACACGCATCCCTTTAATTAACACCATAAAACTGAATTCACCATAATTACAAAAATCTATTTTTTTTTATTGTCCATTAGGGACACTGCATCAGAATTAAATGATAGACAATTGGAATGTACAAAAGCATTCCCACTGAGGGGTGTACAACAAAAATGCTAATATGTCCACATAACAACTGTGTGCAACTAGGGGCAGCCTGCAACTTAGAGAGATGCCTATAAGACCCTATGTCCAAAGTTTGCATCAGAGGCCTTGAAATCTACCTGGTAAAACATATGAGAGGAAGACCAGGTGGTAGCTTTGCAAATCTGAAAAGCAGAGGCTTGATGCCGGGAGGATGAAGAAACATTTATTGATCTAGTATAGTGTTCCTTTGACAGGAAAAGGTGGAACCTTATCCTTAAAGGGGTTGTAAACCCTTGAGGTTTTTCACCTTAATGCATTCTATGCATTAAGGTGAAAAACCTCCTGTGATGCAGCTGCCCCCCTTTTAATTACCTGAACCCGGTCTTTCCAGTGACGGGGACGAGCACACCAGCTCCAGCCGGTGTCTCAGGTCCTGATTGGATAAACTGAGAGCAGCGCAGCCATTGGCAGAACATGGTAATGCGCCCACACGTGTGCCCCGAGGGAGAGCGGCTCTCCAAAGGGCCACTCGTGAAGGAGCCAGGAGCGCAGTTGAGGGACCCCAGAAGAGGAGGATTGGGGCCACTCTGTGTAAAACCACCTGCACAGAGGAGGTAAGTATGACATGTTTGTTTAAAAACAAAAACAACGAACCTTTACATATCCTTTAAGCCTGTAGAAGTAAGCCTATCTTGCAGCTACAGCTTCTTTGTCATTCCTTACAGTCCCCTTGAGAGACAACCTGCTTTTTGTTCCACCATTTCTCAATGGCTCCAACAGATCATCATACAGACGTGGCCAAAAGTTTTGAGAATGACACAAATATAAATTTTCGCGAAGTCTGCTTCCTCAGTTTTTAAGATGGCAATTTGCATATTCTCCAGAATGTTATGAAGAGTGATACAACGAATTGGAATTATTGCAAAGTCCATCTTTGCCATGAAAATGAACATAGTCCCGAAAAAAAAAAAATTTCCACTGCATTTGTGAAGAAGGCTTCAGGGCGCCCAAGAAAGTCCAGCAAGTGCCAGGACCGTCTCCTACAATTGATTCAGCTGTCGGATCACGGCACCACCAGTGCAGAGCTTGCTCAGGAATGGCAGCAGGCAGGTGTGAGTGCATCTGAACGCACAGTAAGGCAAAGACTTTTGGAAGATGGCCTGGTGTCAAGAAGGGCAGCAAAGAAGCCACTTCTCTTCAGGAAAAATATCAGGGACAGACTGATATTCTGCAAAAGGTACAGGGATTGGGCTGCTGAGGACTGGGGTAAAGTAATTTTCTCTGATGAATGCCCTTTCCAATTGTTTGGGGCATCTGGAAAAAAAAATCTTGCCTGGAGAAGAAAAGGTGAGCACTACCATCAGTCCTGTGTCATGCCAACAGTAAAGCATTCTGAGACCATTCATGTGTGGGGTTGCTTCTCGGCCAAGGGAGTGGGCTCACTCACAATTTTGCCTAAGAACACAGCCATGAATAAAGAATTGTACAAAAACATCCTCTGAGAGCAACCTCTCCCAACCATTCAAGAACAGTTTTGTGAGGACAAATGCCTTTTCCAGCATGATGGAGCACCTTGCTATAAATGGAGCAAAATCAAAGTTTTGGGTCCATGGGGCCAGGAAACTCCCCAGACCTTAATCCTATTGAGAACTTGTGGTCGATCCTCAAGAGGTGGGTGAACCCCCACCCACACACTAATTCTGAAAAACTCCAAGCATTGATTATGCAAGAATGGTCTGCCATCGGTCAGGATGTGGGCCAGATGTTGATTGATAGCATGCAAGGGCGAATTGCAGAGGTCTTGAAAAACAAGGGTCAACACTGCAAATATTGGCTCTTTGCATAAACTTAATGTACCTGTCAATAAAAGCCTTTGACACTTATGAAATGCTTGTAATTATACTTCAGTATACCATAGTAACATTTGACAAAAAGATCTAAAAACACTGAAGCAGCAGACTTTGTGGAAATTAATATTTGTGTCATTCTCAAAACTTTTGGCCACAGCTGTACAAGCTTATCAACTTAACAGTAGCTGCAGCGTCACTCAAGAATATTTTTCTATGGGCTAGGCAGAAGGAGTGAAGTGATACAGCACCCTCCTCCTGCATAAGTCCCGCCCACATAGCATCACACTATGACGTTATAGAAAGCAAGGCAGCCCAGCCACAGCACAAATTTAAAAGAGAAAGCCTACCTGAAACTGTAAGCCCTATATTAGGAGAGAAGGTTTGTGTGGTGAAGGCCCCTGGACTAGTAGATGGGCATAGCTCCCAACTGTCCCTGATTTGGAACAAAGTTCCTCTGTCCCTCTTTCCTTCTCATTTGTCCCTCATTTTGGTCTGATCTATATAGTTGTATATAGAATGCACTATTTATCTTTCATAAAGTGTTTCCCAGTGGTAAATCTTTCATTCAATTTCTAAATTGGATGACACAGTTCCCCACACGCTGCTAATGTGTAAGGTAAAGTCTACAGGCTTGGAAATATAAGTTTGTAAATGGATAGAAAACTGGCCAAAAGACCGAATTCAGAGAGTAGGGGTTAATGATCCTTACTCTGAATGGTCTAAGGTTATCAGTGGTGTACTCCAAGGTTCAGTGTTGGGACCCTTACTTTTTAATATCTTTATAAATTATAAAGGGTCTGGGATTAAAAGTACCATGTCAGTCTTTGCAAATGACACCAAATCAAATGACACCAAGCTATGCAGTGGGAAAACGTGTTTACAGGATGTCTCCAACTTACAGGCCGACCTCAATGCGCTGTTTCATTGGGCAACTATGTGGTAGATGAGGTTTAATGTTAATAAGTAAGAAGGCTGGCTGGAGGCTAGCCTGTATTTGTAGGAGTCTGAGGGGTACATATTCCTCCTCCCCTGTCTGATCAGGAGTTGGCCTCGCATTCAGGGTTGCAGCCGACGCAGGTCACTTGTTTTTTTGGCAGAGTGGCGGTCGGCTGCAGCTGTCTCCTCTTCCGGTGCTCACGCCAGGCATCATTGGAGGGGGGCTGCCTGCCCGCCCATCCATCCACCTACTTCTCCTGGGCTCATGTCAGCATCCTAGAGGGGGCCGCCCACCGTCCACTTTTTTCTCCGGTGCTCATCCGGCATCTTTAAGGGGGGGCCCCGCCTGCTTTTCCTGGTGCCCCCGCCCCTTCACCCACTTCTCCTCCCGGGCTCACGCCGGTATCATGGGGGGGGGCGTCCGCCTACTCCTCCTCCCAGGCTCACGCCGGTATCATGAGGGGGGCCAACCACCCACTCCTCTTCCCAGGCTCACGCTGGTATCATGAGGGGGGGCTTCCACCCATTCCTCCTCCTGGGCTCACGCCAGCATCATGAGGGGAGGCATCCACCTACAGTGGGGACGGAAAGTATTCAGACCCCCTTACATTTTTCACTCTTTGTTATATTGCAGCCATTTGCTAAAATCATTTAAGTTCATTTTTTTCCTCATTAATGTACACACAGCACCTCATATTAACAGAAAAATACAGAATTTTTGACATTTTTGCAGATTTATTAAAAAAGAAAAACTGAAATATCACATGGTCCTAAGTATAAAGACCCTTTGCTCAGTATTTAGTAGAAGCGCCCTTAGCAGCCATTTGATTTCAGCAAATATATAACAAAGAGTGAAAAATTTAAGGGGGTCTGAATACTTTCCGTCCCCACTGTAATTCTCCCGGGGTCATGCTGGCATCATGAGGGGGGCCATCCACCTAATTCTCCTGGGGTCACGCTGGCATCATGGGGGGGGCATCCACCTAATTCTCCAGGGGTCACGCTGGCATCAGGAGGGGGGCCGTCCACCCACTTCTCCCAGGGTCACACCAGCATCATGGGGGGGCCGCCCACCCACCAAAGGTAGTTAGATTACAGGCTTTCATTGCAGTTTTCAATAATCCTCTCAAAATGCAACGCAAATGTTGGTAAAAATTAAGGGTAGAAAGCAGTATCCACACAGTATGCCGGTCATACTGCTGACTAGCAAGTAACAATTTTTTATCAGTGTGCTTCAGTCATAGCGTGTTCAGTCATAGCGTGTCCAGTCATAGCGTATCCAGTCAGCATGTTACAATCATAGCGTGTTCCAGTCAGCATGGTACAATCATAGCGTGCTCCAGTCTGCATGGAACAATCATAGCATGTTCTGTCATAGCGTGTTATGTCATAGTGTGTTCTGTTATAGCATGTTCCAGTCAGCATGGTACAATCATAGCGTGTTCCAGTCAGCATGGTACAATCATAGCGTGTTCCAGTCAGCATGGTACAATCATAACGTGTTCCAGGCAGCATGATACAATCATAGCGTGTCCAGTCACCATGTTACAATCATAGTGTGTTCTGTCATAGCATGTTCTGTCATATGCCCCGTACACACGGTCGGATTTTCCGATGGAAAATGTCCGATCGGAGCGTGTTGTCGGAAATTCCGACCGTGTGTGGGCTCCATCGGACATTTTCCATTGGATTTTCCGACACACAAAGTTGGAGAGCAGGAGATAACATTTTCCGACAACAAAATCCGTTGTTGGAAATTCCGATCGTGTGTACACAAATCCAGCATGGTACAATCATAACGTGTTCCAGGCAGCATGATACAATCATAGCGTGTCCAGTCACCATGTTACAATCATAGTGTGTTCTGTCATAGCATGTTCTGTCATATGCCCCGTACACACGGTCGGATTTTCCGATGGAAAATGTCCGATCGGAGCGTGTTGTCGGAAATTCCGACCGTGTGTGGGCTCCATCGGACATTTTCCATTGGATTTTCCGACACACAAAGTTGGAGAGCAGGAGATAACATTTTCCGACAACAAAATCCGTTGTTGGAAATTCCGATCGTGTGTACACAAATCCGACGGACAAAGTGCCACGCATGCTCAGAATAAATAAAGAGATGAAAGCTATTGGCCACTGTCCCGTTTATAGTCCCGACGTACATGTTTTACGTCACCGCGTTTAAAACGATCGGATTTTCCGACAACTTTGTGTGACCGTGTGTATGCAAGACAAGTTTGAGCCAACATCCATCGGAAAAAATCCTAGGATTTTGTTGTCGGAATGTCCGAACAAAGTCCGACCGTGTGTACGGGGCAATAGTGTGTTCTGTCATAGCATGTTCTGTGATAGCGTGTTCTGTCATAGCGTATCCAGTTCTAGCGTGTTCCAGTCAGCATGTGACAATCATAGCATGTTCCAGTCAGCATGGTACAATCATAACATGTTCAGTCAGCATTCTACAATCATAGCGTGTTCTGTCATAGCGTATCCAGTCAGCATGTTACAATCATAGCGTGTTCCAGTCAGCGAGTCACAATCTCAGCGTGTTCCAGTCAGCATGTTAAAATCTTATCGTGTTCCAGTCAGCATGTCACAATCATAGGGTGTCCAGTCAGCATGTTACAATCATAAGCATGTTCCAGTCACAGCTTGTTCAGTCACAGCGGGTTCCAGTCACAGCGGGTTTCAGTCATAGCGGGTTCCAGTCACAGCATGTCCCAAGCACAGTGTGGTTCACTCATAGCGTGTGTTGTTATAGTGTGTTCAGGCAGGGCGTGTTCAGTCAGGGCGGGTCGGTCTTAGCGTGTTCCTTCACAGCAGTTCTGTCATAAGTGTCAAAAATGTTAAAAATGACAAGAGACAGTTTTTGACAATTCCTTTATTTAAATGCTTCTTCTTTCTTCTTTGTTCTATCTTCCTTCGGTTTCTTCCTCCATCTTCTTCTTCTTCTGGTTCTTCTGGTTCTTCCTCCGGTGTTCTCGTCCAGCATCTTCCTGCTCTCTCGTCCCCCCCCCCCCTTTTACTGCTGCCTGCCAGGTTGCGTGCTCGGATAAGGGTCTGGTATGGATTTTTGGGGGGACCCCGCACCATTTTTTTTTCTAATTTTGGCACGGGGTTCCCCTTAAAATCCATACCAGACCTGAGGGGTCTGGTTTAGATTTTGAGGGGGACCCCACGCCATTTTTTTTTTATTTCTGCTGGGGTTCCCCTTAATATCCATACCAGACCTGAAGGGCCTGGTATGGTATTTAGGGGGACCCCCACATCATTTTTTTTCTAAATTTTGGTTTGGGGTTCCCCTGTGGGGAATTCCCATGCTGTTTTTATCAATGAACTTTTATGTGTATTGTCGGACCGGCAATTCATTAATAGCCGCGAGTAGTTTAAATGACTTTTTTTGCTTTGAAATGTCATTTTGCTGTCAGACTGTTCTAAACACGGGAAACATGCGCCCCTTTATAGGCATACTATAGACACCCCCAGGTACGGAATTTAAAGGGATATTACACTTTTATTGTTTCACTTTAAGCATTATTAAAATCACTGCTCCCGAAAAAACGGCCGTTTTTAAAACTTTTTTTTGCATTGACCCATGTCCCCTGGGGCAGGACCCAGGTCCCCAAATACTTTTTATAACAATACCATGAATATAAGCCTTTAAAATTAGCACTTTTGATTTCTCCTATAGACTTTTAAAGGGTGTTCCGCAGCATTCGAATTTGCCGCAAACACCCTAAATTGTTCGCTGTTCGGCGAACTTGCGAGCAGCCGATGTTTGAGTCAAACATGAGTTCGACTCGAACTCGAAGCTCATCCCTATTTGTCACTGGGGTTTTTCTTTCCCGGCCACAGCCAGGATGGTGGCACGCTTCAGATTGTTTCCAATTCTGTCCCAGCTACTCTTATCTACCAGCGTGGAACATGTTCTAGGCATTATTCTTTAGCGCAGATTCATGTGGGCTAATATGCTCTCCACGACCTGTTACGGTTGCTAGACAGGATGGAGCATATCAATGCTCACTCAGCAACTCCTGCCAGTTCGTCCATTTTTGCGGCTCACCCTCTCACTTCCCCATACCAAGTATAGATAGGCCAGGGGTTCGTGGGAATTTCACAGGACTACCTAACTGGTGTCCGTTTTTGAAGTGTTCAAACTTTTCAGCCATTATTTCTTTTCTCGGGCCAGCCCTTGCTCGCTTTCCCCCACGTATCCTCTCACTACAAGCAGTTCGTTATCTAGATTTTCTGGGGCATCAAGCATAATCCAATCATTCATGGGACGTTTATTTGGGTTCTGGGCAGCTTTGCAGGTTTCAATAGGGGTCCCTTCTTATCATTAAGTTATGGGACGGTGGTTTTCCTCCTGTCATAGCGAATACATTTCGGATACATATACTATAGCCATCGGGGCGCGCGCTACTCTACTAGACAGTTTGTTACCTACCCTTCATCAAGCTTTCTTATCACACCTAAATTTGTGTCTTTTTGCCCTCTTTCAGGCATACCGAACAGCTAGGCCAAGGCACACCTCAGGCCTTGGTAGTTAGGGTATCGCATTTCCAAGTGAAGACTCTGACTACAAGTAAGAGGCCAGCCTGTATTTGTTGGAGGAGTCTGAGGGGTACATATCCCTCCTCCCCTGTCTGATCAAGTGTTGGCCTCGCATTCAGGGTTCCCACCCTCCCCTTTTTCCCCAAACCTTCATACATATTTAAACACATTGTACATGTTTCACATTCATACATTCAGGGTATGCCTTCTTTCAGGTATACTAACCAGCTAGGCCAAGGCACACCTCAGGCTTTGGTAGTTAGGGTATTGCATTTCCAAGTGAAGACTCTGACTACAAATGTAAAATTATGCACTTGGGAGCTAAGAATATGCATGCATCATACATATTAGGGGGAGCACAACTGGGGGAATCAATGATGGAGAAAGATCAGGGTGTTCTGGTAAATCCTTTCTTGTATTAGGAGAGGTATGGACTCCAGAGAGGGATATCATTGTACATGTACAAATCATTAGTAAAACCTGATTTGGAATATGCAGTTCAGTTTTGGGCACCAGTTCACAAAAAGGATATTGGAGAACTGGAGAAAGTACAGAGAAGAGCAACCAAACTGATAAGAGGCATGGAGGAGCTCAGCTATGAGGAACACTTGGAGGAACTGAATTTATTCTCTCTTGAAAAGAGGAGATTAAGGGGGATATGATCAACATGTATAAAAACATAAGGCCCCATTCACACGGGCACCGTCCGTTTAGATACGTTAAAAACGTATCAGTTCTTATCCGTTGCTTCATCCGTCTTCTGTTCCATTATTGTCCGTTTTCATCCGTCTTCCGTTCCGTTAATATCCGTTTACATCCATTAATTTACCCGTTTACATCTGTTTTTGCATCCGTTTCGATCTGTTTACGGCAGTATCTGTGGCTTTGATGACATTACCCAGAAAGCATTGATACTCCCATGCTGCATTGCAGATTTCAGTGAGTGACTTGTCCTTGCTGTGTGTCCTTCCTTTATCCTTATCCTTGTGTGTGCTATCTGCGTTGTGCGATGGATTCCAACAATTTTTGGGACAGCGTGACATTGTTTTTCATATTTGCCGATATTTGGAGAAAGGAGAGCAAGAAAAAGCAGATTGTGGCTAGGACCCACCCCATGCTACTGAAGCGACCTTCTGAAGGTTTTGTGGCTCTGTACTACGCTCATCTCCGACAGTATCCCACAAAGTTTTTCAACTTCACCAGGATGATCGTAGCCACATTCGACTACTTACTGGACCAGCTGCACCCATGGCTGCAGCAGAGAAATACCAACATGAGACGGTGTGTACCTGTAGATGAACATCTCTTAGTGACCTTGAGGTAAGAAGTCATTCATTTATCTGCATATTTTGAAATAAATTGTAGCGCTAAAAACACACGAAAAAATAATAATAATAATAATAAATGTAAAGTTCAAAGTGCATATAAACGTAATGTCCCAGGAAAAGCAAATGTGTGATCCAAAAGAACAAAAGTCCACAGTGCAAATAAATGATCTGTATATCAATCTTGTCTGCTTCACAACCTTCAGCTTGTATATCATCGATTAAAGCGAATAGATGGAATACGCTTACCAGAGAGGTTGGATTCTACTGGCATAAGCATAGAATCAATGAAGCTTATTGCCACCCAGGGCGAAGTGGTGAGATGTTGGAGGCAAGGGTAGAGCCTCTACCGGGCCGGGACGTCCCCTCTCTACCCACCGAAGCAGAGCCGGAAATGGATTCCAGAAGTGGTTTCTCAGTTTCCCGGATATGTGGAGAAAAGAAGGAATGCTCCCACATAGTGTAACTTCTGGGTGTTTTTATTCATAAAAAACCACGATACATAAAAATGTGATCACAAAGATAAAATAAAAAGCAGTGTATAGGGTCTATAAAAAGCCGCCCGATGTATCGTGGTTTTTTATGAATAAAAACACCCAGAAGTTACACTATGTGGGAGCATTCCTTCTTTTCTCCACATATCCTGGGAAACTGAGAAACCACTTCTGGAATCCATTTCCGGCTCTGCTTCGGTGGGTAGAGAGGGGACGTCCCGGCCCGGTAGAGGCTCTACCCTTGCCTCCAACATCTCACCACTTCGCCCTGGGTGGCAATAAGCTTCATTGATTCTATGCTTACGGCAGTAGAATCCAACCTCTCTGGTAAGCGTATTCCATCTATTCGCTTTAATCGATGATATACAAGCTGAAGGTTGTGAAGCAGACAAGATTGATATACAGATCATTTATTTGCACTGTGGACTTTTGTTCTTTTGGATCACACATTTGCTTATCCTGGGACATTACGTTTATATTCACTTTGAACTTTACATTTATTATTATTATTATTTTTTTGTGTGTTTTTAGCGCTACAATTTATTTCAAAATTTGTTTTCCTTTTGTCACATGGCTTTGTAGCAGCTGCTGTTATCTCTTTTGGGTAGCGCATTAATCATCCCCTTTTTCACTGCCATTTATCTGCATAGAAACCAATGAGCGTCTAACTTTGGCTTGTTCAATTAAGCTTTGGTAATAAAACCTGGAAGCTCATTGGTTTCTATGCAGAAGTGAGCCTGATTTTGCACTTTCCAGCTTTAGTAAATAAACCCCATTGTGTACTTAAAAGTGGGGTATGCCTGTATACAGTATGTATAGATAATAAATATTGTATCCATTTATGTGCCAGTAGAATGTTTTGTTACTTAAAAAGCTAAAAAAGATGTTACATTTTTTTCAAGGTTTCTTGCAATTGGCCAGTCCTATACCTCTATATTTTTTACTGGGCATTTCAACTATTTTGGAGATAGTGCATGATACTTGCTTAGCCATATGGGAAAAGCTGTGTTCAGCAGTGATGCCATTATCAGATGGAAACATGAGGCGAAGAATAGCAGATGGATTTTGGAATCGAGCAAACTTTCCAAACTGTACCGGAGCCCTTGATTGAAAGCATATCTGTATTCAAAAGCCTCCATGTTCCGGGTCCAGATTTCATAATTACAATAAATATTTTTCATTGGTCCTCATGGCTATCTGTGATAGCAATTATAAATTTATCGCTGTGGACATTGGGGCATATGGCAGCAGTTCTGATTCCAGAGTGTTCCGTGAGTCTGTAATGGGTCAAAGACTGCGAGAAGGGCGATTCAACATACCATCTGATCAGCCTCTGCCTGGAACTGAAGGACCAGACCTGCCTTTCTTACTTGTTGCAGATGAGGCCTTCGCACTTCCTCAATATCTGCTTAGGCCTTATCGGCTGAGCCATGCAAGATGCCTCATTGAATGTACATTTGGCATTTTGTCCAGTAAATGGCGTGTTTTCCAAACACCTTTGCAACTCAGTCTTGAGAATGCTGGGTTAGTAAATTAGGCCTGCTGCATTCTGCATAATATTGTTTGGAATAAGGAGGGCATCCACGCTGAGGAAGAAGAAGAGTTCAACATGCTCTCCGTACAGTACAGCAGAGTACGTGCAGGGAGATCCTACATTGCCATGCGGGAACAATTTGCAATTACTTTCTATCTGCACCAGGAGATGTTCCATGGCAATATCAATATATGTAATGCAGTGCAAATTTCAATAGTTATACAAATATGTCCTAAGATGCCATATGAAAATTACTTGTGTTATGTTTGCTATTTTTGGTTATTTTATTGTGTTTTGATAGCATAAAAAGACACAAAAGCACATGATATGTTCAAAACAGTTTTAGTTTTATTATTCTGCATAACCTGTTTAAAATAAAGGCTTTTTCATCTAACTTTTTTTTTTGTCAAAGTTTTAACAAAGTATAAAATATGCAAACTTTCCAAAAATTCTTAATTTAACATAAAGACCAGGTTACAAATCCTCATAAAAAGAGGTGGGGGATGAGGAAAATGAAGTAGCAGGTTGGGAAGAAGAACCAGAGCTGGTTTGGCTATTAGCTTGAGAAACATCGGCAGAATTTGAGCTAGTGTTTACACTTGCAGGATATGTTCCCTGTGAGGAATGAGCAGGAGAGGAACTTACATAAGAAGGCCTCTGAGTATTGTGCATTGAGCTGTATGAACGCACAGCGGTCTGTGGATAGGATGGTAGATATGGATGGGCCGGAAGGCATGGGGACTCATACAAATATTGACGGTATGACCTCTGAGGGGGTTCATACTGGTTAACAGTGGGCAATGGCATTCCTGACTCAGCAGCTCTAATACATCCCCCCGACATAATTAAATATACCCATATGTATCTCCATCTGCCTCTCTGCTGGTGCTTTTTGAAGTGTATGATAAATTGTCCTCAGGAAATACGCATTTGAGTTATTTGGATCACTGAATGGATCCTTACTCTCCTGTCTTTTAAAGGGGGTCATCTCATCCATGAAGGACTTCATGGTTTTGTCCATGTCAGGATTTTCAGGCTTTATGCCACGACACGAGGATCGTGATGTTGTTGGACTGTCATGGCTAACCTTTAGAGAATAATATGCCAATTGAGAAATGCAATGATGCCTTGGTGTACATCAGATAAAGCTTAGTAATCAATAGTATGCTTACATGTACTGATCTTTGCGAAGGGCTTGGACATGCACTCGGACGTGCTGTCTCATCCACAGACTGGGACTGGCCTTCTGCCTCTTGTGTGGCTTGCTCACCTCCCTGCACCGTTTCTGTTTCAATATTTTCAGTGTTCTCCTCACACTCTGAGATGTTTGATGATGCACTACAATAAAAAGGAGGATTATTTGGTCACAAAACCTTACTATATGGAGACCTACCTTTTGCACTTACTAGATGGAACATCCAAACCTCACTTACGGTCTAACGTCCATGACTTTCCTTAGGAAGGACAACATTTTGAAGAAGTATTAGATATTTTAGAATAACTATAAATGTATATATATATGTCTAGGTTTTTTAAAGAATTTTTGTATGCCATACACTGATATTTTTTTATAGTCAGATTTCCGATTACATCTCATGATTTTAATCAGCTGCGAATGTCTCCCAATCGGCTGTGGCTTGCTATAAATAGCCTCTCCCTTACCTTACACTTGAAAAAGGAGCGCGCATGTGCCGTACGGACTTTGCGCATGCTCAGAAACGCGTTGTGTTTTCTACCCACTGTTAACATCGCCAGCTGCTTCCTGGGCTGCCGCTCCGTTCCTCCGCAGAGACAGGCTTCGTCCCGTCCTGGCTTCCCCGTCAGATTGCACTTGGTTTGGGGGCGTCCCTTAGGAATTGCTGATTGTCCTTTTCCCTCCCATTTTGGATTATATCTTTCTGCTCAACATACTGCTCTTAAATGTAAGTTGATACTTTTATTGTTCATTGGTGAATAAATGATTTTACTTAGTGGCGCTCCTCTTCTTTTGTCTTTTACCTTGATGGATTTGAGCTGACTTCACTCCATAGAAGAGCTGCCCTTCGTGAATCTTTCTACACAGTGTCCCACAAGAAAAGAAAAGTCTTACATCCGGTGTTTTTTCACATATGGCTCATCCCTCAGGGATCCTTTCCTGCACTATAGACTGCCTTCCAGCTCCTGTTTAAAGACCATTAACATCATCCATACCACACCATGATTGATTCAGCTAAAGACTTTCTAATTTTATTAACTCTTATATTCATTTGCCTTACAGCCTCTAAGCGCCAGTTTTATTTGTTTTAACATTTTGAAGAAGACTGATTTTTTCTTTGTGGTAGCCCTGGAATTGTTGCACACTCTGCCTCATCATTCAAATCTCTTTGAAAACGGTCTATCAGAGAACCCCACCTTCTCTTAATTTCGAATCCTGTAAACACACATTGAGAAAGAATTTGAATAAAGATTTATATTTTGAGTAAAGTGGCTAAGAAAAAAACCTATAACCAACAGGACTCCATAGTCTGTGGAGGAGTCAGCATGCCCTTGCCTATTCACAATATTAAACATCATGTTCACAGAATGCTATCAACATATTCAGATGGACAGCAATATTTTTATGCTTAGGTCACCACAAATTGAGCGTGCAACAAGGACTGCAATAGACACAAAAATGATGTCCGTCAGGGACAAGGTAGGCACACTTCAGAGAGTCCAGAAAGGATGTGCACTGACCTCAAATTCACATGCATTACTACAAACGGTATATACCAATACATACAAAACAGAGTGCCACATGGTTTGGCTCTGCTGCAGCGAGAGACTGAACAGTACATAACTCATATGTTTCCATAATCTCATGATTCCATAAAAAACAGTGACAAGAGAGCATGCTGCAGTTGGGTAACACTTACCACTTTGATCACGCTATTTGGGAGTCATGGTGGACCAATTTGGTGTCAAAAGCTTAGAGATTTCATCCCATAGTTGCTGTGTTCTTACTCTGTCACTGTGGTTTTCTCTGATCTCGACGTAGCCTCGTACGTTAAAAGAAAACAGGACAAAATCGGAAGCAGAGGTTAACGGATGGTAACGGATGGTCATCCGTTTGCCCATAGGAATGCATTGTCGTCCGTTGACGGATGGAAGAAAAATGGATAGATGGTCCGTTTGTGTGAAAGGGGCCTAAGTGGTCCATATAGTGAACTTAGTGGTGAGTTATTCACTTTACGGTCATCACAGAGGACAAGGGGACAGGGTTTCTTCACAGTAAGAGCTGTGAAAATGTGGAATAGACTATCTCAAGAGCTGGTTCTGGTCAGCTCAGTAGATCACTTTAAAAAAGGCCTGGATTCTTTCCTAAATGTACATAATATAACTGGATACTAACATTTATAGGTAAAGTTGATCTAGGGAATATCCAATTGCTTCTCGGGGGATCAGGAAGGAATTTTTTTCCCCTACTGGAGCAAACTGGATCATGCTTTGCTGGGGTTTTTTGCCTTCCTCTGGATTAACTGTGGGTATAGGATTGTGTATATGGGATTGTATGATTTAATAATTTTTTTACCCTTTTATTGGTTTAACTGGATGGACTTGTGTCTTTTTTCAACCAGACTAACTTTTTAACTATGAAAAAGGAACAGTAGTGGTAAAAAAAAGCACTTGGGTGTTTAACTAATCCTTTTTTTTTTGTATAATTCTCCTTCAAATTGGTTGTAAAGTTTAATGCTGTACTTGTATCTATAGGTAAGCCTATAATAAGGTGCACCAATCAGGAGATATTTAATACATATGCAGCCGATGGCGTCATCGGCGCATACGCTCTGAAGGAACGGTCACCCTGGCCATTCCTTCAGAATCCTACGCCATAAATGATGGTTCCCCCATGCATGCACGGGAGTGAAATCATTGCAGCTCTGGCCAGTCACACAGCCGGAGTCCGTGGACCCGGAAGGAAAACGAGTGAAGATGGAAGCAGCCTCCAGCAATGACAATGGATCGCTGGAATGCTTTGTTTTCGGGTAAGTTTCACATAGTGTGTTAATATGCAATGCATACTAACACATAATGACTTTACCTTGCAGGTCTGAAAACAAAAAGCACCTCTGATTAGGAAAGGGGTTGCCTGGAGGCCCTGGACTAGAAGAGGGGTGCCTGGAGGTCCTGGACTAGGACAGTTGGTGCCTGGAGGCTCTGGACTATGAAAGAGCATTCCTGGATGCCCTGGACTAAGAAGTAGGGTGCCCTGAGGCCCTGGACTAGGTAAGGGGGTGCCTGGAGGTCCTGGACTAGGAGAGGGGGTGTGTGGAGACCCCAGACTAGGACATTGATTGCCTGAAGGCCCTGGACTTGAAGGTGTGCCTGAAGACCATGTATAATTCAGAGAGAAAGAGCCTGGAGCTAAGGCTGGGCCTAAGGAGACCCTGCCTGGGCCCTGGAGGGTGAGCCTGGAGTCGGTGAGTTCACAACATATTTGGGGACATTTATCGATTGTTGCAAGTATTGGCAAACAGGAGTGGAGAAACAGGTGAGTAGAATTATAGGGATCTGATAATTTAGAATTTTATATATATATATATATATATATATATATATATATATATATGTATATAGAGACTGTCGTTTTAAGAATTTATATTATGCTTGATTTGTTTCTTTCCTTCTTAGATGCTTGTTTCAATTCCTGGGAATCAAAACTGTTGGATATTTGATGACACAAACTACTGATAAGAACCCAGACAGCGGCTCAAAATTTGGCCTTCATACCAAAATCTGAACTGACCAGATACTGCTGAATCTATTTTTTTGCCAGTCACATGATGTAACCACCCATTTAACTGTTCCCTTGCTAATAAGAAGATATGAATGCTGATTGGACTAAACTATATGATCACACCTATAACACGCCTAGTGCTTATGCATATTCATAAAGTATATATTGTTAAACTTGATGCTTTTAAGGCAGAGACACTTCCTTCTTCGTTTGGCCTGGTAGTGCTGAATATTAGTGTGTTGTGTCTCTCCAATGCAGTGAATAAAAAGCACCTACTTATCTTAAGATCTGGACTCACTATCTCATCATCCAAATGTCTTGTTTACAGACTCCCTAATCTGATTTAACAGAATGGTGCCTTGACTCGGATACAGTCCAGTGGGCTCCCGGCCAGAGAGACAAGAAACTCACGTTGTGCAGACAAGTGGCCACGGTAGGAAACTGTTATTCTTACTTATTCTGCTCTCTGTGGTGAGTAATTAGTTGGTGTCTGGGGTCCATTGGCTGAAGGAGTCTTATGCTGTTGATGAGATGGTGAAATTAAGGAAAAAATTAAGTGTAAACTAGAGTAATGTTGATGTTACCCAGTTTGACCCAAATAACTCCTTTACTTTACCTGTTGCAGAAATAATAGAGCCGATAATAATTATCATTGTTGATGTTTTGTTTCTATGCTTGGGGTGTCAATAGATTTATGAGACTCGTGAGAAGGTCTGATCAGAGGACTGTAGTAGTAAGCCTGTGTGACGAGTAATGCCTATGTGGCAAGTGTACAGGCCTGTGTGGCCAAGTGTAATAAGTGCCATTTGACAGCTACTGTGTGTAGCCCGGAGAAAAAAAAATATATATATATACATTTTTGAGTGATGACCCAGAAATTGTGACTCAAGAGTGAGGACTCTAGAATGGGAGCATGGTTCTCCCATGGACCTCTCGATGCAGGGAGAGGTAAAAAAAATGGCACAAGTAAGTCCTATGACTGACATGACAAACTGAAAGATATGGACAGTAGTTAGGAAATTACACCAAGACTATTATATGTTGGACTAAAACAGAGCTGATCTAATACCAGAAGGAGTTATGATCAATTTGGGTTTCTGTGTATGTTAAATTTTATGGCATCTAACCTTTCACTCAATGATCTAGTTAAGGTCATGATGATTAAAAGAGTTGGACAAGGTGATTAAATGTATACAATATTGGATTTTTGAAAGTATGAAATGTGATGAAACTTTAACTAGTTATGAGCCTGTCAAAGTATTTATAATTGCATATCACTGATGGGTCTAGCAAAAGAGAATTAGACCAGGCAATGCAAGTGTTATCTAAATGTTTGAGAAGCAGAAAATAATGCTACGTATGTATGATTGTAAGATTTCACCCCCACCCTTTGTGTTTCTGTGTAAGAAAGGAGTGAGGTCCCCCCTCCCCTTCACATTCCTAAAAGGTAGCCATAATTATTATAATTATTTAAATGTTTAGTTCTCCTATCTAGCCTACTGAACGTGAAAAGGGAAAAGGTTCCACACACTGATAAGACCGGGTTGAATTAGTATTTTTGCATGCCAGAATATTAAAGGAAGCACATGCCAGAAGTTATCAGGTTATTGATGGTTTAAAGCAGTAGATATAAAACATTAAAGTGAATTGCACTATAAAGAAAGTGAACAGAATGTTGTAGAATTATTATCAAGTGGCTTGATGGATGTGAGACAAGAAAAGGCTGAGGATGTTTTTGATTACTTTAAACGTGTCCAGACCATGGCAGAGACAGTACTTCGCGCATGCTCAGAAACGCGTTGTGGTTCTCTTCACTTCGGTGATGTCACACGCCCTCGTCTTGGATTACGGGACTGTCATCCAGTGCAGCGGCCTGTTTGCTTCCTCCCGTGGGTGACCGAGACCATCTCCACCTCTCATCATGCCGGATCCATGCCATGGACGCTGAGATTGTCACTGAAGCCATGTCCCATTTTGTAGCCGGTCTTCTCTTTACCTTACTGTAAGTGTGGATAACCTATTATTGTCAGTAATAAATACCTGCACTCAGAGGCGCTTTCTTCTCTTTTTTCTTTCATGGCAGAGACAGTAGGAGTGGATCTGGCTGACCGCACTAACGTTACTGCCATAGGTTGTACTGTAAGAATGCTGTTGTGATGGGACTCAGAGAAGCAATAAGGAAACGGTTGATGGCAGCAAAACCAGAGTGGAAAGGATTTGAATGGTCTTTGCTGAGAGAAGTGTGCAGTAGCATTGAGGCTCAGGAAGAAGAAAGAAAAGAGAAAAGGCTAAATGCTTTTGTAGCCCAAAATGATGGTCAAGGATCTGTTTCTCAGAAACCTGTGAAGATATGAAATATATGACGCACATATAGATACCCACTCAGAGTTCCTCTTCAATATGAAAATGTATTTCTTGTGTTTCCTAACAAAATGTTTCTGAATTCTTTTGGTATTGCAAAACATGTTTTGCTTTTGTGCCTTGATTGCTCTCCGGATGACATGAAATGTTCTGCCAGTAATATGATAAAATTCTCGGAAAAGATGTTGATATTGAAAGTCCCTGTTTATAAGTTAAGTACTCCCTTGGTGTAATCAATCTTTCTTCTGTCAAACTAAACTTTCACTCAATGATCTAGTTAAGGTCATGATGACCAGATGTAATGTTGAAACAATTTGTAAGGAATGTATTGTGTAATGTGTAACTTGGGCATGTGCTCGTCATAGACTATAATGTTGTGATTTCCTATAAAAGGCTGTATCAACTTGTATTCTGTATCACATTCCCTTGGAAGATGTGATCCTCTGTACAGTGCATATTCTGAAGTAAACATACATTAAGACGAATGCAACTCGATTGGCGTAGATGTCCTTTATTTCAAGGCTCAACATAACATTGGTGACCCCGGATTGTGTCTTCTTATCTGCATCTCCACCACCGGCTCTCGCCCCGCACCAGGAGGGACAGCAGCAAAGAGGCCTCAGGTGAGAAAACTTTCATTTTCTCATATTAAATACTGTCTTTTCTATGTGGTGTTGAGGTGACAGGTGGGGAGTGCGGCTACAGAAGGTAAACACGTTTTCCTTTGATTTTACTTGCATTCTGTCTGTGTATGATTACTGAGAATGTTAAAGGTACCAGTTAAAATTAGGCATGCAGAAACAGCTATTCTATGTACTTGCCTTTTCTCCTTACCCCCAGAAATGAAAATGTATATATTTGTGTAATAAGGGATGTATAAGCACAGGTACCACAATTTCTGAGAGTGAATAGAAGTTGGTGGATGTTGCATCGTCTGTATGTTTTTTTGTACGTTTGTGGTCCTAAGGCGGATAGGTTTGCCTTCAGCGGATAGCCACAAATGGGTGAATGACCTGCTGCATGTTCTCTGGTGTAGGGAGTCTAGATAGGGACTAGCCTATTGCCACTCAGAAAGGAGAGGTCCTTCTGAGAGTAGAACGAGTGAGATATCTCAACTTATGTACTGGGCTGCTGGTACACAGCCATAACGATAAACGGTGGAGCTCTCTGTCCCAGAGTTCCAAATTATTGTCATTTCTAAAGGGAGTAACAAGAAACAGCGGAAAATATGTGAAACTTATTTGATAAAAATATTCTACCTGCCATGAATAACTTTGGGTTAACAAAAGACAGAGCCAAGAAGTTAGTGAAAATAGCAAAGGCAACAGGGCTAAGTATTGCTAAATTACACCCAAGTGCTCCTATCATCAAAATGATGGTGAGTGGAGACCCAGATGCCCTGAAACACCATGTAAAATTATGTAAAATTACTAAAAAGGAGTATAAAGGGGACCCCACTAAATGGTGGCCACCAGAGGGATCCCTCAATACACCTACAATTGATGCATTGTTTAACTTGCTTTTTAAAATGTCTGACTGTGGGGGGACTGAATGTTTAGCAGCTTGGGAAGAAGCATCTAGAAAAGATGTTAAACCACCCCCCTACAAAATGTGTTCTGAAAAAGCTTCTTTGCAAAGGCTCTGTGTCAGTGAATGAAAGAACAGTGCAGACAGAAGCTGCTGCTACACTTCCTGACATGGCAATAAGAATTTAAAGAGAACTAAAAAGAAGAAATGTTGTAGAAAATGTAAAAGAAAGTGTAAGAATGTATGTGGATGTATTTGAATCCTGCAATAGGTTCACAGATGTGGTTAGAAAGCATGAGGATTGGATCCCAGTAGATGAAACTGCTTTGTCCAAGACATGGTCTGGTTGACAGTTTAATGGGAGGATTGTTACAGGAAGTTAGAGAATGGAGAAAGAAGCCATCTCTAGAACTAATGAATATTGAATTTTTCAGAATCTGAGAGATTAATAAGGATAGAGATAAAAATAAACAATAATGAATGTATAACAAGTTCCCGTACCGGGGAAAGCAGCACTGCATATGGAAAGTATTGAGGTGTAGGTCTTGGCTGTTCAAATTGGAAGGGAAAGGCAAGCTAGGTCTAGCAGAACTAAGATGTATGTTAGAAATGCCCCAAAAGTGGGGGCTCGGGTTCAGCAGATAGTGGAGTGTGGTGATTTGATTAATGAAAATTTAATTCCTTCCCTGAGCTTGCTGTCTTGAATTTGGGACAAAATACAGAACCAATGATTGATGTGTCAGTTAATGGCTTATCTATCCTGTGTTTAATAGATAAAGGCGATTCAAAGAGTTTGTTAAATATATGTGATGACAATTTTTCCACTTCGAATCAGCAGGTAATTTTGGTCGGGGTAAGTAATGATGTAATTACTGCCAAAGTCACTGAGCCTCTATAGGTAAGAATGGGAGGTCAGTGTCATAAATGTTCATTTGTTTTATCGCCATACTCCCCTGGCAGTCTGCTAGACAGAGGTATACTAATAAATATAGGAGTAACTATAGTTTTAAACACTGAAGGAATGGGAGTAAAACATACTTGAAGTAAAGGGAGACTTTAGATTCGCTCCTTATGCCAGCACTTTATTATGGATATATATATATATATATATATATATATATATATATATATATATATATATATATATATATATATATATATATATATATGGATTACTGGGAATTATCACCAGGCTATATGGAAGTGGCCGCAGTGAAAAGTCAGGAGGAATCTGCCCTGCGATTAACAATAAATAACTGGATGAAGGAGACTGAATCCACCACCACTATTATAGGTCCTTTACTAAAAGTATTAAAGGGACATGCCAAGTTGCCAAGGGTAGTTACAGGTTTAGCAAGGACGAATTATCCCCAGCAGGGAAGTATGCTTTAAAAGAAATCAAAGCAACTTTACTGACAGCTCCAAATCTTGGGTTACCTGACTTTAGTAAACCCTACTAATTATTTTGTGCAGAAGTTAATGGACATGCTAATGGGGTACTAACACAGCAGTTTTGTGACAGGCATAGACCAGTTGGCTACAGTTGGCTAGTTATCCACTGGATAATGTAGCCAGAGGACTTCCTGGATGTTTAAAATCGGTGGCAGCTGTTGCCCTGCTGGTGGAAAAAACAGCTGACATAGTATTGGGAAGTAAGTTAAATCTTATGTGTCCACATGATTTAGAAGCAATGCTTAATAGAGTATATACTAAGTATTTTTTCTGTGCAGAGAGTGACTCATTGTCATCTAGTGTTACTGTCAGCTTCAAACCTGTGTATCCAGCGGTGTCAGACTCTAAATCCAGCTACCTTTTTGCCTGAAACTGATACTGATAGGGATGGCACTGATGGCCACATTGACCATGACTGTACTACAGCTATTGACAAAATGACCAAACCTAGACCTGATTTACAGGATGTTCCCATAACAGGAT
Source organism: Aquarana catesbeiana (assembly GCF_042186555.1). Lineage (NCBI taxonomy): Eukaryota > Metazoa > Chordata > Amphibia > Anura > Ranidae > Aquarana > Aquarana catesbeiana. The sequence goes on from NC_133331.1 coordinate 203,420,479, forward strand.
TGCCCCCCCCCCCGCGCAAACCTCTTTGTGGATGGATCATCCATTAGAAGGGATGATGGGCTCACATTAGCTGCGAGTGCAGTGGTGAATGGTGAGGGAAATCTATTACATGCTTCGATCCTGCCAAATTCCAAATCTGTGCAAGCTGCTGGGTTAACTGGGTTGTGTGTCGCTTTTGAATTAGCGCAGGGAGACACTGTTAATATTTACAGTGATTCTGTTTATGCAGTTGGAATACTGCGTAGCTTTGCTCAGCTATGAGAGGAACGAGGTTTTTTTTTTTAAACTATAGCATGCACTATTACAGCATAAGGATTTAATCATCAGATTATTAGCAGCAGTACAAATGCCTTTGCATGTGGCTGTTATTAGATGGAAGGCACACACTCATTCAAATGACAGTGGAACAAAAAGGAAATTTGGGACTTTAAATGAGGTGGTAGACTTGGTGTAGAAAACGTGGTCAGTTTTATTGGAATAAAAATTATATAAAAAAGGTATAATACATATGGATGATAAACATCATATGGAAAAGCATATAATGAAATATTCTCATAGTGTACATATGCATACTCGATTCAAATTGCTGAGTAATAGTAAATTTCATATACAGAAATCAATAACTAAGTAACATCGTAATATACGTATGCATAGAACAATAACATCATATGGGTAAATGTATACATGAAAAACACTTGGTGCATAATATAGCATAATCAATTAGCCTGACAGCTGGCAGCCAAAGGAATGATAAAAAAGTTATATGTAACATATCTTGGTATGGAGTTGGTAGGCATGTAACTACATCCTTAATGACCGACGCGTTTCTGTGTGAGATACACTTCTTCAGGGGCGGATGTGGTGGGGTATCTATAAAAATTGTATAAATTATAAAAATTAATTCTAATGTAGGTAAGTACAGCGGGTGAAAAACTGATGGTGTGGTATGCCCTAGGTACTTACATGCCCGTGCGTAGCGACGGTATGCAGAATAGGCAAAACCGGAGCCGTGGGAATGGTCCGTCCCGGGAGCTGAGGTGATGGAACACCCCATGTCCAAGGATTAGCACATGCAGAAACCCCCAGAAAAAACGCAGGCCTCTTGTGATGAAGGTATAAACAGTGATGGAATCCAACAAAAATGTGAATGAGACCTAGTAATGAGGTAAAAAATATATATAAGTAAGGAGGTGACCGATGGTGATGATGGTGGATAACTAAAAAATAAATAAAATAAAAAATATGTGTAAGTGTGGTGTGTAAGGCCGTCATTCAAATGACAGTGTTTCAAAAGGGAAATGCTTTGGCTGGTGAATATGCTAAAGGAGCAATCTAGGGATACCCATCCAGTGCCATGCATATATATTGTTTCTGACTGAATCACCTGTTGATTTACACATTTTGTCTGCCTTACAAGAGAACCTGCCTCACAGACTATCCTGGTGCTCCAAAGGGGCTGTTTGTGATGAGGATGGCCTTTGGACTATGAAGGTAAAAATGGTTGCTCCTCCAACTCTGTTTCCTTCTTTGTTTTCTTTGAGTCATGGGCCTTGCCATGTCTCAACAGGAGGGATGTGTCAGGTTATTCACAGGTGAAAAGGCACTGGTGGGCCCCAGGAGTTCAGATATATGCTGCTTAAAAGATTTGTGAATGTGTTACATGCCAAACCCATAACATTGGGAAAACCAGTACCCACTCCTATGAAGCATTATCCACATACTGAGGAGCCATTTCAAATTGTGCAAATTGACTTTTCAGATATGCCCCCTTGTGGAAAATTATGCCAGAACTATAGTAAAATGTCTCACTAGAGAAATGATCCCTAGATTTGGTGTAGGTATAGGAAATATTCTCCTCAGACAGAGGTACACACTTTGATAATAAGCTCATGGAAGTGGTAGAAGTGGTAAGCATTTTAGGAATGAAACATACCCCATATAGGCCTATAATGGGTTGGTGGAACGCAGTAATCAATCTTTAAAGAGATACTTGGCAAAATTGACAGCTATTGGAACAAGTACATGGGTAGAAGCCCTCCCAATAGCATTGACTCTCATTAGAACCACTCCTAAAGAAGAACATGGATTGTCACCTTTTAACATACTGTTTGGGCAACCACCCAAAAAATACCTATGAAGCCTGTACAGCCGTAGACTGTAACATTATTGAGTGGGCAGGATGCAATGATTAAATATGTGCAAAAATTGGCAAATGTGTTTTCTGATACCTTTACCAGAGCCAAAGCAGTTACAAATGTTACACAAGTGAACAGACTCATGGCCTAAGTTCGGGAGACTGGGTGTATATCAAGAATCACACACCATGGACCTCATTATCTCCCAGGTGGAAAGGACCATTTCAAGTCATTCTTGTGTCCCCTACGGCAGTGAGGTTGAGAGACTACAAATACTGGGTGCCTGGTTCGCATTGTAAAAAAACTGTAGATCCCATGGGTAATAGGGTCCAGTATTGTTCCGTTCCTTTACCTTACAGATCACCCCCACTGACCCGTGCCCTGGCAAAATGACAGCATGTATCTTTTAGGGCCTAAACCTGATGTAGGTCTCTGGAGTATCATTCTCTGTGGTAAAACAGTGGTATGGATTACAGTTATGGCATGTGAATGGATCCAACAGGACAACCAGGGTAAGATATCTGATACTTTCTCAGTAAATACAACCATGTTGGAAGAAATGGCATGCTTTAAATCTAACCCTGAGCATCGTTTAAGAAGAGAAGTGAATGAGTACCATGATCAGTTTGCTGAACCTTTTCATAACTCGTTTGTATTTATGCAACTGCAGGCTGCGAAGAAATTGAACATTAGTGATTGCTGAATATGCACACATGCCCCTATCTCATATCAAACTTTACCATTATTGGGTGTTCCTGGCGGGTTGCAGGACATAGAAGACAATGTAAACTTTGGTGATGTTGGTGTCTCACTAACGGACAGATCCATTTCTCTTCTGTTATATACTAATGTTCCTATGAAGCCACCCGCAGTATGCATTAACTTTACACTAATATACTCGGCTGAAATGATAGCATCACCAGGAACATTGGTAACTCTAATTGCATGCAGAACGCTGCCATAAGATATTGGTTTGATGGGAAGGATACCGCTTGGAGTACAGACAGATACAAGCTACTACAGGATTTAACTCAACGCCAACACTCCAGACAAAACAATTTGAAGTTACTGATGTGTTTACAAGGGTATAATTACAAGAGAGCATGTGCTGCGTCACCAGGGTATTACTTTATCAATGGTAAAAAGGCTTACACTTGGGTTCCATTAAATTCTATGGGAGTGTGTTACTTTGGTAGAGTCATACCTGCTACGTGGTATATGGAGGATAATGAATTTAAGGAAACACAGGTACATAAAATATCCATATACCCCATACACACGGTCGGACTTTGTTCGGACATTCCGACAACAAAATCCTAGGATTTTTTCCGACGGATGCTGGCTCAAACTTGTTTTGCCTACACACGGTCGCACAAAGTTGTCGGGATTTCCGATCGCCAACAACGCGGTGACTTACACCACGTACGGCGAGACTAGAAAAGGCCGGTTCAGAACCAAGCGCGGCACCCTTTGGGCTCCTTTTGCTAATCTCATGTTAGTAAAAGTTTGGTGAGAGACGATTCGCGCTTTTTCAGACTCATGGCTTTCAGATCGTTTTCTGCCGTTCAGTTTGTGCTTGTGGGTTTGTATCTGCTCTTCAGTGCGTGCAGTCAGTTCGTATCGGAGTTTTCTGTGCAATCTTGCCTGCTCGTTGCTGTTTTTCAGGTCGCTCTTCACAGGCCTTGCTGTTCTTCAGTGCATTCTGTTTCTTCGTTCTGAGCAGCCGACCGTTTTCTAGCCATGTTTCGTATGCGTACTCCTCGTAGAATTCGTGCTGTGCGGGGGCTTGGTGTTGGGGTCCTGACCTTGACACAAGTCCAGTCCATGAACAGGGTGGGGAGGAGTTCATGGACCAAGAATTGGTTGCTTCAGCGTGACCAGTTCTCTCATATGCCTTTGCTCCGTGAGATCCGTGAGAATAATCCTGATGATTTCAGGAACTTTCTCAGGATGAAGGACCCCATGTTTCACCGTTTGTTGGCTTCGCTGACCCCCTATATCAGCAGGCAGGATACCTGCATGAGGCAAGCCATCACTCCGGAGCAGAGGCTGGTCGCTACCCTGCGGTATTTGGCCACAGGGAGAAGCCTGCAGGACCTCAAGTTCTCGACAGGCATCTCCCCCCAGGCTCTGGGTATCATCATCCCAGAGACCTGTTCTGCCATCATACAGGTCCTGCAGAAGGAGTATATGAAGGTAAGATTTTTATCCTTTTATCTCACATTTTATTGTATTTAATGTTTGATAATATCTTGTATTTCTTTCCTCATTCCCTAATTACCATGATTGTAATATGCTGTGAATGTCCCCTTTGTCCTCATGCATGCTGGATTTTTATGTAATTATTATTTTAGGTCCTTCATACATATTTGCCCTTCAATAACCTCCCCAGCATGGTGTCTCCTGGCCCTATATTCACCTCATGTAGTCACTTAACAATGTATTTTATCAGCTCTATAGTAGTGCTTTACCCCAAACACCCCCTAAAATGTTTGGAAATGTTATTTTTGATTTCAATTCAGGCAGAGTGCCAGAGGGTTTTTTTTGTGGTGTCCCCCAATTTTTTTTAACCCTCCCTCCCCCAACTGCTAAGTCAGCTGATCCCAATTCTCTATCCTCAATCATCTATCTGCTGACTTTGCCAAACCCATACACACTATACCCACCTCTTTACTGGTCAGATGTATGGATGAATTCCCCAAAGCATGTAGTGCAAGGGCCTGCCTGTATACTTTACAATGGTACTGTTTAAAGTTTTGTTATTCTATTATTATCTTGATAGGTAATAGCAGAATGTCCAAATGTGTACAGTGTGTATTTATATCTTTGTATTATGACACTTCTTACCTGTCCAGTGGTCTGCCAATAGTGTAACTAAGGAGGGTCTGTTACAAGTAATACCCATTATTTAGGCATTCATCTCTCAATGAAGTGAAGAGGGTTACCTGTCCAAGAGTTCCCCCCCCCTATAATGTTAGAAATGGCCCATGAGAGGGGGGGAGGGGGAATATGATAGGTGTAAAATTCCCCTTAGTAAATGCTATCTGGAGGTTGCCCCATAATGTTTGTGTATAATCTGCTTGCCATGTATCTTAGAAAAAATAGTAATGTTTATTGTTTTTTCCTCAACAGTTTCCTTCAACGCCACAGGAATGGCAGACTGTGGCCTCCCACTTTGCCCAGCGGTGGGACTTTCCCAACTGCGGAGGGGCAATTGATGGGAAACACGTCCACATCGTCCCACCACCCAACTCGGGGTCGTACTATTATAATTACAAAGGGTTTAATAGTATAGTGATGTTGGCGGTGGTGTCGGCTAATTACGAGTTCTTGTATGTGGACGTGGGGAAGAATGGCCGGATGTCCGATGGTGGAGTGATCGCCCAGACGGAGTTCTACAGGTGTCTCCAGAATGGCAGCTTGGACTTGCCACCTCCAGAGGACAATGTTGAAGGTCTCCCATTTGTGTTCGTTGTTGATGAAGCATTTGCGCTGGGGGGACCACCTGATGCGGCCATTCCCGATGAGGACCCTCACCCCGGAACAGAGGGTTTTTAATTACCGGCTGGCCAGAGCCTGAAGAGTGATGGAGAACACATTTGGAATCCTGGCCAGCCGGTTCCGATTATTTCTGACACCCATCCATATGGCGGAGTATAAACTGAACCATATAATACTTGCCTGCTGTGTTCTCCATAATTTTTTAAGAAAACATTCAGCCAACTATGCTGGCTCAGTTGGGCCTGAGGCCAGAATCCCTAATCCATCAACACTGACGGCGCTTGAAAGTGGCCGTCCTGGCTTGCCCTCCCTGAATGCCTGTGATGTCCGGTTACGCTACCTGGAGTTCTTTGCGGGTAGGGGGGCTATCAATATGCCAGACAATCTGTGACACCTTTTTCAAATAAAAAACAACCAAAAGAAATTCTTTGTGGACATTTACTGCTTGTGTTTGTTTTAGCTGACCCTGACAGAAATGTGTTGAGTGCAGAAAATGTCGTGATTGGGTAACCTTATAAAAAACACTGTTGGCTGGTACTTCCTAAATGCAAAAACACATTTCACTACAAGTGCACTTGCAACTGCACTGAACCTGCACTTGTAGTGCAAAGTGTATTTGCCCTTAGGAAATAACCCCCATTTTTGCATAAAACAGCAATTACATCACCCCAAAAGTGTTGTAGTGTTGAGACAATAATCCACACATTCTTGAGTAAGGCACTTTTTTATACCTGCACAATCACATGTGCATTTCCCAAAGGTTTTTAAAACAAACCAACATGTTTGTTGTAAAACAATGTTTGCAGTAGCATTCTCAAAACTCGAAATATCCATTTCAGATAAAACAGGCCTGTGTAACACCAACAAGAAAGCCAAAAAACTTGAACTTACAAAGTTCACATATGGTAAAATCTGAAGGCTATATCAGACATGAGTATTTAGGAACTGTGTTTGATATAGCGTTCAGATGGGGGGAACTCACCCCTGGAAAAGCCAAATTTGGAAGATGCACACCAATTTACGAATGTCAACATGTGCTATCTGCCATCAGGGGGGATCAAGGGACATGTTTTGGGGGAGCAAGCCCTTCCTCAATGCGACTTTATAATTGAGGAAGGGGTTGCACCCCCAAAACGCGTCCATTGATCTCCCGTGATGGCAGATTGCACATGTTGGCACACTGTGTGCATCCTCCAAATTTGGCTTTTCTAAACATTGTAAAAATTTTAGTAAGATAAAACCGGTGATTTTGTGGGGTTTAAATTCGCCCCAAAACATCAATGATGTTATTATTTTTTTTAATAACATCAGTGATTTGTTGCTGGATGTTTTGCAATTGGAGATTACACCCCATAATCTCCCCGATGAGTATCTGGGCACTTTCAGATGTAAAGCGTTCTGGATCACGATCACCTAAAAAGAGATAAAGAACAAAAAAAAAGGTCTCAAAAACCTGCCACCATCCATTTCTTTTTCCTGAGGCTGTGGTCGCAGACACTCACCTGTTGTGGTGCCAATCTCCACCACGTCTTCTTCTTCCTCCTGCTCTTCTTCTTGGGTTGGTATTTCCCCTTCTTCCAGAGGTGGGGGGGCTCTGGTCTCCTCAGATGAGGGGTGTCCTCTGAGTCTTTTCTCCCCTATGTAAAAAAAAAATGGTATAATTAGCACACAGATATTTGATGTCAGAACTAGAAATAGGAAACATTGCTTGGAAGTGGGGTACAATTGTCTATTTTAGCCGAGTTCCAAGATGTATCTTTTTTAGTGTCCTTTGTCAAGCTGCAATACTTTACCTGTTTAGTACAAGCTTCACAGATGTAGCCCCCCCTATAGTATACACTGGAGCACCTGTGTGCCTCCCCTAATAAAAATGGTGTTCTTGTGTCCCACACTAGTGCTCCAGTGTCCAGATGTGAAAACAGCTGCTCAGTGTCCTCTCCTTACACACAATCTAGTTTGCATTTCATTCTAGTAACAAATCCATCTACACAAACAAATATTTGGCATCCAAGTAGGCCCAAAAAAATGTGTGAAAATGCATATGGCCTAAACAATGGTGTTCTAGAGGCCGAAAGAAAAATGTTTGATACGAACGAATAATGGGCCCATGAACATTAAAGTTGACCTTTTTAAACGTTACAATTATTAAAAGCATATTGGAGCAGAACGAACGGAATAAAGACAGAAAGAATAGGAACACAGCACAACGACTTACTTTTTTGCAGCACTCTCCGGATCTTTCGGTACTGCTCTGGCTCTCTCAACTTCAGGTCCGACCACCGCTTCCTGAGCTTATCTTTTGATCTTCGGACCCCGAAATTCCGCTCAAGACTCCTGACCACTTTTGCCATGATCTTGGCCTTTCGGATGTTCGGGTTGGGGTAAGGCCCATATTTTCCGTCATAGTCGGACTTCTTCATGATGTCGACCATCTCCAACATCTCCCCAAACGACATATTTGTGGCCTTAAAACGTCTCCTTCTGGATCGGGACGTGCCTGGATCCGGGCTTTCCTCCTCCTCGTTGTTAGAATTCTTATCACGCACCTGTTGTAACTCCGCCATCATGCTCTTCCCCCACTGCGCCGAACGAAAAGGGGCGGGGAATACACTAGAAAGAACGTCAGGGGCGGGCGGAGTTACACGCATGCGCAGTGTGTATAAAGCGTAACACGCGTGAGTATTACGTACGATCTGTGAGCGGAGGAAGGAGCATTGGACGCGCCGATCCTAAGAATGAAGGTAAGAGCCAAACTTGTGCCTATACTGCTTCTAGATTGAGGCCTATATTGTAACAAGATTAGGAGAGTTTTGTCTGACATTAGGCTTTGTCTTGTGTTGTGTCTTGCAGTGAACATGGATATCTTAATGAAAGATAATGACTTCATGTCAGTATTCATAGATATGCTAAGTGAGCTGCCATGTCTGTGGGAGATTACCCACCCCCATTTCAAGAACCAAGCAAAGAGGAAGGCAGCACTGGAGCAATTGTGTGAAATTGTGAAGCAGGTGATCCCCACGGCAGACATCACTTATTTAAAGATTTTCATTGGTGGCCTGAGGAGCACATATCTAAGGGAGCGCAAGAAAGTCCTGGATTCACAGAGATCCGGAGCAGCAGATGACATCTATGTCCCCAGGATGTTGTACTACGACAGGCTGCATTTTCTGGCAGGCCAGACTGAACCCAGCTCATCCCTCTCCAGTCTTCCTTCCACGCTTCCTTCCCCCCCGGCTGAGGCTTCTGACGCCCAACCTGGGCCTTCCAGGCCACATGTAGAGGAGCCCAGATTGAGCCAGGTATAGCATTCCTCGAAATATTTCTGCTTGTCCAATCAATGATGTTAACTAGATGTTAGTTGGGAGTACTAATTTAGGATTGTGATTGATGATGCAAAACATTACAAACATGTCCCTTTTTCATACACAGGGATGTCTCAGCCAGGAGGTGGCTGGGCCGAGCCGGCTGGCTGATATCAAGGTCCCTCCACCCTCCCTGAAAACAGAAAGTGGCAGTAGGATGAGTACCCTAGAGGAGGCGGCTATAGCATTCTTTTGGAGGGCTACAGAGGTCCTGGGAGCACCACACACCAGGCAGGAGAACATTGCTGCCTTCATAGCATATAAAATGCAGAGGATGGAGGAGGGCCAAAAAGCCATGTGTGAGGCCCTCATATCGGAGGCTCTGGAGAAAGGTATGAGGGGCCAAATTACACCTCACACACATCTTTGGGATGGTCCTCCTCCTCCTCCTGCAGGTCCTCCTCCTCCTCCTCCTTCTCCTCCAGGTCCTCCCAGTCCTCCTCCTCCTGCAGGTCCTCCTCCTCCTCCTCCTCCAGGTCCTACTCCTCCTCCTGCCACATCTCCAACTGCACAGCCACAGCCCGGAAGGAAGCGTGAAAGGAAGACCAGACAGTGAGGACCCTGGATCCAGTCTGGTCGGCCAAAAGATGCAGCCTCTTGTGGTACCACAGCCTGGGGACACAGATGTCATCTGCTGCTATCTGGATCTCTGCGAATTCTGGACTAGACTGCCCTCCCTTACATATGGACTCCTCAGGCCACCAATTTTGATGTTGAAGAATTGATGTCTGCCGTGGGGGTCCCAGGCTTCGCTAATTTCTCCTGTTGATCCAGTGTTGCCTTCCTCTTTGTTTGGTTCTGATCCCTTAATAAAGGATTTTTGTTTTGAATTATACTCTCCTATGTGTTTTACTTCAAAAATGACAGTTGGTTTGTGTGGATTCAGGTACATTTCAAATATACAATGTGAAATGAACAAGGGACACCAACACCAAACAATCTCCTGGAGATTAAATAATAAAAGATATCAATGGTGTTGGGGTAACTTGACACACAAAACACACACAAAAATATTCTGGAGTAAAAATAAAAATAACATTGAACAAAGATCAGCCTTGGAAAAAATCCAAACATTAAAGAAAAAAAAAGGCTTAAAATCCTAAATAAAAAAAACTTAAAAAATTTAAAACTGTCAGATGTGACAACTAATAACAATATATTCAGGGAATCCCACTAAAAAAACACAAATAAAAGTTTGTGAGAAGTGTGTGTGAATATGAGCATCAAAACGACTTAATTCTTGTCACATTATAAAGAAGAAGAGAGTGCGCTGTATTAAACCATTTTTAACATTGCAGCGTGACGAAAATGCTGTATCCATTGCGAACGCTAAGTTTACCAGAACGAGCTGTCCCGTGTCGGAATTTCTTCTGAGCATGCGTGGCACTTTGTGCGTCGGAACAGGCCACACACGGTCGGAATTGACGCGATCGGATTTTGTTGTCGGAAAATTTTATCTCCTGCTCTCCAACTTTGTGTGTAGGAAAATCCGATGGAAAATGTCCGATGGAGCCCACACACGGTCGGAATTTCCGACAACACGCTCCGATCGGACAATGTCCATCGGAAAATCCGACCGTGTGTACGGGGCAATACACTTCCAGCATAAGAGAGATCTGCCTCTTTAATCCGACACTGGCGCTATAGAGGAGACCAGTGAGGATGATAAAGTGTCAGATGTTGAGATGTTGAGACGGAGGTTGTTCGGTTACCCACTAACATACCATTATGTTGAGCCTTGAAATAAAGGACATCTACGCCAATCAAGTTTCATTCGTCTTAATGTATGTTTACTTCAGAATATGCACTGTACAGAGGATCACATCTTCCAAGAGAATGTGATACAGAATACAAGTTGATACAGCCTTTTATAGGAAATCACAACATTATAGTCTATGATGGGCATATGCAGATAAAATGCAGATTGCCTGACAGGCGTAGCAGAAGAAAGAGGGAGATGGTGATAAATGACTAGTAAAGCAGCATTAACTTTTTGAGCACACAGAAGTTAATTTGTGCATCTCTGAGATGGATGGTAGAGACACTTTTGTAACATTACGCTTTCCACAACTAAGTGATCAGGAAATTTCATGCTTAGTTGATTCTGGCTCTGCCCGGACTATAATTCAAAAGTCCGCCTACCAAAAGACATCCCCCTTACATCTGGGCCACTAGCAGTTGGAGTGGGAGGGAAATCTACCACTCTCAAGGTAACGCCCCCCATACAAATTGGAAGTGGAAGCCACAATATGTTTCATAAGCTGCTTGTCTTTGACACTGTACCATGCAACCTATTGGGAAGAGACCTACTGAGTTACTTACAAGTCTGTCTACAGTATACACCCAATGAAGTAGAAGAACATGTTGGAGAATTAGCTGAAGAAATTATATGTGGATTGACAGCAATTAAATTAGAGCAAGGGATTGAAGGTAATAGTCCACCTGAAATTGTTGCTCAAATACCTGATATTCTCTGGGCCAAGGGAAAATATGATGACCACGGTATACACTGTCAGTAGATCAACTCACTGGTGTACGAGTACAAATAAAAGAATTACTTGAAGCTGGTGTCATAAAAAAAACAGAAAGCAGAGCACAGACGCCATTGTTTCCTGTAAAGAAAAAGGTCAAAAGGGGAGAAAAGCCAGTATATCAAATGGTACATGATTTAAGGGCCATCAATCAAATCATCGAGGAAGGCACTCCTGTTGTCCCAAATACCAAAGGAGAGCCGAGAACTCTTTTCTTTCCGGTTTGAAGGAGCAAATGTTTATGCTCATCTGATGCTAGAGACCAGCAGCATGAAGAAAAAGATGGTGACGAAGGCAAAGATGGGGCTGGTGCCAGTGCTTTAGCATTAAGCTCAACTGAGAGGTGTCCAATTTGTCTGAACAGTCTTTCCCTGGAGGCTGGCTTTCCAGAAGTATTTTGTCACGTTTTCTGTATATCCTGCATTTTTAAATGGTGTGAAACCTCCTCATCCTGCTCTGTTGACTGCAACCCTTTCAAACCGTGTATGAAATAGATCCAGTTGGTGGATGCACCAAGATCCACGTTGTGGTAAGAACACAAAAAAAAACTGCAGATGCAACCTGTGCCAGTGGCACTGTACAAAAGGGAAGATATGTTTTAGAATGGATGTTATGAAGAAATATGGAAATTAAATCTTGAAAAAAGCAAGGACAAAACATTTGTCATCAGCAAGGCTGAGCGAGTATGAAGCAATCCTGCTTGAATTAGGAGAAATAGAAGTGAAAAGATGTACTACAATCAATCCTGCCAGCGTTTTCCTAGAGTGAGAAGAAGAACTCGAAGAGGAGGGTGACCACATCCGCTTAAAACCTATGGAAGAAGAAATGCAGCAAATCTCCCCAGGAAACTCCTCTTGAAAATCCTGATCTGACCTTGTTTGTAGACGGTTCATGCCTGTACAAAGATGGAGTCCCAAGAACGGCATATGCGGTGACAACATTGGAGGAAGTGATTGAGACCCAACTACTCCCTTCATCACTTTCAGCACAGATTGCCAAAGTTGTAGCATTTACCGGAGTCTGTGAGGACGCAAAGGATCAAACAGTCAACATCTACACTGATAGCAAGTATGCTCTCAAAGTAGTCCATGATTATGGACCCATGAGGAAGAACAGAAGATTCACAACTGCTGCAAGAGAACCAATTCAAAACTGGAAATATGTTCAAGAACTTTTTGAAGCAGTCACCTTCCCAAAGGAAGTAGCCATCCTGAAGGTCAAGGCATATATTGCCAGGAAGACTGCTGAAACACCAATGGAAGCAATCATGACCCTAATCACTGATTTTGCAAAGGAATAAGAGGAAGCCTGTAACAGTTGGAAGAAAAAGAAGACAACAAATACTCAAAGTAAAAGAACTGATTAAGAAATTGCAAGAATTTGTACCTGATGATTGGAATGAAATCATGGAAAGGGACAGAGCAAAGAAGAACCAAGAACGACTCTTGTGCAAGGAAAATGGAATGTGTGTCCCACCTCAAACGGAGAAGATGATCATGCAACTAGCCCATGGCCCGAGTCATGTAGGCCCTAAGGCAATGGAAAGAAACATAAGCAAGACTGGATAGTTTATTCGATACTCCAGAAATTCATGTCAAGACTTTGTTGAGGGATGCATAATCTTTGCTAAAAATAACCCAGGAAAACAGACCAGAGTAACACAAAGACATTTGGACAAGCCACTTTTCCTTTTCCAAAGACTTCAGATTGATTACATACATCCAATTGCCCATATCAGGCCAATATCAATATGTTTTGTTGTGCGTAGACATGTTTTCAAAATGAATAGAAGCCTGACCGGTGGCTAAAGCAAATGCCAAGACAGCATTAAAGAAGCTCCTTTCCGAAGTAATATGTCACTTTGGAGTCCCTGAAACCATAGAGAGCGACAAAGGAACTCATTTCACTAGACAGATCATGCAAATTATAAGCAAGGACTTGGCAATTGAGCAGGCCTTCCATGCCCCTAGCCCATGGCCCGAGTCATGTAGGACCTAAGGCAATGGAGAGAAACATAAGCAAGACTGGATAGTTTATTCGATACTCCAGAAATTCATGTCAAGACTTTGTTGAGGGATGCATAATCTGTGCTAAAAATAACCCAGGAAAACAGACCAGAGTAACACAAAGACATTTGGCCAAGCCACTTTTCCTTTTCCAAAAATCTTCAGATTGATTGCATCCAATTGCCCATATCAGGCCAATATCAATATGTTTTGTTGTGCGTAGAAATGTTTTCAAAATGAATAGAAGCCTGACCGGTGGCTAAAGCAAATGCCAAGACAGCAGTAAAGAAGCTCCTTTCCGAAGTAATATGTCACTTTGGAGTCCCTGAAACCATAGAGAGTGACAGAGAAACACATATCACTGGATAGATCATGCAAATTATATGCAAGGACTTGGCAATTGAGCAGGCCTTCCATGCCCCTATCATCCTCAGAGTTCAGGGAAGGTAGAAAAATATAGTGGAATCATTAAAGAAAGGCTAGCTAAATTAATGCAGGAACGGGAGGAAGGGTCTGTAAAGAAACAGTGGCCAGAACTGTTGCCTCTGGTTCTTTATAGCATCAGGAATACCCCTACTTTAGGTCAGAGGACTTGAGCCCTTATGAGATTTTGTTTGGGGGCCCACTTAAGCCAGGGTTGTATTTTCCACGTCAGACTGCTGTAATGTATAATGATTATGTTTTGTTATGTAATTGTCTAATATAAGCAACTAACTGCGATGCACAAATTTGTTTTCGATTCAATTCCAGATCCAGATCAAGTAACTGGAACACATGATTTACAGCCAGGTGATTGGGTCCTAGTAAAAGAAAATGTGAAAGTATCTTTGGGACCAAAGTTTGAAGGACCCTACAAAGTGTTCCTGACAACTGCTACAGCTGTAAAGTGACGTGGATACATGCCAGCCATTGCAAGAAAGTACTGCTAATTTCAAAAGATGAGTAAACTACTGTTATGCCTTTGCTTGATCTTAGCAGTCAAGGCTATAGAGGAAAATCACCTGTACAAATTACACATGCTAACAGGCATAAGGAGTAATTTGAGTAATTGCTAGATATGTTCACATAGGCCAGACAGTTCAAAAATAAAAGGCACACACCTGGTACCCATTTACTTTTTGAGTTTAAGCCATACAAAGCTGCCAAAAATACCAGTATGTCTGGAAATATCACAATGTTCTATTATTGTGAAAATACATTTTATGCTAAATATAACTTAAGGCTTTTGGGAATATCTCCTTGTTTACTAAGGGAAAGAGGTATACAATGTGACATTATGATAGGAAATATGACAAACCCAGGTTAAACTTTGTTTAGAAATGGTACATTTTTATGGATTCAACAGATATTTTTTTGTCCTCATAGGAATCATAGTTATAAGAGTGCTTGTTTGTTTTTTTCAGGTGTGCTAAATGTGAAATACAAGGATTACTACAATGGCAGTTAGAACTCAGGAAGATGACCCCAAGGAAGAGATAGAGTGTTATCAAATAGTCAGATTAGCAGATTCGTATGATGCCGAGATGGGTAATGCGAATGAGTAAAGATATGTATCCACATACACCCTAAAAAGAACTTTACTCCACATAGATGTGAAGTATAATACTAGGTAGGGAAGACATGGTAGTGACTCCTCTATAGGGGTCAAGAGGAGGGAAATGAGTAGAATTATAGGGGTCTGATAATGTTGAGTTATATAGAGAGAGAGAGAGAGAGAGAGAGAGAGAGAGAGACTGTCGCTTTAAGAATTTATATAATGCTTGATTTGTTTCTTTCCTTCTTAGATGGCTTGTTTTAATTCCCGGGAATCGAAAAATGTTGGATATGTGACGACACAAACTATTGATAAGAACCCAGAAAGCTGCTCAAAATAGGCCTTCATACCAAAACCAGTCTGAACTGACCAGATACTGCTGAATCTATTTTTTTGCCAGTCATATGATGTAACCTCCCATTTAACCGGTTCAATACCGGGCAATTTCACCCCCTTCCTTCCCAGGCCAATTTTTAGTTTTCAGCACTGTCGCACTTTAAACGTCAATTGCGCGGTCGTGCGACGTTGTACCCAAAAGAAATTGACGTCCTTTTTTTCACCACAAATAGAGCTTTTTTTTGGTGGTATTTGATCGCCTCTGCGGTTTTTATTTTTTGCGCTATAAACAAAAGAAGAGAGACAATTTTGAAAAAAACACAATATTTTTTACTTTTTGCTATAATAAATATCCCAATTTTTTTTTTTTAAAAACACATTTTTTCCTCAGTTTTGGCCGATACGTATTCTTCTACATATTTTTGGTAAAAAAAAATCGCAATAACCGTATATTGATTGGTTTGCGCAAAAGTTATAGCGTCTACAAAATACAGGATAGATTTATGGCATTTTTTTAAAAAAAATATTTTTTTATTTTTTTTAGCGGCGATCGCGATTTTTTTTGGTGACTGCGACATTATGGCGGACACATCGGACACTTTTGACACATTTTTGGGACCAATCACATTTATACAGCGATCAATGCTATAAAATTGCATTGATTACTGTGTAAATGTGACAGGCAGTGAAGGGGTTAACCACTAGGGGGCGGGGAGGGGTTAATATGTTTCCTAGGGAATGATTCTAACTGAAGGGGGAGGGGACACACTAGGGGAGGAGACCGATCTGTGTTCCTCCGTTCTGGGAACACAGATCGCTCTCCTCAGAGCTGACAGGCTGTGGATCTGTGTGTTTACACACACAGATCCACATGCCGGCCCGGTTAACGGGCAATCGCGGGTGCCCGGCGGACATCGCAGCCGCTGGGCACACGCACCGGGTCCCGAGGAACGCGGCGGGCGCGCGCGCGCGCTCCCGGCGGAGCGCACGCACCCTAGACGCCCGGGAATCCCAGGACGTCATATGACGTCCACCCAGGATGGGAGATCCCATCTGTGGACGTCATATGACTATGGGCGGGTAGGGAAGTGGTTAACTGTTCCCTTGCTACTAAGAAGATATGAATGCCGATTCGACTAAACTATACGATCACACCTATAACACGCTTAGTGCTTATGCATATTCATAAAGTATATATTGTTAAACTTGATGTTTTTAAGGCAGAGACACTTCCTTCTTTGTTCGGCCTGGTAGTGCTGAATATCAGTGTGTTGTGTCTCTCCATTGCAGTGAATAAAAAGCACCTACTTATCTTAAGATCTGGACTCACTATCTCATCATCCAAATGTCTTGTTTAGAGACTCCCTAATCTGATTTAACACAGGTTGTGTGAATGATATATTAACTACCTGATATCTCATCTTTCCTGCTGTCTGACCCACATGAGAAAATTAGGCCTTGTTCACATCTGTGCCTGTGTGATGGCCATGTTTACCTGCATCGTGATGCACAGCTGCCCTGTGCATCCCCTTGCGGGCAGTCCAATTAAAGTAAATTTGGATGCAGTGGCTGCATGGACACAGCTCCTGCTCCCAATGTGACATTCATAGGGTTGCACCCAGGATTTGACTGTGTCCACAATTTGATCATGTCCACAATTTTGCATGGCGCACTGTGAGTAATGCTATATTTCCTCCTACCATTTTTTTTTTTGGGGGGGGGGTTGTAAATAAATTACAGGCCCCGGATGGTACTATTTCATTCTACCACTTAGCTCACTCCATATATTTGTGCACCTATTTTAAACTATTTACTGGCACTATTTCATTCTACCCCTCAGCTCACTCCATCGGTCTCCTCACGCATCACCAACTTACTAGCAGACAGGGGCGGACTGACCATTCCGTCATTCAGACGCCGCCCGAGGGCCCGCGGCCAATAGGAGGCCTGTGAGAAGCTCCGAATCTGGGATCCATAGCCCCGAGTCTCTTATCGGGTGCTGTGGCTGTGTGTAAATAGAAGAGAGAGAATCGCTCGCTATTCTCTAATTGGGGGGAGGCTTCCGCCTTCAATCCACACCCCTCGTCTCTCATTGGCTCCAGAGAAGCTGAATTTGTGTCGCCAAATCTGAGTCCTGAGCAGGAGAGGAGCTAGCTGGAGGAAGGATGGGAAATGTCAGCATGACAATTAGCGCACATTGGACACTGAACTGATCTGAGCGAGCGAGGGAGGGGGAGAATGTCGACCCAGGAGCCTGGACATTGTCACTGCTCATATAAGACACTCCTCGGGTCAATGGACAAGTGAGGAGCGGGTAGCGAGCATGCAGAGGAATGTCAAGAAAGGAGAAACTCGATCTCTTCCATGCTTGTGTGTGTCAGGCAGCACCCGAGCCTCCCTCTCCCCTCCCCTCCAGGGGAGAACAGGGCAAGCAAGACAACACAGTAGCGATCATTGCTACCCATAAAGTAGTCACCGGAGCTCCCCCAAGGCAAGATAACAGGACGGATGGCAGACTGTATTCTTCTCCTGTGAGTCATGATTGTTCTGCCTTCCACACTGTATAAATCGGTGCTTTAAATTTGTCCTGTACCTCAGCAGGACAGGTATGGTGAAATTAAATTTCCTGAATATGTTAAGAATCTAGTGGGACTTTTCAGGTACTACATATATAGATGCATTTTCACAAAATAATTCTTTTTAATATATGTGTATGTAGAATATCTCTGTAGCCCCTGAAAAGTCCCAGTATATTTCTAACATATTCATGAATTTGAGCAATAACTGCAAAGGATGTGGTGCCACAATACAGCCCATCTCCAGGAAATTAAGATAAAGTTCATTCTTGCAGTGTGTGTGTGTGTGTGTGTGTGGGGGGGGGTAAGGGGGAGCCTCTTTCACCTACCTGTTTTCATGCTCCAGCCAGCTGCACTGCTCTCTTCCTCCACTAAAACCCCCCCTCATCTCATACCATGAAGTAACATTAACCCTGTATGGTATGATGAGGGGGGCTGGAGTGTCATCTGCACATGCTCCGCCGCCGCTGCGCAGGCAAGCCCGTACACGTTCGATCATTTTCGAACATGCAGGCGCATGCGCGGTGACATAATGGCACCGGGCGGCACCATTTTTAAATGTAATGTAAGGCAGCAGTGGCGCACACCTCTCATCACAGCCTGGTAAGACCCCTCCGCAGCCTCTGACCCCTGTACTATGACCGCAGCCTCTGACCTCTGTGCCATGACCGCAGCCTCTGACCCCTGTACCATATCCGCAGCCTCTGATCCCTGTACCATGTCTGCAGCCTCTGACCCCTGTATCATGTCCGCAGCCTCTGACCCCTGTACCATGTCCGCAGCATCTGACCCCTGTACCATGTCCGCAGCCTCTGACCCCTGTACCATGTCCACAGCCTCTGACCCCTGTACCATGTCCACAGCCTCTGACCCCTGCACCATGTCCGCAGCCTCTGACCCCTGTACCATGTCCGCAGACTCTGCAGTGTGTGTGTATATATGTGTGAATATGTATACATGCGTATGACTTTCTTTATTTCGCTACTATGGGCTCTAGCCCCAGGATCTCGGTCTTCCCTACTAACAGAATGGCGATCTGACTTGTTTACATCAGCAGACCACCATTCTGCTTCTGTTGGAAACGATCATCGGGGCCCGGCGGACATCGGGTCCGCCAGATCCGCTGATTAGCTCTCGGTGTGTCCAATCACAGCGGCAGCAGGTCAAACAGCACGCAGACCCGCAAGTGCAGAATCAAGTACCTGATTATGCTCACAGGAGACGCAGCCCCGCAGTAAATGTACGTGGTTAATGTGAGTTTATTTTTCTTTATTTTCTTAACTCTTTAAACATTTATTTTGAACATACAGTAGAGAAATTCTGTGACCAATGCATGTAATGTAGCAGTGCAATATGTACGTGGGTCTTTGTGAGGGTGTGGCTTGTGTGTGGGTGGGTGGGGCCCCCTATTGCCCGGGGCCCCATGAGTTGTCAGTCTGCCCCTGCTAACAGACATATCAGCCTGGATGTCACACCATTTCCTCAAACTCAACTTATCCAAAACCGAGATCATAATATTTCCTCCCCCACGTGCCTCTTCCCCTGATTTCTCTGTCAAAATCAATAAACTATTGACCCATCCCCTCATGCCAAAGTCCTATGTGGTATACTGGACTCTGAACTATCCTTTCGGCCCCACATCCAATCACTGTCCAAAGCTTGCCACCTCAACCTCCGCAACATCTCCAAGATACCCCCCTTCCTAACCAATGACACCACAAAGCTTTTAATCCACACCCTGGTCATCTCTACCCTTGACTACTTCAACTCTCCCCTCATTGGCTTACCTTTATATACACTATCTCCCCTTCAGTCCATCATGAATGCTGCTGCCAGGCTCGTCCACCTTACAAACCGTTCAGCTACCCCTCTCTGCCAATCCCTCCACTGGCTTCCACTCACCCAATGAATTAAATTCAAGATACTAACAATAACTTACAAAGCCATCCACAACTTGGCCCCTAGATACTGTACATCACTAACCTAGTCTCAAAATACTACTGGTCGGCTGTGGTGGCCCTGCATTAGATTTTTTCACCCCTTGATGGACCCCCCCCTTGATGCTGCCCGCCGCACGGGGGCCGCCTGATTTTCGGATGGCCTTATTGCAGCCCAGCGGGGGGTGTTGGTGCCGTGGCATCCAAGTCAGGTCGGATGTCCGCAGACCCGCTCCAGGACAAGGGATGCTTCTTTTGCGTTGGTGGGTGGCCGCTGCATGGCGCTCTTACCCGGCTTTGCATGGGGGGGCTGTGCAGCCTTTGCCTGAGGTTTCCCCTTGCCCTTGCACTGCAGTATGCCTGTGTCAATGCCAGGCATGTGTGCTGTATGGATAGCATGACGTTGACCGTCTATAATGCCGCCTCGGCAGCTCGACACATGCACAATGAACTTCCACACGGAAGATCCATGCTGACATGAGCCCTACATATGTGACATAATGATGTCATGTGTCACTCGGCGATATGTATAAAAGGCTGATCCCAGGAATGGACAGAGCGCTGCTACCACCCTGCAACATAGGGGTGGATATTTATCACCCAGGAGGTATGAGGATTTCATATACTACTATTGGACAAACTTTTGGCTATTTATCTAGGGGTGGGTTTAATCACATGATTACCTTAAGGAGTCTTGTTCTCCCCCCCTTCTCTGCCTATTGACACTACTGCCACTCTATGGCCAATTTGGGGGTTGTTATTACACCTCCTTCCCATAACGTTACTATGGATTGACTTGAAGCTTCCTCTTCTCTTTTCATAGTACCTCCATCTGCCTAGACAGAGTTAGGTGCAACCATCAGCACAACTCATCTGCGGCTGCTATACACGGGAAACTTGTGCGGAACAATGGGGGCCCACTCTCTAAACCATCATTGTCCCATTGGGACACCGGGTGTTTTCGCACTGCATGGCTACTGTTGCTGACCATACGGCGGACCTTATGATTATTACTGACTGTTCCTTCCGGTATGTTATTCTTAGCATATTTGCTACTCTCATGCTATTACAATATGATGAAATGTTTTGAATACTCTCCCTGTCACATGTTATGACCCATATGCTGATCTTTTTTAAAACAATGTGATTCTTCTGTGATAAGTGCCCCTGATGAAGGGATGGGCTGTATCCCAAAATGCGTTGGGCCCCTTAGATCACTGCACAGTACCAACTACAGTCATATATATGTGTTGTTTTTACCTGCCTTGGTGATGTTATACACCAGTTTTTTTTTATATATGCTTACACAATAAATCTATATATTTTACTATACTGTCTCAACTGTACCGGGGAGGTACTTTTTGCTCTACAGTCTCAAAATACCATCCAAATCCAAATCGCTTCCTTCCTCCCAAGACCTCCTGCTCTCTAGCTCCCTTGTCACCTCATCCCACGCCCGCCTCCAGGACTTCTCCAGAGCCTCTCCCATCCTATGGAACGCCCTACCCCAATCTGTCCAACTATCTCCTACTCTGTCCTATCTGGCCCCCACCTAACAACTGTACATTTATTTTCTCCATCAGCCCATCCCCCACAGTTATTACCTCTTGTATCTCTTGACAACCCCTCATAGATTGTAAGCTCTAATGAGCAGGGCTCTCTGATTCCTACTGTAATAATTTTTATTGTAATTGTACGGTCTACCCTCATGTTGTAAAGCGCTGCATAGACTGTTTGTGCTATATAAATCCTGTATAATAATAATAATCATCATCCTGGTCAGATTCAGCACTTTTATACATGAGGTTAAATGTAACTTATAAGAAACTAGAAGCCTTTTATCAAGGGAAGAGCAGGGCCTTTGGGATCATTGGTCCACTAGCAGTTCCTCAATCTGCTTCAATAAGTAGTTGTTATTCTGATATAATATGTTGAAATAGACAACTTACATTGCATAGGCTCAGAGAGTGCTGAGAGTAAAAGCTTGAGTTCTGGACAGCCACAAAGGGTGCTATAGTAGGAATGTTACATTTCCCCTTAAACCTTAATCTGCCCTTGTGCTGTTTCTCCCTTGAATTATGGAACTATGAGTACAAGCTCTTTTGCTAAGTAGAAGAATCATTGTGTTCAAGTGAGGTCAGGGAGAGACTTTGCCTGACTATCTGGTTGTAACATCTTAGGGCCTCAGTTTGCCCAAATTTGACCCCGGTTTATAACAATCTTAGCAACATTTCCACCTTTACAACTTCTTTGTAGTGGAAAGCTAAAACAAACCTGGATTTGGTAAGTGGATAAAGAGGGACTACAAAAGTAGTCCTCGCTTTCCAAGGTCAGTTTTGTTTTTTTTTCAGTGGGAAGGTGGAAAATAAATTGACAAGAGGCGTAGTTTTTAGTTTTAAAATAAATATTTATTGAAGCATTTCAAAATACAATCTATGACAAAGAGAAACATTTAGACATAAGCAATGTACTGCTAATTTACGGAGCTTCCGTCATCAATAGCATAAATCTATGCTTGACTATAACAGAAGTCTGTAAATATTCTGGGTTATAAACTAGTAACGCTAGAGTCTGTACTTGTCTAGCAGTAATAAGTCGACTAGACCTGTCTTGTATCTTTTGACTAGAGTATACTACTAAATCCAAGGAAAGATTATGTTTACTGTATGATAAAAGCAAAAAGAGAGGCAATAAGGTGCTCCACAGTGGGAATATATAAGGAGGTAGCAGAAAGGGATAGAATAAGAATAAGAAAGGGGTAAAGGAGAAGGTGGACATTGAAGACAAGTCAGTCAGTCAGAGTTCCAACGTCTACAGGGATGAGTGGCTTGCTATGGGCAAGTACAAGACGGAAGTTATTGGTTACTGGCTATTGCACTTCCTTCTTCTAGTCCCGTTGTACGTGCTGTATGTCACCGCATTTTGGACAGTCGGACTTTGGTCAGACTTTGGTTTGACCGTGTGTAGGCAAGACCGCTTGAATGTAAAACCGGCCGTGTGTACGCAGCATTACAGTACTTGTAGAACTGTCTGTCTTCATCCTCAGCAGAGAAACTTTCTGTCATTTTCTGCTCTTGTGGCCTCCTGTCACCATGACCTTGTATATATACTTGGTCTTCGGGATGCTTTGTTTGATTTGATAGCTTTTCTACCTTATTTTGAGGTCTTCCAGATTATAGACACTAGTTGCATAAAATTGGCTTCTGAAAACAGTCCTTGGTACTAAAGCTTAGTAGAGGTTTTACAGTAATGTAGGTGAGTAGTATTTCTGCAATGAAGATTTTTATGTTTTTTGCCATATATTAAAATACTTGCATTGTATTTACAGATCTGCAGATGATGTTTTTTTTCTCAACAAAAGGGAAGTTTCAATTGAAATATCTCCTTGCTAAAGGAATCTATGTACATTATGTACCCTGTTATTTAGACATATCACTGCTTAATTAATTAATATATTGCTCTAGCATTTAGGCTGTTGCATAGCAACTAAAAGCTCATTGTGTCTTGTGTAAATAGTAACAATTTGGACTTAACTCCTCCACTTACATAATGAAATTACCAAAGTGTTTAAAGTGTTACTAAACCCAGGAGCCTGCATTCACTATATCTGGTCTCCCATACTATACAGAACATGGAAATGCAATAGTTTTAGTAAATATAAACTCCTAAATACCTTTTTTCTTCAGCAGTTAGAGCAGTCTTGTGACTTTTATGAGTGTCTGGTTAAAGCTTGTAGGAGGAGTTTTCATTCTCCCATGATTGTCCTATGAGGATGCAGGACCCCTGACCCTCTGTATGGACAGTACTGACTGGCCCTGTGCTGATCACATGCACTCTCACAAGAAAAGAAAAAACTCTCTTGCAATACACACCAAACTGAGTATGTGCAGCCTATCCCCTGGCTCTGTAAATATTAGGAAATATATTGGAGTCAGTGGAAGAAGGAGATGATCAGAGAAGACAGGATCAAACAGCCTTTTTACACAATGCAGAGGGTTAACCCCTTAGGTTCCACATTGAGTATAACAAGCATGCTTTACTGCATATACACATTGATTTTACTTTTGTGCGTTTCGTAACACTTTAAGCATCCTGAGTCCATGACTCACCGTTTCATTGCTGGTAAGCAGAGATAACTTGCATTCCAACCTTTGCTAATACTTTTGCAAATTTACTTTTCATTTGGTAACAAACAAACTTGTCTGTGTTGCAGTTTGATTCTGGAGAATGCTATGTTTAAACAAAGTGTAATGACATCAACCATAGTAAGGGTGATCTGCGGAGCACTGGGTGCCCTGTGGACATTATGAATTAGTCAGTGAGCCTGGCACTTTCTTGAATTGAATGTTCCTACAATAACAGGGATTTACATGAAAGAAGGAAGTCTGCTGTCTCCTTGGAGACTTTGACATAGTAAAATGAGATGGGGGGGGGGGTGCTCTCAAATTAGCCTCCCAGAAACAGATCTTCTTTTCTGCTGTTACTTACAGAACTTGTGTACGAAAAATTGATGCACTGTACATTTAATTTCACTACAATCCGAATACTTTAATTTCTCTCAAAAAATTTCACATACAAACTGTGCAAACAAATATTATTAATGTACACAAATAGTGATTTTAATAAAGCCCCATGTGACAAAGAGTCCCAAACAAGTGAAACTGTAAGCCAAATTATTTCTTCATTGCCATCACCATTACCAGTGCACCAATCAACAACAAACATGATTGCTTACCAGACACTAAGACAGCATATAGGGGCCCAACAAGCACTCTTTAGTAACAGTACCCAGATTCCAGATAGATGGATGGCTTTAATATTTACTCCCAGTAATAATATGATACAATATACAGCACTCCTAGGAACATTGCTCAGATCCCGAATGGATGGATGGTTTTAACATTCACTCTCAGAGTCAGAAGCAATACCACATAGTGCACCTCACATGTAGAGAGAGCAAGGAGAAATCACACTGCAGTAAATCCCAACTAAGTTTATTAAAAATCAGGGCATGTACTCAAACAAATAAGAAAAACAAATACAACATAACCACCCGCTGGTCCTCCAGGCGGGCATTATGATGTTACCGTTAATTTCCACTTTGTCCTATGGGGCATCCAAAGCCTTTTGGAAGATGTCCCATAGGATGAAACATGTAAGCTAAATTTCTGTTCCATTTTTTTAGGACTCACATGGGACTGTTTTTGTACATTAATAATATTTATTTGCACAGTTTGTATATATAAGTTTTTGTGAGAAATGCAAGTATTCAGCTTGAAGTGAAAATAATGTGACAGCCCCTCACATTTTTTGTACACTTGTATCCAAATATTTTTTTGTGTTTGAATATCGGTGAGTGCTTCTATTCAGTTTTTATTCATTTGGTATTTTGGCACTTATAGAGAGGGTTTAACATTTATTAATTACTAACAGAACTTGTCAGACTGAAGTCTGGCCATTACAATATACTGTAATAATTCAATAAAGCACATTTATAGTTTTTGGTCATCCTGCAATACCAAATTTACTCCTGTTCGAGCATGCAGATTAGAAGGTCAGAGCAGGGTAAGGAGTCCTTTATTAGCATGATTTTTTCAGGTATTGACTAAATGAAGCCTAAGGTTTAGCATGACAACCAAGCAAATAGCATTTTCAGCACACAATGCCTGCATTCATATTTGTTTTATGATAGGTATCTTTTAAGCTTCCTTGTTGCGAGCTTACCTGATTATGCAGTGCTTCATAGGTCCCATATGTCCCTCACTTGGAGAGACTATCGTTCTTTTGCAACCAAATCCCAATGTCCCTTTTCTTCTCAATTGTCTCTCCTTTTAACCTGATGCATAGACCTTTTTAAAGCTGCCAAAAGTGTTTTACTCTACTAAACCTTACTCCAACCTCTAGAATATTGCATTTGTTATTTTGAAGAGCCAGTATAAAGAAAAAGAAAAACACTTGTAACCCTTATTTGGTTGGATTATGAGATAAGTCCACGCTCAAACAGGATATTGTGCTAAACCTGTAGGTAAATATGAGAGCCAGAACCTTTGCTAAGTGGAAAAGTGGGTTAGATAATAAAGTTTGCAGTGCCTTTGCCCTGGATCGGGCCTCTGTGAACAGAGGCGATTCACTTAATCCCATACATGTATGTACTACATAATAGTACATACATACAATGTAAAAACAGGTAATCAGCAAGAGGGCCAAAAAGAGAGTTATGGTGGAATTGTTCACATATTCCTGGCTATAGAGTGTGTTTAAAATAAAGATACCTCCAGATGAATGTTTTAGCAAAGTTCAGTTGCAGGGGCCCTTGAGGATGAATGCAATGTGGCATCCATCTTGGTGTCAAAGATCTGAAGGCAAGACTATCAGTGATAAGGAGATCATCCAACCGTTGTCCAACCAGCCTGGAACACAGCTTCTCACCAGCAGAAACCATGGTGTGATATTGGAACTCAGAATAAGCCTATTTACGTTGCATCTTAGTCTCTAGTAGCTTCTAATCTGTCATGCAACTGGACCGCTAACTACATGAGTGGCCGTTGGATGCCTAATCTGGCTATAGCCTATGCTAGTTACTGAGCCCAGAGCTCAAACTAGCTATAGAATCCCATACGAGAAGGGACAAGGTTATCTAGAATAACAGGAGCTGCATTTAAACTCTATTGCAATAAACAGGTTCACTTACTAACGTATAACAAGGTGACCACTACACATGTATACTGTGTACACGTGATATAACAACAAGGGGACAGATATACTTCTGTCACCAGTCTTTAAGTATATATATATATATATATATATATATATATATATATAGAGACCCCCTTAAATTTTTCAATCTTTGTTATATTGCAGCCATTTGCTAAAATCATTTATGTTCATTTTTTTCCTCATTAATGTACACACAGCACCCCATATTGACAGAAAAACACAGAATTGTTGACATTTTTGCAGATTTATTACACCCAGTGCTTAGACAGATGAGGCAAAAATATCTTCTTACCAGATCGAAAGGTCTATCAAGGTCTATATTCCCTATATTCGCATCTGTGAGCTTTTTTACCCCTCACATCAGGTGCAGGTCATCGTAGCTTATCCAGCCTCCTCAAGGGGAACCGTTGGTAAAAAACATGACAAAGATAGTAACCACAGGATATCCACAGCCAATGACTATGGTGCTCCCCTGGCACCCAGATGATTTGCCGATTACTGTAAAGGATCTGCCACTGCTCCGATCAGTCTAGGAGCTAGTGTGCACTCCAACTGGCGGAAGTTGCTGACTCTACCATCAACAACAAACTCCCTTGGGGCAGCGAATTCCGGTTACAGCAACTTCCGCCAGTTGGAGTGCACACTAGCTCCTAGACTGATCGGAGCAGTGGCAGATCCTTTACAGTAATCGTCAAATCATCCGGGTGCCAAGGGGGCACCATAATTATCGGCTGTGGATATGCTGTGGTTAGTATCTTTGGCACATTTTTTACCAATGGTTCCCCACAAGGAGGCTGGAAAAAATAAGATGACCTGCACCTAATGGGGGGGGGCTCACATATGCGAATATAGACTCTGTTAGGTCTTTGGATATGGTAAGAAGATATTTTTGCCTCATCTGTCTAAACACTGGGTGTTGCACTTGTAGCACGGCCCCCTTGGGGACTGCTGAGAATTACCTGCTCATCTGCACGGCCATGACCAAGTGAACCTTCCAACCCACCTGACACTCTGGGTTCAGACATCCTGTTAATACTATAGAGCAAGAATCAAGCAACTCAATAGTATAAGGTTCTAAAATGTTTTACTTGAACCAAATAGGAAAGTTATTTCACAAAGAGAGGAGTAAATCCTCTGAGCCGCAATAACAGCGTCAACTCAGCAAACAGACTCCTCCCGAAGACACAACAATGTTTAAACAATGAATAATGCTATATACACAAGGATGCACTATATTCAGATCTGAAGTCACCCCTAGTGGATGTCCAGTAAACTACACAAGTGGCCACTGTGAGATAGATGTACTCTAGACAGCCTATACTATTTTAACCTCCCTGGCGGTATGATTATTTCAGATTTTAGGTGCTGAAAGCGGTACAATTATTTTGCATGGTAATTTGGCGTCTTATATTGTAGGCCTGTAATTCTTAGGAATAATTCACTTAAATCTGTCCAAACCAGAGTCTAGTAGACATCCTGGGTATGATAAAGTTTGAAAAATGAAATCATGAATTATAATTTAATAAATAACTATAAATAATTATACCAAATAATAATATAATAATAATAAAAATTATTCAATAATGTAATCAAATCAAAAACACTGAAATTTGCTCAGTTGCAGAATTGTCGCTGTCATTAATTTTCAGTGTTTGATGACGGATCTCCCCATAAATCACTATCGCCCAATTCTGCGAGTGATTCTAATTTATTATCGCTGTTTTCTAGCTGGTCTAAAACCACTTTTGATGTAAAGGGACGGTTTTGGTTGCTATGAACAATCTCCAGTTTCCAGGCAGAAAAAACAGTTTTTATAATATAAAACTGCATGCAGGACACTGGACAAACCACTAGGGACAAAGGGGATATGCAATTATTTGATACAGTACTGTAATCTGTAAGATTACAGTATACTGTATCTATACTGTGTGTTTTACTTCTTGAATTTGGCACCGAACTCCATCCCCGTGCATCGCAATGCTCGCAGGGAATGGAGCTCGGCACTGTGAATCGAGCGAGACACGGCGGCTCGCAGATCACAGTGGGGAGACATTGCAGGATCCAGGGGACAAGGTAAGTAATCTCTACAAGGATCCTGGCTCGGGTTTACAGCTTTTGGTATTCAAAATCCACCCAAGCCAGACTCGGGAATACTGCTAGGGGGGTTAATGATAGAGCTAATCCCCGTTGGTGTTATATACAGTATCTCACAAAAGTGAGTACACCCCTCACATTTTTGTAAATATTTTATTATATCTTTTCATGTGACAACACTGAAGAAATGACAGATTGCTACAATGTAAAGTAGTGAGTGTACAGCTTGTATAACAGTGTAAATTTGCTGACCCCTCAAAATAACTCAACACACAGCCATTAATGTCTAAACCGCTGGCAACAAAAGTGAGTACACCCCTAAGTGAAAATGTCCAAATTGGGCCAAATTAGCCATTTTCCCTCCCCAGTGTCATGTGACTCATTAGTGTTACAAGGTCTCAGGTGTGATTGGGGAGCAGGTGTGTTAAATTTGATGTTATCGCTTTCACTCTCTCATATTGGTCACTGGAAGTTCAACATGGTACCTCATGGCAAAGAACTCTCTGAGGATCTGAAAAAAAGAATTGTTGCTTTACATAAAGATGGCCTAGGCTATAAGAAGATTGCCAAGATCCTGAAACTGAGCTGCAGCATGGTGGCCAAGACCATAAAGCGGTTTAACAGGACAGGTTCCACTCAGAACAAGCCTTTCCATGGTCGACCAAAGAAATTTAGTGCATGTGCTCAGTGTCATATCCAGAGGATGTCTTTGGGTAATAGACGTGATGCCATCATTGCTGCAGAGGTTGAAGGGGTGGAAATAGCGTTCCGCGAGGTAGGCCGGGACCTCTTTCTCTCTGTCACACAGAGAGGTCTGTCTTGCGTCAGGCCCAGGAGGAAGAGAGCGCGCGCGTTCTTCTAAGCTCCTTTTATCGTCCCTCCCAGCAACCTTCAGGCCACTGCAAGGGTCCCTGGGATTTGTAGTCTTAGGGTACATGGATGCATAACAGCAAATTCAAAGAGAACTACACGCCCTATAACTCTCTCCGCTGGCACATGAGGTCACTAGCTGCACAAATAATCTTGGGAAGAAACAATGTTTAGAACACTGGAAGGTACAAAGCTTTCTGATAACAGTCCATATCGCTACACAGTGAATTCAAGGACTTTTCACATTATCACTTTATGGACTTTGGTGTTTCATATATTTTTATATATATTTTTATGATTTATTTAATTATAATTAATTTTGGTTGTCACATTTATAAAAAAATTTGTAACCACTTGCCAACCAGCTGTCGTCATTATATGGCGGCAGGACAGCTGTCCTGCGCAAATCGCCGTAGCTGTACTGTGGCTTGCATAGGCGTGACAGTGGGTGGGACGCTGCCGGTCAGGCACTCGATGGCCGGTGTTACAGGAGCAGAATGGGGAACAGTGAAACAAGGCGTTTCCCTGTTCTGACAGGTGACATGACAGGGATCTACTGTTCCCAGTGATCGGGAACAGCGATCCCTGTCATGTTCCAATAAGCCCATCCCCCCTACAGTTAGAACACACCTAGGGAACACATTTAACCCCTTGATCGCCCCTTAGTGTTAACCTCTTCCCTGCCAGTGACATTTACACAGTAATCAGTTGCTATTCATAGCACTGATTGCTGTATAATTGTCAATATGCCAAAAAAGTGTCAAAAGTGTCCGATCTGTCCGCCGCAGTCCCGCCTAAAATCGCAGATCACCGCCATCACTAGTAAAAAAATAAAAATAATAAAAATGCTATAAATCTATTCCCTATTTTGTAGACGCTACAACTTTTGCACAAAAAAATCAATATACACCTATTGCTATTTTTTTACCAAAAATAAAACAAGAGAATATATATCAGCCTAAACTAAATATGTATTATAAGAAAAAGGTAAAAAAAAAATATTTTTTTTCAAAATTGTCGCTCTTTGTTTGTTTATAGTGCAAAAAAAATGCAGAGGTGATCAAATACCACCAAAAGAAAGCTCTATTTGTGGGAAAAAAAGGACATCAATTTTGTTTGGGTACAACGTTGCACGACCGAGCAATTGTCAGTTAAAGCGACGCAGTGCAGTATCGCAAAAAATGGCCTGGTCATTAAGGGGGCGAATCCTTCTGGGTCTGAAGTGGTTAAAACAGCGCAACACTTTTTTTATAATGATTTTGGATGTTGCTGTGTATAATATTGTGAGTGCTGCTGTCAATTTTATCATTTAATTTTAATCAATCCACATATATTATTATTATTTAAGGTACTTATATAGCGCTGTTAATTTACGCAGCGCTTTACATATACATTGTACATTCACATCGGTCCCTACCCTCAAGGAGCTTACAATCTAAGCTCCCTAACTCACATTCATATACTAGGGCCAGTTTAGACAGAAGCCAATTAACCTACCAGCAGGAATGTACACTAAGCACATTATTTCTTTACATTTATAAAAAAATATCCCAAGCTTTGAACATCTCACGGAGCACTATTCAATCCATCATCCAAAAATGGAGAGTATGGCACAACTGCATACCTACCAAGACATGGCTGTCCACCTAAACAGACAGGCCGGCAAGGAGAGCATTAATCAGAGCAGCAGCCAAGAGGCCCATGGTAGCCCTGAAGGAGCTGCAGAGATCCACAGCTCAAGTGGGAGAATCTGTCCACAGAACAACTATTAGTCACGGACTCTACAAATCTGGCAAGAAGAAAGCCATTGTTGAAAGAAAGCCATAAGAAGTCCCGTTTGTAGTGTGTGAGAAGCCATGTGGGGGACAGCAAACATGTGGTAGAAGGGGCTCTGGTCAGATGAGACCAAAATTTAACTTGTTGGCCTAAAAGCAAAAAACTCTATGTGTGGCAAAAAACACACTGCACATCACCCTGAACACGCCATCCCCACCGTGAAACATGGTGGTGGCAGCTTCATGTTGTGGGGATGGTTTTCTTCAGCAGTGAGAGGGAAGCTGGTCAGAGTTGATGGGAAGGTGGATAGAGTCAAATACAGGGCAATCTTAGAAGAAACCTTTAATGCCCCGTACACACGGTCGGACTTTGTTCGGACATCCCGACATCCCGACAACAAAATCCTAGGATTTTTTCCGACGGATGTTGGCTCAAACTTGTTTTGCGTACACACGGTCGCACAAAGTTGTCGGAATTTCCAATCGCCAACCACGCGGTCACATACACCACATACGACGAGACTAGAAAAGGCCATTTCAGAACCAAGCACGGCACCCTTTGGGCTCCTTTTGCTAATCTCGTGTTAGTAAAAGTTTGGTGAGAGACGATTCACGCTTTTTCAGACTCGTGGTTTTCAGATAGTTTTCTGCCGTTCAGTTTGTGCTTGTGGGTTTGTATCTGCTCTTCAGTGCGTGCAAGCAAGTACCATTGACTTGTCAGTGTGTTCTTGTGCGTTCGTTACTGTTTTTCAGGTCGCTCTTCACAGGCCTTGCTGTTCTTCAGTGCGTTCTGTTACTTCGTTCTGAGCAGCCGACCGTTTTCTAGCCATGTTTCGTATGCGTACTCCTCGTAGAGTTCGTGCTGTGCGGGGGCTTGGTGTTGGGGTCCTGACCTTGACACAAGTCCAGTCCATGAACAGGGTGGGGAGGAGTTCATGGACCAAGAATTGGTTGCTTCAGCGTGACCAGTTCTCTCATATGCCTTTGCTCCGTGAGATCCGTGAGAATAATCCTGATGATTTCAGGAACTTTCTCAGGATGACGGACCCCATGTTTCATCGTTTGTTGGCTTCGCTGACCCCCTATATCAGCAGGCAGGATACCTGCATGAGGCCAGCCATCACTCCGGAGCAGAGGCTCGTCGCTACCCTGCGGTACTTGGCGACAGGGAGAAGTCTGCAGGACTTGAAGTTCTCGACAGGCATCTCCCTCCAGGCTCTGGGTATCATTATCCCAGAGACCTGTTCTGCCATCATACATGTCCTGCCGAAGGAGTATATGAAGGTAAGATGTTTGATAATATATTGTATTTCTCTCCTCATTCCCTAATTACCATGATTGTAATATGCTGTGAATGTCCCCTTTGTCCTCATGCATGCTGGATTTTTATGTAATTAATTTTTTAGGTCCTTCATACAGATTGTCCTTCACTAACCTCCCCAGCATGCTCTACGGGCCCTATATTCACCTCATGCAGTCACTTAAAACAATGTATTTTATCAGCTCCATAGTAGTGCTTTACCCCAAACACCCCCTAAAATGTTTTGGAATGTTATTTTAGCTTTAAATTCAGGCAGAGTGGCAGAGGCTTTTTTTTTTGTGGTGTCCCCAAATCATTTTTAGTAACCCTCCCTCCCCCAACTGCTAAGTCAGCTGAACCCAATTCTCTATCTATCCTCAATCATCTATCTGCTGACTTTGCCAAACCCATACACACTATACCCATCTCTTTTGTGGTCAGATTTATTGATGATTTACCCAAAGCATGTAGTGCAAGGGCCTGCCTGTATACTTTCAAATGGTACTGTTTAAACTTTTTAGATCCTATTATTATCTTGATAGGTAATAGCAGAATGTCCAAATGTGCTCAAATGTGTACCGTGTGTATTTATATCTTTGTATTATGACACTTCTTACCTGTCCAGTGGGCTGCCAATAGTGTAACTAAGGAGGGGCTGTTCCAAGTAATACCCTGTATTTAGGCATTCATCTCTCAATGAAGTGGAGAGGGTTACCTGTCCAAGATTTCCCCACCCCCCATAATATTAGAAATGGCCCATGAGAGGGGGGGGGGGATATGATAGGTGTACCTTATACTTTGGTGTTGTTAAATTCCCCTTAATAAATCTGGAGGTTGACCCAGAATATTTGTGCCTAATCTGCTTGCCATGTTTCTGAGAAAAAATATTAATCTTTATTTTTTTTCCTCAACAGTTTCCTTCCACACCACAGGAATGGCAGACTGTGGCCTCCCACTTTGCCCAGAGGTGGGACTTTCCTAACTGCGGAGGGGCAATTGATGGGAAACACATCCACATCATCCCACCACCCAACTCGGGGTCGTACTATTTCAACTATAACTATAAGGGGTTCAATAGTATTGTGATGTTGGAGGTGGTGTCGGCTAATTACGACTTCTTGTATGTGGATGTGGGGAAGAATGGCCGGATGTCCGATGGTGGAGTCATCGCCCAGACGGAGTTCTACAGGCATCTCCAGAATGGCAGCTTGGACTTGCCAGCTCCAGAGGACAATGTGGAAGGACTCCCATTCGTGTTCGTTGCTGATGAAGCGTTTGCGCTGGGGGACCATCTTATGCGGCCATTCCCGATGAGGACCCTCACCCCGGAACAGAGGGTTTTTAATTACCGGCTGGCCAGAGCCCAAAGAGTGGTGGAGAACACATTTGGAATCCTGGCCAGCTGGTTCCGCCTATTTCTGACACCTATCCATATGGCGGAGTATAAACTTAATCATATAATCATGGCGTGCTGTATTCTCCATAACTTTTTACGGAAACATTCGGCCAACTATGCTGGCTCAGTTGGGTCTGAGGCCGGAGTGATACCTGAAACAACACTGACGGCGCTTGAAAGCGGCCGTCCTGGCTTGCCCTCCCTGAGTGCCCGTGATGTCCGGTTACGATACCTGGAGTTCTTTGCGGGTAGGGGGGCCATCAATATGCCTGCAAATTTGTGAAGCCTTTTTCAAATAAAAAAGCAAAAAAAAGAAATTCTTTGTGGACATTTACTGCTTGTGTTTGTTTTAGCTGACCCTGACAGAAATGTGTTGAGTCCAGAAAATGGCGTGATTGTGTAACCTTATACAAAGCACTGTTGGGTGTTATTTACTAAAGGCGTATACACTTTTTATACTACAAGTGCTCTTGAAACTGCAATGAAAATGCTCTTGTAGTGCAAAGAGGATTTGCCCTTAGGAAATAACCACCATTTTCTCAGAAAACAGCAATTACATCACCACAAAAGTGTTGTAGCTTTGAGACAATAATCCACACATTCTTGATTAACAAACTTTTTAATATCTGCACAATCACATGTGCATTTAGAAACGGTTTTTAAAACAAACCAACGTGTTTGTTGTATAACAATTTTTGGGGTGGCATTATCAAAAATAGAAATGTCCATTTACGATAAAACAGGCCTGTGTAAAACCAACAAGAAAGACAAAAAACTTGAACTTACAAAGTTCACATATGGTAAAACTTGAAGGCAATATCAGACATGAGTATTTAGGAACTGTGTTTGATATTGCGTTCAGATGGGGTCAAATCACCCCTTGAAAAGCCAAATTTGGAAGATGCACACCAATTTACGAATGTCAACATGTGCTAGCTGCCATCACGGGGGATCAAGGGACGTGTTTTGTGGGAGCAAGCCCTTCCTCACCGCTACTTTATTATTGAGGAAGGGGTTGCACCCCCAAAACGCGTCCATTGATCTCCCGTGATGGCAGATAGCACATGTTGGCACACTGTGTGCATCCTCCAAATTTGGCTTTTCGAAACATTACTAAAAAATTTAAAACATTGTACCACACAAAAACAAAAGTGATTTTGTGGGGTTTTAAATTCGCCCCAAAACATCAATGATGTTATTATTTTTTTTAATCACATCATTGATTTTTTTTCTTGATGTTTTCCAATTCTAAATTACACCCCATTATCTCCCCGATCAGGATCTGGGCACTTTCTGATGTGAAAGGATCTTGATCCCTAACCTCACGATCACCTAAAAAGAGAGAAAACAAACAAAAACAGGTATCAAAAATCTGCCAGCATCCATCTCTTACCTGAGTCTGTGGTCGCAGACACTCACCTGTTGTGGTGCCAATTTCCACCACATCTTCTTCCTCCTCCTGCTCCACTTGTGTTGGGGGTATTTCACCTTCTTCCAGAGGTGGGGGGTCTCTGGTCTCCTCGGATGAGGGGTGTCCTCTGAGTCTTTTCTCCCCTATGTAAAACAAAAATGGTCTAATTAGCACACAGATATTTGATGGCAGAACTATAAATAGGAAACATAGAGTTCCAAGATGTCGCTTTTTTATTGTCCTTTGTCAACCTGCAATACTTTACCTGTTTAGTACAAGCTTCACAGATGGAGACCCCCCTATAGTATACACTGGAGCACCTGTGTGCCCCCCTAATAAAAAGGGTGTTCTTGTGTCCCACACTAGTGCTCCAGTGTCCAGATGTGAAAACAGCTGCTGAGTGTCCTCTCCTTACACAGAATCTAGTTTGCATTTCATTCTAGTAACAAACCCATCTACACAACCAAATATTTTGCATCCAAGTAGGCCCTAAAAAATGTAGGAAAATGCATATGGCCTAAACAATGGTGTTTTAGAGGGCGAAAAAAAAATCTTTGATACGAACGAATAATGGGCCCATGAACATTAAAATTGACATTTTAAACTGTACAATTAAGAAAAGCATATGGAGCAGCACGACAGTAATAAAGACAAAAAGAATAGGAACACAGCACAACTACTTACTTTTTTGCAGCACTCTCCAGATCTTTCGATACTGCTCGGGCTCTCTTAATTTCAGGTCCAACCACTGCTTCCTGAGCTGATCTTTCGATCGTCGTACCCCGAAATTCCGGTGCAGACTTTTGACCACTTTCACCATTATCTTGGCCTTTCTGATATTGGGGTTGGGGTAAGGCCCATACTTTCCGTCATAGTCGGCCTTCTTCAGGATGTCGACCATCTCCAACATCTCCCCAAAGGACATATTTGTGGCCTTAAATCTTCTCCTTCTGGATCGGGAAGTTTCTGTCTCCGGGCTTTCCTCCTCCTCCTCCTCGTTGCTATAATTAGCACGCACCTGCTGTGACTCCGCCATGTGCTCTTCACCCACTGCGCCGAACGAAAAGGGGCGGGGAATAGACTAGAAAGAACGTCAGGGGCGGGCGGAGTTACACGCATGCGCAGTGTGTATAAAGCGTAACACACGTGCGTATTACGTACGATCTGTGAGCGGAGGAAGGAGCGCCGATTGTAAGAACGAAGGTAAGAGACAAACTTGTGCCTATACTGCTTCTAGATTGAGGCCTATATTGTAACAAGATTAGGAGAGTTGGGTCTGACATTAGGCTTTGTCTTGTGTTGTGTCTTGCAGTGAACATGGATAGCTTATTACAAGATAATGACTTCATGTCAATATTCATTGACATGTTCAGGGAGCTGCCCTGTTTGTGGGAGATCAACCACCCACATTACAGGAACCAAACAAAGAGGAAGGCAGCACTGGATCAATTGTTGGAAATTGTGAAGCAGGTGATCCCCACGGCAGACATCACATATTTGAAGATCTTAATTGGTGGCCTGAGGAGCACATATGTAAGGGAGCGCCAGAAAGTCCAGGATTCGCAGAGATCCGGAGCAGCAGATGACATCTATGTCCCCAGGATGTGGTACTATGACAGGCTGCATTTTCTGGCAGCCCAGACTGAACCCAGGTCATCACTCTCCAGTCTTCCTTCCACGCTTCCTTCCCCCCCGGCTGAGGCTTCTGACGCCCAACCTGGGCCTTCCAGGCAACAACATGTGGAGGAGCCCAGATTGAGCCAGGTATAGCATTCCTCTAAATAGTTCAGGTTGTCCAATCAATGATGTTAACTAGATGTTATTTTGGAGTACTAATTTAGGATTGTGATTGATGATGCAAAAACTAAAACCATGTCCCTTTTTCATACACAGGGAAGTCTCAGCCAGGAGGTGGCCGGGCCAAGCCGGCTGCCTGATATGCAGGTCCCTCCCCAACACCTGGAAAGAGAAAGTGGCAGGAGGAGCAGTGCCCTAGAGGAGGCTGCCATAGGCCTCTTTTGGAGGGCTACAGAGGCCCTGGGAGCACCACACACCGTGGAGGAGGACATTGCTGCCATCATTGCCTCTAAAATGCAGAGGATGGAGGAGGGACAACAACTCATGTGTGAGTCGCTCATATTGGAGGCTCTTAATAAAAGTATGAGGGGCCAAATTACATCTCAGACACACCTTTGCGAACTCACAGATGGTCCTCCTCCTCCTCCTGCAGGTCCTCCTCCTCCTTCTCCTCCAGGTCCTCCCAGTCCTCCTCCTCCTCCAGGTCCTACTCCTCCTCCTGCCACATCTCCAACAGCACAGCCACAGCCCAGAATGAAGCGTGGAAGGAAGACCAGAAAGTGAGGACCCTGGATCCAGTCTGGTCGGCCAAAAGATGCAGCCTCTTGTGGTACCACAGCCTGGGGACATAGATGTCATCTGCTGCTTTCCGGATCTCTGGGACTTCTGGACCAGACTGGCCTCCCTTACATATGGACTCCTCAGGCCACCAATTTTGATGTTCAAGAATTGATGTCTGCCCTGGGGGTCCAAGGCTTCGCTAATTTCTCCAGTTTATCAAGTGTTGCCTCCCTCTTTGTTTGGTTCTGAGCCCTTAATAAAGGAATTTTGTTTTGAATTATACTTGCCTATGTGTGTTTTACTTCAAAAAGGACAGTTGGTTTGTGAGGATTCAGGTACATTTCAAAAATACAATGTGAAATTAACAAGGGACACCAACACCAAACAATCTCCTTGAGATTAAATAATAAAAGATATCAATGGTGTTGTGGTAACTTGACACACAAAACACACACAAAAATATTCTGGAGTAAAAAAAAAAAGAAAACAAAAAAAAACAAAAAAAATTCTGTCAGATGTGACAAATAACAATATATTCAGGGAATCCCAAGAAAAAAACAAAAAAATAAGTTTGTGAGAAGTGTGTGTGAATATGAGCAGCAAAACTACTTAATTCTTGTCACATTATAAAGAAGAAGAGAGTGCGCTGTATTAAACCATTTTTAACATTGCAGCGTGACGAAAGTGCTGTATCCATTGCGAATGCTAATTTTACCAGACCGAGCTGTTCCGCGTCGAAATTTCTTCTGAGCATGCGTGGCACTTTGTGCGTCGGAACAGGCCACATGCGGTCGGAATTGACGCAAACTGATTTTGTTGTCGGAAAATTTTATCTCCTGCTCTCAGACTTTGTGTGTCAGAAAATTCGATGGAAAATGTCCGATGGAGCCCACACACGGTCGGAATTTCCGACAACACGCTCCGATCGGACATTTTCCATCGGAAAATCCGACCGTGTGTACGGGGCATTAGAGTCTGCAAAAGGCTTGAGACTGGGGCGGAGGTTCCCCTTCTCGCATGATAACTACTCTAAACATAGCCAGAGCTACAATGGAATAGTTTAGATCAAAGCATATTCATGTGTTAGAATGGCCCAGTTAAATTCCATACTTAAATCCAAATCAGAATCTGTGGCAAGACTTGAAAATTGCTGTTCACAGACGCTCTCCATCCATACTAACAGAGCTTGAGCTATTTCACAAAGAAGAATGGGCAAAAATTTCACTCTCTAGATGAGCAAAGCAGGTAGAGACATCCCCAAAAAGACTTGCAGCTGTAATTGCAGCGGAAGGTGGTTCTGCAAAGTATTGAAATCCATTTATCATTTTCCTTCCACTTCACAATTATGTGCCACTTTGTGTTGGTCTATCACATAAAATCCCAATAAAGTTGCAAGTGGTGAGTCAGCTATAATTGAGCATTGGGTTGTGCCACATCCAATAATAAAGAAAAGAAACAAAATACCCTTGTGGTGGACTTTTAAGGCACAGAAATCTTTTGAGAAAAATTAATCTAGTTTAAAAAATGTTTGTTCAATATAATAAGTACAAAATTAAAAAAAACACATAAAAAAGATGCAATAGAACAAATTTACAGTGCTGTCATCACAACATAGTACAAGTAGTAAACCAGTCATTCTTGCACCCGACGCATTTCGGAGCACATATGTGTTTCTCCTTCCTCAAGGGTATAATTAAGCAAGAATACTAAGTGTTATATATATTGAGATGACAACCCTTTCAGACCATGCAGATTAAAAACATATGAATGCAAAAAGATGTTCCCAGTTTGCTTGAGCCGGAGATCCAACACAGGTGGCGTGCCTCAAAAAGAGGGGTGCCTAGCCTTAAAAGCTGACCCAGTTCCCCCACACACAAACCAGGCAAGGAGGGGAGGCCAGGGGACCCACTGGGGCCAAAAAGAGGAAAAAGACCCTGCCAATGGTTAGTTAGAACCCCTTGAGTGTGCAAAGAACATTATTTGTTGTAGAGAGCACAGTCACCACAACTATTGAACTTGTGACCGTTCACTCCAGCATCCAGCACAGAACACTACTTGTACTATGTTGTGATGACAGCACTGTAAATTTGTTCTATTGCGTCTTTTTTATGTGTTTTTTTATATTTTGTACTTATTATATTGAATAAACATTTTTCAAACTAATTTTTCTCTAACGATTTCTGTGCCTTAAAAGTCCACCACAAGGGGATTTTGTTTCTTTTCTAAAATCCCAATAAAATACATTTAAGTTTTTGGTTGTAACATGACAAAATGTGGAAAATTTTAAGGGGTGTGAATACTTTATCAAAGCACTGTACACCCAGAAGCCATGGGCAACAATAGAAAATGTATAAACATCGAAACACTTGCCTAACAACTGGTGCTTCTGGCCTGGATTAGTAGCAGATCCTTCCTAGTAGGACATGTGGTTTCAGACCCTCGCTCTCTATTTATTTAACCCTATTTATCTAACCCAGTCCCACGGAGACAGGAAGTGATATACATAACTAAATCTGTAACATTAGCAGCACAGCCACTTAAGGTGACAATTTAACAATTTAAACAATTTAAATTATGTGTAAAAGCTGATACACAGTCCAGAGAGGGTTTCCAGGACAGATCCAAGCGATTCTGATTGGTCAGCCCCACCAAGGAGAATTGTCATAGACATATGACAGCAGCAAAATTTGGCAAACTTGCTAGAATTCCTCATGTTCAGGACTGTTGGAGAGTGGATATCCCTGATTTCTGCTGGAGGACTGGAAAGAAATTCTCCAATAGACAGCCTCTTCACATCTGTGAATGCCGGAGTACCACTACATATGAGAGGGCAATATCCACGCGTTCCCATTTGGATGTGAGCAGGAGAGTCTTCTGTACAGGGAAAGCCATATCTCCTGCATCTACTCATCATAATTTAAAGCCTGTTTGACACGCAGAGCGTACGTTCTGGCGTGTTCAAACATTCTGGTAAGCCTCCTCTTCTCATGGTGGTGGTTCGATCACAGTCACAGATTCGTTTACACTTGGATTGACACGCTTTTCTTCACTGCATATTTTTGTCATAGAGCTTTTCTTCACTGGACCTTTTTGCCATAGAACTTTATAACTTTTGTCATAGAGTTTCTCTTCACTGGAACTTTTGAGATAGAGTTTTATTACTACAAACATATAGACTGGCACCGCATATTTATTGAAATCCCACTCGCATTGTTATTAGGGTTGCCACTTATATGGTCACTAAAAAGATTTTTTATAACACATATGTTTTATTTATAATGTCAGTTTCTATATCACTACTGATTTTGATATTGAATGTTTTCAATTTTTAGACGTTACTTGGACGTATAGCCAATTTTGTTATAGCGCTACACTTTTTGTTTTCATCCTTGTCTTTGCCATTTATCTAATTTGGTGTGTTAGCTGCTTGTTATTAGGGGTAGTGCAGAATTATTTTTTACACTTTTTTGACACCAGTACTGCGGCCCCAGGATCACACAGTGCCACCAGCAGGTGAAACCTTTCCTGACAGTTCCAGACTGCCCGGAGACACCCGCTGGTGGACACTAGTACTGCAAGCCAAAGGTCTGACAGCGCCACCAGCAGGTGAAACCTTTCCTGACAAATACATAAGGCGTACGGTACGACCACTCCAAGTAAGACTAAATGAGCATATTAGAAATATAAGGAGAGGTTTTAAAGGTCACCCAGTTTCCAGACATTACTTGGAGGTACACAATAAAAACCCTAGGGGTACATCGTTTATAGCTATTGATAAACTCAAATCACATTGGAGAGGTGGGCCAAAGAGACGTGCTATTTCCAAACACGAAATGAGTTAGATATACCGTGTCAAATGTCTTAGACCTTTGGGCTTGAACGCTGATATTGAAAACAATGCCTTTATTGATAATTCCTAATATGTGCATTTGTACATCTATATATAATTTTTTATGGTTTTATTTACCTTCATCCATGTAACTTTATATGTATTTCATTGTTTATATGAATTTTTTGTATTTTTTTAGATTTATAGTAATGTACTTTATGTCCACTAGAGGTCCTCATCTCAAAGTGATGATAGGCTAATACTATATATTTTAACGTAAATAGGTTATTAATTAATGCCAGTCCTTTGAGTTTGTTTTTTACCAAATTTATTACGATTTTTGCCTTCTATATGACTTAGAAATAGAACACCATTTGTCTACGATAAATAAAATAGGTAGACATACCCGGAAGTCACATTGAGGTTTGGCTTCCTGTGTGTGGAGAGAGTTCATATATCTAGGCTGTAAGATGGCCACTAGGTGAAAGCGAGGCTTGAATGTCTTTTTTTACTTTTTGATATGGCCGCCATGTGAAAACGAGGCTTGGTTGCCTTTCTATGTGTATATAAGGTGATGGCTCAGCGCGCCACCTGTGCCCCTGAAAGACATCACGTATGACGAAACATGTCAGTCGGAGCTACGCACTGATGTCATCATGCCCCACGTGTCCCCGGAAGTGCGGGTGTTATTGAATTTTATTGCCGACAAGTGTTTTTATGATGTTTGCACATCCAACCAAAGTGATTTTATAAAATAAATTAGCCTTTTTGAAAAATGACAACGCACTATTGGAGCCTTTGTTCTTCTATATGCTCCGTGCTTACTTGGGAAATTGTGCTTTCGAGGAAAGGGGACGGATGGTGGCCATATATCAAGAAGGACACCCAGAGTCTACCTACACATCTTAGAGCCAAGATCCATCTCAGACCCTGCAGAGGACTATATCTGCAGGCATGTGTGACCTCGCTACAACAGGAGGTCTACTCCTTACGGTAAGAGTCTCCATTCTTTCCGGTGATTGCCACATTTAGAGCTGAGAACCTTTTGCATCTTTCTGGATCTTTATCTTCATAGAACTTGTTTTATTTGCCACTTTTCAGAGAATTTATTTTATGAACCACTCTTCGTTACATTGGCTTTTATATGCACTGTATTGATATTTTCACACTTCAGTGATTTACAGTGTGTTTAGATTTCAGTTTTACAGTTTTATATTTTGTTCACTAGTTTGATTAGCGCGACTATTTCCGTTTTATTACTTACAAATACAGACAGTAGAGGGCAGCAGATCCCTACACACTTGTGGGTTTACCCACTCATTTTTTACATGCTAATTTAAATACTAATTCATCATGTAAATGGGTGGTGGGGGGGTTGGCTTCTGCCTTGATACTTTCTGCTAAATGGTGTCCTACATTCTCATCTCAAAAATATGTGAGGTATACTACTGATGGTTATAGGTGAGTTTCAGCCTCCTCCGAACACATCTCTATCCGAACTTCCAAGTAGTGGTTTTATTTACTATAGTCAGCTGTGAGCCGGGTAATTCTCCAGCTCGTAAACTAGGGGGCAGGGTGCTTGGTGACTTCAGTGTCCTTATATAGGCGGCACAGTGGTGTAGTGGTAGCACTCTCACCTAGCAGTAAGAAGGGTCGCTGGTTCAAATCCCAACCACGACACTACCTGCCTGGAGTTTGCATGTTCTCCCTGTGCCTGCGTGGGTTTCCTCCGGGTACTCCGGTTTCCTCCCACACTCCAAAGACATGCTGGTAGGTTAATTGGATCCTGTCTAAAAAAATTGTCCCTAGTATGTATGAATGTGAGTTAGGGACCTTAGATTGTAAGCTCCTTGAGGGTAGGGACTGATGTGAATGTACAATTTACGCGCTGCGTAAATTGACGGTGCTATATAAGTACCTGAAATAAATAAAATAAAAATGACCATATTAAGCCAATGACTAAATATGGACATGTATGCATATAAGGGCACAGACATCACCAGAATCCCGCCCCTTTGTTTACATGTGCTGCAGGGCAGATAATGACCTGGCCCACAGCTGATTGAAGTGAAAAAAGTACAAGTTTGCAGTCTGTATAGAGATGAATTTGGAGGATGTCCAAGTTCATTTCTACAAATGATGTCTGCACAGAAATAATAGCCTGTGTCAGAGAAAACCTTTAGGGTTGTTTGTGAAACGTCTTCAAAGGAAATGGTGATATGATTACAATTGGGTAGATTTACTAAAGCTGGTGCACTCAGAATCTGTTACAGCTGTGCATGGTAGCCAATCAGCTTCTAACATCAGCTTGTTCAATTAATTAAGCTTTGACAATAAAACCTGGAAGCTGATTGGTTTCTGTGTGACGTTGCACCAGATTTTGCACTCTTTGGTTTTGGTAAATAACCCTCATTGTGTTCCTGGTGCTGTTATCTCATAAGGAGTGGTTTGCATGCTCTGCCTTTGGATTTGTGATGCAAGTGCGACAGATACCTTTTTTTCTTTTTCTTTAAATACTGCTTTAGCAGATCTAGAAACTCCACACATATTCCATACAAAGTATCTGGGATTATCAGAATCCTTCCACACAAAAAATAATGGTACAATTCCCCGACTCCCTTTCATTGTAAGGAAGCAGCTCAGGCTATAGTCATAATGGGCCTGGGAGCAGACTGAGTCATTTTAACATAAGTATTATTAGGTTTAATTACATTCATATACAAAGAAAATTAAACAGTTGTTGTGCTACTAACATCTTAATGATAGGTTACTTATATTTAATGCCAGAACAAGTGCAGAGCTGGCACAACATATCCTTTTATTGTACAATGTTGTTTTTTTTTTTCATTTGCAGCTTTCTCTTCTTTACAGAATGCATGAACACAGCTTCTCTCTCATGCACTTTCCGTGCACAGCCCCTCCTGCCTCCTTCCTCCTCAGTAGGGGCTAGGGGCATCTTTCCCAACAGGGGAGCTAATTAGTAACAAAATTGAGCAACATGTCCACACTCATCAGTCTCAAAGCTCAGGCATCACAAGCAGCCTCCAGAGAGGGAACTCAGATTGAACACGTTTTCTGCATTTGTTATATCTGAAGCTATCTTTCAAACCAACACTGCAGGAATTTTTAAGATACACGATTTGCAGTATAATTAACCCTTCTAAGTTCTGTGCAGAATTGCAACAAATGCGAAAACTGCATTGAAAGTTTTTTAATCTCTATGTGCTACATCATGGAGTATTATAGTAGTATT
Organism: Aquarana catesbeiana; assembly: GCF_042186555.1. Classification (NCBI taxonomy): domain Eukaryota; kingdom Metazoa; phylum Chordata; class Amphibia; order Anura; family Ranidae; genus Aquarana; species Aquarana catesbeiana. Next base: position 203,465,400 of record NC_133331.1, read on the forward strand.
ACGTATTATATTAGCAAACTATCAATATAGTGCAGTATATAATGATCATTAATGATCATTCTATTGGTGAAATTCTTACCTGTATGGATAAAAGGCTTCTTTTACACGTTGTATCACATCCGCTATTTAGGTTACAAAAAAAAGAAATATTAACAGTGTTTTGTAGATGCATAGGAGTAAATCACAACTGGAAAATGGCAGTAAAAATAACGCATTTACTTTATTAACTGTATGGTCAAGAGAAAGTATAGCTGTTTTTTTATGCCCATTATTCAGGCTGCAAAAAAGACAAAACTATAGTTTAGATATGCATTTATTTTTACTAAAATTTAAAGTGAATTTAAAGTGGTACCAACTTGTGTAAACAATCTGCTTGTTGTTATATGGAATAATTAGATCATACCATTAGTGTTAAAAAGTATTGTATCTGGGATTTTATTTTGTAAAAAAAAACAGTTATCCTTACATTGTAAACCTATAGTCAGGGGTGGGCCTAGATTAAGCAGCTCCCCCTGTTTGAATTACCGTATATACTCGAGTATAAGCCGACCCAAATATAAGCCGAGGCACCTAATTTTACCACAAAAAACTGGGAAAACGTATTGACTCGAGTAGCAGCCTAGGGTGAGAAATGCGCAGCTACTGTAAGTGGAAAAGAGGGTCAACAATGCCCATTTGCAGCCTCACTGTGCCCATTTGCATGCCTCACTGTGCCCATTTGCAGCCATAGGTCCCCCAAACTTCAAACTTGGTAGTTAAGGATTGCTAGATGCCCCCTAGCTGCAGCCAAAATTTGGGGTCTCTGGACCCAAAGGGTCCCGAAATGACATTGCTGCAGATGGACACAGTTGACCAATTTTGGGGCACCATATATCGGTGCCACTTGGGGCTAGGAACCCCAGCTTTGGATATGTTGTAGTTCTAGTTCCACTGGGTTTGCACACCAAATGTGGGGTTTCTAGCACCAAGTGGCCCCAAGATACGGGGCCCCAAAGTCGGAAAATGTCAAGCACTTTTCTGCAGCAGAGAATGACGTTTCCGAACCGACTTTGGGGCCCCATATCTCAGGGCCACTTGGTACTAGAAACCCCGACTTTGGATATGTTGTAGTGCTAGTTCCACTGGGTTTGCACACCATATTTGGGGTTCCTTGCACCAAGTTCTCCCGAGAAACAGGGCCCCAAAGTTGGTTCGGAAAATGTCATTCTTTGCACCAGAAAAGTGCTTGACTCCACTATAAGCCAAGGGGGGCACTTTCAGCACAAAAAAATGTACTGAAAAACTTGGCTTATACTCGAGTATATATGGTACATAAAAAAATCAGTACTACTGCCCATTAATTATTGTGATTCCATACAATTGTCCTTGATAGCTTTCTCTGTGCAAACAAGTAAAGGTCTTGTATAACAATTTCTGTAAAGCCCAAGCTGACATGTTCACTTTAGGAACTCCAAAGGCTGTCCCGTTGATAGTCAGCCCAACATTCCTCCCAGAAAATGACACTTGCTAAACATAGAAGTGCGGGGTTTCATTTTTTCTTTCCTGCCATGCTAGATTGTTGACATCCCTGGGTAAGTTAAACCACTGGCTTCTGGGCTTTCTTTGTATACTCTTATCACTCCATGGTACAACCAGGAAGTTAGAAATGGTTGATGCTTTTCTGTTGTTACCTTATATTTTGTTCCCTAATCCTTTGCTCTAACCTCATTTTGACATAAAAAATAAATAGGCACAAAAAAATAAATACTTTTCCTCCAAACAACTCATTTTATGCAACCTTGGCAATTACAGCTTCATAATTCATTTTCCCATCATTGCTGGGTGAAGAATTCTGTGACTTCCTTCTTTTTGTCTTCAGTAAATTCATGCACAAGCAAAAATTGTGTGTTGGTGGGGTATCACTTGCATGGTCCCTAGTGTTACTTTACAAAAAAAAAAAGTCACAAAACCATTTGGTGAGTAAGCATAAAAACAAACAGTATGACAGATAGGAATCCCCACTAGACAATTGTGTTTCCAAATCTTCTCATCAAGCTGTCAGATGCTTTACAAGGCATAATTTATACTCGTCTGCGAGACTCAGAAATGTTCCTGCCTGGCACTAATATCCGTCACCACACAGTGAAGGGAAGTAGATATACAGCAAAGGGGGCATTTCCATTTCACACACTAATAAAGCAGAATTGCAATGACAGCTGCCTTTCCCACTATCTGCTGTACAAACAGAGCATTAAAACAACCAAAAGACTCACTTGGTGAGAATTTTATATTACAATCAAGTTTGTGCTTTTTTCTCTCTTTTCCTTTCATTTCAAGCTTACAGGAAGCATAGCTAGAATTAAAAATAAGATCAGTGTTTTTGTTTTTAAATAGCTATCTGACAGTTTAGGAAGAGATGCCTCGACAGTAGATTTCTTCCAATAGTCTCAACAACATTCTTTTAACTCATCTTTTACCAGTTAACATGGCTGGAATTTTGGCTCTGTGTAGGGTTGAAATGGTCCCACCACAAGTTTCTGTAATATGATTCTGTAATTGTTTATCAAAAATTGATAAGATAAATAAGATAAATTAATAAGAAAAAAAAGATACATACAGTGCCTTGAAAAAGTATTCACACCCCTTGACATTTCCCACATTTTGTCATGTTACAACCAAAAACGTAAACGTAAAAGGATTTTATGTGATAGAGCAACACAAAGTGGCACATAATTGTGAAGTGGAAGGAAAATTATAAATGGTTTTCAAATTTTTTTACAAATAAATATCTGAAAAGTGTGGCATGTATTTGCATTCAGCCCCTACAATACTTTGTAGAACCACCTTTCACTGCAATTACAGATGCAAGTTTTTTTGGGTATGTCTCTACCAGCTTTGCACATCTAGAGAGTGAAATTTTTGCCCATTCTTTTTTGCAAAATAGCTCAAGCTCTGTCAGATTGGATGGAGAGTGTCTGTGAACAGCAATTTTTAAGTCTTGCCACAGATTCTCAATTGGATTTCGGTCTGGACTTTGACTGAGCCATTCTAACATATAAATATGCTTTGATCTAAACCATTCCATTCTTGCTCTGGCTGTATGTTTAGGGTCGTTGTCCTGCTGGAAGGTGAACCTCCACCCCAGTCTCAAGTCTTTTGCAGACTCTAACAGGTTTTCTTCTAATATTGCCCTGTATTTGGCTCCATCCATGTTCCCATCAACTCTGACCAGCTTCCCTATTCCTGCTGAAGAAAAAAATCCCCATAACATGATGCTGCCACCACCATGTTTCACGGTGGGGATGGTATGTCCAGGGTGATGTGCAGTGTTAGTTTTCCACCACACATAGCGTTTTGCTTTTAGGCCAAAATGTTCAATTTTGGTCTCATCTGACTGGAGCACCTTCTTCCACATGTTTGTTGTGTCCCCCACATGGCTTCTCGCAAACTGCAAATGGGACTTCTTATGGCTTTCTTTCAACAATGGCTTTCTTCTTGCCACTCTTTCTTATAGGCCAGATTTGTGTAGTGAATGACTAATAGTTGTCCTGTGGACAGATTCTCCCACCTGAGCTATGGATCTCTGCAGCTCCTCCAGAGTTACCATGGACCTCTTGGCTGCTTCTCTGATTAATGCTCTCCTTGCTCGGCCTGTCAGTTTAGATGGACATCCATGACTTGGTAGGTTTTCAGTTGTGCCATACTGTTTTTTATTTTCAGATGAAGGATTGAACAGTGCTTTATGAGATGATCAAAGCTTGGGATATTTTTTTATAACCTAACCCTGCATTTAACTTCTCCACAACTTTATTCCTGGCCTGTCTGGTGTGTTCCTTGGCCTTCATAATGCGGTTTGTTCATTAAGGTTCTCTAACAAACCTATGAGGGCTTCACAGAACAGCTGTATACTGAGATTAAATTACACAGAGGTGGACTCGATTTACTTATAAGGTGACTTCTGAAGGCAACTGGTTTCATTCGATTTTAGTTATGGGTATTAGAGTAAAGGGGCTGAATAAAAATGCACGCCACAGTCTTCAGATATTTATTTGGAAAACATTTGGAAAACCATTTAGCCTGGTTTCACACATGTGCGGTGCGAATTGAAGCTCAGGTTTCACTGGGGAGATAACAATCTCCTGTTCAACGGATTCATTGCGTTTTTGCTCAGGATTAGAGAGCAGGGAGAGGGGGAGGGAGGGGGGGGGGGAGAGGGTGAGGTGTAGTGAGGAGAAAGAGAAAATCCTTGTTCAGAACGCAATGCATCTGCGAATCAGATGCGTTCCCATAGGAGATAATAGGCTTGTAGTTCGCACCGCAATGCCCAAAAAACGCACACGTTTTTGTGCAATGCGCAGTGCGAATGCAACGCACATATGTGAACCAGATACATTCATATGAATGTATTTTAAAATGTCCTGCGAATTAGATGCGGTGTAAGCCGCATCTAATTCGCATAGGTGTGAACCCGGGCTTAATGTTTTCCTTCCACTTTACAATTATGTGCCACTTTGTGTTGGTCTATCACATAAAATCCCAACAAAATACATTTACATTTTTGGTTGTAACATGACAACATTTGGAAAATTTCAAGGGGTATGAATACTTTTTCAAGGCACTGTAGATACATTTTATTTTACAATCCAAGCAATTAATGATACAAATAATAGTAACAAACTATTTAAAGTACCCGTATATGTAAACGTCACTTGTTTGCTACCCTTTAGTCTGTTAAATATACAGTTGTAAGCGTTTTGGTAAATTAGTTTGATAAATGCAAAAAAAACACCCTTTGATTATTCAACATTCAGAACTGTACTGTGCACGCTTATTAAAAGAGGTTGTAAAGGTAAAGTTTTTTATCTTAATGCTTTCTCTGCATTTAAGCATAACTATAGGCAAAACTTTTTTTTTTTTTCAGGTTTTGGATATGGTGGAGAGGAATTAGAACACTTGTCAGTTTTTATTGCTGTATGTGCCTCCATTAAAGCGGAGTTCCGCCAGAATTTTTTTTTTTACAGTTAGCAGCTACAAATACTGCAGCTGCTGACTTTTAAAATAAGGACCTCACTCACCTGTCCAGGGCGCCCGCGATGTCCTCACCCGAAGCCGACCTGTCCCTCGGCTCCGGGTGCAGACTCCGACATCTTCAGTAAGTGAATCAGGAAGTGAAGCCTTGCGGCTTCACAGCCTGGTTCCCTACTGCGCATACACAACTTCTGAGTGGTCTCTGCTGATTTCTGGGACCTGTGTTTCTCCCAGAAGACAGGGGGGGCGGAGGAGGGGTCGGACATGGCGCTCTTTCGCCGGAAGTGGGAGCAAATACCTGTATTAGACCCCCTGAAAGGTGCCAAACATGATACCGGAGGGCGGGAGGAACAGGATCAGCGGAAGTTCCATTTCTGGGTGGAACTCCGCTTTAAGGAGATTCCACCTCTCTATTTTTCCTATTTACTATTATCATTGAAAGTGAAAGAGTGAAAGTAAAAGAAAATGCCTAAATTTGGGTTGTCCCTAGAAAAGTAATAGAGGGGAAATCTTCCAATGGTGACACTAGTTCTGGTGACCTGGGGGTCCCTAGGGATTTCTCTTAATTTGCAGGGATTTCCTCTCACTCCCTATTTGGCTTTAGGAAGCCTGCTATACCCCATTTCAGAGCTCCTCTCAGCGATCACATGATCGGCTGGCTTTCTTCTCTCCCCGTCTGATAGATGCAGCAGGCGGGGCTGAGTTTCCCCCGCTGACATCACTCGGGAAAAGAGAGGAGAGAGAGAGCCAGCCGATCATGTGATCGCTGAGAAGAGCTGGGAAATTAGGTGTAGCAGACTTTTTTTTTATAAATCACTCACACAGGGGCACACAGGATTAGAACACAAAGTGGATGGTATGAAGATGTGAAAGTTATCTGAGCAGCAGGAGCTGGGGGGGGGGGGGGGCAGGCACTGTCACAAGCTGACAGGCAGAGAGGGGAGGGGGAGAGCACAGAGGAGACAGATAGCAGGCTGCAGATGACGGAGACACGTACGGATGTGTCAGGACTCAGCAGCCCTGATATATCAGAGTCAGCGTAAAGGGGAAGGTATAGCCAGGCAGGATCAGCCAGGTATTACAGGTGTTACAGGGGGGCAAATGACACAGCACAAGCACTGTGCTGTATAAAATGCTTTAGAGGAACAGGATTTTTTTTTTGGGGTTAACAAACGCTTCACAGTATAAAACCTTTTAATAGTAGCTCCCCCCTGTCCCCCCTAAATATTCCTGAAAAAAATTCCAAGCTCAACTTACCAACCAGCCTGCAACCAACCAAATTATCCTGTCTAACAGTATGCGTTAAAAACAGGGATTTAGTTTGCACACATTTGCAAATACATGCGTAAGCTATGAAGCCCCATTAAGGCACCTCAGTATTTTCTGTAGACCTATCTCTAAGAGCGGGTTCACACTGGGACGGCTTGTCAGGCGACTTAGCCGCCTGACAAGTTGCATTCCGTTCTGTACAATGGAACCGTTCTAATAGGAGCGACTCAAGTCGCTCCGACTTAGAAAAAGGTTCCTGTACTACTTTGGTTGCGACTTGAGGCGACTTGCATTGACTTCTATATAGAAGCCGTTTTGCAAGTCTCCGCTGCTGTTGTGTGCAGGTCGCTTGAGGCAGTCGCGCTGCAAGTCGTGCTGCCTCAGTGTGAACCGGCTCTAAGTGTTTTTAACGCATACTGTTAGACAGGATAACTTGGTTGGTTATAGACTGGTAGGTAGGGATGAGCTTCGAGTTCGAGTCGAACTCATGTTCGACTCGAACATTGGCTGTTCGCAAGTTCACCGAACAGCGAACAATTTGGGGTGTTCGCGGCAAATTCGAATGCCGCGGAACACCCTTTAAAAGTCTATGGGAGAAATCAAAAGTGCTAATTTTAAAGGCTAATATGCAAGTTATTGTCATAAAAAGTGTTTGGGGACCTGGGTCCTGCCCCAGGGGACATGGATCAATGCAAAAAAAAGTTTTAAAAACGGCCGTTTTTTCAGGAGCAGTGATTTTAATAATACTTAAAGTCAATCAATAAAAGTGTAATATCCCTTTAAATTTCGTACCTGGGGGGTGTCTATAGTGTGCCTGTAAAGGGGCGCATGTTTCCTGTGTTTAGAACAGTCTGACAGCAAAATGACATTTTGAAGGAAAAAACTCATTTAAAACTACCCGCGGCTATTGCATTGCCGACAATACACATAGAAGTTCATTGATAAAAACGGCATGGGAATTCCCCAAAGGGGAACCCCGAACCAAAATTAAAAAAAAAAAATGACGTGGGGGTCCCCCTAAATTCCATACCAGGCCCTTCAGGTCTGGTATGGATATTAAGGGGAACCCCGGCCAAAATTTAAAAAAAAAAATGACGTGGGGTTCCCCCTAAATTCCATACCAGACCCTTCAGGTCTGGTATGGATTTTAAGGGGAACCCCGCGCCAAAAAAAAAAAAAAAAAACGGCGTGGGGTCCCCCCAAAAATCCATACCAGACCCTTATCCGAGCACGCAACCTGGCAGGCCGCAGGAAAAGAGGGGGGGACAAGAGTGCGGCCCCCCCTCCCTCCTGAACCGTACCAGGCCACATGCCCTCAACATTGGGAGGGTGCTTTGGGGTAGCCCCCCAAAACACCTTGTCCCCATGTTGATGAGGACAAGGGCCTCATCCCCACAACCCTGGCCGGTGGTTGTGGGGGTCTGCGGGCGGGGGGCTTATCGGAATCTGGAAGCCCCCTTTAACAAGGTGACCCCCAGATCCCGGCCCCCCCCCCTGTGTGAAATGGTAAGGGGGTACATAAGTACCCCTACCATTTCACGAAAAAAGTGTCAAAAATGTTAAAAATGACAAGAGACAGTTTTTGACAATTCCTTTATTTAAATGCTTCTTCTTTCTTCTATCTTGCTTCATCTTCTGGTTCTTCTGGCTCTTCTGGTTCTTCTGGTTCTTCCTCCGGCGTTCTCGTCCAGCATCTCCTCCGCGGCGTCTTCTGTCTTCTTCTCCTCGGGCCGCTCCGCACCCATGGCATGGGGGGGAGGCTCCCGCTCTTCTCTTCTTCTCTTCTTCTTTTCTTCTTTTCTTCTTTTCTTACCATTTCACACAGGGGGGGGGCCGGGATCTGGGGGTCACCTTGTTAAAGGGGGCTTCCAGATTCCGATAAGCCCCCCGCCCGCAGACCCCCACAACCACCGGCCAGGGTTGTGGGGATGAGGCCCTTGTCCTCATCAACATGGGGACAAGGTGTTTTGGGGGGCTACCCCAAAGCACCCTCCCAATGTTGAGGGCATGTGGCCTGGTACGGTTCAGGAGGGAGGGGGGGCCGCACTCTCGTCCCCCCCTCTTTTCCTGCGGCCTGCCAGGTTGCGTGCTCGGATAAGGGTCTGGTATGGATTTTTGGGGGGACCCCACGCCGTTTTTTTTTTTTTTTTTTGGCGCGGGGTTCCCCTTAAAATCCATACCAGACCTGAAGGGTCTGGTATGGAATTTAGGGGGAACCCCACGTCATTTTTTTTTTAAATTTTGGCCGGGGTTCCCCTTAATATCCATACCAGACCTGAAGGGCCTGGTATGGAATTTAGGGGGACCCCCACGTCATTTTTTTTTTTTAATTTTGGTTCGGGGTTCCCCTTTGGGGAATTCCCATGCCGTTTTTATCAATGAACTTCTATGTGTATTGTCGGCAATGCAATAGCCGCGGGTAGTTTTAAATGAGTTTTTTCCTTCAAAATGTCATTTTGCTGTCAGATTGTTCTAAACACAGGAAACATGCGCCCCTTTACAGGCACACTATAGACACCCCCCAGGTACGAAATTTAAAGGGATATTACACTTTTATTGTTTGACTTTAAGCATTATTAAAATCACTGCTCCTGAAAAAACGGCCGTTTTTAAAACTTTTTTTTGCATTGATCCATGTCCCCTGGAGCAGGACCCAGGTCCCCAAACACTTTTTATGACAATAACTTGCATATAAGCCTTGAAAATTAGCACTTTTGATTATTCATGTTCGTGTCCCATAGACTTTAACGGTGTTCGCATGTTCGAACGAACTTTTTTCCTGTTCGCATGTTCTGGTGCGAACCGAACAGGGGGGTGTTCGGCTCATCCCTACTGGTAGGTAAGTTGAGCTTGGAATTTCTTTGGTTTTGTTTTGCCCCTAAATACTCACCTGAACCCAATCTCAATCCAGCACTGAGCATGTCTGCAGCAGCTCTTCTCCCCTCTCCCATATCTCACAGTCTTGGCTGACAGCAGCGGAAGCCATTGGCTCCCGCTGCTGTCAGTCAAAACCTGTGAGTTTAGGGGTGGGGCTGAGCCAGGCTGTGTGTCTGAATAAACACAAACAGCCCAGCTCAGGCTCGAGCACACACGAGTTCCCCCATGAGAAGGGGCTACCTATAGGCACAGTGGGTGGGGGAGAGAGCCCGGCGGAGGGACCCCAGAAGTCTAGGATCGGGTCTGCTCTGTGCAAAACCATTGCACAGAGCAGGTAAGTATGGCATGTTGGTTATTTTAATACAAAAACATTTAAAGTTTTAAAATCACTTTAACTATCTAAAGGAGTCTGGAACATGATTGGCTGGCTGTACATTTGCCCCACCCACCAGATATAGAGGAAGACTGTGATTGGCTGGTGGGAATTACTCCTCCCACTGGGCCCAATGGGAGAACACAAGATGGCTAGAGCTAGGGAGGACAGCTGGGACACAGTATGAGCAGGTGTTTGTGTCCAGAGCCATACAGGGAAATCGGTGCTCACAGCTGTCCCTAGTGCCGCACCGATCATTCCCAGCTGTTCCCTATGTTCTTCTCCTCTGGCCCTCCATGGTGTTCTCCTCCTCGTCTGCCCATGTATGCTCCTTTGGCCACTCCTCTGGACCTCATGTCCTTCTCCGGCCCCCTGTCCTCCTCCTCCGGCCCCCTGTGTGCTCCTCCTCCACCCCCCTCATCCCCCGCAGCCACTGCCCCTCCTCTCCCGCTAGCTGCTGGGGGAATGTCAGGATGGAGACTGCAGGAAGGAGTCGGTAAATATGTAATTTACTGGCCCCTTCCTTTTCTGAATTGGACACAGTGAGCGATCCCTAGTGATCACTCCTGTGTCCCGTGATAACTGAGCAGAGTAGCCTGTGTTTACTCTGCTTCAGTTTATGAATGGACAGGAGCCTCTTTCTCCTGTTCATTCATTTGCAATGCTGAGGCTGCTGAGAAAGGGACTGGGGAATCTCTGTCCTCAGTAATTTTCTCTGTCTCAAAGGGGAGATGTCGGGGGTCTGTTTTTCTCACCAAACTCACCAACAGGGCTGATTAAAAAAATTGCAATAAATATAAAAAAATACATTTGTAAAACAAAATTATACAAAATAAAATTGAAAAAAAATTATAAAATATAAAACTACTGACATTACTACCCCCCCCCGCGCGCCCTACCGACACTGTCCACTGCCGCAACACCCTCCCCCAAAAAGCATTGTGATTTTTTTTTTTTTTTTTAAACAAATTAAATTGTACAAAAATAAATACATAAAAAACTACTGACACTGTCCACTGCCCTACTGACACCATCCACTGCCCCATACACCCCCCCCAACCCTCTTCCCCAGAAGCACTGTGAAAAAAAAAATTAAATATTTAAAAAAAAATAATGAACAACAAAATTGTAAAAAATAATAGATAAAACAATAAAAACAAAACACTACTGACAATGTCCACTGCACTACTGACACTGTCCAACCATTGTGAAAAAAATAATACAAAAATTGTAAAAAGCTATAAAAATTTAAAAATTCTGACACTGTCTATTGCTCTACTGACACCTTCCACCGCCCTACTGGCACCATCCAATGGCCCCCTAAAAGCATTTTGAAAAAATAAAAATAAAAAACTAAATAGTAAAAAAAAAATAATAATATAAATAAATACTGACACCATCCACTGCCCTACTGACACCATCCTGCACATACTACCCACCACTGTACACTCCTCACCTGCACATTATACCCACCTACATACACTCCTCACTCCTCTCCTGTACATACTACCCACCTCCATACACTCCACACTGCTCTCCTGCACATACTACCTACCTCCATACACTCAGCACTCCTCTCCTGCACATACTACCCACCTCCATACAGTCAGCACTCCTCTCCTGCACGTAATACCCACCACTATACACTCCATACTCCTCTTCTGCACATACTACCCATTTAACATTACTGCATTCTGCACCATGTAAGTCATCTCAGACTCTATTAAACCACACCCCCTTTAAGCCATGCCCAATATTTAGCGCAATTTAAGCAATGCACCACATTTCTTTTATCAATGCCTAGGGCCCACTTTTTATCTTGCACACGGGTCCACTCATTTCATGATACACCCCTGGTGAGAATACATTAAGACTTGCCTTTACTGATTTGTTTAGTGCCTGTTTCTTGATATAGTACCACAACTGCGGATCGGGTATTGCCTTCTGTCATTTTCTGTGATATTGTATGCTCAACCTAGTGCATCAAAGGAGCTGAAGTTCTTCAGGAGGTCGAGGCATGGAACAGAGGACCCATTCTAACCAGTGTCCTCTATGGGGGTAGTACTTTTTTATACCAGGAGTATGAACTGTTTCTTTATTCTTGCTTGGCTGTTGAACAAGCTCAATAAAGACTGTCACTTTTACAAGCAGATCGTTGGTGATCTCGAGTACCCATATTACAACTAGAAAAGCATTACTTGTCCATTCACTAGCTGAAGAGATTCCAGATGATCATTTGAAGAAAATGCTTCCACGTACATTTAACCACCTGATGTCCATAAGGCTGCTTATATACTGCTTCAAGTGGTTAAACCAAGCCTCTTGGTGTCTCTTTTTAGTCAGCAATCTGCTTTTCAAATAAAGTGTTTTGGGCATCCCTACTGCCACTTTTTATAGTACTGATAATGGAGCAATCAATCTGCAGAGGACCGTGAACAGTAAATCAGCAAATGTTTTCAAGAAACAGACAGCTTGAAATGTAAATATATGCAGTTTTCTTTTTGCAAGTATGTTTTACATACAAATTATAGTGTGCGTACAGGGTCAGTAAAAGTACTATTTAGTACAGTTTCTTTGTATCTTTTTCTTTTGTCCGAAAACAACTTTATTATAATGTCAAATTTACAAGTACAATCCCAGTTAGCGGTAACAGTGGAGCTGAAGAGTGTTACATCTTCTCCAGGCAGCACTACGAGAGCTACCAATGGTAAGATGGAACGTGCGGCCTTTGCCAAGACAACGACTCTTTCTGTCAGCAGATGTCAGCCCATGCCTCTCCCTGTTTTTGTGCACAGCTTTTGTTTCCATTAGGTGTCTGGATTGTGTCTGCTGGCCTCGTGGAAAGAGTCAATGAGGATGATCTCAAAGAACTTATAGGTGGAGCCTTCACCCACCCAGTAGGAGTTAAGAACTCTCAGTCCTCCACAGTGACAGCCAGCACGCTCCTCACCAAAAGACTGCAGGCTTTGAGAAGAACTTGATCTTGGTAACACCATGGTGCACTGGTTTGCCATAGGTCACACCCTTAGGCACTGGGAGCTTGGATCCACCACAGTGAACTCTGACACATCAGATGAAATACCCTTGCTTGGCCTTGTGGTCTAGCCTATGAGCTTTGTCTGGGTGATTGGGACATGTTGGGTGATGGAGAGAAAAAAGTTGGCGATACTATCAGCAGGGGACACGCAGGAGAAATTGCATAACTTCCTCCATAGCTCTTGCATGTACTTGTAGGCGCCCATGCTGACTTACGCTGATGGCTCAGCAGCCGGAAAGCAAGTTTCTTTATATCCTGAGGAATCTGAGTCAATAGCTCAATTTTTGGCTGTATGCTAGCTATAAACTGGTATTTTGGGACAGTTGGCCACTTTGACCTAAAGAAGTGATTTGCATGACTCTAGCCAAAGGCTTAAAAAATAAATAAACAGCTTACGTTTTAGATTTGTTTCAGAATTAAATGTTTTTAGAAAGGCTTTGCTGTATAGATTGTTTCATTGTAATTGATGAATAGACTGTGTAGGCAAAAATTACTATAAAGACAAATTTGGGTACTTTTATTTGTTGTATTTTAAAAATATATGTTTAGTTTATATAAATATTTCACAGGATTAAACAGTTTTTTTATCTGACTGTAGTTTAGCTTTAAATGGACTTTGCTTTTGAGCAACTAAAATAATTTTAAAGTGTGTGTAAAACCTAAAAATTAACCTCTCTTTTTTGCTCCCTTTCAGCCTCCTAAATATACCATTGAATGTGTTTTGTTAGGAGAGACATGGTCTGGCCATAAGAAGGTGTAGTGGTTTCCACTCGTGCCATCAACACCACAGAACCTCTCTGCAACCCAGGGACTTCCTAAACCCAAGAAGGGGTATATAGTGGCCTTCCTTACAGACCTGGGCACCCTGAGGCATAATGGAGAACCCAAGATTGTGGCGGAAAAATCACATGACCGAGGTGGAGAAGGTTCCAGCAAATCTCATGGGGCTGGAGCTCCTTCACTGTCTGAGTACAGTGAATTTTGTTCTCCCTCGCCATCATGCTTATACCTAAAATCGCCTGCCCACTCCCTTGGTGACACCCCAAAATCAACAGGCACTATAGATGGGCATCAACTAGCTGCCCCAAGATGGGATATTAAGCAAATCCTTAAAGATCTGAAAGTGTTTATTAAAAAATTATAAACAATTTACCAACAAAACATAACCAAGATTAAGATAAAGACCAAGATATGTGCTAATCCGAACATACAGGGTGTGGAGCTGCCGGGTGTAATCCACAAGTTGGCAATGTTTAAGGATGATATGCTTATATACGCCTCCTCTCTGCACACCACCTTACCAAACCTTCTCTCTCTCATGGGCAACTTTGCGACCATATCGGGTCTTCATATCAATCTATCAAAATCACAGGCCTTAAATGTTTCTTTACCTGATTCCCTCTATGAATCTTTGCGAGTGCAATTTCTATTCCAGTGAACATTTTTGCTACCATACTTAGGTGTTCATCTTACCTCTTCTTTTCACTCTCTATACGCCGCTAAGTATCCCTCTCTTATATCTTCTCTGAAATGCCTGCTAGACACTTGGGATATTCCCCAAATCTCATGGATGGGTCCTATCCACACCATCAAAATGTCCCTCCTTCCCAAGATACTATACCCATTTAGGGTTCTTCTTATCCCTGTTCCCCCCCATGTCCTCCGCATCTTGCAACGTCGTATATTGAAGTTTATCTAGGATAGAACCAAACAGCAGCTTAATATATCCCTTCTGTACACTCTGAAAATTAGGGAAGGATTGGGAGTTCCCAATATTGCCCATTATTACAAAGCAGCCCAGATTTCTCCCATTGTCCAACTACACATTGGTAATTTGGATTCCCATGGACCCTTATAGATGTCTAGGATACCAACCCAATTCCGCTTTCTTCCATACCATACAGTAGGTGACCGCAATATTGTGTCAATCTCGCTGCTGTTATGGGCGAGATTTGACACCTACGAGCCCTGTCGCGGGAGCCAGCGCCGAGCTGGCTCACTAATCGGGAAAGGAAAACAGTTTTTTTCCTTTTGCAATGAGTGACGGTCAGTGCTGACAGCTGTCTGGTATGAATCATGAGGGGGAACGCCGCGCCAAATTTTAAATAAAAAATCGGCATGGGTTCCCCCCCAGGGGCATACCAGGCCCTTAGGTCCGGTATGGATTTAAAGGGGAACACCCTATGCCGAAAAAACGGCGTGGAGTCCCCCCAAAATCCATACCAGACCCTTATCCGAGCACGCAGCCTGGCCAGTCAGGAAAGGGGGTGGGGACGAGCGAGCGCCCCCCCGAACCGTACCAGGCCGCATGCCCTCAAAATGGGGGGGTGGGCACTTTCTTATGATGTTGACACAGCGCTCTCTCCTGCTGTAATGCTGTGTGAGCGGTGCGCAATGACTTATATAAGCATGGGGTGTGGTCACCGGGTGACCCCGTCCCTTATGATGTCACAGTCCCATCATGCCCCGGGACTGTGATGTCATAAGGGGGCGGGGTCACGCCCCATGCCTATATAAGTCATCGCGCACTGCTCACACAGCATTTCAGTGGGAGAGAGCGTCGTGTCAACATCGGAATAAGAGAAGAAGGAACAAGACAGCGAAGAAGACCGGGCCACTGCTAGCAAAAGAGCCAGCAAAAGAGCAGAAGATAGCGGAGGAGCCCAGAAGAAGATCCAGAGAGCGGGAGAAGAACCGGACACCGGGAGAAGAGGCCGGACACCAGGAGAGGAGGCCAGAGAGAGCGGAGAAGTCAGAAGAAGACCCCCGAAGTTGGAAGAAGACCACCGGAGCTGACTAATAAATTACTTTAAAAAACTGTGTAGTGTGTTCTTTTATTGACACTTTTTTCATAGGTGAATGGGTAGGGGTACGATGTACCCCATACTCATTCACATAGGGTGGGGGGCCTGGGATCTGGGGCCCCCCTTATTAAAGGGGGCTCCCGGATTCAGATAAGCCCTCCACCCTCAGACAACAACAACCAACAGCCAGGATTGTCGGGAAGAGGCCCTTGTCCTCATCAACATGGGGACAAGGTGTATTGGGGACAAAGCGCCCACCCCCCATGTTGAGGGCATGCGGCCTGGTACGGTTCAGGAGGGGGGGCGCTCGCTCATCCCCACCCCCTTTCCTGACCGGCTGGGCTGCGTGCTCGGATAAGGGTCTGGTATGGATTTTGGGGGGACCCCAACGCCGTTTTTTTGGCGTAGGGGGTTCCCCTTAAAATCCATACTGAACCTAGGGGCCTGGTATGCCCATGGGGGGGAACCCATGCCAGTTTATTATTTAAAATTTGGCGCGGCGCTCCCCCTCATGATTCATACCAGACAGCTGTCAGCACTGCCCGTTGCTCATCGCGAAAGGAAAAAAGTTTTCCTTTCCCGATGAGCGAGCCAGCGCGACATGCACAGTACCCTGTCGCTGAGAACCAGCATGATGGGATCGCGCTGAAAACACAATTTCACGGTCAGGTACTGTAGGTTCCTACCGTGCACCTCCCTAAATCTCCCAACCCGATTTTGGCCCATCTTGGTCTGGGATTCTATTAAATACTCTGCATGTCTGATATCCCCCACCTCCCACTTTTACCACTGCTCAACTGTCCTTTGTTTCCACCTGCCTTGGAGAACCCTCAAAGTTTTCAGTGGTGGAAGCACAAGGGTCTCACCATGGATCGTTCACTGCTTACGGCAAGAGGAATCTGTTCATACCAATCCTTACAGGAACCTTGGGAGATCCCTGAATCAGAACGTTTTCAATATATACAAATTTGTCACTTTTTGGAGTCTCTAACCAAACATCATGAACACCCATTATTGTCCACCACCTTCGAGACCAGATTTTGAATCAACCCTACCAACCAGGGTCTGATCTCTTTGTTATATTCCTCTATATTGAAAAATACTGGATTGCAAACTCCCCTGTACTGTGACAAATGGGCAAAAAACCTTGGTTCTGCTCCACAGCCAGGAGACTGGTGTAAAATATTGGAGGCCCTGTTTAAAACTTCTCGCAATATCCTGGCTCTTAATAATTATTTCAAAGTTATGTCCCATTGGTATTTTACCCCAGCTAGGATTGCAAAATGTCTACCATCATACCCATCCAACTGCTTTCAAGATTGCCTAGATTTGGGTGATATGAAAAACATATGGTGGACCTGTCCCAAGATCCAGAGGTTATGGATTAGGGTATACGCTGTGGTCAATACGGTTCTTCATGTAAATTTACAGAAAGACCCATTGGAAGCACTTTTACATAAACCTATCACAGCTGTTACCCATCAGGAACATACCCTAATTACTCAGATTTTTATGGCAACAAAGCAAACTATAGCGCAATCATGGAAAACTCAACTTCTCAGCTTTGAAGAGGTTAAAAAACAGGTTCACAGTGATACTTACACATATAAATTTTAACAGACTTGGCAACCCTGGATAGACCACTTCCCTCTCAAATGAACTCCCGATTCCTAGAACTGTGAAAGTTCCATGTGGTACAGCCTAAAACCCCTGGGGTGCTCGATTTCCTCCCTTCTCCATTTCCCTTCCTCTTCCTTCTCTCCCTCTCTTTCTCCTTCTTTTATCCTCTTGCTGCTTGTCTTTACTTGCTTCCTCCCCTCTTTGTTGAGCTCCTGTAGGCTCTGGATGAACAGCGTAGGCCACGGCCGATTATTCCTCGAATATTACTCCTATTCCTCGAACCCCTGCCCTCCTTTTTTTCTTTTTTGTGCCAGGCCTTTTGCTCATATCCTTTATTTGGGTCACAGAATTGTTAGGATACCAGTGGTTTGGACTGCATGATATTGATTTGATTTCCTGGATGTTGTCTTTTTGCCAATTCTCTTGAACAAATTACCTTTATGTTACAGATGCTCAACTTGCTTCTAGAAATAGATATTTTGTAAGTCTTGCTTTATCTACATCATATTAGTCTATAAGGTTATTGCCGCTCTTACTTTGCATTTAGGGAGCAATATTTGTACAAGTCATATTGATGCTTTATGTTTCCACTTTGTTTATGTACTGCTTTTACTTCTCTTGTTTTATTGAAACATTGCAATCAATTTCAGTAAAAGAAGATAAAAACCAAGGAGATTGGTAACAAAGTTACTTACCACCTTTGAGACTAAATATGACAATATTGGTTAAACTAGATGAACTTGTGTCTTTTTTCAACCAGACTAACTATGTAACACTGTTCATTCCCTGCAGGTCCTTCGGGATTAAAAATAAAAAGACAGGATCATAGAATTGAGGAACTTCTTATGCAGTTCGATGATTATAAAATTAGGGGTTGCCGCTCAAACACAAGAACTAGAAAACTCCCTGAGGCCACTGAAATGAGAGATTTGCATGCCATGCTCACTGAACTCTTTAAACAAACCCTGGGCAATGCTACAGCACATACCACTGAAATAGATAGAGTTCATAGGGTTGAAAATTATATTGACAAGCCATGTGATGTCATCTGTAAGCTACACTTGCTTATTGATAAGGAAGCTATCATGAAAGTCAAGAAAAATAAACCCCTCTTTCATTTTGATGGATCTTGGTTATATTTCTTTCCAGATATACTGTATTCCACCATATGCATATGATGAGGTAAACCTGCTGGAGGTCCCAAAACAGGAAGCTGTACCCATTGATGGAACTATCTGTTTAAATTATCACCAACCATGTGGGAAAAATGAGATCTTGTCAAGTTTCTGAAGGCTGTGGACTTGCCCGAGATTAATATTCCAGATTGAAGGTAAATAGACATAATGCTAAAACCACAGCCGAAGAAGGAATGGGAGGTGGTGAGAAACCAGGGGAGCAGGATATCAAGATTGTGATGAGTGCAGGCCCATCCAGCAAACACAGTCATCAGCTTGAAGGAATCCATCTACCTACAGGAATTTGGTAGGGTTCAGTGAGATTTTTCCAGTGAGTATGCTTGGTGTGAAAAAAATGTAACTGCTTACTTCAGCTGCAGGGAAGTTCATGTCCATTGGACAATATCACAGACTGCTGTTTCCAGCATAATGAAAACTCCCTACAGTTCTCAGTGACCACTCCGTAGATTGGATTATTTCAACCCACACTATTTGGTGTACGAGTGTTGTCTGGTTGGTCCTTGCTTGAAGAGGAAATGGTATTGTCAGGGTGATAACCGTAGGATGGGTAATTCTGCCAGTATTCCTCATGGTGGCGCCCTTCTGCCTATTTAAGCCTGCTGCTGGTGCATGCTGGTTGCTGGATTATCATCAGCTTCCTGTGTTTTTTGTTCCTGTTGTGATACCTGCTTCATGTTACTACTCGGCTTGCCTGACTGCTCCAGTATTCCGCCTGCATTGACCCCGGCTTGGACCTGACTATTCTTCAGCTCCGCATCTGTACCTTGATCGTCCTCCTGTGTTTGACCCCTGGCTCGGCTACCCTCTCTGTTCCTGATTATCCTGCTGTACCTCACCTTGGACTGATTCCTGTGCTGAATGACCATTGGCCTGGCTCTGACTCTGCTCCTGGTTGCTCCACGGCTCCATACCTGGAATCCCTCTTTGCACGGTTGCCCTTCAACCTTACCAGCGCACCCCAGCAGCTCCCTGCTATCTGCTGCTCAGCAACAGCTCTCTGGCAACCCGTGCACCTTTGGGCACCGTACTCTCTGTCTCACTTACAGGGTTACCCTGCACTTAGCTGCAAGGGGCGCCCCCTCTGCAATCCGGCCTCACATCCAGGACTCTGACAGTATAATCCAGCCATGACTGAGGCCGGCGGAGGTGCATCCCCAATAGAGACTTTATGCCAACAGGCCGCTACCCTTACACGAGTGGTCCAAGTTCTTCAGGAAGGATACCTTCAATTAGAAGGAAAACTCCAACATTTTATGCTACCATCTGCCTTTTTGGATCCTGGTTCTTCCTCCACCAATCTCCCTGCTACGGCCTCTTCAGTACTGACTTTGCCCCCAGAGCCGCGGGTACCTACCCCTGAACGTTTCTCTGGAGACCGGCAGAAATTCAGATCCTTCAAGAATGCCTGCCTGTTATATCTGGCTCTGCAACCCCATACCTTTTCCACTGAGACTGTCAAAGTTGGCTTTCTTATCTCCCTGCTGACCAATGGACCCCAGGCATGGGCCCACAGGTTATGGGAACGGAAGGACCCAGCTACTAGTTCAGTGGAAACGTTCTTTACGGCCTTGTCGCAATTGTATGAAGACCCCCAGCGTACAGCCACCGCTGAGGCCGCTCTGCATTCTCTTCAACAGAAATGGCGCCCGGTGGAAGACTATACTGTGGACTTCTGCCGGTGGTCTGCCGATACAGACTGGAATGAGGCTGCGTTGAAATACCAGTTTTGCCTGGGGCTTTCTGAATCCATTAAGGATGAGTTGGCCAGGGTCGGCATCCCTGCTACCCTCGAGGGGCTCATTTAACTATCCATCCAGTTGGATAGACGCTTTCGGGAGCACCAGGCTGAACGTTCTAAGACTCCCAAAGTGCTGGTACCAGAGATCGGCACTATGCCCGTTGGTTTGGTGCGATCCGCACTGTCTCCTGAGGAAAAACAGCGTCAGCGTCAAGCCAATCTCTGTCTCTATTGTGGCTGAAAGGGACATTTCCTGAGCAACTGCCCCATAAGGCCCAGCAAGGTACCCAAGAACTCTCCAGTGTACTTCCAGATGTCTGGAACTTCCACTTCTCACCTTATCCTTTCCTTTCATGCTACAGTTGGCCGACAAGGGGGTTCAGCTTCAGGCCATAGTCGACTCCGGGGCATGCAGTTGTTTCTTGGACTTGGACTTAGCAGTAAAGCTCGGTCTGGCCCTACTTCCCAAGAAACGTAGATTGGAAGTGCTCCTGCCTGATGGCACCCTGCCTAGTTCCGGTCCTGTGACACAAGAGACTGTTCCTCTTTTGGTTACTACTCCTGATGGCCATCAGGAATTCATATGTTTCGACATTCTAAGCTCACCTATGTTCCCCGTCATCTTGGGTACCCCATGGCTCCAAGCCCACAACCCCCAGATCAACTGGATCAGGAAAGAAATTTCATTCACTTCACCTTATTGCCTACAGCACTGTCTTGCCCCTGAAACCAGTAATGTAGCCAGTTGCCTGTCAGTTCAACCTGTACCTGTCAACAACCAGAGTATTCCACCGGCCTACCAGGAGTTTTCAGACGTCTTTGACAAGAAAAAGGCTGATGTCCTGCCACCACACCAGTCATACGATTGTCCAATTGAATTACTCCCAGGAGCCGAAATCCCATTCGGTCGCATATTCCCCCTCTCGGAGATGGAACTAGGAACATTGCGACAATACATTGATGAAAACCTGGAGAAAGGCTTCATCCGTTCCTCCTCTTCTCCTGCTGGAGCTTAGGGACAAATCCCTAAGACCATGTGTGGATTACAGGGAGCTCAATAAAATCACTATAAAAAAACGTTACCCTCTTCCTCTAGTTCCAGAACTTTTCCAGAGACTCCGTACTGCCCGAATATTTACTAAGCTTGACCTTCGAGGAGCCTACAATCTCGTTCGCATCCGAGAGGGTGACGAATGGAAGACAGCATTTAGAACTCGCTTTGGACATTTCGAGTACTTAGTGATGCCATTTGGATTGTGCAACCCCCCGGCCACATTCCAACATTTCGTAAACGATATCTTTCGAGAATTTCTGGATTACTTCGTCATCATCTACCTGGATGATATCCTGATATTTTCAACCACCCTGGAGCTCCATCGTACACATGTAAGGACAGTTCTGCACACTCTACGTAAGCACAAACTCTATCTAAAAGCAGAGAAGTGTGATTTCGAAAAGGAGTCAATACAATTCCTGGGGCTAATTATCTTCACTGGTGGTGTTGCTATGGACCCGCAGAAGGTGCAGGCAATCTTGGACTGGCCAACTCCATCAGATAAAAAGGGAGTACAAAGATTTGTGGGGTTTGCAAACTTTTATAGGAGGTTTATAAAGAACTTTTCCTCTATCATCTCACCAATCACCCAAGTTACCCGTTTACATACTCGGTTCCTGTGGTCTTCAGAAGCCCAATCAGCTTTTGATAAGCTCAAATCCCTCTTTACCTCCGCACCTATCCTGCAACATCCTGATCCGGTCCTCCCTTACATCTTAGAGGTTGATGCCTCTGAAGTTGCCACAGGGGCAGTCTTATCCCAATGTCAGGGTCCTAAGTCGTTACTCCATCCTGTGGCCTTCTCCTCGCGGAAGATGAGTCCGTCTGAAAGGAATCATGATGTGGGAGATCGAGAGCTCTTGGCTATTAAAACTGCCCTGGAGGAATGGCGGTACCTCCTTTAAGGTGCTCAGCATCCCATCCTGATATTCACGGATCACAGAAACCTGGAGTATCTTCGCACTGCTAAACGCTTGAGACCCCGACAAGCTCGATGGACCTTGTTTTTTGCCAGATTCAATTTTCATATCTCCTTCCGCCCGGGGTCTAAGAACGGGAAGGCCGATGCCTTGTCCCGGATGTTTCCTGACACTCCCGAAGAAATCACTCCTAGCACTATATTGTCTCCACAGAATTTTCTCATGATTCAAACCGACCTGAGTTTCTCATTGAAACAAGCTTCTTCCCAATGCTTTGAACCAGAAGCACTGTCTTTAAGAAACCAGGAAGGTTTTCTTTGGTATCAGAACAAAATTTTTGTTCCGCAGCAAGCCAGAGCCCAGTACTTCTCCAGTATTCCGCCTGCATTGACCCCGGCTTGGACCTGACTATTCTTCAGCTCCGCACATTTTGTATACAGGTGTGAGTAGTAGATAGTCATGAAGGGTTACCTTTGCCATTAAGAAGTCAAAGTCATATATGCACCTTAAAGGAGCATAGAATTGATGAATAGTGTAAATACAAAGGTGAACTAGAATACAAACCAACTGTAATCATAGAAAAATTTGAGTAAAATGTCCAAAGAGCATTATAAAGTAGACATTCACCAGCTATATGTACAATTAGTCAGACACTGTGGATATGGAATTGACCTATCCCGTACAAACCTTATCAAACTTGTCTGGAACCCCTCAAGGGATACTGGTTTTCTGAAGACATATCTGTTTGATACAGGTGCCTGGACTGCTTTGTATTGTTATGATTGCACAGAACACTCATGAGAGAGTCCCATCCTTGGTAATATGGTCAGCCTTGTCCCTTCAGCTCAGCCACTCTCTCTAGGAGAGACTGTGACTTCTCATACCTGAGGTTCAGAAATTTCTGTAAACTGTATTATTGTCAAGCCTCAGGTCAAAGATAGGATTGGCCACCCCACTCATTATCTACTTTTCACTACTACCACCCCAGAATGTAGGATGAACTTGCTCCTGTTTGGAGACCAGCCTAAGTGGTGGGCCAGGGTCCAAGAGTTTTATGACAAATCCAACATGGGAGTGGTTAGTCATTTGGTTACCTAATGTGTTGTTTGATCTGTTGCTTACCTGCCTGCTGTTAATCCAACTGAGTAAATTGCTGCTGGCTGCATGGGGACCATTGTTACATTTTGAGGAGTGCAGGAGGAAACATGGTCTGTGAGATCAGGATCCTCTGAGTGCCTGGGGATCCAAAAGAGGTATCCACTCACCCAGTACCAGGAAGCAGAAAGGAGAATTAGAAGCCACCAACGCTGTAACTGGTGACAGAAGCAGTGAGAGTAGCAGGAATACACATGCCCTGGACTCAAATGAACTTGTATCATATTAAACATTTTCTGACAAGATAGCTGAGACATTGTTACAAGTGTATGATGCCAGTGACTGTGTAGTGCAAAAGGGCACATCTTGATGTACCTACACTATGTACACATCATATCTTATGCCTGGTAACCATTTATTTTTGTTACAGATTTTTTGCTGTTAGAGGATTGTAATGAGATGAAATGGTTTCTGCAATATAGTTGTGTCCTTATTGATTGGGTACACAGAAGTGGTAGTGTATCTGAGTGGGGAGAGACTAATTCAGAAGGATGCTGGAACAAACTGTCTCTGCTATAAGCAACTGGTATTGTTTGTTTATGGATTTAAATAGGTTCATAGTGGAGAGAGACTGGAACTATATAACTAAGTGATAGTATTATACTGTGAGTGGATGTTTTGCTGAGTTGAAAGTTTATGTAGGAGGATACATTATTGCGGGTGAAAAAGGCTGCAGGAGATTTTGCACGCATTGTGTTACTGTAATAGCACATCGAGATCCTTGTGTCATATTGATACTGGTGTATGCCCTACTTTGACAGGCAGGTTCATACAGTTGATGTTATTTTAACAGAAGAAGTGAATATTATTGAGTATATTTAACCCTTGAGAGAGGATAGAACAAAGAACAATGCAGCGATACTCTAAGCTTGGGCTACAATATATTTCTTCCTGTTTGAGCTTAATTTTAATGATGACTAATTGATATGTTAATGCGCACAATGTAAACAATGGGTTAGGTCCCCCCCCCCCCGAGTTCAAATATGGGTTGAACTCAAGTGTCTTAAGGCTCATATAATAATGCTGCATGTGCCCACTTCATGGTAAAATCTTGTCTGCTTTTACTACTTTACCCTATCATACATTTGATCAATTTTTTTAAGCAACTCACCTGTAGGAAAATCAAAAGAAGACACCATAACTATCCATACCTAATGCCATTTCCAACTCAAATCACAACTGCTATACCCAGATAGGAGATGTGATATGCTGTGTTGGCAGTGGGATCTGGAATGCTGAGTTTGGGAGTTCGGGAGTGCCGATAGCCAGAGTCGCCTATGTGCAGAGCAGACTAATCGCTGTGTGTGACCAGATGTTGAGCTTCTGCTGTGGGGATTTACTATCTGCCGCTAGAAAGACCGAGCTCTTTAGGAACTGACCATGCAGCCATCTAGTAGCCTTATTACTGACTGAAGGCTTGACTGGGACTATTTTCATATGCACCAACAGGCCCCAACGGTAGCTGAAAAGAGTTAGGACCAAAGACCGATCCTTTACAGCTGCTACATAGAGACCTTTACCTATTGGCTATGCTAAGAGTTACCTCTCAAGGGACATTGCACCATATCCTAGCCATCCACCTAGAGTGCACTTTAGACTAGTTATAGTATTTTTATTCACATTGCAGTTAATGTTTATATGCGCTGCTTATTGCTTATTTCTGCTTATTTATGAGTTGATTCCAGTCTAGTAGTACAGAACTCTAACCTAAGTCACTTCGGCCTAGAGATCACATTATTTAGCAGTCTGTGACTGAATCTTTACTCTATGTGCACTGTTTCCTCTAACCCATACCAATGCATTTAGTTATTTTACCACAAAACGGTCTTGTGTTTATTTCCTGATACTAATTCACAGTTGAGCTAAAGGTATCCACACTTGTGTTCCTATAAATGCATGCAGTAACTTTCACCCAATTAGGTGTGCTAGAGGGGCTGTGGTTGTTCTTGTAATCGAGGCACAGAACAGAGAATTCAAATTACCAAGCAACTCCTTTGGGGGTAGCGCTACACTACCATGATTTATATAATATTAGAACCTTCCAAAGTGAAAGAGGAGATGAAAAATTATGGAGTCCTCCAGACTGACAGAGGAAATCTCTCAGGCTCTGGACCAGGAGATCACCGTGGAAGAGATATCCATGACTCTGAGATGAGATCAATGCCAGCAGGCATAAGCCTAGGTCCTGATGATCTTGCTAGGGCAAATTACCCTAAATTCTCACATTTACTGTTGGATCCATTGTACGCTTACATTAACTGTAATAACTCTCAGGGTGGGAGGGTGCCTCCAGAGGTCTTATTGGCTCATATTACCCTCATCCCTAAAGTTCGAAAAGATATTACCAAAACTATAGGCCCTATATCCCTCTTAAATGTGGACATGGACATTTTGGTCAGAATACTTGCAGACGGGCTTAAAGCGGTATTACATCGCCCCCCCTCCAAAAAAAAATGTTATATATCACAACTTACTATAAGTTGGTTGTTTTTCAACCTTTAAAGCTGAACTCTAAACACAAAAATTTTCATTTTTAATAGATACCAGGGATGTAAATCTACCCATACCCACCCTAAACAAGGGGAGGAAACAAGTAATGATCTCATTAAAAATTAAAACAAAACAATACAAAATACAAACAATTAAAAACATTGATTCACCTTGTATTGGCAGTTACAGTCAGGGAAAAAAGTATTTAATCCCCTGCTGATTTTGTACGCTTGCCCGCTGACAAAGAAATGATCAGTCTATAATTTTATTGGTAGGTTTATTTTACCAGTGAGAGACAGATTTACAACAAAAACATCCAGAAAAGCACATTTCAAAAAAGTTATAAATTGATTTGCATTTTAATGAGTGAAATAAGTATTTGACCCCTTCGCAAAACATGACTTTGTACTTGGTGGCAAAACCCTTGTTGGCAATCACAGAGGTTATACGTTTCTTGTAGTTAGCCACCAGGTTGTTTGTAGTGGGATGGTGTTTCATGGGGTCATAGGCAGCATTCTTTCTCCTCCAAACACGGCGAGTTGAGTTGATGCCAAAGAGCTTGTTTTTAGTCTCATCTGATCACAACACTTTCACCCAGTTCTCCTCTAAATCATTCAGATGTTCATTTGCAAACTTCAGACGGGCCTGTACATGTGCTTTCTTGAGCAGGGGGACCTTGCAGGCGCTGCAGGATTTTAGTTCTTCATGGCGTAATGTGCTACCAATTGTTTTCTTGGTGACTATGTTCCCAGCTGCATTGAGATCATTGGCAAGATTCTCCCGTGTAGTTCTGGGCTGATTCCTCACCGTTCTTATGATCATTGAAACTCCATGAGGTGACATCTTGCATGGACCCCCACACAGAGGGAGATTGACAGTTATGTTGTGTTTCTTCCATTTGCGAATAATCGCACCAACTGTTGTCACCCTCTCACCAAGCTGCTTGGCAATGGTCTTGTAGCCTATTCCAGGCTTGTGTAGGTCTACAATCTTGTCCCTGACATCCTTGGACAGCTCTTTGGTCTTGGCCATGATGGAAAGATTGGAGTCTGATTGATTGATTGCTTCTGTGGACAGGAGTCTTTTATACAGGTAACAAGCTGAGATTAGGAGCACTCCCTTTAAGAGAGTGCTCCTAATCTCAGCTTGTTACCTGTATAGAAGACACCTGGGAGCCAGAAATCTTGCTGCTTTATAGGGGATCAAATACTTATTTCACTCATTAAAATGCAAATCAATTTATAACTTTTTTGAAATGCGTTTTTCTGGATATTTTTGTTGTTATTCTGTCTCTCACTGTTAAAATAAAGCTACCATTTAAATTGTAGACTGATCATTTCTTTGTCAGTGGGCAAACAAAATCAGCAGGGGATCAAATATTTTTTTCCCTCACTGTACCTTGTATTGACATTTATGGCATCATGATAATGTTCTCCTATATGTGTTCTCAAAGGGCGTGTAGTGCAGCCCACATATTGCAAAGAATATGTTAGGCTTCATGTACACGGGACGGTTTTACAACCTCTCCTGAATGATTTAACTTGACAGATAGTAACCGATGTTTAAAACGTCCGTTTTGCCATGTTTACATGCCGCGTTTTTGCATTTACAAGCGGCATGTAAACGTGGCAAAACGGATGTTTTCAACATCGGTTACTATCAGTTTAGCGCTTGAAATGCCTGTAAACTCAGCTTCTGAATGCATTTTTTGCGTTCCAAAAAATGCCTCTAAACTCAACTGCCTAGAAACGACTGTAAACAACCCTGTGTAGATGGACAGATAAGATAACAGAGGAGAGTTCAGGGGCAGTTGAAGAAAATGCCCAACTGCTCCTAAATGTCTCTTTAGCAGCAACAATGTACATGAGACCTAATACATTGTACCAAGTAAAACACATATGAGGAACTGCAGTTGATATAATGTTTCATTTAAAACTGCTCACCAGTTACATAAGAAGTAAAGCGTTTTGTGGTCACATGTGCTCCACAATACCTGTATTAATGCCACAGCGATAGGAGCCTGGATATGAACGCCAGGTCCTACAGACCTCCTTGGTAGAAAAATAACTGGGGAAAAGCAAGGAACCCAATGCTGAGGTCCTGTGACTAGAGAAGCATCATCCATTTATTAATATGGAATGTAACTGTTTATCAGACTAGTGGATGGGAAGATTTCTATTGATGACAATCTCTCTATATTCAACAGAAAAAGTTGTAACAAAGGTAACTCTCCAACCCTTCCCTGCTGCTTTATGGCCAGATGTAGTCCACCTGTTCCTCCCTAATAGATCACATCTCCTTCCTTTAGATGCAATATCAATTCCCCTTCATATACACCAATCTAGGTAACTTTAAAGCCTCTGTTTAATGTTTTCATATTCAACATGAAATATTCCATCCAGAGAGCAGATTCTCCTGGCCCCGATGAACTGCACTATGGGAATGGATTTGGTATGATTAAGTCTGAGTTTCATACTATTCACTTCTAGCATAATATCCACTTGATTTGATTGTAGCCGTATTAGTGCAATTGTGGCAGAGAAAACTGAGTACTGTCCGTGATACTTTTTTTATTTGCACTAACATACAATTTTTCAGGACAACCTTTCGGGGTATGTCCCCTTCTTCAAGGTCCAAGCAGTACTGATTCACAAATTTTTAAGCAGAATGTTAAAGAAGAAAAAAAAAAAAAAGAGAACAACAAACACATACAAATCAATGGTAATAAAGACAGCAGCAGAGTTAGTGAGATAAGACAGAGGGAGAGATATGCTGCAGATAGTTGTAACATTATGCTCATAGGAAAATTATAGATTTAAATCATTACGGTAATGCACAAACTGTATCAAGGCAAAAGCAAATCATTGATATAGTGCCCAAACCAGCATATACCCTTCTTAAATGGGTGAGTGAGGAAGAAGACAAAAAGGCTCCTCCCACCATCCCATATAAAGCTTAGCCAAAGAGGGTGAAAAACGGACACCTATCAATGCACCACACTATTGTAAATAATACATGCCATCAAACCGAAAAAAATTATGCCTAACCAAAAATTCAACACTAAGCAACCAAAACTCACTATATTTTTCAAAGTGATATTGCAAAGCTCTAATTGCTAAAGAATGTGGTATTGATGGATTGTCAGGAGCCATGAATCAGACTGAGACAGAAGTGCAGTGAAAATCACACTTTTTAATAAAATGGTACAAACAGAGCAAACATAGTCAAAACATTCGCTAACCAGAGCGGGAAGTCGGAACAAGCCAGTGAAACAGGAATCCAGAGATCAGCATAGTAGAGGTAGTAAACAGGATCAGGAACCAGAAGGGAAGTCAGCCAGGCAAAAGTCTTTAACAGGAAAACACAGCAGAGACTATACGGATATGTTGACCAGGCGAAGGCACTGGAGATCTGATCCAGGCAGTTTAAATAGCCAGCAGGGCTAGCTGACAAGCAGGAAATGAAGACCAGGTGAGTCACTGTGGAATGAAGAGTACTGGCAATTAACCGACAACTGAGCACAGAGCTCTGAGAAGTACCCCCTCCTCAACAACCCCTCCCCCTCGGAGGACCACCAGGTTTGAGGGGAAAACATCTATGGAAAGCACGAAGGAGGACAGTAGCATGTATGTCCAAGACCTAAGAGCGTTCCTCTGGACCGTACCATTTCCAATGAACCAGGTACTGTATGCGCCCACGGAACCTACGGGAATCAATGATAGATTGTATTTCATACTCCTCATGGTTTTCAGCCTGAACTGAGTGAGGACTTGGTACCGAGGTGGTGAAGCTGTTGCATACCAAAGGTTTTAATAAGGAGACATGAAATACACATATTAGAAAGAAGATCTAAAACGTAAGCCACTGGATTAATCCTACAGAGAATATGGAAAGGCCCAATAAACCATGGTGCCACTTTCTGTGAGGGAACACAGAGTTGGAGGTTGCGAGATGACAACAAGACCCAGTCCCCAACTTGGTGGGAAGGTGAAGGTAGGCGTCCACGGTCAGTATGGAGTCTGTACCTATCATTGGCACGTCACAAGGACTCTTGGACCTGTACCCAATTGGAACAAAGACCATGGAGATGTTCCTCCAATGCAGGAATACTCTGAGGAACAAATGAGTCAGGCAACATGGATGGAAACCATAATTCGCCATGAATGGAGACAATCGGGAAGCGGTATTGCTGCCACTATTGTTAGCAAACGCTGCCCAAGGTAAGAGGTCTGACCAGTTGTTATGGTGGTCAGAAATGTAGCAGCTTAAAAACTGTGTAAAAACTGCTCCAAGGACTGGTTGGCTCATTCTGCAACCCCATTGGACTGCGAGTGATATGCAGAGGAGAAGGAAAGCTGAATTCCCAACTGTGCACAAAAGGCTCACCAAACCCTGGACACAAACTGGCTACCCCTGTCTGAGATGATAACCTTGGATAGCCCATGTAAGCGAAAGATCGAAAGATCTCCCGAGCAAAAATGGAAGCCAGTTCTTAGGATGTGGGCAACTTCTTAAGTGGAATACAATTAGACATGTTCAAGAACTGGTCAACCACCCATAAGGATAACTGTGTTACCCTGAGAGTTGGGTAACTCCAACAATAAACTCCATAGACAGATGGGTCCAAGACCTCTCTCCATTGGGTATGGGTTGTAGGAAGCCCACTGGAAGGTGTCGTGGTGTCTTACAGCACACACAGAACAAGCAGCTACGAAGGTGGCTACATCAGTTTGTAGACTAGGCCACCAGAATTGTTGGGAAATGTCCCAAATGAGTTGATTCTTCCCTGGGTGGCCAGCAGCCTTGGGAGAATGGTAAGTCTGAAGCATGCAGTGCAGAGACTCTCAGGGACAAATCAGCGGTCACAGGGTTTCTCAGGAGGAGAATGGATCTGAGCGGCAAGAATTCTGTCACTCAAAGGTGAAGTGAGACTGGTACGAACCATAACCAGAATACGACCGGGAGGTATGACAGGAACTGGAACCAACTCCATCTTGGAAGCGGAAGAAAACTGGCACGAGAAAGCATCAGCCCTTACATTCTAAGTACCGGGTAAGAATGAGACTACTTAATGGAGCTTGACAAGGAAAGTCCATCGTGCCCTTCTGGGAGAGAGGCGTATAGCCTCAGACAATAATGTTAGATTCTTATGGTCAGTCAGAATAAGAACCGACACAGTGGTACCTTCGAGGAGATGCCTCCATTCCTTAAGGGCTAAAATGATCGCTAACAACTCTCTGTCCCCAATCTCATAATTGCTTTCCACAGGAGACAATTTCTTGGAAAAGTAGCCACAAGGATGCATAGTGCTCTCAGAGGTAGGACGTTGAGACAGTAGGGCACCAACTCCAGTATCTGATCCATCAACCACAAGGATGAAAAGTGCCATAGGATCAGGATGTACCAACACAGGAGCAGAAACAAAGGAAGCCTTGAGACTCTCAAAGGCATTTGTGGAATCTGGATACAAATTCTGTGGGTTACCGTCCTTTCTGGTCATATCAGTCAGGGGTTTGACCAGAGACGTGAAGTCACAAATAAACTTCCGATAATAATTGGCAAAGCCAAGAAAACGTTGCAATGGACGTAAACCCATGGGTCGGGGCCACTGTAGAACTGCCGGAATTTTTTCTAGGCCCATCGAAAAACCAGCAGTGGAAATGACATAACCCAGGAATTTAACCTGTTCATGATGAA
The DNA here is from genome assembly GCF_042186555.1 of Aquarana catesbeiana. Lineage (NCBI taxonomy): Eukaryota > Metazoa > Chordata > Amphibia > Anura > Ranidae > Aquarana > Aquarana catesbeiana. The sequence continues at coordinate 203,496,637 of NC_133331.1, forward strand.
ACTTGCACTTCTTCAATTTACAATACAGGTTATTATCTCTCAGCCTCTGAAGCACACAGCAAACATCTGTGTGGTGGGTCTCTAGGGACTTGGAAAATATGAGGATATCATCGAGATAAACCACTACACATAGCTGCAACAAATCTCAAAGGACATTGTTGATAAATTCCTGGAAAACTGCTGGGGCGTTGCAAAGACCAAACGGCATTAAGAGGTAGTCATAATGGCCTGTTCTGGTATTAAACGCAGTTTTCCATTCATCGCCCTCCATGATCCTCACAAGATTGTATGCCCCTCTCAAATCAAGCTTCATGAAAACCGTTGCTCCCTTAAGGCGTTTAAATAACTCCGTAATCAACGGAATTGAATAAGCATTCTTAATCATGAAGCAATTGAGACCCCTATAATCAATACAAGGTCTCAGTTCACAACTCTTTTTTTTACAAAGAAGAATCCGACACCAGCAGGAGACGAGGATTTACGGATGAATCCTCGAGAAAGTGCATCAGCAACATACTCCTCCATGGCTTTGTCCTCCTAGACAGACAAAGGGTAAACCCAGCCACAAGGGGGTATGGCACCAGGTTGAAGGTCAATTGCGCAATCATACGACTGATGTGGAGGCAAACTACAGGCCTTCTCCTCCGCACAGAGACGTGTGAAACCCAACTGCAGGGGTTCTACTTCACTGGCAGACTCAGTACCAGGAGCCCTGGGAGTTGAGGGAGGCAAGGGTGGGACTGCAAAGCTCGGTGCCAAATGTACAGGAGGCTTCCGCAAGCACTCCTTAAAGGAAAGTCTCTCTCGGAGTCTGGAGACAATGAGAATGGCAAACGTGATCAACTTCTCCAGCTCAGAGGGTATGTCTCGGGCTGCTACCTCATCTTTGATGGTATCCGAGAGACCATAAGAAAAAGCAGCCACGAGGGCCTCGTTGTTCCAAGCAACCTCTGCTGCCAGAGTATGGAATTCAATGGAGTAATCAGCAACAGTTCTCATACTCTGTTTGATGGACATGAGGCTCTTGGCAGCAGAAGTGGAGCGTGCGGGAATGTCAAATACCCTTTTTAAGGAAGCCACAAACTCTTGGTAACTCAGCACAACAGGGTTTTGAGTCTCCCATAGAGGGTTTGCCCAGGCCAAGGCTCTCTCAGAAAGCAAAGAAATCACAAAGCCTACTTTGCTTCTCTCCATGGGAAATGCCTTGGGCAGCATCTCAAAGTATATCCCAACCTGGTTGACAAACCCTCTGCATTGAACTGGATCACCCTCAAATCGCTGAGGAAGTGGAGCAGAACTAGACATACCTCTTATAGAGGGAATATTCGAGATGGGTGCCTGCACAGAGTCTGGAGCAGCAGCAGGGATGGCCTGCAACACAGGTTGTACCAGAACTGCCTCAGTGGGAGGATCCAAGTGAGCAGTGTGAATCAGGAGTGTCTGTAACGCTATGGCAAACTGATCCATGCGGTGATCCTGCTCATCTAATCTGGAAAAAATATTACCAATAAGTGGATTGCCTGCATCTTCTGTCAGGAACCATAAATCAGACTGAGACGGAAGTGCAGTAAAAATCACACTTTTTAATAAAATGGTAAAATGGTACAAACATAGCAAACGTAGTCACAACATAGCCAGGGTTCGGTAACCAGAGTGGGTAGTCGGAACAGTGAAACAGGAATGCAGAGATCAGCATAGCAGAGGGCGTTATCAGGATCAGAAACCAGAAGGGAAGTCAGCCAGGCAAAAGTCTAACAGGAAAACACAGCAGAGATTATCCGGATATGTTGACCAGGCAAAGGCACAGGAGATCTGATCCAGGCAGTTTAAATAGCCAGCAGGGCTAGCTGACGAGACAGAAATGAAGACCAGGTGAGTCACTGTGGAATGAAGAGTACTGGCAATTAACCAACAGCTGAGCACAGAGCTCTGGGAAGGAAGGACTGAGCCCAGCCCTGACACGAATATAATGCACATGCATCCAAAGAGTTTGGAAGCCCAGTGTAAATATTACATTGGTAACAGGACAATGCTCATGTCCTTGATATAACCCAGGAGTCACACTACCAATGGTTGCAAATATATATAAACCTACTCCCCTAGATGTTACATCAGTGAGATGATACCTGCCACAACCGCGCGACCCTATACAGGGTCACTCAATATGTGGATTTTGGGGAGATGGTAAAAGACAGGAGTAACAGGGTCTTCAACCAACAGATACTCCACTGTTTTAGGGCTCAAAATGCATGTTTCTTTACCCATGTTAATCAAATTAGTAAGTAGAGAACTAAAATCTTGAGTAGGATTCTATTTGAGAGGGGAATAAATGAAGGAGTTGCAAAGCTGTCTCAAAGCCTCCGCCTTATACAGTAAAACCTTACCATCGTCATCAAAATGCTTTCTTAGCAAAAGGTTTCTAATAAACATATTAAGATCCAACAAAGTAGAAACTACATCAAAATGAATAGTGGAAGAGAAAAACAAACCCCAATACAACAGAGAAACCTTGTTATCAGTCAAAGAGATACCAGATAAGTTCCCCACATTTAATAGCTATTATGCTCAATCAGGGTGCAGTAAAAGCTGGTTGTTAAAGATCAGGGCCAAGAAGCCGGCTGCGGCGTCCTTAACAACCGATGCTGGCAATTGCAACTGTGAGTCAATCTAAATGTGATTTGACATGTTATTTTACTTTAGAAATGTCCGTTTTGCTGCAGCATGTTCTATACATGCTACAGATCTGCCACTTTACAGTCAGACTAAGGGGACTCCCGGGCACTATATTTAAAGGAATTTTTCTTTTTTATAGTTTCACTTTGAGCTTTATTAAAATCACTGCTCATGAAAAAACGATCCTTTTTTAAAAGCAAATTTGCATTGATACATGTCCCCCAGGGCAGTACCCGGACCCCCATACCTATTTTATGGCCAATTACTTGCTTATAAGCCTTCAAAATGGGTACTTTTGATTTCTTATGTTCGGCTCCCATAGACTTCAATGGAGTTTGGGGCAGAACTTTTCCCCTGTTTGGGAGTTCTGCCCATCTCTACCCTCAACTGCTTCTTAGTTTTAGGTCACGAAAAGACCCCTACTTTGTCAGGAAATGGTATAGAAATCTTGGTATTACCATGACTAATAACCAAAAAGCCAAAATATCAAGGCTCATCATACAACTTCTATTAGTTCTAAAGTACAGGAAACCTGTTATAAATTATACTGTAGTGATACAGGGTGCCAGTTTGCTTGGCAGGGATATATCCTGGTTTATCATCAAGCTGCTGGAAATGGTGTGGACAGCAAGGAACATAATATTATGGATCAGTATCTGCAAATAAGGTCCCCTGATACCCCACATGTGATGTTATTTCATGAGTTACCCACTTCTATCAAACTATATAAAAACTCCCCAGTACCCCATCTCCTAAATGTGCTATGACTTATACCCATTTTATGGAAAATTAACAAGGCTGTCTCAGTGGGGAAATGTCTTAATAAAATCAATGAGAGCATGGACAATGAATACCTTCTACAATATTGGGTTGTATGGATCCAGTTCACGTCCTCTGGAAAGTTTGAGGAACTTAATACTCTTCAAAATAAATTGTAAAACCAGACTCACACTTATATAATATATACATTTCATAAGTAGATGAAGACACACGTTGGATGGTTGTTATTTGTTTGTACATTTAATGATTTTAAATTGTTAAAAAGGCAGAATGCAAGTAGATTTTGTATAGCAGAATCAGTCACTAGACATTAATGGTACAGCAGGCTTTAACATTATGGATTATCACTCAATCCATGTTGGCATGATAAACAGGAGCGCTATTTTAACAGCAATAATCCAGCATTTAGTGATGTATGAAGTGACCATTTTTCCTATCTAAACTTGGTGTGAAAATTATTGTACTGTTTTAGGCCTTGTTCACATGGGTGTACTTAGGTATACACACATTTAGGGCTGTGTTTTGCCTGCTCAGGATGCACAGTTGTTTATTGCATCCATGTGCAGTCACATTCATGTCAACTGGGAAGCAGAAGCACATGTCCCAATTTGAAATCTGTGTGGGTGCAGCTGCAGGTCCCCAAACGCACACTGTCTGCAAATAGATCATGCACTGCACCCACATGCATGTCAAATTGGTAGCAGTGGCTGTGTCCGTGCAGTCGCTCTGTTGCAACTGACATGAATAGGACTGCCTGCACGCAGATGCACAGAATACCTGTGCATCCCATGTAGGCAAAGCCCTCACGTGGGTGTATGCTTAAGTACACCCATGTGAACGAGGCCTTATCATCTATCAAGATGTAGAAATAAAGTTTATATAAAAAGGTAGTATTTTTTTTTTAAATTGCAAAAATACCTGTTGAAATCTTGTGATCTGTCAACCTCCAGTGCTCTCTGCCTGTGCACAAAGAGGGGTTTTAGTGAGTGGGCAGAAGCCCATTTTATCTTCGACACTTTACCCAAAAGACCCTCCATGCAGACACCTTTACACCTGACCAGTTGGAGGGTCTTTGCTGGGGAAAATACAGAGGCGGCTCTCTAATTAGGCAAAATAGGCGGTGGCCTCAGGCCTCGCAGTCATAGGGGCCTCGCACAGCTGGATTGTTTACCTAATCAGAGAGCCGCCTCTTCCAGCAGCAGAGGTATCTGTCATCACACAGTCCCGAGTCCCCTCGCTCTGCTACAGGGAGAGATAACAAGGCTGCGAGTGAGACTGTGATCGGAGCTCACATACATCTCCGGATCACAGACAGGGAGAGCCGCTCAGTACAGCCTGTTCTGACAGATCTCCCCCTCCCCCTGCTGCCCGCACAGCCAAACAGAAGAGGAGAGAGAGCTTCTGCTCCTCCTCCTCCCGCCCACTCCTCCTGTGTCTGCCACACCCACTCTCCTCGGCAGTGTTCTCTGCTCTGCCTCAAAGAAGGGGATGTGTGGGCGGGAAGATTCAAGCTGAAGAAGAAAACAGAAAAGGAAAAGGGGAGTCTGATCCATCCATCCATCCCTCCTGCATCCCAGTGAGTACACTGATGTAGGGGATGCTCTTCCTTCCCTTCTTCCCCCATCCCCTTCTCTTTCTTTCTTTCTATCTTTCTTCCTTTCTTTCTTTCTTTCTTTCTTTCTTTCTTTCTTTCTTTCTTTCTTTCTTTCTTCCCATCCATCTTTATCTTTCTTTCCTTCCATCTTTCTTTCTTTCCTTCCAACTTTCTTTCTCTTTCTTTCTTTCTCTTTCTTTCCATCTTTCTTTCTCTTTCCTTCCATCTTTCTTTCTTTCTCTTTCTTTCCTTCTTTTTTTCTCTTTCTTTCTTTCCTTCCATCTTGCTTTCTTTTCTTTCTTTCCTTCCATCTTTCTTTCTTTCTTTCTTTCTTTCTTTCTTTCTTTCTTTCTTTCTTTCTTTCTTTCTTTCTTTCTTTCTTTCTTTCTTTCTTTCTTTCTTTCTTTCTTTCCATCCTTCCATCTCTCTTTCTTTCCTTCCATTTTTCTATTGCTTTCTTTCCTTCCATCTTTTTTTCTCTTTCTTTCTTTCCGTCCATCTTTTTTTCTCTTTCTTTCTTTCTTTCTTTCTTTCTTTCTTTCTTTCTTTCTTTCTTTCTTTCTTTCTTTCTTTCTTTCTTTCTTTCTTTCTTTCTTTCTTTCTTTCTTTCTTTCTTTCTTTCCTTCTTTCCTTCTTTCTTTCTTCCCATCCATCTTTATCTTTCTTTCCTTCCATCTTTCTTTCTTTCCTTCCGTCTTTCTTTCTTTCCTTCCAACTTTCTTTCTCTTTCTTTCTTTCTCTTTTTTTCCATCTTTCTTTCTTTCTCTTTCTTTCCTTCCATCTTCCTTTCTCTTTCTTTCCTTCCATCTTCCTTTCTCTTTCTTTCCTTCCATCTTGCTTTCTTTTCTTTCTTTCCTTCCATCTTGCTTTCTTTTCTTTCTTTCCTCCCATCTTTCTTTCTTTCTTTTCTTTCTTTCTTTCTTTCTTTCTTTTCTTTCTTTCTTTCTTTCTTTCTTTCTTTCTTTCTTTCTTTCTTTCTTTCTTTCTTTCTTTCTTTCTTTCTTTCCTTCTTTCCTTCTTTCTTTCTTCCCATCCATCTTTATCTTTCTTTCCTTCCATCTTTCTTTCTTTCCTTCCAACTTTCTTTCTCTTTCTTTCTTTCTCTTTTTCCATCTTTCTTTCTTTCTCTTTCTTTCCTTCCATCTTCCTTTCTCTTTCTTTCCTTCCATCTTCCTTTCTCTTTCTTTCCTTCCATCTTTCTTTCTCTTTCTTTCCTTCCATCTTTTTTCTCTTTCTTTCTTTCCTTCCATCTTGCTTTCTTTTCTTTCTTTCTTTCCTTTCTTTCTTTCTTTCTTTCTTTCTTTCTTTCTTTCTTTCTTTCTTTCTTTCTTTCTTTCTTTCTTTCTTTCTTTCTCTTTCTTTCCTTCCATCTTTCTTTCTCTTTCTTTCCATCCATCTTTCTTTCTTTCTTTCTTTTCTTTCTTCTTTCTTTCTTTCTTTCTTTCTTTCTTTCTTTCTTTCTTTTCTTTCTTTCTTTCTTTCTTTCTTTCTTTCTTTCTTTCTTTCTCTTCTTTCCTTCCATCTTTCTTTCTCTTTCTTTCCATCTTTCTTTCTCTTTCTTTCTTTCCTTCCTTCCATCTTTCTTTCTCTTTCTTTCTTTCTTTCCTTCCTTCCATATTTCTTTCTCTTTCTTTCTTTCTTTCTTTCTTTCTTTCTCTTCTTTCTTTCTTTCTTTCTTTCTTTCTTTCTTTCCTTCCATCTTTCTTTCTCTTTCTTTCTTTCCTTCCATCTTTTTTTCTCTTTCTTTCTTTCCTTCCATCTTGCTTTCTTTTCTTTCTTTCCTTCCATCTTTCTTTCTTTTCTTTCTTTCTTTCTTTCTTTCTTTCTTTCTTTCTTTTCTTTCTTTCTTTCTTTCTTTCTTTCTTTCTTTCTTTCTTTCTTTCTTTCTTTCTTTCCATCCTTCCATCTCTCTTTCTTTCCTTCCATCTTTCTATTGCTTTCTTTCTTTCCTTCTTTTTTTTCTCTTTCTTTCTTTCCTTCATCTTTTTTTCTCTTTCTTTCTTTCCGTCCATCTTTTTTTCTCTTTCTTTCTTTCTTTTTTCTTTCTTTCTTTCTTTTCTTTCTTTCTTTCTTTCTTTCTTTCTTTCTTTCTTTCTTTCTTTCTTTCTTTCTTTCTTTCTTTCTTTCTTTCTTTCTTTCTTTCTTTCTTTCTTTCTTTCTTTCTTTCTTTCTTTCTTTCTTTCTTTCTTTCCTTCTTTCCTTCTTTCTTTCTTCCCATCCATCTTTATCTTTCTTTCCTTCCATCTTTCTTTCTTTCCTTCCGTTCTTTCTTTCTTTCCTTCCAACTTTCTTTCTCTTTCTTTCTTTCTCTTTTTTTCCATCTTTCTTTCTTTCTCTTTCTTTCCTTCCATCTTCCTTTCTCTTTCTTTCCTTCCATCTTCCTTTCTCTTTCTTTCCTTCCATCTTTCTTTCTCTTTCTTTCCTTCTTTTTTTCTCTTTCTTTCTTTCCTTCCATCTTGCTTTCTTTTCTTTCTTTCCTTTCATCTTTCTTTCTTTCTTTCTTTCTTTCTTTCTTTATTTCTTTCTTTCTTTCTTTCTTTCTTTCTTTCTTTCTTTCCATCCTTCCATCTCTCTTTCTTTCCTTCCATCTTTCTCTTTCTTTCCATCTTTTTTTCTCTTCTTTTTTTCCTTCCATCTTTCTCTTTCTTTCCTTCCGTCTTTTTTTCTCTTTCTTTCTTTCCTTCCATCTTTCTTTCTTTCTTTCTTTCTTTCTTTCTTTCTTTCTTTCTTTCTCTTTCTTTCTTTCTTTCTTTCTTTCTTTCTTTCTTTCTTTCTTTCCATCCTTCCATCTCTCTTTCTTTCCTTCCATCTTTCTCTTTCTTTCTTTCTTTCTTTCTTTCTTTCTTTCTTTCTTTCTTTCTTTCTTTCTTTCTTTCTTTCTTTCTTTCTTTCTTTCTTTCTTTCTTTCTTTCTTTCTTTCCATCCTTCCATCTCTCTTTCTTTCCTTCCATCTTTCTCTTTCTTTCTTTCTTTCTTTCTTTCTTTCTTTCTTTCTTTCTTTCTTTCTTTCTTTCTTTCTTTCTTTCTTTTCTTTCTTTCTTTCTTTCTTTCTTTCTTTCCATCTTTCTTTCTCTTTCTTTCTTTCCTTCCATCTTTCTTTCTATTTCTTTCTATCTTTTTTTCTCTTTCTTTCCTTCTTTTTTTTCTCTTTATTTCTTTCCTTCCATCTCTCTTTCTTTCCTTCCATCTCTCTTTCTTTCCATGCATCTTTCTTTCTTTCCATCCATTTTTCTTTCCTTCCATCTTTCTTTCTCTTTCTTTCTTTCCTTCCATCCATCTTTCTTTCTCTTTCTTTATTTCCTTCCATCTTTCTTTCTCTTTCTTTCTTTCCTTCCTTCCATCTTTCTTTCTCTTTCTTTCTTTCTTTCCTTCCTTCCATCTTTCTTTCTCTTTCTTTCTTTCTTTCTTTCTTTCTTTCCTTCCATCTTTCTTTCTCTTTCTTTCTTTCCTTCCATCTTTTTTTCTCTTACTTTCTTTCCTTCCATCTTTCCTTCCATCTTTCTTTCTCTCTTTTTCTCTTTCCTTCCTTCCTTCCTTCTCCACCCATCCCCCTTTATTTCTCTCTTTGTGACAGCCTACCAGAATAGGTAGGATCTGTGAGAGCAGCTTCCCTGTGCAGCTCTGCTTGAGGAAAATATATCTTTATTATGCCCACTTACCTACCCCCTGTACTGTCCACTCCCCTATACTGTACCCTCCTAATACAGTTCATTTTCATCTGTGTCCATTGTCATTGGACAGTTTAACCCGCCCTCTTTTCCAAGGGTGGGGGGGGAAGAGTCTCTGAGTTATTTTATCTGTGTGTCCATGTGTTATAATAAAGGAGTTGATTCCTGCTTGGAACCTGAAGACAGAGCTGTGTCTCGTTTTTGGGGTGGATTATTTGTATGGGTTCCTTGTTCGGCTGATTGGAGTGTTCGGTAGCTGCCTTTGTGTTTGGTTATGAAATGTCCTAAACGACTTTAACCCCTTTCATACTCGAGGTGTCGTTACACTGGTAGCAAGCAGCGGGATCATTCCCACAGCCCAGAAGGACAGCTACAACCGGAGACCGGCCAACAACCGTAAGTAGAGGGACATTATCGAAGAACTAGTCGAAATGGATAGAGCCGAAAGACCCAGCATAACCGAAAGACCCAGCATAACAGACAGGACACCCGAAGAGGCAAGTTTTGATCGGGCTGTTAAACTAAGACTGGCACATTATGGCCCTAACCCTACAGCGGAGATCATAGACCGAGTTATAGCGGCTGTGGATGCAAATTGGCTACAGCAAAGAGGTGCTGCAGCAGCGGGAGTCACAGCAGCACCAACTGAAAGGAGAAAGGTACATTTTGCTGCTTTTAAAAATTTCAATGAAGCAGAAGGGGAGATTGATGGGTACCTTGCAGATTTTGAACGGCAATGTGCCCTACACCGGGTGCCCACAGAGGAATGGGTTACCATTTTGTCTGGGAAATTGTCCGGCCGGGCCAGTGAAGCGTTCAGGGCCATCCCAGACAAGGATATTATGAACTATGGGCTTGTAAAAGAAGCACTTTTGGCCAGGTATGCCGTCACACTAGAAGCATACCGGAGGCGGTTCCGAGAGACGAGCAAGCAGACTGGAGACTCATATGCCGAGTGGGCATGCCGCCTACACCGCACGGCATCCCACTGGGTCGCTGGATGCCAAGCAGTATCTGGGGAAGAGGTGCTGCAGCTGTTCCTGCTGGAGCACTTCTTTGACAAGCTGTTCCCAGAAGTCAGAGAGTGGGTCCGGGACCGAAAACCTTGCACCTTGTCTGAAGCAGCTCGCCTGGCGGACGAATACACAGACGCCCGCAAACTGGATAACCATGTGGTCAAGACAACAGCTCGGGTGGATTATCGATCAGCGGCACCCCCTCCAGCTGGTGCCTACAAACCACAGTTGTACCGCCCTACAGCACCACCTCCAGTGGCCACTTATTCTCGGCAGCCCAGGTTCAACTCCCAAGACTACTCACAACCCCTCAGGTGTTTTGGGTGTAAACAGCTAGGGCACAAAAAGCCAGACTGTCCGTTGAATCCAGCCAGGCAGTCCCACTTGTGGAGAAAGCCAGCAGGGGGGGATCCCCGCCCATCCATGCCTGCGGCTCACTGCATTGAGGAGGAAGAACGTTGGGGCGTCCTGCATGAGGCTGATCTAGTACAAGCAGCTAACCAGGACAACCGGCAGCAACACAGGCAGACCGTCCGGGTTAATGGAAAGGTAGCCAATGGCCTACGTGATACTGGTGCCACCATGACCCTACTACGGAAGAACCTCATCCCAGAGAGCCAACACACCGGGGACACTGTAGTCGTAAGGGTAGCGGGAGGCACCATTTTCCAGCTACCCGTTGCCCGTGTTCACCTGGATTGGGGGGTTGGTTCGGGACACGTGAATGTGGGGGTGATGAAGGATTTGCCAGCGGATGTACTACTGGGGAATGATTTGGCCCCCCTCATTTCTGCTTACGCCCGATAGGCCCCACTGAAGCCAACCCAGTGACTACCCGTGCCCAGATCCCCAACAGCATGATGGCGTGAGCCCAGTCACCCTGTCTTCTCTCCAGTGGCTGAAAAGACTACCGGGAGAAGGGCCAGTCCAGGCCTCTCCCCAACGGCGGGCGTGTTCTCCGAGAGAGGCAGAGGTTGGCTGGGTAAGTAATGATCTGTTTGGAACAATTTTTGTTTGGGGTACGGTGTGGATACCAGCATTAGAGGACTGGAACTACTGACTAACTTCAGAGTCAACCCGTCTGGGGTCTCCTCCTGTGTTAGTCTCCTGCCGAAAGGGGAGAAATGTGACAAACCTAGCCGGAAAAAAGGCTTTGGAGGGGACTGAATGCCAGCCTCCTGCAAACCAATGTTCTATTATGTTTGTCTGCCTTGGATCACAGGATGTGTATTGCATTGGAGGGTTTGTGTCTGTCTGTCTTTGATCACAGGATGTGTATTTCATTGGAGGGTTTGTGTTTGTCTGCCTTGGATCACAGGATGTGTATTGCATTGGAGGGAGGGGGGATTCTTCCAACAGCTCTCCCTGCTAACACTGTGTACTGATGAGACGTTAAACACACCTGACCTGTGTGTCCATTGTCATTGGACAGTTTAACCCGCCCTCTTTTCCTAGGGTGGGGGGGAAAGAGTCTCTGAGTTATTTTATCTGTGTGTCCATGTGTTATAATAAAGGAGTTGATTCCTGCTTGGAACCTGAAGACAGAGCTGTGTCTCGTTTTTGGGGTGGATTATTTGTATGGGTTCCTTGTTCGGCTGATTGGAGTGTTCGGTAGCTGCCTTTGTGTTTGGGCATGAAATGTCCTAAACGACTTTAACCCCTTTCATACTCGGGGTGTCGTTACAGATGGTAGATATCCAAAAAGTATGGAAAATAGTGTAAAAAAACGCGCTATAAGAACCAAACTAAATTAAACTAAATTGAAAAAGTGGTAGCAGGATGATTGATACCCGACCCACATGTAGGGAGCAGCAATTAATATGTACACATCAATACACATACAAATAGGAAAAAATATAAAAAATCGCGCTACCCTTAAAAAATATATATAGTACTGTGAAAATATATATGTGAAAACCTGCGTGATAATAATAACATACAGATGGTAAGTTAAATTAGTGAATTAATATACGGCGTGAACCATGAAAAATCTCCAGTGATCGCTAAACATAAATCGACAAACGATCAGTAATCAATGGACAATATAGTGTAGTGAGCACCAGTGAAAATAAAAATTAAAGTCCAACAAATTAGCATAAATCGGTGAATCGGTTCCTGTTTTCCAATAGTAAGTGAGATCCACCACCACAAATCAACGAGAATGCGCCCTATACCGGAATACCATGATCCCTCATCACAGAGGATCAGGGAAGACATGTATTGTCCTAAATGGGACGGCAAGCAGACACCAGATGGTAGGAAATCACCCAAGGCAGCTCGAACCGGCAAAGCAAAGTCGTGGCACATAGGAGAAAATAGATGCTCCTCTGCTGTTACTTTCAGTGATGTCTTTTTATTCCATAGCTATCCTATGATCACCTGACACATGGTGTAAGCGCAAAAAATAACAACCGCAGAGGTGATCAAATACCACTAAAAGAAAGCTCTATTTGTAGGGAAAAAAGGACATTGATTTTGTTTGGGAGCCACGTGACACGACCGCGCTATTGTCAGTTAAATCGACACAGTGCCGAATCGCAAAAAGCGCTCTGGTCTTTAGCCAGCCAAATGGTCTGGGGCTGAAGCAGTTAATATAGAGTTCTTTGATAGGAGCTGGGGTGGAGCCATGCTTAGAAGAGAGATTATAAAAGCAGTCAGGTGAGAGTGACTGGTCTCTAGAGATGAAAACATGGTGAGAGTGTCTCAGCGCCTGCATTTGAGGTGACGAACACGTGCAGGAACACGAGGCACCGGAAGTGACGTGGGTGCGTTCGCAGCTCATTTGTTATATGCCTGTTACTTGTTATTAAATAAAAATCCACCATTTTTTTACCTGCACCATGCGGTAGTTTTATTTTCTTTTACATACTATCTGGATGAGAGCCATCTCCTAGTTTTGGGCCATTTGTGGCACATCGTGCCTCCAAAGTCTTGCGTTTGGAATTCCTACCTCGATGACCTGCCTTGATGATCCTTAGAGGTTCGGTTGATGATCCCTTCAAGTTCGGTTGAAGTCCACCTTGCCAGCTCCACCATCCTGGATATCTCTCTACCTGCCCGGTTGGGCTTACTGCCTTATTGACTCCCTGTCAGGGAAGTCCACCAGATTTGGTAAGAGTACCCATCTTTTCTTATCCATTGATGTTGAGCACTACTGATGTTGGTTCCATCCACGGATCTATACCATCCCCACCAGTCCTTTTTGGATATCTACCATCCATGAATGCCCCTTCTGTGTTCTGACACAATCAGACACTCCATTATTTCACATTTTTTTAGTTTGAGACTTTATTATTTACCTACCACAATATGCACCATCAAGTTTAAAGACCTATGGACTTGATTTTACCTTTGTTTACTTTGTTGAATATTCACTCAGCGCTGCATTTTTTACTTTCCATTCTATTGTCTTTGTCACAACCTATGTAGCTGCTTTTTTCATTTGTTCTTTATTAGTGAGCGCAGTGTTTTTTGTACATTTCCATACTTCTTATTTTTGTGGCGTCAGGGCCTAGTGGGTGTGAACTGACTAAAGGTCTCCTCTTCCCCCTCTTGTTTCTGGGGTCATAATCTGTTTTCAGCCTGTTTATGATAGTCATTTGATGTATTGGTGTTCTTATTTCATTGTGTGTTCTTGTGATCTCATTTTACTGCATTACCACCCAAATTGGGTCATACCTGTAACTGTTATGGTCTGGTTGACTTAACCTTTCAGTAAAGTTTTGACTTGCACATTTTACTAATTATTGGTGTCACTGCATTTGATGCTTCTTGAAGTATGTCAGAACTCAGAGTGTCAGAGGTGTCTGGGGGCTTGCAAGGTCAGGGCAACCAATGGGGACAAGCAACTTCCAGAGGGCCCTTGCATGGGTAGCGCTACATTTTTTTTTTATCTTGCCTTGGCTTAAACTTTAAGTAGATTAAAGTTCAAAAGTTCCCAAGAAGGTAGCATTTTTGGGGGCACTGATGTAAGGAACCACTCTGGGAACACGGATGTAAGGTGGCACTCTGGGGACATGGAAGTAAGGTGACACAGATGTATGGGGGGGCTCTGCGGACTCTGATTTATAGGGAGAATGCTGGGGACTTTGATGTAATTGAGGACTCTGGTGTGAACGTGGCACCCATCCTGACTGCTGCACTCTATAAGTTGTTGTGCTTGTTGCTTACTTCTGAGCCCTGCACTCGGTGTATTATGCTGTACATAGACCTTACCCAGGTGTTCACTGTTTCAACAGTTGTTGGTATTAGCAAAGTTCTTCTTAGGCTCAGTTAGACTAAAATATCCATTTTGTGTGCATAAAAACATATGTAATAGAAACATTTAATTAAAAAAAAAAAAAAAGATCCTTTGTCCTGAGGTTTAGTTGTGTCTGTGAGACTGTCAGTTTTGTTGAAGTAATTAGTAATTTATGGGTAAAGGACTGTGGTATATGTGTGCAGTATATACAGCAGATCCTGCAAAAAATCTGTACATTTATAATTTTTTTCCTTAAAGGTGAATTTAGCCTTTAAATATTGATTGTCTTAGTTTATAATAGGAGTTTCTGCCATGTTTCAGGTTGCCAGTAGAAAAATGTAATCCCACAGTAAACTTTTCATGTTTTGTCAGTAAAAAAAGTAATCGAGGTTGGCAACACTGATGTATACTTCCTTTCAATTTTTTGTTTTGTTCTTTTATATACCGGTTAACTCTCTACCCTTCTGTATACTAAAAGGTTTTAAGGCAATTTCATATCATTTTTTTAAACCAATTTTTACATGGTTTATTTAAGAGGGTTTTTACAGGTATCAAAACAGATAGCAAAAAGAAATGGAAAATTGTAAAAAGGAGTTGAGAGCTGCATCTGCTGGCTGGATAGAAAACTGCATAATAGTCCTAAGTTGTATTTAATGAATATTTCATATTATACGTTCAAGAAAGGAAGGAGATTTTTAGAACCACTATACTTTCATTTTAACAGATTATAGAGTATGTATGAATACATTTGCCAGATATTTTCACTTGTCAGCATGTACATGAGCTTTGGCCCGTACTGTTCCTTACATGACTACATGCAATAATTTATATTTCTTCACTAGAACTTAAGTCTTGCAAAATAATTCTACCAACCATGAACAGTACTATTCTACCAAAGTGAGAATTACTGCAATGCTACCAAAAAAGCCATGTTCAATTATTGTGTAAGCCATGTTCTATGTGTCACATACAGTGGCATCCAGTGTCATAATACAAAAATCAGAAAGGTACCAGGTTCCTGAAGCAGTGCTGCATTGCCATAAGGGTCCA
Organism: Aquarana catesbeiana; assembly: GCF_042186555.1. Taxonomy (NCBI): domain Eukaryota; kingdom Metazoa; phylum Chordata; class Amphibia; order Anura; family Ranidae; genus Aquarana; species Aquarana catesbeiana. The sequence continues at coordinate 203,511,658 of NC_133331.1, forward strand.
TATGTGTTGTACTTCTGAAAGATTCATGCCATGGTTTACTCCTATACCCCCCCAACACACTTAGGGGGTTATTTACTAAAGGCAAATCCACTTTGCAGTACAAGTTGTCATGGTTATGCAGTATTCTTTCTCTGTCAGCTTACCTTCTCCTCATGTGTTCAGACTAAGAGGCCAGCCTCTCAGACCTGGCTGGTTTTATAACCGCTCCTCTAAGCATGGCCCCACCCCAGGCCCTATCAGGGAACCATATATTAATCTGTGCACTGCAAGTCAGCAGTACTGATCAACCTTTGTGTGTTTTGGCTTCCTGTTTCCTGCCTGCCGTGTGCTCTACGTTTGTTTCTGTTACCGACCGTGGCGTGTTCTCAGCTATTCCTGTCTGCTCGTGATCCTGACCTTTGGCGTGTCCCCAACTATCCCTGTTCGCCTGTGACCCTGAACCTTGGCGTGAACTTTGTTGTCCTTGTCTGCTTGTGGCCCCAACCTTGGCTTATTTTCTTACTATCCCTATCCTCCTGTTGCCTACTGTGGGTGTGAGCTGGGGGTCGTGACCTGGAGCCAGTTGCAGCCCAGTCAATCCTCACCACTAGAGGCTCTGGTGAACACCTGCTGGCTCTTAGATTCTGCGCCCCAGGGAATCTTACGCTCTAACCCCAGTGGGAACCGTGTTGGTGTTCCAGCAGACCTGCCTTCCTTACCACCCTGACTCCCATCCGCAGCAGTCAGCCGTAGGGTCCACTACCTTGCAGTGCACTCCTGATCCAAACGGTGTGCATCTGTCACCTAGCCTCAAGGTGACCTGACACAAGTGCACTGCAAGTGCACTTGGAAGTGCAGTCACTGTAGATCCGAGGGGGACATGCAAGGAAAATTAAAAACAGCATTTTTGCTTGTGCATGATTGGATGATAAAATCAGCAGAGCTTCCCCACATTTGAGATCTGCCCCTCAGATTTACAGCGACTGCACTTCCAAGTGCACTTGTAGTGCACTTGTACAGTAGTGCAAAGTGGATTTGCCTTTCGTGAATAACCCCCCCTAGTGTATGTATGTAGGTGAGAAACTGGATAGGAGTCAGATGTCTTATTTTCACTTTTGCATCAGTGCCATGCAGCCCTTCATTGTCTGACAGTTATGCACAGTACCTGCCCTTGACTTCATATTTATTCATTCTGGGTGTTGGCCAAAAACCTGTGGTGGACACACAGTGTGTAGGCAGGTTACCTACTGTGTTCTTGTTAGCCAGACTAGTGTGGTTGCCCAGGTTAAGGGGGAAGGAGTTAATTGTGCTTTATATCCCCTGATCGGCTTTTGGGGTATAGCCTTCTTTCCTGTGACACATAAAAGGCAGAGGCTCAGGTCTCAAGAGAGTGTGGGTCAGTGGGCTAAGAACAGGAACCTTGCAGGATATGCTGAGACTAGTAGTTCAAATATGAAGCACCAGCCTTCAGAATATGCCCAAGTCACGAACTTCTCCAGCCAAGTCATGTCAGCTATGGATTTCACCCATAAGGGCTTTACCTATGCTGGTATACTGGGGCAAAAATGTGAAAGGAACGACAGATTTAAAAAGATAGTAGGACAAACCCCCAAAAAATTCTTAAAATATATTGAGCTGGACATTTTATAGATAGGCAACTCCTATTGTCATATTCATTAGTGGCTCCAAATGAATAATAACTACTGCAGTAGGGAACAGACACAAAAGATACGCTCAGCATCTTTCCAAATAACTGTTCTGCTTTATTATTACGCAATTGAAGGTTTTTATACACATGATTACGTAGGTATCACAATAATATTACAACTGTACGTTTATGGTAAGAAGGGGTGTTACATAGGCAGGGTAATTCTAATCAGGACTCAAAGAATGCAAACATGTTCTGAAAAAATTATTAGTACCGTGTGCACAGTGAGGGCAGTGTGCAATACGTATAAAATAGAATACAATTATATACAGAACTTACAAATTTCCATTACAGTCTCCTCTTTTGATCAATATTTTGATCACTAACTATACCTGCTATCACCTTTAACCTGGAATCTCCACACGCTTAGGTGGAGGTAGTTCTGGCCAGAGGCAAAAACTCCATTGTGGAAAAAATAAAAGCTGAGCAGCTTTTTCATTACAAAATGACTTTTCATTGTGAAAAACAAATGATTGATAAGACATATTTACAGAGTACTGGCTGTACACTCCTGCGGCCAGAATGGCCTTCTAACTGAATTGTTGGCATGCTGACTAGGGATGAGCTTCGAGTTCGAGTCGAACTCATGTTCGACTCGAACATCGACTGTTCGCCGAACAGCGAACAATTTGGGGTGTTCACGGCAAATTCGAATGCCGCGGAACACTCTTTAAAAGACTATGGGAGAAATCAAAAGTGGTAATTTTAAAGGCTTATGTTCATGGTATTGTCATAAAAAGTGTTTGGGGACCTGGGTCCTGCCCCAGGGGACATGGATCAATGCAAAAATAAGTTTTAAAAACGGCCGTTTTTTTCGGGAGCAGTGATTTTAATAATGCTTAAAGTGAAACAATAAAAGTGTAATATCCCTTTCGTACCTGGGGGGTGTCTATAGTATGCCTGTAAAGGGGCGCATGTTTCCCGTGTTTAGAACAGTCTGACAGCAAAATGACATTTCAAAGGAAAAAAGTAATTTAAAACTACTCGCGGCTATTAATGAATTGCCGGTCCGACAATACACATAAAAGTTCATTGATAAAAACGGCATGGGAATTCCCCACAGGGGAACCCCGAACCAAAATTTAAAAAAAAAAATGACGTGGGGGTCCCCCTAAATTCCATACCAGGCCCATCAGGTCTGGTATGGATATTAAGGGGAACCCCGGCCAAAATTTTTTTTTAAAAATGGCGTGGGGTCCCCCTCAAAATCTATACCAGACCCTTCAGGTCTGGTATGGATTTTAAGGGGAACCCCGCGCCAAAATTTAAAAAAAAAAGGCGTGGGGTCCCCCCAAAAATCCATACCAATCTATACCTATTCGAGCACACAACCTGGCAGGCCGCAGGAAAAGAGGGAGGATGAGAGAGCGCCCCCCCTCCTGAACCGCACCAGGCCACATGCCCTCAACATTGGGAGGGTGTTTTGGGGTAGCCCCCCAAAACACCTTGTCCCCATGTTGATGGGGACAAGGGCCTCATCCCCACAACCCTTGGCCGGTGGTTGTGGGGGTCTGCGGGCAGGGGGCTTATCAGAAGCCTTTAACAAGGGGACCCCCAGATCCCGGCCCTCCCCCCTGTGTGAAATGGTAAGGGGGTACAAAAGTACCTCTACCATTTCACAAAAAAAACTGTCAAAAATGTAAAAAATGACAAGAGACAGTTTTTGACAATTCCTTTATTTAAATGCTTCTTCTATCTTCTTTCTTCTTTCTTCTATCTTCCTTCGGTTTCTTCCTCCATCTTCTTCTTCTTCTGGTTCTTCTGGTTCTTCCTCCGGTGTTCGCGTTCGGCATCTTCCTGCGCGGCGTCGGCGTCTTCTTCCCTTCTTCTCCTCGGCCCGCTACACATCCATGATGGCATGGAGGGAGGCTCCCGCTGTGTGACGCTTCTCCTCTTCTGATGGTTCTTAAATAACGGGGGGGCGGAGCCACCTGGTGACCCCACCCCCTCTGAGGCACGGGGACTTCCCTGTGACATTCCCCGTTACGTCAGAAGGGGCGGGGTTACATAACGGGTGACCCCGCCCCCCTCTGATGTCACGGGGAATGCCACAGGGAAGTCCCCATCAAGTCCCTGTGTGTCAGAGGCCCCGCCCCCCATTATTTAAGAACCGTCAGAAGAGGAGAAGCGTCACACAGCGGGAGCCTCCCTCCATGCCATCATGGATGCGGAGCGGCCCGAAAAGAAGATGAAGACAAGAAGATGAAGAGAAGAAGATGAAGAGAAAAAGATAAAGAGAAAAAGATGAAGAGAAAAAGATAAAGAGAGAAGCGTCACACAGCGGGAGCCTCCCTCCATGCCATCATGGATGCGGAGCGGCCCGAGGAGAAGAATGGAAGAAGACGCCGATGCCACGGAGGAAGATGCCGGACGAGAACACCGGAGGAAAAACCAGAAGAACCAGAAGAAGAAGAAGATGGAGGAAGCAACCGAAGGAAGATAGAAGAAAGAAGATAGAAGAAAGAAGAAGCATTTAAATAAAGAAACTGTCCCCTGTCATTTTTAACATTTTTGACAGTTTTTTTGTGAAATGGTAGGGGTACTTTTGTACCACCTTACCATTTCACACAGGGGGGAGGGCCGGGATCTGGGGGTCCCCTTGTTAAAGGGGGCTTCCAGATACCGATAAGCCCCCCGCCCACAGACCGCCACAACCACCGGCCAAGGGTTGTGGGGATGAGGCCCTTGTCCTCATCAACATGGGGACAAGGTGTTTTGGGGGGATACCCCAAAGCACCCTCCCAATGTTGAGGGCATGTGGCCTGGTACGGTTCAGGAGGGGGGGCGCTCTCTCGTCCCCCCTCTTTTCCTGAGGCCTGCCAGGTTTCGTGCTCGGATAAGGGTCTGGTATGGATTTTTAGGGGGACCCCACGCCATTTTTTTTTTTAATTTTGGCGCGGGGTTCCCCTTAAAATCCATACCAGACAGGGGCGCATGCGCGGCGCCGAACGTGATGGACGTCTGAGAGGTTAGCTCCGTTCAGCCCGGGAAGATAACGGCTCCGGTGGGCTATTAACCGCGTTCCAGCTCAGCGATTTTATCACCCCCCGAGCCCCTTAATCGTGGTGCATGCCTGGGAGAAAGAAAAAACCCAGAGGATCGTCTCAACATACCCTAACCAACTATCTCCTCCGCACCCGCGATCTCGGCAGCATGTCTCAAAATGGCGCCGCAGGGAGAAGCAAACCTCCGTCTCCTGCACCATCTCTGGGATCCCTCCCAGATCAAACACCGGTTACTGACCCCAACCGTGAGTACACCGCTTCCCTTACAAAGACAGACCTAGAAAACAGTCTGGAGGCCATGTACACTAGGCTGGCAACCAAGTTTCAGACTGAGCTGCACAAAACCTCTCATACTCTCTCCCAGGAGATTGCGGCCTTAGGCTCCAGGACGGAAAGGCTTGAAACCAAACATGACGAACTGGCTCTCGCTTACAGTGACCTCTCCAGAGAACATGAATCTCTAGCCACAGCTTTCTCCTCGATGCAATCCCAAATCGAAGACCTCGATAACCGCAATAGACGCAACAATTTGCGTATAAGAGGTATCCCAGAATCAGTTACGGATCTCATCCCTACAATGATCCGCCTGTTTAAATCTTTGCTCCCAGACACAGAAGCGGGTGCATTCACCTGTGATCGTATACATAGAGCCCTCAGACCTAAACCACCCGACGACAAACCTCCCAGGGACATTGTCCTTTGCATGAAGGACTTCTTAACTAAAGAGGAGATCCTTAGAGCTGCCCGCAATCAACAACGTATTACGCTAGATGACCGTACCATCCAAATTTATCCTGATATCTCCCCTGCCACTCTAGACAGGAGACGTAGCATGAAGGAGATTACTACTGCCCTCCAAGCTGCCCGCATTCGTTATAGATGGGGCTTTCCCTTCAAGCTTGTAATACCCCACAACGGTACCACATATTCTGCCACTTCACTCCTGGAGGGCCAAGAAGTTTTGGTTAAACTCGGCCTTCTTGAACCTGAGGTCATCCGTCGACCCCCCTCTACACCAAGACTCTCACCTATTTGGCAGACACCTCCAACCAGAAGAGACAGACGCCGCATCAGATATGACGTTGGGGACAGACCGGAGGACCCATTTCGCTGATCTTCTCTCCTTTGATGTCACCCTCAAGACATCCCAGCAACATGCACCTAACTACAATTTACAGCCGCCCGGACGTCGGTCCCTAGGAGCCGCGACTTGTTTTCCCCACCCAGCCGCAGCCTAGCAGATTTGGACATCATTTTTATTTTTTTTTATTTTTTTTTGGTTCTGACTTCACTGCTGGCAAGTTCTCTTTTTGACTTTTTTTTCTCTCTCTCGCCCAACATAGCACAGAACTCCTCTCAGGCTGGGTTCGAGACCTGGTAGTCTCGGAAATTGTGTTTTCTTCTTTTCAGGTTTTTCCTATAACCTGATCCAGTTCCTAGTTATGTGGTTAATCACATTAAGTTCTAACTTTCGTGAATTTTTTTTTTTCTTTTTTTTTTTTTTTTTTTTTTTTTTTTCCTGTTCTTTTTTCAGGTTTTGGTCAACCTTCACAATGCTTTTGCATCAATTTAACTATGCTGAAAGATAGTATAGTCTACATATTGATATTGTTCTGTATAACTTACATTTTTGATGTATTTTGCCCTTTGACCTCCCAGTGCTCGAGTATGTCGGCTCCCCTTTTTTGCCTCTTGCGATCCAATGGGTTTGCTTTAGTCCCCCTTTTTGGGTCTGCTTACCCTCAGACTATAGACCACTATCACCACCGTCATGGTGATTAGGTGTATATCACACAATGTCAAGGGATTTAATTCCCCTCTAAAGAGGAGAAAGGCTTTTGCATTTTATAAACAGCATGGAGCGCAGATCCTCCTTTTACAGGAGACGCATTTTGCACACTCCTCACATCCTAAATTCCTCCACAGACACTACCCTCAGACTTTTTGCACATTACATCAAACGAAAAGTAGGGGCGCCGCCATACTCTTGCACAGCTCTTTCCCAATGGATGTCAAACAAGTCTTTAAAGACAAAGAGAGTAGATTTGTTATAATCAAAGGTCTGATCCATTCTAGAGAAATTACAATTGCCAGTATTTATGCCCCTAATGACTCTCCTGCATCTTTTTTTCACTTCTTCTTTGCCCGTCTCTCCCAATTCCAATCGCCACACATGATAATAGGTGGGGACTTTAATACGGTTGCTAACCCTACTTTAGACAGATCCTCGATGTCCCCCTCAGCCAAATCTTTTCCTCGTTCGCTCTCGGGTGGACTACTAGAACACCAACTGGTGGACACCTGGAGAGCACACAACATTGGGGCTAAGGAATACACCTTCTACTCCCATCCCCATAAGAGTTATGCGAGACTAGACTACATCTATACTACCCCCATTATCCTTGCTAATACCACAGATGCTAGCATCCATCCTTGCTCTTGGTCGGACCATCATGCCACTGCCTTCACCACTTCATACATTAGGCTGGCTCCCACCTCCTACTCATGGAGACTCAACGAATCTCTCTTATCAGATACAGTCGTTGAGGGAGAGGTAGCACAAGCTATTGACGAATATTTTGATCTTAATGCCATCCCAGAAACCCCTCCCTCCACGGTTTGGTCAGCACACAAGGCAGTTCTAAGGGGAAAATTGATTGGTCTTGCTGCTGCTCAGAATAAAATAGATAAACAAAACATTTTAACCCTCAATAAGGACTTGGACAGTCTTTACAAGAATACTAATCTCCTACACTTAGAATCCACTAGACAACTAATTGACCAAAAAAGATTGGAGTTGGAGGGTATCCTGTCAAAGAGGGTGGAAAAATCCCTACGTTGGTCAAAAGCCAAATGTCTCCTTTGTGAAAGTTCTGCTTCCACCCTTTTCGCCAGAAAACTTAATCGTTCCTCCCGCCCGCCCCATGTATATAGATTAACGACCCCCTCGGGACACATCACCTCCCATCCACAGGAAGTCCTTCATATCTTTGAACAATTCTACTCCTCTCTGCTAGCCCCATCCCAGCTAAAACCCTCTCCATCTGACATCACATGGTTTCAGAATATCCCCCTTCCGAACATCTCCCCCACACAATTAGACAACCTGAACGCCCCTATCACACCAGCAGAGGTCTTGAATGTTATCAAATCTCTAAAGTCGGGTTCAGCACCCGGTCCTGATGGATTCTCCTCTCTATATTATAAGAAATTCTCTCCCCTTCTCACACCTAGATTAGTCCATCTATTCAATTGGGTTTTACAAGGCGGTAGTTTCTCTGATGATATGTTATTAGCTAACATGTCCCTGATTCCGAAACCTCAAAAGAACCATACCTTACCCCAAAACTATAGACCTATCTCGGTCATGAATAATGACTTAAAAATCTTTAGCAGAATCTTGGCTGACAGACTGGCAATAGTTATCCCCTCTCTGATTTCCCCTTTCCAGTATGGCTTTATCCCCCATAGACTCATCACTGATAATATTCGCCTTGCCACAAACATAATACAAGATGCAAACTTATTTTCGCATAAACTCCTTATGCTCAGCCTGGATATACAAAAGGCATTTGATAGTGTCTCCTGGACATATATCACTACACTCTTACAACGCATGGGCTTCCAGGGAGCAATCCTACATGCTTTCTTAGCTCTCTATCAGAATCCGAAAACCAGAATTAGACTCCCTGGATGCAACTCTAAGTTTTTTAGTCTAGGCAAAGGTACAAGACAAGGATGCCCGTTATCACCTTTAATTTTCGCCTTGGCCCTCGAACCCCTAGCCATAGCCATACTCCAAAACCCAGATATCTCTGGTTATCAAAAAGGCCACTCGACATACAAATTTGGGATGTACGCAGACGATGTTTTGATGTTCCTCACCAATCCTCTCATATCCCTCCCGAACCTATTTCAGACCCTATCAAAATTTGCAGAGATTTCAGGCCTCTCCATAAACATGTCAAAATCCAGTGCTCTCCCGATAGGTTACACACCTGAAGAATTACTCCACCTTAAATCAGTGTATGCTTTCAACTGGGCAGACTCCCACCTCCCATACCTAGGAATCAACCTGACTAAAGATTTTAGCAGACTATTCGAAGCTAACTTCCCACCCATGGTATCTAAACTTAAAGGTATACTCAAACAGTGGTCACATCTACACATTTCATTTCTTGGTAGAATTACGGCTCTTAAGATGACAATTCTCCCCAAGCTCCTTTACCTTTTTAGATCCCTCCCACTTAAAATTTCTAAAACCTACCTACACTCTATCCAGGTGATGTTTAATAGATTTATCTGGAAGGACAAACCCCCACGCTTCTCCAGGGAGGTCCTATACCGTTCCTCTAAAAGTGGTGGCCTGGGGGTTCCTCAAGTATGGTTTTACTACTTAGCCAGTAGATACACTCAACAGGCACAATGGAACATACACAACTCCAGAGTTCCCTGGGTGCAGTTTGAAAGCGAATCCGTTGCCCCTTTTTTTCTCCCAGGCCTCATGTGGACCAATAACCCAGTTGGTCCAGTAATGGGTTCTAAAAATTTGATCACCCAGGCAGGCCTTCAACTCTGGGACGCATACAAAAATACATACAAACTGGTCTCTGCTATACCTTTGGGTGCCTCATTTTTAGGAGATTCTAGATTCCCCTTAGCATACGATAGACCCGCGTCCTTTCAACTCTGGATTGATTTAAAATTAACTACATTAAATAAATTTCTCCTTAACTCAAAATTTATCTCATTCTCGCAACTGCAAACCACATACCACATTCCAAACAATGAACTTTACCATTTCCTACAAATACGCCACTTCTTCCAAAAACACTTCTCTGGCCCTTCTTTATCCTCCACAACACTATTTGAAGACATTTGCCATGATTCGCCTCGTCAGAAAGGCCTTATTTCTCTAATCTACAATAATCTAGAGGCTATCACTGAGGCTTCATCCCTAAAATATAGATCGCAATGGGAATCGGAGATAGATCTGGAGGACATTGAGATAGACTGGGTAAAAGGTTGGCAAAATTTACGCAAGTGTACCAAATCTATTATGGTGCGCGAAACTGCCATCAAACTAGTGACACGTTGGTACTACACCCCAGTACGTATCCACAAACTCTTCCCACAAGCCTCCCACCTCTGCTTCAGGGGCTGTGCACAACAAGGCTCTTTCCTCCATACCTTTTGGGAATGCGAAAAATTACATCCCACATGGACTGAGATCCTGAAACTGATCGACAAGCTAGCAGGCAAACCCCTTAATATCTCCTATCAACATTGCCTGTTGTTTCAGTCTCCCCCAGACTCCTCTAAACCATTGGTAAAACTGATCCATTCTATCTGTGTTGCTATGCAATGGGTGATTGCTTCACATTGGAAATCACCTTCGGTTCCTTATGCGCAAGTGATTGATAGAATAGACCGTATGATGTTGGCTGACAAGATTTATCACACCTTGCATGACACTATCCCTCAATATGATGCTATCTGGAATCCTTGGTTTCTATTTAGGCTCCAAACCTGACTGTTTTTTTTTTTTTTTTTTTTTTTTATTTTTATTTTCCCCTTCTATTTTATCTCTGTATGTCTCCTTGCTATGTTTTTCTTTTCTCTTTTTAAGTGCCTTATTTGGTTCTGGACTAATCCTTAGCCATATTGTATCCACTAGACTATGCCTTGACTTTAAGTCTATAGTGAGTTATGGAATAAGATTGATTAACTCTGTTACAAATGTATGTTTCTAGTCTCTGCATATAATTTATGATCCCTTTATATATGGCTCTGTATATCTTTGTTTTATATTGGTTTTACCTTTATGCTTGAATAAAAACTTTTTGAAAACAAAAAAAAAAATCCATACCAGACCTGAAGGGTCTGGTATAGATTTTGAGGGGGACCCCACGCCATTTTTTTAAAAAATTTTGGCCTGGGTTCCCCTTAATATCCATACCAGACCTGAAGGGCCTGGTATGGAATTTAGGGGGACCTCCCACGCCATTTTTTTTTAAATTTTGTTTCGGGGTTCCCCTGTGGGGAATTCCCATGCCGTTTTTATCAATGAACTTTTATGTATATTGTCGGACCGGCAATTCATTAATAGCCGTGAGTAGTTTTAAATGACTTTTTTTCCTTTGAAATGTCATTTTGCTGTCAGACTGTTCTAAAAACGGGAAACATGCGCCCCTTTACAGGCATACTATAGACACCCCCCAGGTGTGAAATTTAAAAGGATATTACACTTTTATTGTTTCACTTTAAGCATTATTAAAATCACTGCTCCCGAAAAAACTGACGTTTTTAAAACTTTTTTTGCATTGATCCATGTCCCCTGGGGCAGGACCCAGGTCCCCAAACACTTTTTATGACTATAACTTGCATATAAGCCTTTAAAATTAGCACTTTTGATTATTCATGTTCGTGTCCCATAGACTTTAACGGTGTTCGCGTGTTCGAACACATTTTTTTCCTGTTCGCAAGTTCTGGTGGGAACCGAACAGGGGGGTGTTCGGCTCATCCCTAATGCTGACTTATCAGCACATGTGAACACAGACAATTCTAAATAAAATGGAAGATGTACAAAAGACAAATATGACTTCAACATGGCTAAACTACTTTTCAAATGACATTTTATATATATGTATATATATTCCTTGCAATTAAAGTAATTGAATCAAAAAATACCCTAGGCTGTGATCACAAGAGGGAAACAAATCAACCACAGAGATTTCTTTAATTTAGTCATTTTTGCATTGTCTGGTGTGGATCCAGGTGACTTTTCCTTCAAGTTTTGCACAACTTCTACATGAAGTAGATGCTGTATTGAGTCTCCAAACATTTAACTATATATATATATATATATATACACAGTATATATATATATATATATATATATATATATATATATATACACACAATATATATATATATATATATATATATATATATATATGTGTCTCTTAACATATATATATATATATATATATATATATATATATATATATATATATATATATATATATATATATGTGTCTCTTAACAATCCACAAGTCACCTGGCTTTAGTTTTAGATTTTTCCAAACTTTTAGGATCTGGAATTGGGAGAAAACACATAAATGAGTTTGTCAAAAACCTTAAAAGATCAGCAACATTCTCTGTGAGATCGAAATGGAGGACTTCAGCTGCTGAGACAAAATATAAGCAAGTGAGTAACACACTCCCAAACCAAATCCCATAGGGAAAGAGTCCAACATCCCCATAGGGCTTGATAACATATAAGAAAACATTCAGGCAAAAGTTTTCTAGTTTCTTACTCTACTTCTCTTCTCTGTCCTCTACATTGTAGACAGTAGGGGGTGTAAAAATAAAACCTCAAAACTTCTAGTAAGGACTCTCCTATAAAAATGATTTCCTCTGTTACTCTCTGTAGATTCTGCACTCTGTACTTACAAACTGCTTTTGATAACACTTTTTACCGTGGCCTTTGCAGTAGCATTTGCCACTAGACATCCAGAAAACATGTCCATACAGACAAATGCATACTCGTAAGATCCTGACTTGGGCATCTGGATATATCTTTTTGTAATCTCTGGAAGGGATGTTCAGCTTTTGGTAACACCTTTGGTAACAGGTAAAACAAGAAGTGGTATGTTATAAAAAAAAAACAACTGTGGAGAACCCTGGCTCTATCCCATGCTCATTTACTAAGTCAGCCATAACTGCTTGTGACTGATGACACGGTCCATCTGTCAAGCTGGAGGGAAAAGAGTGTCTGGCAGACATAAATGATCGCCTTTTCCAAAGTACTGTTTCATAATAAGTTGCCCCCTGTGGACCACTTGTTCTTCTCCTTCTGGGGTCCTTAAAGTTGAATTATTAATCCCAGCTATACTGGGCCAGAACTAGGGTGGAATCTGTGAGTTGTGCAGACCCAGCAAGTGTCCGGGGCTGTAAATGCAGCATCGTTAGAGTCGCCTGGTCTGCTTCCATGTGTGAGTTTTAATGTTAGTATGTCTACCTCACCAAGAACCTGGAAGGCTGAAAACAGCCAATCAAATTAACCTGGCATGCTTGGAATGTTTACTTCTGGCCCTTCAAATGGAACCAAAAGCTCTTTATATCTCGATTAGCTATATAAGCTAAGATTAGCTATATAAATATATATACTCTTTTTATAGCTCACAGGCTTTGCTAAAATATGGAGCACTGCTTCTGAAGCTAGGGAAAAAGGATCCAATGACTCTAAATACAGAGTATCCTTCTGGGTGATAAACTGCATACTCAGTATGGGTATTGCCATCCTCAGTATAAAAACGGGATCAAATCTACAAAAAATTAAATATCTGGGTCTTCAGGTAGTGTGTCCAGCACTGGGCTCATAGCAGCTGGTTCCTAAATCAACATTTTAACACATGGTTTTTCCTTTGTCTTCAGCCTCCTCCAATAGAGGCAATAAGGTGACTGGATTCAAATGTAAGCATTTTTCATTGTTAGATTTGTACATAAACAAATTCATATTTTGAACCTCTCATTAGACAAACATTTAGTTAGCTGTATATTTGCTACGCAGAATGTGGGACCATTAAAAATCAAATATTTGACCAAAATAATGTCTGTAATAGCACCTTTGCATAAAGCTACAGCTCTGATATATCGGGATGAACCCTTCATTACTGGGTCCAGCTTGAATAAATATATTACAATGGCTTGTTTTCTACCATGCTGTTTGTGTAAGAACTCCAGTTTCATGTTTCAAAAAGACAACTTTTTCCTGGCAATATTATAATAAATGATAACAATACCCTGCGGTCATGCAGAGATGTCCATAAATCCAAAGTATTCTTATGCTTATACCATGGCACTTACAAGGAAAAGGGGCACATCATTTCACAATCCACACATTTTGCTTTGAGTTTCAAAAATAAAAATAAATAAAAACAAAAGGACCAACAATCTGTATGATGGACCAGAAAGCACTCAACCACATCAAAAACTATAAAACAACTGGCTGCAGGTGGGATCTATCCTAACGGGGTGTGTGGACTTGATGTGGTGGGTCTGTTATATTTAAATTTTATTATTACTCTCACATCATGGACCGCACATCAAGTTATTATCAGACCTTAAGATTTCATTTTTGTAGAAAAACTTCTTATGTATCCCATCCATCTTGGCTTTGTTAAATATTATGGCAGCTGTATTCCAAATAACAACCTCATCTTAATCTTTTTTTTCTCTCAATAAGGGCTTATTGTATAAATGTAAAATTACAAAATTGTTATCTTAATCTAAACTGATCCCATTCATTACAAATGTCCCCATTAACCTGTATTTCATTTCCAACCAAAGGTTGTCTTTCAATATATCTATATCATTAATAAAATCGTTAAACTCATATTAGAAATAAATACTCAAATGATAATTTCAATATCACACACTAATATATATCCACAGATACATTTCCTTAAAGGGGGACATATTACTTAATTTTACTCAATTTCCCTTTTTTTAAATGCACTGTTTCCACTATCAAAGGATATTCAATTTGTGTAATACACGGTTAAATGTAACCTTCATTTCATTTTACCATGTTTGGAAAACAGATTCAAAATTAATTGTGATCACATTGATTATCATTAGATTCGTTAACCCGGCACATTTTGTTATAAATGTTTTGTCTAAAAAACTGAAATTGGCATGGTGTCCTTCCAGCTTATCACTGACCTCTCATCCCAGCCACATTCTTTCAGGAGAGTGCAAAGGAGGGGGTCACATCTGCATACATGACACACACAAGAGATAGAACTAAAGGTTCCAGCATTCACACACATACACGAATATCTCTCTAAAATCGCTTACATTTTTCCCATTTGTACACAACACATGCATATCATTCTCTCACTTTCTTTTAACTCTTTTTATTTCCCTGCTTAACTTCTGCTTTCCTTATTTTGTTCTGATATCCTTTGCATCCCATGTATTGTAATCCCATACTTCACATACTGTACCTTCTATGATCTGACGGGCAGCCATAGTGCTCATCCCATCTTCCCTCTCTGACAACATAAAGTATACTGTTTTAACTCTCATTACTCTGTTTCTTGACTTTACTAGTTGTAGTGACTGACCCCAAATTCAACCCACAACTTAACATCAAAATGTCCCTTTCTGTCTAGTGTTAATTGTCACCCTTGATCCATCCTGCTCACATAGATAGCTGTTTACTCTGCGTGATTGTTAGTCCCTGTGGACTTTGGTGTTAACCCGGTTACCCATTGTGGATCCCTGTCCACTTTAACCATTAATCTAGGGGCTCAGTATAGGTGGAACCGCACCTCTGGTTCATATATAGCGCTCCTCTTGCACTGGGCATTTTTGAGGGTCTCTTACCCTTCATTCCCTTACTTAATTTAATGCCCATAATGACTGGCCTTCTCTACGTGTGCCTATACCCTCTTGCCTCTAAACTACTTTATCTAGCAGATGTACTACATATACCTGTGAACAGCACTATTCTACCCTTTCTTATCTATAACACTCCAATGGACAGTAGACAGTGACAACATAACATATAACCACCAATCAATACAGTTTGATTAAGGGGAGTAAAATAGGTACCCTTTGTCCCGAAAATGCCTTACCGATCAAGGAAGTCTGATAACTCAAATGTAAGCAAAAGGCTTACCTCAGCTGGCTGATTATCAGAAATTCCCGGATCATCTCAAGCTCCTTGTTTCGGATTCTCAGGGTCACCTGCAAAACCCCTCCTGGCTGACTCGCCACCTGAGCTGGACATTTTATAGATAGGCAACTCCTATCCTCCTATTGATTAGTGGTTCCAAATTAATAATAACTACTGCAGTAGGGAACAGACACAAAAGATACGCTCAGCATCTTTCCAAATAACTGTTCTGCTTTATTATGACGCAGTTGAAGGTTTTTATACACATGATTACGTAGGTATCACATTAATATTACAATTGTACGTTTATGGTAACAAGGGGCGTTACATAGGCAGGCTAATTCTAATCAGGACTCGAAAGAATGCAAACATATTCTGAAAACATTATTAGTGCTGTGTGCACAATGAGGGCAGCGTGCAATACATATAAAATAGAATACAATTATATACAGAACTTACAAATTTCCATTACAATATTAATAGTATAAAGGTCAGGTCTGGGCATGTAGGCCCTTTACAAAATAATCTAGAGTGGGTGACTGGGGACAAAAAGAAGGTAAATTTATTAAATGCCTTCTTCAGCTCTGTTTATACAAAGACGCATGGGGGAGCTCATATCCATAATAGGGATGGTATTGCCATAAATCATCAACAGTGGCCCAAAAGTGTTATGGTCCAGAAATATTTTGACAGAATAAAGGTGAATAAAGCACCTGGACCAGATGGTATACACCCACTGATCCTAAAAGAATTGCTCTGTCATTTCAAAGCCATTGTTTCTAATTTTTAGGGACTCTTTAATGACTGGCATAGTATCACTGGATTGGCGTAAGGCCAATGTGGTGCCTATATTTAAAAAGGGATCAAAGTCTTTACCAAGTAACTATAGACCTGTTAGTTTAACTTCTATACTTGGGAAGATACTGGAAAATGTATTAAAAGACCACAGATTAATTCTTGCTGGGAAAAAAAGTATGTTAGGCAACAGACAGCATGTGTTCATGAAAGACAGAAGTTGTCAAACAAAGGAGGTAAGTAAATCCATGGACAAAGGGGTGGCTGTGAATGTGGTATACTTGGATTTTGCAAAAGCGTGTGACACAGTTCCCCACACACAGCTAATGTGCACATTAAAGTCTACAGCAGGGATTTGCAATTAGCGGACCTCCAGCTGTTGCAAAACTACAAGTCCCATCATGCTTCTGCCTCTGGGTGTCATGCTTGTGGCTATCACACTCTTGTTATGCCTCATGGGACTTGCAGTTCTGCAACAGCTGGAGGTCTGCAAATTGCATATCTCTGGTCTACAGGCTTGGAAAGAGCAGTTAGTAAATAGATAGAAAACTGGCTAAAAGACTGAATTCAGAGTGTAGTGGTTAATGATTCTTACTCTGAATGATCTAAGGTGATTAGTGGTGTACCCCAAGGTTCAGTGTTGGGACACTTTTTATTATATTTATAAATGATATAGGGTCTGGGATTAAAAGTACCATTTCAATGTTTGCAGATGACACCAAGCTATGCAGGATGTCTTTTAACTTACAAGCCAACCTCATTGCACTGTTTAATTGGGCATCTATGTGGCAAATAAAAAGAAAGAGGAATTGTCTCCCGTAAGGGGTTTTCTAGGCAGCAAAAGGTTGAAAAAATACTAGTGAAGTATAATTGATTAAGGTTTTATTATGACAAAGTATTAAAAATTTGACAAAATCGGTCAAAACATGAGCTGTGGTACAAAAGATAAAAACAACATCATTAATGTGGCTGTACACTATAATAAACAGTGCTCAAGCACTAGAGTAAAGATGATATGCAAATTCTGGTGCGTTTTGACCCCACCGGGTCTTCTTCAGAGGATTTTGTAAGCTGTAGGAATGTTTACATATGTTGGAATTTATCATTCTAATCAGAGAGTAGAGAAAACAATGATAAACATTTTTATATATAGTTACCAATCACATTATGTTGAACGATGTCTCAAGTGCCTCTAAAGGGAGACCCCCTTACTTGATCCAAGAGTCCTCGGTCGGCCGGTGCATCCACAGGGAGGGGGGGGCAGCCAAATGCTCATACGTGTCTTACGAGGAGTCACAATGGTGTCAACCCCAATGGCCTAGGAGGGGCGCGGAGGTGGATGGGCAGCACCTGCATTTGGAGCATCAAATTACAATGCTAAGGATGTATTTTGTTTAATGCTAATAGGAATATGATATATACTTCAAATACTAAACACTGGGAATGGTGAATAGACGGCTAAAGAATTGACGGTTAAAAAACACACACACATATATAGATGTGTACATATGTTTTCCTCAATCCTGCAGCATATGGTTATAAAGGGTGAATGCATCAATGTGCAAATAAGAAATCTTGAACTAATGAATTATAGATATATCTGGAAAAAATATATACATATATGTATGATGCTTGTATTATCAAAAAAAAAACAACAACAAACTGATATGCTAAAAATAAAAGAAATAGGAGAGAATGAAAAAAGGATGAAAATAAAAAAGGAAGAAAAGAGGGACATTGTGTGGAATGAATGTGAGGAAAAGAAGGGGAGGGAGAAAAAGGTGGGGAGAGGGGGGAGAAGACAGTCTTCACTTCCATTTCCATTAATGATGTTGTTGTTTTTATCTTATTTACCACAGGTCATGTTTTGACCGATTGTCAAATTTTTGATACTATGTCATAATAAAACCTTAATCAATTATACTTCATTTAGTATTTTTTCAACCTTTTGCTGCCTAGAACACCCCTTACGAGGGACAATTCCTCTTTCTTTGACATTACCTGGGGTGTGCAGCTATTTTCTTTCTTTTGTTCTCCCATAAGTGTCTTCCCTTTCTACTATGTGGCAAATAAGGTTTAATGTTGATAAATGTAAAGTTATGCACTTGGGGGCTAAGAATATACATGCACCATACATACTAGGGGGAGTACAACTGTGGGAATCAACGGTGGAGAAGGATCTGGGTGTTTTGGTAGATCATAAGCTTAAAAGCATGCCAAGCTGCTTTTTACAACCACTTTAACCACTTAAGGACCGGAAGATTTTCCCCTTTAATGACAGGCCATTTTTTGTTATACGGCACAGCATCGCTTTAACTGACAATTGCGCAGTCATGCGACGCTGTACCCAAACAAAATGTATGGTCTTTTTCCAGGAAGTCTAAGATTTCTTCCCGAGAGGATTGATTTTTATCTTTCCTAATGATGTAGACAGTGGCGGTTGGTGTTTTTTTTTTTTGGGTGGGGCAAACAACCACCCCCCCCCGAGTGGTCCCCCCCCACGCTGTTTGCAAGTCGGTCCGGCACTTACCCCATCGGTGGCAGAGGGTGGCAGGCAGCATGGTGCATCGTCTCTTTGTCCTCTCCTCCATGGCTGCTTTTAGATCCTCCTCCTCCTAGGCATCCAATAGGATCGTCTATCCTTTAAATCGGTCAATCAGGTGATCGATGTCAAAACCGGCTTCCTGATTGCCTGGGAGGAGGATCAGAGTTGCAACAGCGAATGTTAATTTTCTGTTGTAACACACCTGGGTGGGATCGGAGTGCACTCTCTGCAACCGGAGCCCACCCTATATTGAAGCATATTTAAACCTCCGGCTCTAATCGATGCTTAAAAACAGCCCCCCCACACTGGAATCCATGCGCCGGTGTCTTGAAAGGGGTCGAACGTATGGATGGGGGGGCGGCGCCCGTGCACCCTAATGGATGGGCCGCCCCTGGTTGTAGAGAGCTTTGTAGTATGCACTAAATGCTTCAGAAATGTAGTTAGGTTTAAGTAAAAGAGGGTAAAGAAGGGAAGCGCCACTTGAGTGCAGTATTAGTGAATACTTTTAATGACACAAAGTTTAAAAACACTTACAAAAGGCATAATTAAAAAGGGCTCATCTGTAGATGGATGATCCTGGTAGGTTCCTGGTGGGGATGATCCTGGTGAGTTCCTCGAGCTCCAGTCTGGGTGTTGTATCAGCGATGTAAGGCTGTTAGAGAAGCTTTTCAGCAGATGGTTCATCCTGTGGCCATCAGGGGGAGGCTGGGGCCGGCGTGGAGCGCACAGAAGGTGTGCGTGACGTCACGGGCTGTTCAGCAGCTTCCGGCTTCCGGGTACATTCCAAGGGGAGGGCTCGCATGGAGGGAGGATACTAGCTGTGAGGGAGTCTGTGGATAGGCTACGCGCTCGGAACAGCTGCTCCTTCAATAGGCCTGAGGGGGCAGTGTATAGATGCTGTGCTACTTATATGCCGGCGCTGTGGGACAACAAGGCTCAGCGCCGGCTGATAG
This sequence comes from Aquarana catesbeiana, assembly GCF_042186555.1. Taxonomy (NCBI): domain Eukaryota; kingdom Metazoa; phylum Chordata; class Amphibia; order Anura; family Ranidae; genus Aquarana; species Aquarana catesbeiana. The sequence goes on from NC_133331.1 coordinate 203,531,330, forward strand.
CACAGCGCTGTGATGGAATAATACAGTGCGGTGGGCTAAAGAGGGGGAGAAGAGGGAGGGGATGTGAAATGTGGTTTGTGAAGGACCGTACTGAGGTGGGGGAGGGGAAGGAACACAAATAGAATGACACATGGGAGGAGGGCGCATGATGGCTGAGAGAATGTTGATGCATATCACATATAAATAAATTAAGTCAACAATCAATTATGAAAAAGTCAATAAAAAATTCAATAAAAAATTAATGAAAATCAAATAAAAAGTCAATATAAAAAAATCAATATAAAAAATCAATATAAAAAATCAATATAAAATTCAGAAAAAAGGAAGGGGGAGGGGGAAAGGGAAAGGAATCATGTGTATGGAGGGAATTGTCATTATGTGGAGCTGATATGTGTTACAAGCATGCATGCACACACGCATGCATGCATGTACACGTACACACATCTTTGTTATATAAGATACAAAAATGAATACAAAAATGAATTACCCTATACTAAAAGATCTCATATATACATTAGTGTAAAAACAAAAATAAGGGCAAGAATATATATATATAATATAATATATTTAAGTAGTATGCATGTGCCTGCGCACGGTGTCATATGTAAATATATAGGAAAGTACAAGGTTTAGAGAAGGATGAACTGGGGCATGGGCAAGTTGGCGGGGCGGGGGGTTGCAGGGGGGCGGAAAGCTGGAAGGAGGTGGGGTAGGGGGGGGTTTTGGGGGGGGAGAAGGGGGGGGAGGAGGGGAGAAGGGGGGGGGGAGAAGGGGAGGAAAAAGGGGGAGGGACCTAGGGGAGGCTGGATGGGGGAAAGGGGAAATGGAAGGGGGACGTGGGGAAGGCTGGATGGCAAAGTGGCTCATAACAGTGTGTGAACCTCGATTTCTTCGTTAAGCCCACCGGGTGTAAGGGTGCCCAAGGAATAGATCCAGTAGGTTTCTTGTTGGCACAGGCGTTTGAAGCGTTCAGCTGTAGGAAATGTAGCAGGGATGGACTCAATGACCCACACGCTTAGGCCTACAGTGGACCGGCCGTGGTGTGTAAGGAAATGTTTGGGGACGCTATGGTGGTCACGACCCTTTTCGATAAAGCGCCTGTGTTCCCCAAATCGTGCTCTGAGTGCCCTTATGGTGCGACCAACATAGAATTGTCCACAGGGACAGGTCAGGCAGTATACAACAAAGTCCGTAGAGCAGTTGTAAAATTCCTTGAGGGTATAGCTTTTGCCTTTGACGTTGAAAGTTTTCTGACCATGTTGCACGAATGGACAGGTGAGACAGAGGGGTTTTTTGCATTGGTACATCCCTCTGAGGGGTATAAGGACAGGTTGCAGGGGGATGGATTGGGATGACTTAATTTTACTAGGTGCGATTTGACTCTTAATATAATCCTAGACCTCCTATATGTTACTTTGGGTTTTGTCCCAACTGTAGCTTTTAAATGGGGGTCTTCCAGAAGAATGGACCAGTGTGACTCTAGTATTTTTTCCATTCTTTTATGTTTGTCGTGGAACTGTGTGATGAAACGGATTGGTTGTTTGGCAACGGGAGAGGAGTTATGATGGTCGTTCTGTGGCTTGCGGTAATTGTTGAAGGCTGCCTCTATGAGAGGAGCAGGATATCCTTTTTCTTGAAACTTTTTTGATAGGAGTAGGCCATGGGCTTCGTAGTCTGAGTCTCTAGTGCAGTTTCTCCGGAGACGGCAAAACTGGCTCCGGGGAATATTGTTCACCCATCTGGGATGGTGGCAGCTCGTATAATGTATGAAGGAATTGCCCGCAGTAGGTTTGATGAAATTTTTGGCATAAATGGTTTCATTGTCATGGCAAAGTTCAAGGTCTAAGAATGCCAGGGTATCAGGATCAGCCACGTGGGTGAATGATAGGCCTAGGATGTTGGTATTACAATGCTGGACAAAGGTAAGTATGCCATCGAGTGTACCATCCCAGATGATAACTATGTCATCAATATATCGACCATAGTATATTATGTTTGCGGCAAAGGGGTGGTCTGCTGCGAGGTACATATGTTCCCAGTATCCCATGGTGAGATTGGCGTAGCTGGGGGAAAAGTTGGCCCCCATAGCTGTACCATTGATCTGAAGGTAATGTGTACCCTCTGACTCAAAATAGTTATGTTTGAGGCAGAAGGTTAGGGCTTCTAATATGAAATTAGCTTGCCGGGGGTTAATGAGGGGATCGTTGGCCAAAAAATGTTCGACAGCCCTGACTCCTATATCATGGGGTATCGATGTGTAAAGTGATGACACATCGAGTGAGAGCCACCAGTAGTTCTTATGCCATGTATAGGGTTTGAGCATCTCGAGTAAATGGGGTCCATCCCGTATATAGGAAGGGAGGTTCTGCGCTAGGGGTTGGAGGAATTGGTCAATATATATAGAGAAGCCACTAGTGACACTCTCCATGGCAGCTACTATGAGACGGCCTGGGGGACAGGTGAGATCTTTATGAATTTTCGGTAGATGGTAGAAGTACGGAACTTTGTGGAAGTTTTTCTTTAGGAACGAAGCTTCAGATTTGGAAATGATTTGGTCAGTAAGGGCTTTATTAATGAGTGTAGCTGCTTCTAATGAAAACTGGGATGTGGGATCACTGGGAAGCCTAGCATAGGTGTTGATATCAGAAAGTAGTCTGCGTGATTCGAGTAAATAATCTTCTTTGTCCTGGATGACTATACTGCCCCCTTTGTCCGCAGGTTTGATGACAATGGATTCATTGTGTGTCAGCTGTTCCAGGGCCTTGCGTTCTAATGGGGAGAGGTTGGATTTGATGTAGGTATGTTTGGAGGTGCGATTGCACATATTAGTGAGGTCTGTATAGACTACCTGGTAGAAAGTTTGGACCCTTATTGGATGTTGGGTTAAAGATGGATTTCGGGCGTAGTGAGGTATGTTGGATTGGGGGTGAGGTAGGACCATGTTGGGTGAGCCATTCAAGGTCAGCGTTGTAATTTTCGGCATATAACTCCTCAAGTAGGGCAAGGGCGGGTCTATCTGATTCATCAGATGTATCAAGATTTATGGGACATGAAACAGAGTTGACGATATCAGACGCGGAGGTTTGTTTGGATGATTGGATATTGAAATATCTCTTGGACTGTAAGGTCTCTGATGTATTTGTTGAGGTCTTTGAATAGTGTAAAACTGTTGGGCTGCATGGTAGGGGCAAAGGTGAGCCCCTTTCTGAGGAGGGATAGGTCATATGCGGTTAAAGAAGTATGTGATAGATTATAGATTTTTACAGTTTCCGCATCTTTACTGACTTTTTTTCTCCTTCGTCCCCCCCTCCGTCCTCTTCTACGTGTTTTCTTTTTGTGAGGAGCGGCGGGGGGGTAAGTGCTAGGTTTAAGTAGCTTTTTGTTAGTTTGATGGTGGTACAGGAATGGGATTTTAGATTTAGTTCTTTGTCCTTTAATACGTAGTGTCATCGCTTTGTTTCCTGTTGTGTATGTATTCGCTTTAGTTTTGCTATACGCCTTTTCGAATGGCTCTAGGAGTAGAGAGCGTAATTTGTGGCGTAACAAATGTTTAGATTGCAGTAGAGGGGAGAGATTGGTTTTGTTTTGGAATTCAGTGGTTTCAATGTCAAATGTAAGCTCATCTAGCTGCTGCGTCCTCTTTTTTTTTTGCCCTAGCCCCCAATTGAATAAATACTCCCCTAATAACGGCCTTATGGGTATTCCATACCACCATCGGGTCACATACTGATTCTGAATTAATGGAGAAGAGTTCTTCTATTTGCAGTTTGAGGGAGATGGAATAGAAGGGAGTTTGGAGAAGATAATTGTTAGCCCTCCATAGATAGGAGTTAGTTACATAGTTACATAGTAGGTGAGGTTGAAAAAAGACAATCAAGTCCAACCTATGTGTGTGATTATATGTCAGTATTACATTGTATATTCCTGTATGTCGTGGTCATTCAGGTGCTTATCCAATAGTTTTTTGAAACTATCGATGCTCCCCGATGAAACCGCCGCCTGTGGAAGGGAATTCCACATCCTTGCCGCTCTTACAATAAAGAACCCTCTACGCAGTCTAAGGTTAAACCTCTTTTCTTCTAATCTTAATGAGTGGCCACGTGTCTTAATAAACTCCCTTCCACGGAAAAGTTTTATCCCTATTGTGGGGTCACCAGTATGGTATTTGTAAATTAAAATCATATCCCCTCTCAAGCATCTTTTCTGCAGAGAGAATAAGTTCAGTGCTCGTAACCTTTCTTCATAACTAATATCCTCCAGTCCCTTTATTAGCTTTGTTGCCCTTCTCTGTACTCGCTCCATTTCCAGTACATCCTTCCTGAGGACTGGTGCCCAGAACTGGACAGCATACTCCAACTGAAGCCGGACCAGAGTCTTGTAGAGTGGGAGAATGATCGCTTTATCTCTTGAGTTAATCCCCTTTTTAATGCATGCCAATATTCTGTTTGCTTTGTTACCAGCAAATTGGCATTGCATGCCATTGCTAAGCCTATTATCTGCTAAGACCCCCAGGTCCTTTTCCATCCTTGATTCCCCCGGAGGTTCTCCCCCTAGTGAGTAGATTGCATTCATATTTTTGCCACCCAAATGCATTATTTTACATTTTTCCACATTAAACTTCATGTGCCATGTAGTTTCCCAACCCATTCGTTTCCACATCTTGCGGAGAAGTTATTGCCCTGCTTAGCTTAGTATCATCTGCAAAAACAGAGATTGAACTGTTTACCCCATCCTCCAGGTCATTTATGAACAAATTAAATAGGCTTGGTCCCAGCACAGAACTCTGGGGGACACCACTTTCCTCCCCTGACCATTCTGTGTACTCCCTATTTATCACCACCCTCCGAACTCGTCCTTGTAGCCAGTTTTCAATCCATGTACTCACCATGATTCCATGCCAATGGACCTTACTTTGTACAGTAAATGTTTATGGGAAACTGTGTCAAATGCTTTTCCAAAATGCAGGTATACCATGTCTATGGGCCTTCCTTTATCTAGATGGCAGCTCACCTCCTCATAGAATGTTAATAGATTGGTTTGGCAAGAACGATTCTTCGTGAATCCATGCTGATTACTTCTAATGATACAGTTTTCATTACTAAAATCTTGTATATAGTCTCTTATCATCTCCTCCAAGAGCTTGCATACTAACTGGTCTGTAATTCCCAAGGAAGTATTTTGGCCCTTTTTTAAATATTGGAGCTACATTGGCTTTTCTCCAATCAGCTGGTACCATTCCAGTCAGTAGACTGTCAGTAAAAATTAGGAACAATGGTCTGGCAATTACTTGACTGAGTTCCCCCAGGACCCTCGGGTGCAAGCCATCTGGTCCTGGTGATTTATTAATGTTAAGTTTTCCAAGTCTATTTCTAATTCTGTCCTCTGTTAGCCTTGAGGGTGCTGCCTGTAATGTGTCATGAGGATAAACACTGCAGTTTTGGTTACTGATGCCCCCCGATTCCCTCGTGTAGACTGAGGAGAAGAATAAATTCAATACCTTCACAATCTCCCCATCCTTTGTAACCAGATTTTCTTCGACATTCTTTATGGGGCCACTATGGTCTGTCCTCCCTTTTTTACTGTTTATACACTTAAAGAATTTCTTGGGATTTTTTTTTTTGCTCTCCTCCACTATGTGTCTTTCGTGTTCTATCTTAGCTGCCCTAATTGCACCCTTACATTCCTTACTGCATTCTTTGTCTGAATGCTGATGATGATCCCTCAGTCTTCTATTTTTTTTGGAAGGCCTTCTCCTTTGCTTTTATATGAATTTTTACATTGGAGTTAAGCCATCCAGGCCTTTGTTTGCTCTTTTAAATTTATTTCCCAATGGGATGCACTGGCTAATGCCCTTATTTAATATGCTCTTAAAGCAAACCCATTTTTCCTCTGTGTTCCTCTGTTTTCCTCTGTGTTCTTTGTTCCTAAGATTTTATCCCAATTTATATCTTCTAGCAAGGTTTGTAGTTTTGGGAAGTTTGCTCTTTTGAAATTCAATGTCTTTGTATTACCCATATGTTTCCTATTTGTGTGATTTATACTGAAGCTAATTAACCTGTGATCGCTGTTTCCTAAATTGACCTTTATTTCCACATTCGTGATCAGGCGTGTATTGTTGGTAATCAGTAGGTCTAGTAACGCTTTGTTTCTAGTTAGTGCGTCTACCATCTGACCCATGAAATTGTCCTGCAAGACATTTAGGAACTGGCGAGCCTTAGACGAATGCGCGGTTCCTTCCACCCAGTCTATGTCTGGATAATTAAAAATCCCCCATTATGAAGACACTTCCCATCCTTGCTGCTAATCCAAATTGAGATAAGAGTTCCGTCTCCCCCTCCTCCCTCAGGTTAGGGAGCCTATAGCATACTCCTAGTATTATTTTCCCCTTAGTTCCATCCCTTTGGAGCTCTACCCATAAGGATTCCACCTCCTCCCTAGCTCACTTAGTCATGTAATCTCTCACATTCACTTGTACATTATTCTTGATATACAGGCATACCCCTCCCCCTTTTTTACCCTCTCTATCCCTGCAATAAAGGGAATACCCTTGAATGGTTGCCAGCCAATCATGAGAGTCGTTCAACCAAGTCTCTTTAATTCCCACAAAATCGACAACATTACCAGCTGATGGGAGCGAGGAGCGGACGTGTGTGAGTGAGCGCTCCACCCCCCTCAGGACTCCCAGGCAGAAACACGAACGAAGCAGCTGATCAGCCGGTCAGCTGATCATGACGACGCACAGACAGGCCGTGCTGCAGCCTGTTAGAGGAGGCCGGAGCTCGGTGGACGTAATCCGAGCCTATCTATCCCCTCAGGTTTCAGATCCCAGAGCGGGGCGGCAAACGGGGAGACAGGAGGAAAAGAAGTGCAGCGGAGCAAACAATAACGCTGGCATGGACAGAACAGAGCGGGGAGTCCCAACAAGGAACCATGGCATCCAGGCGTTGGGAAGAGGCAGAGAGAGAGGGAGAGAGTTTTGTTTTTTTTTGTTGTCCCCCCCCCCTTTTTTTTTCTCCCTTTCTCCTCCTTTCTTTCCTTTTTTTTTGGGGGGGGGGAGAAGATATGTGTTTCCAATAAGATCAAGAGGGATGGGGGAGGGGACAGGGGAGTGATAAGTTTAAATATAAGTGTAGTAAGTAAAGTAATGTATTAGATATAGATTTATGTGAAGAAGCTGGGTGACACCCCCTAACCCTCCCCCTTTTTTTTTGGTGTTTTTTGTGTAGTTCTATGGAAGGAATAAGATTATATAGATCCAGTCACCAGGGAAGGGAATTAAAGGCAAATGCCTGGGGAGGAGGGAGGTAACGAGAACTGTGGGAAATGAGAACCATTTTATGGTCAATAGGTCGGTCCCGATTTAAGGGATTAGTTAACCTGCAAAAAGCAGGAAAGGGGGGAGACCTGGGCATGAGGTGTGTTTTTCTGCACAGGCCCCACCCCCGATTAGTTGACATACTCCAGGGGGGAGTATTTAGTTGTGGAAGAGGGTTTTGTATTTCTTTCTGTATGGTGATTATGATGGGTTTTTTCGTCTTTTTTTTTTTTTTTTTCCTTGTATTATGTTTCATTTGTAAATTGGATAGTAGGATCAGTGATAAGAGCGTAAGGGACAGAAGGGTTTTGGGGATTGGTACTGGGGGTTCCTTGGGATTGGTACTGGAAATTTGGGTGGAAAATTTAAGGAATGGTTGCTGTATTGAAGATTATATCATACAATGTAAGGGGGTTGCACTCACCAAATAAAAGGGGGCGCCTCTGGTTGGAACTGCGTCATTACGCAGCTGATGTGGTTTTCTTACAAGAGACACATTTCACGGGAAGCTCCATACCTAGCTTGCCTAAACACATAATGAAACAATGGTACTATGCAGTGTCACCGATTGCAAGAGCAAGAGGGGTCACAATCGCTTTTAGTAAATCTTGCCCATGGAAAACGGAGTCTTTGCAGACCGACCCAGAAGGACATTTTCTATTTGTGAAAGGTACACTGCATGGTGTAAGATATACGTTTGCATCGATCTATGCACCGAATGAAGGGACTGTTAATTTTCTTGCTAAGACCTTTAGGATATTGGAAAAATTTAGAGAAGGATGTTTGATTTTGGGTGGGGATTTTAATCTCACACTGGACCCAAGTATGGATACATCAACAGGTAGAACTGTGCTGTCCTTTAGAGCGTTAAAACATGTCAAACAACTTCTACGTTCTCAACATCTTGTAGATAGTTGGCGGGTAACACATACAGGAGTTAAAGATTATAGTTACTACTCTAAAACACATGGTATGTACTAGCGCCTGGACCTATTTCTGGTAGACCAGTTTTATCTGGAGAATGTCCTCATGAGTATAATTGAATCCATAACTATTTCAGACCACGCCCCTATAACTCTGACTCTTTATCCAATCCAAGTGGGTCATATAGAGCGAACTTGGCGATTGAATGAGTCATTATTGTATAAAAAGGATATAGTGGGAAATATTCCTTAAAATAAAAGCATATTTTGAAATAAATGAGCCAGGAGAAGTATCAGAGCAAGCGGTGTGGGAAGAACATAAAACAGTTATAAGAGGAGATTTGATAGCATACGGTTCATATATTAAAAAAGAAAGGAAGAAAGAAATAAAGGATTTATTAGAGATAATCAATGTATTGGAGATGAAACACAAGAAAAACCTCAACCCTGCGGATATTAGGCAATTGGAGAGCTTGCGATTAGAGCTCTCACGATCCCTAGATCGCAGAGTTAAAAATAAAATTAGGTATTTTGCAAATAGGTCGTATGAACAGGGGAATAAGTGTGGGCGTTTACTGGCTAAACAACTTAAAAAACAGCAGGAATCCAGACATGTCCATAATTTACTATCGCAGGGCAAGAAGATTGTTGAAACTAAAGCCATAGCGACAGAATTCTGTAGATTCTATGAGGCACTATACAACATCCCAATGACGGATACACCGCAATTAGGGGACAAAGAGAGACAACGTAGGGACAAGATACGGGATTACATTGAAGACGCATCAATGCCCACATTATCCAATACAATTATAGAGGAAATTGAACGCCCAATCTCGGTAGAGGAGTTGAGTGGAGTGATAGCAGCTGTGCCTCTAGGTAAGAGCCCAGGGCCGGATGGTCTGACGAACTTATATTATAAAAAAATTCTTTCAGTATTAGCAGTACTATTACGTAACTACTTTAACTCAATTAACGCATCCAATCCACTACCTCCAGAAGCCCTATTGGCCTATAAAACAGTACTTCCAAAAGGGGGAAAGACCCCCAATACTGTGCTAACTACAGGCCTATCTCCTTACTCAACTCAGTCACTAAATTGTTAGCAAAGATCTTGGCCCTTAGACTTCAAGAGCATATGGGTGAATTAGTTCATCCAGACCAGACAGGATTCATGAAGGGACGTGAGGCGAGGGATAATACTATTTGTGCGCTTCACGTTCTTCAGTGGATGCAACATGGTCCTGATAGAACCCCAAGGATCGCACTGTCAATGGATGCCGAAAAGTCATTTTATAGGGTGAACTGTGGCTTTATGAGAGAATTATTGAGGGGGTAGGCCTGGGGGAACGCATGATGGGTTGGATAATGTCCTTGTATACGGAACCAAGTGCAAGGGTTAAAGTGAATGGCTCATTGTCAGACTACTTTAATATACGAAACGGTACTAGACAGGGGTGCCCACTATCCCCATTAATTTTTGCTATAACACTGGAGCTCTTCCTCCGTAAGATTAGGTGTAATAGAGAGATATTAGGGACGTGCATTGGTTCTGAGGAACATAAAGCATCAGCCTATGCGGATGATCTCCTCTTCTTTCTCTCCGCCCCACAGATATCTTTACCAACTCTGATGTCGGAAGTAATGAGATTTGGTAACCTATCAAATTTCAGAATTAACTTCGAGAAATCTGTTCTTCTGCCTAGTCATGTTCCTTCAGTATTGGCAAGGTCACTGCAACATACATACCCATTTATTTGGAATAGAGATTACATGGTTTACTTGGGGGTACATATTAGTGCAGACCAGAAACTGCTATACGATCTTAACTATGGTTCACTACTGACAGGAATAATAGGAGACATGAAGAAGTGGAAGGGCCAGTATTTAACCTGGTTTGGCGAGTAAGTGCCATAAAAATGAATATATTACCCAGAATAATTTATATAGTACACACGATACCGATTAAACTACCAGAGACCCTATTTAGACAAATACGAAAGTCGTTTGTGGCCTTTGTATGGAACGATAGAAGACCAAGAGTAGCCTATGACATCCTGCGTAGGAATAAAGCAGAGGGGGGCATTTCGCATTGTATTATAAGGCCATGACTTTAGTTTGGATTCTGAACTGGTGTCATGACTCCCAGAATAAAATATGGGTCCGATTAGAAAAGACAATGGCAGGGAGGAATTTGGCAGGGGCACCTTGGATTTCAAGTTCATCAAGAGGGCTCTCAAAATGGACGTCACCGGAACTCGTTAGCGTTATGGGATAAGTTGAATAAGACGGGTAAATATGCCCCTCAGATGTTACCTCTGGCTCCACTGGAGGGATTCCCTTGGTTCCCCCCGGGGGAGGAGACGGGGTATCTGGGGGCATGGGGCCAGGATGGGGATACCACGTGTGGCAGGTTTGCCCCACGTGGAGTCCTGTTAACCTTAACAGAACTAGTGGCAGGCTTAGGGAATATACCTTTAGCGGAATGGAAATATCTTCAATTAGTGAGTTTTTTAATAAAATAAAGTTTTTAGTAAGACCTTTGAATTCACTCACCATACTTGAAAAGCAGTGTGTACAACTGTCGGATGCTAGACATTTGCTGTCACAAATGTATAGAGTGATACTTAGCGGGCAGGATGGAACAGTTCCCTATTTTGTTAGAGAATGGGAAAGGAAACTGGACCAGGTGTTGACTAATACGCAAATTAAAAAGATGATTAGACTGACTTATTCCACATCTATAAGCTCTAGGGTGCAGGGAATGGCCTATAAATTTCTAACGAGATGGTACAGGACCCCAGTCAAACTATCACAGATGTTTTCAACAACAGAGGATCGGTGCTGGAGAGCTTGTGGGCAGAAGGGCACATTTCTCCATCTGTGGTGGACATGTCCGTAATTAAACCATTTTGGGAGTCAGTTGCCCCATGGATTGAGAAATTGACCCTCAGATCCTTGGAGTTTAAACCTCTACATTATTTATTTCATGGGATGCCTGGGTCTATTAAAGTTTATCGGAAAAGTTTAACTCTGCATTTATTAAATGCAGCAAAATTAGTTATACCTAAATATTGGAGACAGACCCGATGTCCCACACTGATAGAATGGAAGAACAAAGTCAATTTAATAATGGAAGCGGAGAGATGGGTACATGTAAGGAAAGACCAACAAGATAAATTTGAAAAGACATGGGCGGGGTGGGTATACTATGTTACGGAGATAGGGTAGGGGGAGATAGGGTAGGGGGGAGGTACCGTTGAATAGGTGAGATTAGAAATGGTACAGTCCCCAGGAACCTATATAAATTAAGAGGTTGATACGGAAAGTGAATTGTGAATAATTGGAAACTGATCCTATGTATTTATATGTGTGGAAGTGGAGGAGGGCCTTTTTTTTTTTCGCTCTCTTCGAAGGGCATAGTGTGTTGATCAGGGTACCTAATTTTCACAGTGTGTGGTTTACATGTTTTTTCCGTGGTCACTTTTTTTTTTTTTGCTTGTTTTTTACACTAAATGGTTAAGTTTGGGTAATATATGGCTAATAATGGCCTCTTACACAATTTGATTATTATTAAATAAGGACGCCTTTTTTTCCTTTAAAAAAATGTGGGTTTTTTTTGTGTTTTTGTAATATAATATAAGGCTAAGTAGGGCCTCTTACACAATTTGATAACTATTTGATGATGATCACATAAAAAAAAAATATATTTTTTTTTCGTGTGTGTGTTTTTTTTAATATAAGGCTAATAAGGGCCTCTTACACAATTTGATAATTATTTGACGATGCTCACTTGGAAAGGGAAGAGAAGATTTTTTTTTTTTTCCTCTCTATTTTTGTAAGAGGAGTGGAGAACAGGGCACATTCACAGGGGGTATGGAAGGAAGTAATTAGCAGGCCTTTGATCAACAACGAAGAAACTTGGGGCAAGGGGGAGGGGAACAGATATTTCCCCTCCCTCCCCAGGGTTTTTTTTTTTTGTGGGGAAGGGTTATGTATGTAAGATGTAAGATTGTGGAATGGATGTAATGTAACTGTATAGTTTTTATATATGGTTTATGAAATGTAAAACTGTATAATTAGGAATGGATATTTTGTATCTACAAAAATGGAAAATAAAATTTTGATTATAAAAAAAAAAATTCCCACAAAATCGAAATCCTCCTCATACAATAGTATCTCTAGTTCTTATCCACCAGGCTCCTGGCATTGGTGAACATGCCATGCAGTTTAGACCTGTTACATAATGTCCTCTTATTGGGTGTTCCGAGATTGCAAATAGGACTTGTTACTATACTTACCTCGGGTTTATGTGCTTTAGTCAACCTTCTACTAATGCCCCTAATACTACCCTCTGGAATATGCTCCACGCACTATCTCTACCTCTAGACCCTCCCCCATCACCTAGTTTAAAAGCCTCTCTAACTTTTCGGCCATCTTCACTCCCAGCAGATCTGCACCCTCCTCATTTAGGTGCAGTCCGTCTCTTCTATAGAACTGGTGACCGACTGAGAAGTCGAGAAGTCGGCCCAGTTCTCCAGAAACCCAGACCCCTCCTTACTACACCAGATCCTCAGCCACTTGTTTACTTCCCTAATCTCCCTCTGCCTTTCTGATGTGACTCGGCAGTATTTCTGAGAATACTACCTTGGAGGTCCTTTTCCTCAATTTAGCTCCTAAGTCCTTAAAATCGTTCTTTAGGACACTCCATCTGCCTCTGACTTTGTCATTGGTGCACCATGATAACCTGGTCTTCCCCAGCCCCTCCCAGTAACCAGAGCCGTGATGTGCCGAACCCGAGAGCCTGGTAGCCAGCATACAGTTCGGCACTTCAGGTCTTTGTCACAGATTACCCTCTCTGTCCTTCTAAGAATTGAGTCCCCTACCACCAGAATCTGTCTTTCCTTTCCCTTTGTGCCCCCCCACACACACACTCTCACTGGAGGAGTTCTTCCCCTGGCAGCTAGGGGAGTCCCTCAGCTCCAGCACTGCTGGTCCCTGCCAAGTTTGACCAATGTCACTCAATGGAGCGTACTTATTGGGATGTTCCAGCCCAGGATCGGCCTCCCTGGCACTTTCCCCTCTAACCTTTCTGTTACCCATCTACTCTTTTCTATTGCCTGCACCTCTTTGTCTCCACCCGCCTCTGTGCTGGCCCCTGCCGGCACCTGCCATGTACGTTTCCAGCTTTCCTTTAGTATGGAGGGACTTCTCAGCGCTAACAGTTGCTTTCCTTAGATTCAGAACCTGGGCTTCCAGGGAAACAATATGCTTACATTTTGCACAGCAGTATTCGCCCTCGATCAGATGATCAAAGAACGCATACATGCCGCAAGATGTATACTGGGTCGCATCTCCACACCCGCTGATTATCGTACCTACTAATTTAATGAGGATTGGGGATTATACCCTGTCCAAATTACCTAACAGCTAGCTTCCTGACACTAATACTCAATCATACACAGGTACTCAACAATACAATACACAGGTACTCAACAATACACTACACATGTACTCGCATTGTAATGGTGTGAATTATTCCCATAGGATAACCTACATTTCGAACTGTCTATGCAGTGGGAATGTTGTCAAAATGCATCTGACTGCATCTGGTGTGAATGGGCCCTTTCTGCACTGCTATGCCCTGCAGCTGAGCTGACAGCTGCCAGGAAGTGCAAACAAGGCACACAGAAAAACATTGCATCGCATACTAACATATTATGTGAAACTTTCCTGAAAACAAAGCATTCCAAACAACGTGATCGCTGGAGGCCACTTCCATCTTCACCCGGTTTCACGGACTGTGGCATGCACACCGGAGCCGCCGTTCACAGCACTGGGCTCTGAAGGATTGGCATGGGTGGCTGTTTCTTTAGAGTGCATGCACCAGTGTTACTGGCTGCATGTACAGTAAATGTCTCCTAAACAGTGTACATTTAGGAGATATTTACATTACCTATAGCCTTGTTATAGGCTTACCTATAGGTAAAATTTAGTGATGGAAGTTTACTTCCACTTTAAAGAGGAGGTTATGTGACAACAAATTAAGCTGGCCGTGGATAGATCAAAATTTGACAGGTTCAGCAGGGACTGGACAAAATTAGATCCATCTCCCCTGTGCCTGTAACCACTTGCCAACTGCCTCACAACGATATTCAGCGGCAGAATGGCACTGGCAGGCAGAGTAACGTACCCATACGTTACTCCCCTACCGCGGGCGGGTGGCACAAATCACCCCCTATCACCCCCTGATCACCCCCCTGCACCCCCTGTCACAGTGACACCAATAGCAGTTTTAATTTTTTTACTGATCACTGCATTGGTGTCATTTTGTGACTGTTATAAGTGTTAGGGTAATTAGTGGTAGGCCCCTTTAGCTCTAGGGTACCCCCCTAACCCCCCCTAATAAAGGTTTAACCCCTCGATCGCCCCACAGTTAACCCTTTCACCATTGTCGCCAGTGTCACTAATCGATCATTTTTCTGATCGCCGTATTGGTGTCACGGGTGACGCTAGTTAGCCTGTTAGTTATTTAGGTTCACCGTCAGCTTTTTATAGCGTCAGGTACCCCCATACACTACCTAATAAAGGTTTTAACCCTCTAATTGCCCCCTAGTTAACCCTTTCACCAGTGATCACTGTATAAGTGTTACGGGTGACGCTGGTTAGTTAGTTTGTTTTTTATACCCGCCGTTTATTACCCAATAAAAGTTTACCCTCCTGATCGCCCGGCAGGTGACATCAGTTAGGTTTTAAGGTCTGCGTCGCCCCAGGTAGCGTCAGATTAGTGCCAGTACCGCTAACACCCACGCACGCAGCATACACCTCCCTTAGTGGTATAGTGTCTGAACGGATCAATATCTGATCTGAACAGATCTATACTAGCATCCCCAGCAGTTTAGGGTTCCCAAAAATGCAGTATTCGTGGGATTAGCCCAGATACCTGCTAGCACCTGCGTTTTGCCCCTCCGCCCAGCCCAGCCCACCCAAGTGCAGTATCGATCGTTCACTGTCACTTACAAAACACTAAACACATAACTGCAGCATTCGCAGAGTCAGGTCTGATCCCTGCGATTGCTAAGAGTTTTTTTTGGTAGCGTTTGATACAGTTGCTGACAGCCTAGGAGCTTTTTTACCTGTGAGTCTCACTACTTTTTGAGTACTTGAGTATTTTGCAGATCTCGCTTTTTGTCACAAAGTTTTGAAAATTGAAAACAGAAAAAAAAAAAAATACATTTTTCTTTTCTTTCTTCATTTTCAAAAACAAATGAGAGCTGCAAAATACTCACCATGCCTCTCAGCAAATAGCTTGGGGTGTCTACTTTCCAAAATGGGATCATTTTGGGGGGGGTTTAGCGCTATCTTGACATTTTATGGCCTTCGAAACTGTGATAGGTAGTGAGGAGTGAAATCAAAAATTTACGTCCTTAGAAATCCTGAAGGTGGTGATTGGTTTTCAGGGCCCCGTACGCGGCTAGGCTCCCAAAAAGGCCCACACATGTGGTATCCCCGTACTCAGGAGAAGCAGCAGAATGTATTTTGGGGTGAAATTCCACATATGCCCATGGCATGTGTGAGCAATATATCATTTAGTGACAACTTTGTGCAAAAAAAAAAAAAGTTTGCCATATTCCCGCAATTTGTGGCAAAATATAAAATATTCCATGGACTCTTCCATGCATCTCAGCAAATAGCTTGGGGTGTCTATTTTCCAAAATGGGGTCATTTGGGGGGGATTTGTACCATCTTGGCATTTTATGGCCTTCAAAACCGTGATAGGTTTTGAGGAGTGAAATAAAAAATTTACGCCCTTATGCAGCGTACACACAATCGGAATTTTCATTGGAAAAGCCTTTGATGGTTTTTCTGACGAAATTCCGCTCAAGCTAGTCTTGCATACACACGGTCACACCAAATTCCGACCGTAAAGAACGCGGTGACGTACAACACGTACAACGGGACTAGAAAACGGAAGTTCAATACCCAGTGCGCCACCCTTTGGGCTCCTTCTGCTAATCTCGTGTTTATCTCGTGTAAGTAGAAGTTTGGTGAGAGACGATTCGCGCTTTTCAGCCTTGTGCTTTTCAGTCCATTACTGCTCTTCAGTTTGTGCTTGTGGGTTTGTATCTGTTTTCCAGTGCGTTCTTGTCCGCTCGTTTCTGATTTTCAGCTCGCTCTTCACAGGCCTTCAGTGCATTCTGTTAGTTTGTTCTGACCAGCCGACTGTTTTTGTAGCGGTTATGTACTCGTCGTAGAGTTCATGCTATGTAGGGGCTTGGTGTTGGGGTTCTTGCCTTGACCCAAGCCCAGTCCATGAACAGGGTGGGGAGGAGTTCATGGACCAAGAATTGGTTACTCCAGTGTGACCAATTCTCTCATATGCCTTTTCTGAGGGAGATCCATGAGAATAACCCTGATGATTTCAGGAATTTTCTCCGGATGACGGACCCCGTTTTTCACCGTCTGTTGGCTTTGCTGTCCCCTTATATTATGAAGCAGGACACCTGCATGTGACAAGCCATCACTCCCGAGCAGAGGCTAGTCGCCACGTTGCGGTACTTGGCGACAAGGAGAAATCTGCAGGACCTCAATTTCTCGACAGGCATCTCCCCCCGGGCTCTGGGGATCATTATTCCAGAGACTTGTTCTGCCATCATTCAGGTCCTGCAGAAGGAGTATATTAAGGTAAGATTTATCCTTTAACATCACATTTTATTGTGATCATTTATAACCCCCCCCTAAAATTTTTCCAATGGGCCATCAGAGGGGGTGAGGAATCTGATAAGTGGACCTTATATTTTTGTCTTAAAATACTCCTTAAAATAAATGTTATACTGATGTTGGACAAGAATGTGTCTAATCTGCTTGCAATGTTATGTGCAAAAGTACAAATTTTTTTTGTTTCTTTTTTGACTACACAGTTTCCTTCAACACCACAGGAATGGCAGACTGTGGCCTCCCAGTTTGCTGAGCGTTGGGAGTTTCCTAACTGCGGACGGGCAATCGATGGCAAACATGTCCACATTGTCCCACCACCCCACTCGGGGTCATACTATTTTAATTATAAGGGTTTCAATAGTATCGTGTTGATGGCGGTGGTCTCGGCGACATTAATTTTTATATGTGGACGTGGGGAAGAATGGCCGGATGTCGGATGGTGGAGTCTTTGCCCAGACCAAGATCTACCAACATCTCCAGAGTGGTGGCTTGGGATTGCCACCTGCGGAAGAGAACGTTGAAGGACTCCTGTTTGTTTTTATTGTTGATGAAGCATTTGGTCTGGGTGATCACCTGATGAGGCCATTCCCCCAGAGGACCCTCACCGCGGAGAAGAGGGTTTTTAATTACTGGCTGGCCAGAGCCAGAAGAGTCGTGGAGAATGCCTTTGGGATAATGGCCAGCCGGTTCCGCCTATTTCTTACGGCAATTAATATGGCGGACTACAAACTGAACCACATAGTTCTAGCATGCTGCATAATTCACAACTTTTTAAAGAGAAATGGTCCTAATTATGTTGCCTCAGTTGGGCCTGAGGCCAGACTTCATGAGACTACACTGACGGCCCTGGAAGCTGGCCATCCTGGCTTGCCCCCCCAAAGCGCACATGAATTATTTTACGGGTAGGGGGGCCATTGCTATGCCAGCAAATTTGTAAATATTTTCTATTTTATCTGATAAAATCTTGATTTTGATTTACTGCTTGTGTTTCTTTTAGCTGTCTCCTAGGTTCTCCTGGTGCACTTGTAGTGCCAAGTGTTTTTTTTCATTTTTAAATAACACCCATTGTCACTGTAAACACCAACTTAATACAAAAAACTGGTATTGAGGATTGAAAGAAGAAGCCACACATTGTTGAGTATAAAACCTTTTACTCCGTGCACATGCACATGTGCGTTCTAAAACATTTTTGGGTAAAAAAACAACATCTTGGTTTTATAAAGTTTTACCTTGAAAATTTTTTTTTGGTACGTAAACAGGCATGTTTCAAAACATAACATACACAACTCAGGAACTTACAAAGTTCAACATTGAAAAACTGAAGGCAATATCAGACATTATAGTGTCAAAAATGTATTGATCTTGCCTTCATCAGATGGCGTGATGTCACCCCTGTAAAAGCTAAATTTTGAAGATGCACACAAATTGGGAGTCAAACTGGGGATTTCCCTCCTGATCCCATGCCTAATGTCAACATGTGCTAGCTCCCATCATGGGGGATCAATGGACGTGCTTTGGGGGTGCAACCACTTTCTCTCACCTACTTGAGTTGCGAGGAAGGGGTTGCACCCACAAAACGCGTACATTGATATCCCCCGATGGCAGATAGCACATGTTGACACACTGTGTGCATCTTCAAAATTTGGCTTTTAAAATGCGTTAAAAATTTAGAAAACTTGGTACAGAAAAAAATATAAAATGGTGTAATTTTGTGGTTATGTAGATTCTTCCTAGTACATCAATCATGTTCTTCAGTTTTTGTCCAACCTCATTTGTTTTTTGCTTTATGATGTCTAAATCCCGACTACACCACATTATGTCCTGGATTAGTCTTTGTGCACTGTCACTGGTAAAATGAGGAGATTGTTCTTCCACAACATGCACATCACCTAAAAGAAAATATACACACCATGTATTATAAATATGCAGGCATACCTCTATTACCTGAATCTGTGGTGTCAGACACTGACCTGTTGTGGTGACAATTTCAACCACTTCCTCCACCTCTCCTTCCTCCACATCCTGAGGTTGTGGTGTCCTCTGTTCCCCTTCTTTCGGAGGTGGGGGGTTCCTGGTGTCCTCAGATGTCCCGAGTCTTTTCTCCCCTATGAGAATGAAACAAAAGGTATACTTAGCACACAGATATTTGAGGCCTTGAAAAAGGAATATGAAACATTGCTTGGAAGTGTTGTTCCAAGTTCCAAGCTGAAGACATGATTTTCTCCCTTACCAAAGCTGGAATACTTACCTTTTTTGGACAAGTTTTACACATGGAGACACCCCAAATATCCACTGGAGTACCTGTGTGGTACACCCTAAAAAGTTTGTTCTGGTGTCCAACACTAGTGCTCCTGAGTCCAGATGTGTAAACAGCTGCTGAGTGTCCTCTCCTTACATTACACCGAATCAAGTTTGCAATTATTTCTAGTTTCAAACACATCTAGACAACAATGTCCTAAACTTCTTTTAATACAAATTAGCATGACCAAATGTAGTTAACCCTGTATCTGCCGAAAACATTGTATTTAGTTGGCAAACGAACTATGTTTACTGTGACCGATTACTGTGCCCACACACATGAAAGTAGCCATTTAAAACTGTACAACAGTAAAGAAAAGCACATGGAGCAGCATTCAAGTAATAATAGGAACACACGACAAGTGCTTACTTTTTAGAAGCACTTTCTTGATTCTTCTGTACTGATCCTGCTCCCTCAATTTCAGGTCTGACCAGTGTTTCCTCAAATGCTCCTTGGATCGTCGTACCCCAAAATTCCTGTGCAGACTCTTCACAACTTTAGACATGATCTTGGCCTTTCTCACATTTAGGTTTAGCTAAGGTCCATACTTCCCGTCATAGTCGGCCCTCTTCAAGATGTCCACCATCTCTACAAAAGCCATATTAGAGGCCTTAAATCTCCTGCGGGATCATGACGTTTCTGGCTCCTGGCTTTCCTCCTCGTTACTCTATTACGCATCTGCTGTGTCTCCACCATGTTCTTCTCCCACTGCGATGGAAGAGACGGGGCGGGGAATATTCTAGAAAGAACATCCAGGGTGGGCGGAGTTTTACGCATGTGCAGTGTATATGAAGCTAACACGCGTGTGTCGTACGTACGATCTGTGAGTGGAGAAAGTGCTGATCGTGAGAATGAAGGTAAAATTTTAACTTGGGACATCAGTGGCCTATACTGATTCGAGATTGAGGCCCATATTGGGATAAGATTAGGAGAGTTTAGTCTGATATTAGTGTTTTTGTCTTGTGTTTTGTCTTGCAGCAAATATGAAACAATTCAAAGACCCGGAATTCATGGGCCAGCTCATAGACAGATACAGGGATATGAGAAATTTGTGGGAGGTTAAAAACCCCTTATATCGAAATAAACCAGCTAGGAAGGCATCGCTGGAGAAACTGCTGCAATTTGTGAAGAAGCAGGTCTCCGAAGCAGACATCGAATTTGTGGATAAGAAAATTGGTAGCTTGAGAAGTATGTATACGGAGGTGCTTAATAAGGTCCAGGCTTCCATGAAATCAGGAGCAGCGGCAAAGGATGTGTATGTACCCAGTCTGTGGTACTACAACAGGATGCGGTTTCTGGAAGACCAGATTGAAGCCACGGAATCACTTTCTACACTTCCATCCACCCTTCCCTCAACCCCAGCTGAGGCTTCTGAGGACCAATCTGGGCCTTTTCTTCATGGAAGAAGTTGAGGAGCCCAGCTGGAGCCAGGTATTTTTTAACATATTTATTGTCCAAAAATTATTGTTGTTAACTAGATGTTATTATTGATAAAAAAATGAATGATTTACCAAAAAGTGCTTTACATATCATACATATAATAGACAGTAGGGGCCAAAAATTATTGTGACAAGAATGAAAAATGCTGGGCTCAGAATGATAGTCTTTTCTATTTATTAACATTCAATTTGCAACAGTCATGAGCTGAAAATTGTGTGTGATTGATGAACCAAAAAACTAAAACTATGTCCCTTTTTCATACACAGGAAGACCTCAGCTAGGATGAGGCTCTGGAATGTGGCAGACAGAAGGAGGCGAGGGTAAGTGTCAGCCAGGAGGTGGGGGTAAGTGTCAGCCAGGAGGTGGGGGTAAGTGTCAGCCTGGAGGTGGGGGTAAGTGTCAGCCAGGAGGTGGTTAGCCCCAGTAGCTTCACCCAATCCCAGGTGCCTCCCCTCCGCCTTAAACAAAAAGGGCCAGGAAGGGGGATAACATAGAGGAGGCAGCACTGGGCCTCATTAAGGACGCTAATGCGGCCCTAAAAACACCCCCCTACGCTGAAAAGGCCTATGGTTGCTATGTAGCTGCAAAATTGCAGCAAATGGAGGAGGGGTAACGCCTCATCTGTGAGCAGATTATTTTTCAGGCCCTTCATAAGGGGTTGAGGGGCCAAATGACTGATAACATGCACTTATGTGCGCTCACCGATCCTCCTCCTCCTCCTGCCACAAGTCCACCTCCAGAGCCACAGCCTCCAAGGAAGGCTGCAGGGAAACGCAGAGGGAAGGCTGCAAAGAAGACAAGAAAGTGATGGCCTGGGTTCAGTCTGGTCTGACAGAAGATGCAGGCTGTGGTAGTACCACAGCCTGGGGACATATATGTCATCTACTGCTGTTCCTGATCTCTGGGAGTCCTGGACCAGATTGTGCTCCCTATTATATGGACTTCACAGGCTACCAATTTTTAGTTACAAAGAGTTGATGTGTGCCCTGGGGTACAAAGGCTTTGCAAATCCATGCAGTTTCTCCAGCATTGCCTTCCTCTTTATTTTGTTATGAGCCAGAATAAATAGAGATTTTTTTTATATGAAAATACTTGCCTATGTGTTTTTCTTCAAATAGCACAGTTTGTTTGTGAGTAGGCAGGTACATTTAAAAAATACAATGTCTAATTAACAAGGGACACCAACTAACCCTGAGCTTTAAAAATACAAGATGTTGTTGTGAAAACTTGACACACACAAAAAAAAATTATGGAGATCACTAGAAAATTATTTTAAAATAATCCAAAAAAAAAGGAGTTCTTGATTTAAAAAAAAAAAAAAGATGACTATAAAAAATAATTCTAAACATTATTATAGAGATCTGGCTTTAAAAACAAAAAAGTTTATTCAGGAGATCACGAGAAATAATAAAGAAATTAGTTTGTCAGAACTTCATTCTTCTAGCATTCTAAAAAAACAAAAGAATGCGCTGCATTAAAAAGATCCAAAATTTTCCAGCGTGACTAATGTGCTATCTCCATTACGAACGCTAGTTTTACCAGACCAAACGCTTCCAAATCATACTTGATTCTGACCATGCGTGATTTTTTGCCCGTCCGAATTGCATACAGACGAACGCATTTTCGGATAGGAACTTTTTCCGACCGAAAAATAGAGAACCTGCTCTCAATCTTTTGCTGGCGGGAATTCCGCCAGCAAAAGTCTGATGGAGCATACACACAGTCGCATTTTCGCAGTGGTCACAGTGCCAAATTGTGAAAAGTCCTCTGGTCTTTAGGCAGCCAAATGGTGGGTGGGCTCCCTCCAGGCTCACCTGCCCTCTGCCTATCCATTATAATGCATGTGCTTCCACTGTGGAGACTCTCAAAATTTAGTGTAGCAAGGACCCCCGAAGGAGCTGCTGATATTGATGGAGCCCGTTCTCTGATCTTTTACACCCCTTCTAAATCTGTTTCAATCCCCTTGACACAGCTGTAGTGCAGTGTTGTAATAATACTGATACAAATTATAGTTCAAAATATATATACTACAATTATATATATCTTTACCTGGGTGTTTGTTGCTCCACCTGCAGGAGAAAACAACACTGCACGCAAGAATTTGTGGTTAACCAGAATTACTTCTTTTACTCAACTGATATTAAAAGTAATTACAACAACTATGCTGTCACACAAACGTAGCGTGAAAGCACAATCTTAGTACATAAATATACATATATATATATATATATATATATATATATATATATATATATATATATATATATATATATATATATATATGGTTTTCTTGAATAGATCCCCTATTAGTGTGTCTCCGGGTGGGACCAGTGTTCAAAGTGGCAACACTTTAACTCTGGACACCTTCCCATCTCCAGCACACCATAGCAAACACAAAAACACAGAAGGATTAACACCCCACAGTTTTAATTCATTAGGGAGCTCCCCCTGCTTAGACAGTGCAGTCACTCTATTTTCGACTAAATGCAAGGCCTTGCGTTGATAAAAATAGTCCTGTTATCTTCAGTCTTCTGCTAGCTATAAAACCAATAATTGTAATCCACAAGGCTTGTAACCAATAGGATGCTGAAGAATGATGCACTGTAGTAATGGCAACTGAATTTGTTCCGTGGGACTATCAGTCACAGCAACACTGTGCAATCAATATAAATGTGTGTAGTGTGACACAAACTTCTGGGTGCTAGCCCTCTCACCGCACTGAATTCAGATGAATGGATGCCTCTGTTCCGCAAGTCCTTAGTCTGTCTGAAGTCACAGCTGTGCTGCTACGCCGTTCCGTTCACCAAAGACCAGGAGTCCTCGGTTACCTCCTTCACGGGTCTCCAGAACGATCACTCTGCTGCTCCAGCACACTGTGATCTAAGGCAGGATTGCTGGCTGCTGTTCCGCTCTGCACAGGGTAGGCTGCAACTCTGTGGGACACACACCCACAGAGCCCTCTGGCAGGCCACGCGTCCCAGGAACAAGAGACCTAAGATGGCCGCTCCCAGCCTTTTTATAGTCTTCCCACGATGCAGTTCGGTTCTCCCAATGTTTTATGGGAGTTTACGGGCATCATGGGTAGGTCAAGTTAATGTCCAGAAGTAAACAATAAAACACTTCCATGTCACTTCCCCAAGTAATGAAATATAAAGGTGCTGCAATTATATATTTTGGCCGCTAAATGGCACCATATACCAACTTATTAACCTTACAGCATTACATATAACTAGAAACAAATATTGTCAGCGCTACATACTCCCCCTGCTTTGAGTCTTTGGTCCCCAAAGATGTGCAAGACCCTGTTTCTGTTGCACACTTTAGCCTCTAGGCGAGCACGCAAGACAGACAGAGGAGCCTCCCACAAATTCTCAGGTGTTGGGAAACTATTCTGTGTACCCACCACTGTCACCTGGCTATCAGATACAGATGTGTCAAGGGGTAAAATGGGGCTCTCTCCTTCTAAATTGACAGAGGAAAAACTAAGTTCTTTGACATTCCTTTTACTGGTGACTTTAGCTACTTCAGAACACTCGCCCAATGTATCATATGTCAGTCTTTTGGGTGGACGAATGTCCCTCTTTCCTCTTTGTTTCTTTAGTGTGTCCACTATTTCTGGGTAAACACTATTTTCTTCTATTACAGTCCTCTGTTCCTCAAAGTCAATGGGAGGCAAACATTCTTCACGATGTTCAGACAGTGGTTCAAACTCTGGAGCTTCTGACCTAAGGGCCTCACTACCCTCTCTGCTTGTCTGGAATGAAACACTCCTTTCAGCTTCTGATGTATCAGACAACCACAACCAGCTGATGTCCATGTCTTCCTCAACATTATCCTCAGTTATAAAGGATCCAGGCTGAGACCTAGCTGTAGGCCAACATGCATTCGTTGATGTAGATAATAACTCCTCCTCAGGGATTATCCTGACTGCTTCGGTGAGGGGTAAGAGGTGATTAATTGATCCAGCACTTCCTTCTGGTTTAATTTCAAACATTGGGAGCCCTGGAAGTTGTCTACATACAACGTATGTCTGCGATCTCCAGCGATTAGCCAGCTTGTGTTTCCCTGGAATACCTAGATTTCTTAGTAAAACTCGGTTGCCCGGTTGTAGATCTTGAATCCTTACTTTGAGGTCAAAGTTCCTCTTATTTCTACTCCCTCGGCTGTTTGACATAGCCCGAGCCTTCTCATAAGTAATCTTCAAACTCCTCTGCAACCTATTGGCATACCCTCAATGAGAGGTCTCTGAGGTGTGGTCGAGAGAAGTTCCGAAAGCCAAGTCAACTGGTAATCTGGCCTCTCGTCCAAACATCAACCGATAGGGTGAATATCCTGTGACATCACTCTTGGTGCTGTTATACGCATGTACCAGGGCAGTAATGTGCTTGCTCCAATTGGGTTTTTGTTCAGAGGTCAAGGTCCCCAAAATATAGATCCAACAATATCCTGATGAGCATACTCTCAAAGTCCCTCCCCTGATCTGAGTGGATCCTCTGTGGTAAGCCATAATGGACGAAAAACTTTTCCACCAGCGTCTTCGCCACTTAGACTGCTTGTTGATCTTTAGTGGGGAAGGCCTGAGCATACCTGGTAAAATGATTGGTAACTACCAAGATGTTTCCTTGTCCACTCAAGTCGGATTCTAGACACAGAAAATCTATGCAGACTAAATCCATCGGACCTTGGCTTGATAAATGACCCATTGGGTGGCTCGCTGAGGCAAAGTTTTTCTCTGTATGCACCTATGGCAAGAGTGACAGTAACTCTCCACTTCTGTCCTCATGTAAGGCCAATAGAATCTATCTCTTATTAGTTGAAGAGTTCTTTCTGACCCTAGATGGCCATGATAATCATGCAGAGCAATTAGCACTTTCTCCCTATGTTTCTCTGGCAGAAACAGTTGCCATTTCTCCTCAAGATCTTCAGAGGGGCCCCTTCGGTAGACCACCCCTTGTTGCAACTGCAATCGACTTCACTCCTTATGCAGCAAATGAGCTTCCCTCCGAGTGCTCTTGAGAAGTAGGTCAGTTTCCTGACTTTCCAAAGCCTCCAGTACCAAGCTACAGAGTGAATCTTTCAGTTGGTCTCTCCAAAGGTCTTTTCTTGATAACTTAGGTAGACCTTCCTCTGCAATCTGGGAGACATTACAGTAACACTTGGGCACCCCTGCTGTAGTCACTCCAACCTCTTCAGCTCTGGCTCCACCCTTCTCCTGCCACTCCTTCACAAAGGGCTCTTACCCCTTTTGGGGCAAGCTGAGTCCAATTTTCCTGAGAATCCAGGGAACTGTGGGGTCTCCTTGACAGTGCATCTGCATCTCTATTACCCACCCCTGGTCTGTATTTCAGGCTGAAGGTAAATGCTGAAAGGGCAGCCAACCACCTGTGGCCTGTGGCATCCAACTTTGCGGTGGTAAGCAAGTATGTGAGGGGGTTGTTGTCTGTTTTGACCACAAATTCTGCACTGTATAGGTAATCTCTCAACTTGTCCACCACAACCCACTTCAAGGCCAGAAACTCAAGTTTGTGAGTGGGATAGTTCTTCTCAGCAGGGGCTAGACTCTGGCTCACATAGGCAATGGGCCTTAATTGCCCATTATGTTCCTAGTAAAGTACCCACCGAGCCCATCTCGGCTGGCGTCCACGTGCAGTTCATAGGGCTTGGCAGGATCCGCATAAGCTAAAACCGGAGCAGTGGTAAGGCTCCACTTCAACTGTCTGAATGCCTCTTCGCATTGCGGAGTCCTCTGATCCTGAATAAACTCCTTTTTCATCCTGGGCCCTTCTTTCTGCTTCCCAAGTTTATCTGAACCGACATCAGCCTCTTCTTGGTTCTTCAATAGCTCCGTAAGTGGGTGAGCTATTTTTGCAAACCCCTCCACAATCTCCAATAATAGGAGCAGAAACCCAGAAATGACCTGAGCTCAGTCACATTTGTGGGCCTGGGCCAAGAGGTAACAGCTTCCAACTTTTCAGGGTCTGTTGCCTTTCCTTCTTCAGACACTATGTGTCCGAAATAGTTCACTGAGGGCTGATAGAACTGACACTTTTCCATTGAAAGCTTCAGACCTTCATCATGTAGTCTCTTCAGTACCTTTTCCAGTCGCTCTTCGTGCTCTTCAAGAGTTCTACTAAACACTATGATATCATCCAGGTATACTAGTACCTCAATCAAGTTCATATCGCCCACCGTCTTCTCCATTAACCGCTGAAAAGTGGCCGGAGCCCCAGACAGACCTTGTGGCATCTGATTAAATTCATAGAACCCTACGGGAGTAATGAAAGCAGTCTTCTCCCTATCTTCAGGACTCATAGGGATCTGGTAATAGCCACTCTTTAGATCCAGCACGCTGAACCACTTCACCCCCGACAGGCTCTGTAAGGCATCTTCTATATGAGGGGTAGTGTATTGATCGGGAATGGTCCGCCTGTTCAGGGTCCTATAATCAATACACGGCCGTAATGATCCATTCTTTTTCCTCACTACCACTATCGGGGAGGCATGTGGACTCCGGGACTCCCTGATAATCCCAGTCCTTTTCAGCTCAGCCAACTGTTCTGAGATCCTCAAGATCTCCCAGTGGGATCCTTCTGACCCTTTCTCGAAAAGGTTTGTCTTCCTCCAGCCGAATCTTGTGTTTGGCGCTTTTTGCATACCCCACATCAAACTCACTTCTCGAAAAAGCCTCTCTCCATCTAATGAGCTGGGCTTTGGCCCTCTCCATCCAAGCAGGTGTAAGAGGCATGTTCTTCAGGTAGAAGTCTTCAAGGGGAATCGCCCCCTCTTGTCCCCTCACGACATCACATGGTGAGACCGGGGTCGCTTGATTTGCCTGTCCAAGCAGCATCCTTGCAGGTATCTTCACAGGTAAGGCCGTTGTGTTTTGAACACTGACCGAAACTCTTCCTCTGCTTCTCTTAAGTGCCTTGGTTGATAACACTTTTGGGATTATTTCTAAACCTATATCTTCTTCTTGAGTGTCCGTCTCCAAGACAATAAAAGGACGAGGTTGTCTCCAGCTCAACTTGACAGAGGCTTTCAGGCATACCACTTCACCCGGCTGTATCAGTTCTTCACCCCGGTCTAAACGCCAAATCTTTCCCACCCCTTCCAGTGGGGCTTTCTGTTCGTGCACTAGATTCTTGTACACTTGGGTTAACATGGGGTGTACCTTCGTGGCCGGGGCACTTTCCTTCTGCACAAGCAGTGTTAGAAGCCTTCTGACCAGATCAGTATTGGTCCCGATGATAAGGGAGCTTCTGTGAGCCCCTGGGGGGCGAGGACACACTACTGCCAGGGTGTCAAAAGTTTCAGCCTTTCCAGCCACACTCGGGTCAAAAGTGAGTTTGATAGGGATGTAACCCTCGTAAGGGAAGTTCTGGGTACCCAGGCCCCATATCTCCAATTCCTCCAACTTTTGCAGGAGCAGATGTTTGAGATGTTTCTCATAAAAGTCTTTGTATAACAAAGTCACTTGGGCTCCAGTGTCCAGCAGTGCTTTGGTGTAGATTCCTTCCACCTGGATTGGGATGATCGGAGAGGGTCCCACTAGCTTGGGAGGGAATCCACAATGAGTGATGGCATTAACTTGCTTTTTAGTGCGTACCTTGATCCCTCGTTTCCATGGGCGCTTACTCAACTTTGTTCTTTCTTGTGCCGTCAGAACTTGATGTGTCTGGGTTTTGTTGGAGTTGGCAGCTGTTACAGGGCACCCAGTTGACTCCTTCACTAGGGCCCTTTGAAGTTTTCCGCCGGCTTCTGGCGTCTTACTACTGCCCTTGGGTTTGGGCATACTTTCCTATAATGTCCAATCCCTCCACAGTTGAAACAGGGCCCAGATATCCTCTCAAGTGTGGAGTCTAACACATTTTCTGTTTTTTTAGCCCCCCCGTCAGGTGGAATAGTGGGTTTCGCAGTCAACAGAGCCATCATCTCCATTAACTGTGCCACCTGGGTCTTGAGGAGCTCGATCTAAGGATCATCATCCATTACACTAACTGTCCTGACCCCAACAGTGTGTTTCGGCTCTTGTATCTTTTCCTTCTTCCTTTCCAGGATAGCTTCTTCTTCCCTTACAATCCGGATCAGGTCGGGATACTTCAATATGCCCCCATCTTGACAAGTTCTTAGCTGAAGCATGATGGGGTCCAAGGGTTGGGCACCACTTAGAACTTGTTTGGCTCAAATTTCATCCACCTCATGGGGATCTAACCCCTTCTTCAACAAGATCTGGTGAATTATCTTGTCCAACCATCTCATATATTCTGACAGCTTTTCCCCTTCATCTTGATAGGTGTGCTCCAGTTGATAAATCAGGTCCGAGACTTTCTCTGTATGCCTTAACACATCTTGCAGGATATCTAGGTAGTCCTGGGCCACACAGTCCTGTTTGCTGAGTTTCAAATTTCGGATGGCCTCTGAAGCAGGCCCTTTCAGACTCTCAGTGATCTGCTGTTTCTTGTGTGCTTCAGGGATGTCCCACTCATCCAAAGCTTGCATGGTCTGCTCCAACCACTCTTCAAAGGTGTCTTCCTCTTTAGGTACAGGTCGTCGGCTTGAGAAAATACCGAGTTTCCGATACCCAGCCCCGGAGTATGTTGGGTTTCCTTTTTGACATTGAGACACAAAATTCCCCAGGGCTGTGAAGAGCTCTGGTTCAATTACAGCCGGAATTGACTGGGGGGGAAACCTTGACTCCAGCCGATCTCCTCGGTGGGAGGGTGGCAGAGCTCTTACCTGGTCCCCCTGGGTGGGTTAAATAGAACTTGGTCTTATCAGCTAGTTCAACACTTGTACCCTTAAAGTTTTCCGGAACTCACTTTCTCCATTCTAGTAGCGCATAAGTGCGGAACGTCTCATGATCCGGTCTGACAGCAATCACCTTTGCTTTTCGGTCTGGGGACAGTGTTTTCACCACTCGGTTAATTTGTCCTTTTTCCCAGACATCTCCCCAGAGCTCAATCACCATGCTCGCTTCTGAGTGGGTGCCTTCTACCTCACTCCTCTGCACCACAGTTTGGGGATCCATTCTATGGTTCCTAAAGGGATGCTTGACTTCAGAGAGACAGTTATCCCGGACGAGCCCCCACATGTAGCAAGGACCCCCGAAGGAGCAGCTGATATTGATCGGGCCTGTTCTCTGATCTTTTACACCCCTTCTAAATCTGTTTCAATCCCCTTGACACAGCTGTAGTGCAGTGTTGTAATGATACTGATACAAATTATAGTTCAAAATATATATACTACAATTATATATATCTTTACCTGGGTGTTTGTTGCTCCACCTGCAGGAGAAAACAACACTGCACACAAGAATTTGTGGTTAACCAGAATTACTTCTTTTACTGAACTGATATTAAAAGTAATTACAACAACTATGCTGTCACACAAACGTAGCGTGAAAGCACAGTGAATACAATCTTAGTACATATATATATATGTATATGGTTTTCTTGAATAGATCCCCTATTAGTGTGTCTCCAGGTGGGACCAGTGTTCAAAGTGGCAACACTTTAACTCTGGACACCTTCCCACCTCCAGCACACTGTAGCAAACACAAAAACACAGGAGGATTAACACCCCACAGTTTTAAATCATTAAGGAGCTCCCCCTGTTTAGATAGTGCAGTCACTCTATTTTCGACTAAATGCAAGGCTTGCTTTGATAAAAATAGTCCTGTTATCTTCAGTCTTCTGCTAGCTATAAAACCAATAATTGTAATCCACAAGGCTTGTGACCAATAGGATGCTGAAGAATGATGCACTGTAGTAATGGCAACTGAATTTGTTCCGTGGGACTATCAGTCCCAGCAACACTTTGCAATCAATATAAATGTGTGTAGTGTGACACAAACTTCTGGGCGTTAGCCCTCTCATCGCACTGAATTCAGACGAATGGATGCCTCTGCCGCAAGTCCTCAGTCTATCTGAAGTCACAGCTGGGCTGCTACGCCGTTCCGTTCACTAACGACAGGAGTCTTCAGTTACCTCCTTCACGGGTCTCCAGAACGATCACTTTGCTGCTCCAGCACACTGTGATCTAAGGCAGGATTGCTGGCTGCTGTTCTGCTCCGCACAGGGTAGGCCGCAACTCTGTGGGACACACACACACCCACAGAGCCCTCTGGCAGGCCACGCGTCCCAGGAACAAGAGACCTAAGATAGCCGCTCCCAGCCTTTTTATAGTCTTCCCACGATGCAGTTCAGTTCCCCCAATGTTTTATGGGAGTTTACGGGCATCATGGGTAGGTCAAGTTAATGTCCAGAAGTAAACAATAAAACTCTTCCATGTCACTTCCCCAAGTAATGAAATATAAAGGTGCTGCAATTATATATTTTGGCCGCTAGATGGCAACATATACCAACTTATTAACCTTACAGCATTACCTATAACTAGAAACAAATATTGTCAGCGCTACATTAGCGTTAGGGCTAAAGATAATATCGGGGTGCCGTGAAGTGGCTGCAGCTTACGGATGTATTTGCAAATGTATGCAAACGAAACCCCTTTTTTTTAACGCATACTGTTAGACAGGATAATTTGGCTGGTTGCAAGCTGGTCGGTAAGTTGAGCTGAGAATTTTCTTTGGTTTTGTTTGAGAAGAGTTGATCTAATGATCGATTTCTGTTGAACAGGCTTGTTGGAAAGTTATTCTTGATCAACGGCTGCAGGAGAGCCCCCCGCTGTCAGAATACAATGTCTCAGTCGGGAGAATTCTTCTAGCCACCTTGATTGTGTAGATGGAGGAATCGTTCATTTCTTTCCATTCAGCCCGCTAGCTGAATAAAAAAAAAAAAGCAATCTATCTACAGTATATCCAGCCTTAGCCTTTATTCTCACAAGTTACCTGTGACCATGTGTAGCAAAAAAAGAGAGGCAAAGAAAAATGTTAGAGTGCAGTAGTGTTGCTGTGGCCTTTGAGCCATTTTAATTTAAAAAATGTTATGCTTGACACAAGTGTACTTTTAATTTAAGCTGGGTAATCTCAAATTGATTTAATTCGTATTTACTGAAGAAAAATAGTTAATACTTTTTTCTGATATTCATAAAAAAAAAAACAAAATGTTAATTTTGTGCAGTGACACTTTTCTGAACTATTTCTCAGCTACTCTCGGCTGTGCTAGTACTAACCGTGACCTTATCCTGACAGTATATGATAAACCTTTTGCACATTTTACCTAAAGGCTTCTCTGGAGGTTTACAGAGAACCGAGTGAACTTCTGATGATTTCAATACACTCACAAACATAGATACTGTGCAGATATGTTGCATCTACTATGTGAAAGCGAAAACTTTTTTCAACAAGCTTTCATGTTTGAATAGAACATTATAAAGAGTCTATTGTAATTTGGAAGTATTATATCTTAAGAAAATGTATAGTAGATTTGTACTATATATTTTTTCTTAATCAAAGTTAAGACTGAAAAAAACTTTTAAAAAATATTTTAGTTGGATAAATATAAAACACAGCATATCAATATTTTGTATTGTCTTTTTAAACCCGCAGGCAAAGTTTAAGGCTCCATTCTGTTTATAGAGATTGATAACTTAATCTGTATGTATAGCCAAAATTTTTTTTTTTTTTCTAGTTAGAATAGGGAAGTATTAACCACTTAAGGACCGCCTCACGCCGATGTACGTCGGCAGAATGGCACGGGCAGGCAGAATCACGTACATATACGTGATCTGCCTCCCGCGGGCGGGGGGTCCAATCGGACACCCCCCTGGTGCCCGAGGCGGTCCGCTTCTGACCAGTGGCGATCAGAGATGAGGGGGAGACCATCCGTTCGTGGCCCCCCCCTCGCGATCGCCGCCGGCCAATCAAATCATTCCTTTGCTGCTGTATGCTAAACAGCAGCAAAGGAAATGATGTCATCTCTCCTCGGCTCGGTATTTTCCGTTCCAGCGCAGAGGAGAGAAGACTTCAATGTGAGTGCACAACACACACACATACAGTAGAACATGCCAGGCACACAAAACACCCCCCTTTACCCCCCCCGATCACCCCCTAATCCCCCCGTCACACTGACACCAAGCTGTTTTTTTTTCTTTTTTCTTTCTGATTACTGCATGGTGTCAGTTTGTGACAGTTACTGTGTTAGGGCAGTTACTGTTAGCCCCCTTTAGGTCTAGGATACCCCCCTAACCTCCCCTAATAAAGTTTTAACCCCTTCATCACCCCCTGTCGCCAGTGTCACTAAGCGATCATTTTTCTGATTGCTGTATTAGTGTCACGCTAGTTAGGGACGTAAATATTTAGGTTCGACGTCAGCGTTTTATAGCGACAGGGACCCCCATATACTACCTAATAAATGTTTTAACCCCTTGATTGCCCCCTAGTTAACCCTTTCACTACTGATCACCATATAACTGTTACGGGTGACGCTGGTTAGTTTGTTTATTTTTTTATAGTGTCAGGGCACCCGCCGTTTATTACCGAATAAAGGTTTAGCCCCCTGATCACCCGGCGGTGATATGCGTCGCCCCAGGCAGCGTCAGATTAGCGCGAGTACCGCTAACACCCACGCACGCAGCATACGCCTCCCTTAGTGGTATAGTATCTGAACGGATCAATATCTGATCCGATCAGATCTATAATAGCGTCCCCAGCAGTTTAGGGTTCCCAAAAACGCAGTGTTAGCGGGATCAGCCCAGATACCTGCTAGCACTTGCGTTTTGCCCCTCCGCCCGGCCCAGCCCAGCCCTTCCAAGTGCAGTATCGATCGATCACTGTCACTTACAAAACACTAAACGCATAACTGCAGCGTTCGCAGAGTCAGGCAGGATCCCTGCGATCGCTAACAGTTTTTTTGGTAGCATTTTGGTGAACTGGCAAGCACCAGCCCCAGGCAGCGTCAGGTTAGCGCCAGTACCTCTAACACCCACGCACGCACCGTACACCTCCCTTAGTGGTATAGTATCTGATCGGATCAATATCTGATCCGATCAGATCTATACTAGCGTCCCCAGCAGTTTAGGGTTCCCAAAAATGCAGTGTTAGTGGGATCAGCCCAGATACCTGCTAGCACCTGCGTTTTGCCCCTCTGCCCAGCCCACCCAAGTGCAGTATCGATCGATCACTGTCACTTACAAAACACTAAACACATAACTGCAGCGTTCGCAGAGTCAGGCCTGATCCCTGCGATCGCTAACAGTTTTTTTGGTAGCGTTTTGGTGAACTGGCAAGCACCAGCCCCAGGCAGCATCAGGTTAGTGCCAGTACCGCTAACACCCACGCACGCAGCATACGCCTCCCTTAGTGGTATAGTATCTAAACGGATCAATATCTGATCCGATCAAATCTATACTAGCGTCCCCAACAGTTTAGGGTTCCCAAAAACGCAGTGTTAGCGGGATCAGCCCAGATACCTGCTAGCACCTGCGTTTTGCCCCTCCCCCCGACCCAGCCCAGCCCACCCAAGTGCAGTATCGATCGATCACTTTTACTTACAAAACACTAAACGCATAACTGCAGCGTTCGCAGAGTCAGGCCTGATCCCAGTTTTTTTGGTAGCGTTTTGGTGAACTGGCAAGCACCAGTGGCCTAGTATACCCCGGTCATAGTCAAACCAGCACTGCAGTAACACTTGGTGACATGGCGAGTCCCATAAGTGCAGTTCAAGCTGGTGAGGTGGCAAGCACAAGTAGTGTCCCGCTGCCACCAAGAAGAAGACAAACACAGCCCAGTCGTGCCCATAGTGCCCTTCCTGCTGCATGCGCCAATCCTAATTGGGAACCCACCACTTCTGCAGCACCTGTACTTCCCCCATTCACATCCCCAACCAAATGCAGTCGGCTGCATGAGAGGCATTTTTATGTCCTCCCGAGTACCCCTACCCAGCGAACCCCCCCAAAAAAGATGTTGTGTCTGCAGCAAGCGCGGATATAGGCGTGACACCCGCTATTATTGTCCCTCCTGTCCTGACAATCCTGGTCTTTGCATTGGTGAATGTTTTGAACGCTACCATTCACTAGTTGCGTATTAGGGTAGGTTACAGCATTGCACAGACTAGGACACACTTTCACAGGGTCTCCCAAGATGCCATCGCATTTTGAGAGACCCGAACCTGGAATCGGTTACAGTTATAAAAGTTAGTTACAAAAAAAAGTGTAAAAAAAAAAAATATTTATAAAATTAAAAAAATAGTTGACGTTTTATTGTTTTCTCTCTCTCTATTCTCTCTCTATTGTTCTGCTCTTTTTTACTGTATTCTGCAATGTTTTATTGTTATTATGTTTTATCATGTTTGCTTTTCAGGTATGCAATTTTTTATACTTTACCGTTTACTGTGTTTTATTGTTAACCATTTTTTTGTCTTCAGGTACGCCATTCACGACTTTGAGTGGTTATACCAGAATGATGCCTGCAGGTTTAGGTATCATCTTAGTATCATTCTTTTCAGCCAGCGGTCGGCTTTCATGTAATAGCAATCCTAGCGGCTAATTAGCCTCTAGACTGCTTTTACAAGCAGTGGGAGGGAATGCCCCCCCCCACCGTCTTCCGTGTTTTTCTCTGGCTCTCCTGTCTCAACAGGGAACCTGAGAATGCAGCTGGTGATTCAGCCAGCTGACCATAGAGCTGATCAGAGACCAGAGTGGCTCCAAACATCTCTATGGCCTAAGAAACCAGAAGCTACGAGCATTTCATGACTTAGATTTTGCCGGATGTAAACAGGGCCATTGGGAAATTGGGAAAGCATTTCATCACACCGATCTTGGTGTGGTCAGATGCTTTGAGGGCAGAGGAGAGATCTAGGGTCTAATAGACCCCAATTTTTTCAAAAAAGAGTACCTGTCACTACCTATTGCTATCATAGGGGATATTTACATTCCCTGAGATAACAATAAAAATGATTAAAAAAAAAAATGAAAGGAACAGTTTAAAAATAAGATAAAAAAGCAAAAAAAAATAAAGAAAAAAAAAAAAAAAAAAAAAAAAGCACCCCTGTCCCCCCCCCTGCTCTCGCGCAAAGGCGAACGCAAGCGTCGGTCTGGCGTCAAATGTAAACAGCAATTGCACCATGCATGTGAGGTGTCACCGCGAACGTCAGATCGAGGGCAGTAATTTTAGCAGTAGACCTCCTCTGTAAATCTAAAGTGGTAACCTGTAAAGGCTTTTAAATGCTTTTAAAAATGTATTTAGTTTGTCGCCACTGCGCAATTTTAAAGCATGTCATGTTTGGTATCCATGTACTCGGCCTAAGACCATCTTTTTTATTTCATCAAACATTTGGGCAATATAGTGTGTTTTAGTGCATTAAAATTTAAAAAAGTGTGTTTTTTCCCCAAAAAATGCGTTTGAAAAATCGCTACGCAAATACTGTGTGAAAAAAAAAATGAAACACCCACCATTTTAATCTGTAGGGCATTTGCTTTAAAAAAATATATAATGTTTGGGGGTTCAAAGTAATTTTCTTGCAAAAAAAATAATCTTTTCATGTAAACAAAAAGTGTCAGAAAGGGTTTGTCTTCAAGTGGTTAGAAGAGTGGGTGATGTGTGACATAAGCTTCTAAATGTTGTGCATAAAATGTCAGGACAGTTCAACCCCCCCAAATGACCCCATTTTGGAAAGTAGACACCCCAAGCTATTTGCTGAGAGGCATGTCGAGTCCATGGAATATTTTATATTGTGACACAAGTTGCGGGAAAGAGACAAATTTTTTTTTTTTTGCACAAAGTTGTCACTAAATGATATATTGCTCAAACATGCCATGGGAATATGTGAAATTACACCCCAAAATACATTCTGTTGCTTCTTCTGAGTACGGGGATACCACAAGTGTGAGACTTTTTGGGAGCCTAGCCGCGTACGGGACCCCGAAAACCAAGCACTGCCTTCAGGCTTTCTAAGGGCGTAAATTTTTGATTTCACTCTTCACTGCCTGTCACAGTTTCGGAGGCCATGGAATGCCCAGGTGGCATAACCCCCCCCCCCCCCAAATGACCCCATTTTGGAAAGTAGACACCCCAAGCTATTTGCTGAGAGGTATAGTGAGTATTTTGCAGACCTCACTTTTTGTCACAAAGTTTTGAAAATTGAAAAAATAAAAAAAAATGTTTTTTCTTGTCTTTCTTCGTTTTCAAAAACAAATGAGAGTTGCAAAATACTCACCATGCCTCTCAGCAAATAGCTTGGGGTGTCTACTTTCCAAAATGGGGTCATTTTTCAAAATTTTCGGTCTTTTTCCGTTTATAGCGCAAAAAATAAAAACGGCAGAGGTGATCAAATACCATCAAAAGAAAGCTCTATTTGTAGGAAGAAAAGGACGCAAATTTCGTTTAGGTACAGCATTGCATGCCCGCGCAATTAGCAGTTAAAGCGACGCAGTGCCAAATTGGAAAAAGTCCTCTGGTCCTTATGCAGCATAATGTTCCGGGGCTAAAGTGGTTAAAACCCCTGCTGGGTGATTTTTTTTTTTTTAGTTTTTATTAGGAAAATTCCCCTTCACTTCCTGTCTTAGCCAGAAATTAGAGGGAATTAGTGGGAAACTTCCCTCTTCGTCATTTTCAATGACGATTGTGACAGACCTAGCCAGGACAGAGGATTTTGGAGAGGACTGAATGCTAGCCTTTTGCCTTCCGATTATGGGCCATGGATTTTAAGGGAACAATACTCTTTGCGAGGTGTATGCCTGGGGACCCTGAATTAATGTTACTTTGGATTCAAGTCCATGTCCCCCCAAAACACACAGCCTCTGGGAACCCTGTATATGCCATATAGTGATGGCTTCATAATGTTGAGGCTCATAGAAGGTGGTGATGTCATCAACTCCAGCCACCTGTCTGTTTGTTGTCTGCTAGAATGTGTTTATTGTAAATAAGTCTAGTATGGGATCTAAGAGTCATTAGATCCCCATTGTTGTTTGTGTTAATTAACTCTGCTATTGTGTGAAGGAGTTCTGTGTTGTCTAATGTTGATTGTGTCTTCTGAGCTACAAGACGGCAAGTCTGGCCTAAAGGTCATGTCTCTGAGTCATCTAGGCTGTCTAAAGGGATTAGTTAATTAGCTCATGTTAATTAGGTTTCTGGTCACAGGTGTATTTTCAGAGTAATATGAGCAGAAGGTATGCACCTCCTCTTTTACTGTATATAAGACTTGTATTCTTTTCAATAAAGTCAGATTCCTGTTTGGCCCTCAACACAGAGCCTCGTCTCATACTTGGGGGGGGGAGAATTATTCATATGGGTTTCTTGTTCGGTTGGTTGGAGCGTTCGGTAGCTGCCTTTGTGTTTGGGAATGGAATGTCCTAAACGTCTTTAACCCCTTTCATACTCGGGGTGTCGTTACAATGATGGTCACCAGTATGCATAAAACAGTAAATCTACCCAATAGGGGCACAGTCAGCTTTAGACACTATGCAAACAGAAGACACTCTAAACGGCTTAGACAGTAACCACCACATGTAAACACCTAAAATGCGCTTTTTTTTTTTTCATTTCAAAGGTTAAAATTGCCTAAAGTGCATATGATAAACAACAAACATTAACTACTATATCTAGAAAGAGAATACTTCTTGTCATGCTGCACAGGCCT
This sequence comes from Aquarana catesbeiana, assembly GCF_042186555.1. Lineage (NCBI taxonomy): Eukaryota > Metazoa > Chordata > Amphibia > Anura > Ranidae > Aquarana > Aquarana catesbeiana. Next base: position 203,569,559 of record NC_133331.1, read on the forward strand.
GTCCATAAAATTATTCTTCTTTGTGGTATCACATGTCACTAATAAGAGTATATCAAAGTTCAGCAAACTCAGATGGCAAAGAGGACACAGGTATGGACCCGGGTCTCCAAAGGTCTCTTGTAGATCAGGCAAGAGGTCATGCCACATACACAGGGCTCCACTCTCAAGACTACATCAGCTGGATTTGAGGCCTTCTCCGCTGGAGTTAGAAGTCTCATTCTCTGAAGACCCTGGACCTCACTCCCCAACTTGGGTAATTATTTCTGTGGCTCTGTCCTGTATTTGTCTGCCACTAAAGAGCTCTCTGCAGTCAATCTCTCACTCAAGGTCCAACAGCTCTAGTCTCTGTTCTTTGTTGTTCTGTCCTGTATTGCTCTGGAACTGAATCTTTCTCTGGGTACCACAGCTCTTAAGCACTGCATAGTTCATCCTTGTTCCAGGTCTCTCAAACGTAAGCCAATTGTCCTGCTAGTGATGTAAACAGACAGATGATTACCCTCTACAGCTGATTTTATATCAGGGATCTGCTGCTAGATTTGCCAATGATGACATGTGTGCAAGCCAAGCAAGCAAGATGGATCCAGTCTCCATCACTTCTGATGTTTCTGCACCAACACCTCTAGTATTTACTCCACCCCCCCTATTTACGAATGGGAAAAGATTGGTAGAAAGCTTAGTAAGAAATGAATCTCTGCCTGTGAACTATAGTTACAGAAATCTGCAATTTTATTCAGGTACCATCTGGAAAAGAAAATGTCAAGACCTGGATAGATCAAGCTACACAGGTCATGGGAGAAGGGGAGGTCTCCAACATTATCAAGAGACAGAGGATAGGAGAGAGAGAGCCTGCGAATACCAGCTTAGGATATTATTTGCTGTTTAACCACTTGCCTACCGGGCACTTAACCCCCTTCCTGCCCAAGCCATTTTTCACCTTTCAGCATTGTCGCACTTTGAATGACAATTGTGCGGTCATGCTACACTTTACCCAAACAAATTTTTTGGCACTGCCATAGAATATCTAAAGGTGCTTCGAGAGGTCTGTGGATGGGTTGAAAGCTGCCCTGAGCTGATTTACCAGTTCCTATCAGGAGAAAGGGGAAAGATTGTTCATTTTTATCTCTCACCTAAACAAGGTCTTCTGTCTGATAATGCCCTTGAGTGGGCTGGAACCAGATGCAAGGCCTTGTAGACTCAGGTCATAAATGGGTTACAACCTTTAGACCCCATAGTGCTGAAGCTTCAATCGAAAGATCAGAGTGATTCACTAACTTACTCCAAATTGATCAAGATGATCCAAGAAGAGAAGGCCCTGTTAGCTGCCAAGATTTAAGAAACAGCTACTCACACATGATCCGGTCAGCTTTGTGATGGTATCTCCATGTATTCAGCATTACTTTGGGTTCACCAGAAGAGATGGAAAATGGGGTGCTTCCTGTTCGTGAAGCCCTAATGCAAGTAGTAACAGATGGCCCAGCCACAGTCTACTTTACAGGAAGCCTTCACTGAGATTCAGTTGGTAATGCAAGTGGTAGAGACTTAAGCAGGGATGCAGCAATCGCAAATGCTCTAAAGACTATGATTTCTCAACCTCAGGAAGGAAGGCACTAGGAGAGGTTAAATCAGATGAAACCAGGCAATTTGCCAGATAAAAAATGTTATGAATGTTGTAGAATGAATAACGAATAATGAATTATGAATAATGTTATTATAATGTGTAGAAGCCTTGCACCTCAAAGCACAATGTCCAAGGAGGAGAGCCCTATCAGATGCTGTGGAAAAAATTATAAAGACCTCACAGGACATACAGCATTAGGAGCCAATCGGGTGACGACACTGCATCAAGACAGCTAAAAATGTCTTCCTTTGTGTTGAATCACATTACATGGGGAAGAAATGCACATCAGCTTCCAGAACAATGTTTGGACCATCGCTCTGGACATCACAAAAATAAGAGAGGAATACAAGTCCAGCAGTGGTGTCGGTAAATCCCACTGCTTCCGGAATGTTTTCAACAAAATCAGCCCCTCTGCTATAGTGCCCATTTAAGTAGAAGGCATTTACACAGAGGCTGTTCTCAATTTAAGTGCCCAAGTAACTCTGCTGTTTTGGAAATCTTAATGAACGGGTATGAAGTACCTGTCCTTAGTCATCATGCAACTTGGAACCTTCAACACCCTGGCCATTCTGTGCTCCAGTTTCCTGGAGTCTATAAAAACAATTCTCTAATTGTTGAAATTAACACAGACCTGGTGAGGAGGATCTTGGCTCCCATAATCACAATCCACCACCAGAGGGTGTAACCCTTTGTTGCAGCAGTGTACCAAGAATTAGCTCAAGAGCAGAAGGTCCAGACTGATGATTGTGGTAAAGACAGTGTTACAGCCTGGGGAAGTGACCTACTGTCAGTTCTCAGAGAAGCTAATTTGGAAACAAACTGGATCCTAGGTCATATGAGAGGCAAGCCCAGAGGAAGTAGTACACTTTGGTATAGAGCTGAGCCCCATGATAGAAACATGTGTCGGCAGAAAAAAGATTAAGTAGTCCATTGAGTCTGCCCATTTTTTTTTGTTTTGTTTTTCCGTGTTTGTGTGTCAGTGGCGGCTGGTGCTCCATCTGCCGGGGGGGTGGTAGACTGACCTTACTACAGACCCCTCGTCACTTTAGCCCGCCACCCCACACTAACCCCCCCATTGCTCAAGCCCACCACCACACAATATTGACAACAACGCCAACTCCCCCCCAGTCGCCATCTTGCCCTCTCGCCGCCAGGCCTACTTGCCCCGTGCAGGTAACAGTTGCGGTGGCGGCTTCCTCCCTAAGTCTCCTCTGTGTCCTGGCTGTCGCTTCTCTTCCCGGCCAATGGGCTTTTCGGACATCCGGCCAATGGGGTCTTAGGACCTGCTTCTTAAATGGCCGGGAGGAAAAACAGGAAGACATTGTCGAAGATTGATTCACTAATGTCGCACAACAGAGTGGGTTCAGGGTGCAGTGCTCTGCGCCCTGAGCCCACCCTTTTTGAAGCCAATTAGAGCCTCAGGCTCTAATCATGTGCTTCTAAAAAAAATTTTCATAGAAAATCATGTGTTCAACGCCCTACATGTATATTAGGGGGCCAGGTGCATGGATTAGGGGGGCGGCACCCATGCGCCCCTAATGAGCGGCCGACATGTGTGTGTGTGTGTCAGGGAAGAATTTGGCAGGAAGACCTGGCAAATATCCAAAATGGCCGTGCTAATTCGCACATGTGTATTAGCAAACAGCACACCATGGCGACACTGTGGGAAACGCAAAGCACGCTAATTGCCAGCATCCACTAGCCTATATAAGGACAGCAGCTCCTCTCACAAATTGCTGGATTGTTGACATCCCCCCCGCTGCTGTGTCTTGTGTATTCTGATCTTGGACTTACTGTTACCGCACGGCTTCTCTTTTGACCTGCTTCTTCTTGACTCCTGGCTCTGACCCCTGGCTTGAACTACTGACTTTGCTTCTGTTTCATCCACTGTGTTTGACCTCTGTCTGTCTACCCTTGTATGACCCCGGCTTGTTCTAGTTTCCGATACCTGCCTTAGCTACTGACTGATTTACTGCGTATGACCCTTTGCCTGGTTTCTGATTCTGCTTCCTCCTTTTCCCTGCTGCCAAGTACACCCGGAAATCCTAAGGACACCTGCAGCGCATTCTGCTTGTTCCTGCTGCCATCTGGTGATCAGCTCTGCAGGCTAGTACAACTGGCAACCCATGCGTCTTTGAGCACTGCATTCCCTGTACCACCTCCAGGGGTGTTCTGCACTTAGCCGCAAGGGTAGCCCTTTCAGCACTTTGGCCTTCGATCAGGTAGGTGACAGTGTGTTTTGTTTTGTTTTTGTTTTGTTTTTTATTAACTTTTTTGTCTAGGCTTAGGCTGCTTCTTAACTCACCAGGACATCAGAATAAAACAGATATTTTGAGTTCATAACCTAAAACATGATGACAGAGTGTTACTGAGAAACCAGGGTCCTCACAGAAGCACAAATTAGCTGACTGTGACCGAGGTGTGGGTGGGACAGAACACACGAGGAGAGAAGGAGTGATCACAATGCTCTTAATTGAAAGATTGGGGCCAGCAGAGACTTGGCAAGGAGCAGAGATTAGAGAAAACGGGCATGGCAAAGGTTAAGTTCACAACACAGGGCAGTAGTCTGATCACAGAGCAAGGTTAGGCATTGATCTTTTACAGCACAGGTTAAGTCCATAGCACAGGGGCAAAGCAAGGGTAGCACAGGGGCACAGCAAGGGTTGAGTCCTTAGCACAGGGCACAGCAAGGGTTAAATCCTCAACAGAGGGCACAGCAAGAGTTACATCTTCAGCACAGGGCACAGCGTGGCTTAAGGGGATTCACCAGTCAGAATCCAGGCAGGGAATTCAGAGGCTGGTATGGGAGGAAGGTCAGCAGAGTGAGGGAGAGAGAGAGAACAGTTATGCCCGGGCCCTGCTCCAGTATTTATCTCTGAAGCTGGGTGCAAGCTTGTGTGCAGGCAACCCAAGGCTTGGCATCAGGTTACATGGGCAACAAGCCCTGCTCAGTCCCACACAAGAAGCACAACTTTGTCTCCAGCTGGCACATAGCACAGGAACAGGGGGATCATGCTGTGCCCGCTAAGACACGGGGGGGAACACGCAGCACCAGACAAGTGCCCTGCACAAGAATAATTATTTCAACCCTGAAATCCTATGTGATAAAACATTACTCAAATATACTCCAACATACTGCCCTTCAGGTAGTCTACGTTCTATGCTACCTATGCTAAAGATTTATTCACTGAAACATTTTATCACATGGTGTATGCTGATCTAATGGACCTATGTAAATCTAAAACTCATGACACAAAAATACTCCAATTTGAACATAAAAGAGGCTACAGCCATTAAAGTGTTTGTTAACCCAAATATGTAAATCACTATCAGCCCCTCTATTATAGCTAGGCATACCACACTGTATAAGTCTTTTATTAAAATGAGGCATGTACTGTAAATACCTTTTTTAAAGCGATCTCTAGGTCGTTCACTTGACGCGTGGTCGCTATACACCTCCGATACAGGAGGGGCCGAGATCTCCCTCTGACGTCAGCTGGGGAAGTCACATGGTTATTCAGCCCCTCCCACAGTAGCCCTGAAGACCTGCCGACAGTCACGTGACCGGCCTGAAGATAGCTCTAAAATGGTATTTACATGCCTCGTTTTAATAAAAGACTCATACAGTGTGGTATTCCTAGCTATAATAGAGGGGCCGACAGTGACCATTTCTAAAATTGTAATTCTAATAATAGCGGCGGGGGGCGGAGACAGAGACACAGACACAGAGCTGACAGGCAACGAGGGAGGGGGAGAGAGGAGGACAGAGGAAAGCTGTGGATGACGGAGGGACATACGCTGACCAGGGTGGTCAGGGTTCAGCAGCTCTGATTATCATGTTCAGCACAGAGAGGGGGACACAGGAAGTGGCTGGATCAGCCAGGTTTTTTACAGTTTAGAGAGGGGCAGATTAGATAGAACTAGCACTGTGCTGTTTAATCTGCTTTAAGAGAACAGGATCTCTATTTTTTTTAGGTTAACAAATGCTTTAAGGCTCTTGCAGGTGATAAAAATATTATCATAAATTTTTCCGACGAGGTAGGTGGTATCATCATACAAAACAGGACCCATTATGTTTAATCGGCTATTATCTGATCTTGATACCTATAAACCATTAACTAGAGGCTCTCTTGACATCATAGAATTAAAAGAATTAGTTGCACTTGCTGTTAAACAAAAAGTCATTAGCAAAAAGGAATTAGCTTTCTTTATAAAAGCTATGTTTACTTTATTATTTTTATTATTTGACCAAAGACAGTCAGAACTAACCAAGGAGACCCATAGTTGCTTCTATATCTAGTATCACCCACAGGTTATCCCTATACATTGTCCAATTCCTGCAACCGCTTGTAACAGATTTCCCCTCCTATGTGAGAGATTCAGCACATTTAAAGGAAACCCTTAAGGAGTACAAATGGGAAGACAGCTACTGCTGGCTTTCCCTGGATGTCAGCTCACTATACACTTCAATCCCTCACCGAGCCGGTCTTCAAGCACTCCAACATCTTCTCTTTTCTAAATCAGGTTTGCAATATAAACAAGCTGAGTATAGTCTAAAATTCATAGAATTCTATCTAACACACAATTATTTTGTTTTTGAAGACACATACTATTTACAACCTAAAGGAACTGCAATGGGTGTGATTTTGGGCCCTGTTATGCTAATCTAGCCATGGGTTTGTGGGAGCACAATGATATATACAATAATAATCCTTTCGTCAGACAAATCATCTACTTCAGTAGATATATAGATGACTTAGTCATCATTTGGGACAGGCCACCCACATCCACCATTCCCTTTGTTGAACATTGCAATTAATATAAGTTTGATTCTTCATTTAAGCATGTCGCGAACAAGTATTCTTTGATATTCCTAGATTTGGTTCTCTCCTCCTGCAGTGGGAATATCATTTTTACCAACCACTTCCAACCCACGTAAGGAAATTCTTACATTCATGCCCCTAGCTGTCACCACCTTCTATGGAAGAAAAATATATCTAAGAGCCAGTTTTGTAGACTGTGTAAAAACTGTACTAGAAATGAGGACTATACTAAATAGAGTGACACACCTTAAAACAAAAGTTTCTGGAAAAGGGTTACCCACAAAAACTGATAGAAGGTGCATACCATGTATATACTAAGGGAAATGTTAAGAACAAAAACTTTCAAAATGGTAATGAAGTCTGGTTTATCCCACAGTTCCATTCACAATTTAAATACTTGGAAGGTATTTTGTCTAAGCACTGGTCTATCCTTAAACGTGACCCCCTTTTGGGACCTCCTTCCATCTAAACCCAATTTCACATACCTTAAAATGTAGATTGCCCCAAATAAACTCAGTGAAAAGAAAAAAAAACATCTATGGGGATTAATCTGTTTGGCAACCTCATCGGGACGTACCAGTGCAATAAAAACTTTGCTTGACTTGAGCATTCATAACCCATGGCCAGAAATCTTTTACAAATAGTGGAAAAACTTTTGCCATCAAATAATTTTTTTAACTGTTAAAAAATTTTGTTTTATATCGTTTGACCTGCCTATGTGGCTTATTATATGTTGGTCGAACCATTCGCCCTTTGTGAACCAAGTTTGGCAAACATTCATTGAACAGGCTCAGCATAGTGTACCCCGTCACTTTAGGGTAAAACATGCACAAAATACAGATGGTCTTATAGTTTAGACCATAGGAGCCATCCTATGTTGTGTATATTCCCCTTTAAAGAATGTTAATCTCATTGCAATAGGCTTTTATTCTCTTTTTAGATGTGTTTTTTATACGAAGATATGCAAGTTTCATATGATTTTGTGTGGTTTATTTATGTGTGTATATTTCCCTTTAAGGGATGTTGTGTCACACTATTCCAGCTTTTCTTCAGATTATTATTAATCCACCTGTCCATTCTGTGGTCGCGGGTTCCCGCCCACATGATTTTATGATACATAGTTACATAGTTGATGAGGTGGAAAAAAGACACCAGTCCATCCAGTTCAACCTATCATGTGTGTGTGTATGTGTTTATGTCAATAGTACATCGTATACCCCTGTACGTTGTGGTCGTTGAGGTTCCTGTCACGGAACGTCCCACACTCCGCTTGAGTGCTTCCGTCAGTATATCGCTTCCTAAGTCCTGGAACACAAGTCCAATGGATCTGGCTATAGGAACCCACAAGAACTAGACAACACCAGACTTGGAGTACATCAGGAATCATCTTTTATTTGAGATCTCACACAAATATATACAGCAGGATGACTAAAACCTAACCTTATTAACATGAGCTAATTATCTAAATCATTTACCCAGACTAGGTGACTCAGAGACATAACCTTTGGGTTTAAGACTTTACGTCTCCTAGCTCATTGACTATTCAATACACATAAACATCAACACAGGGTTAATTAGAACAAACAACAATGTGTGGAATACCCTTAGAACCTGTGGTAAGCCAGACTAGACTCATTTACATTAAACACATTATAGCAGACATCAGACAGGTGAGTGGAGTTGATATTAGCATCTCCTCACAGTATGAGTCCCAACAGTATGACTTAGTCACTATTGCTAATATGGCAAATAAAGGGTTCCCAGAGTCTGTGTGTCTTGGGGGGACATGGACCTGAATCCAAAGTAACACCAACCCCAGGGTCCCCAGTAGGGATGAGCTTCGAGTTCGAGTCGAACTCATGTTCGACTCGAACATTGGCTGTTCGCAAGTTCACCGAACAGCGAACAATTTGGGGTGTTCGCGGCAAATTCGAATGCCGCGGAACACCCTTTAAAAGTCTATGGGAGAAATCAAAAGTGCTAATTTTAAAGGCTAACATGCAAGTTATTGTCATAAAAAGTGTTTGGGGACCTGGGTCCTGCCCCAGGGGACATGGATCAATGCAAAAAAAAGTTTTAAAAACGGCCGTTTTTTCAGGAGCAGTGATTTTAATAATGCTTAAAGTCAATCAATAAAAGTGTAATATCCCTTTAAATTTCGTACCTGGGGGGTGTCTATAGTGTGCCTGTAAAGGGGCGCATGTTTCCTGTGTTTAGAACAGTCTGACAGCAAAATGACATTTTGAAGGAAAAAACTCATTTAAAACTACCCGCGGCTATTGCATTGCCGACAATACACATAGAAGTTCATTGATAAAAACGGCATGGGAATTCCCCACAGGGAAACCCCGAACCAAAATTAAAAAAAAAAAATGACGTGGGGGTCCCCCTAAATTCCATACCAGGCCCTTCAGGTCTGGTATGGATATTAAGGGGAACCCCGGCCAAAATTTAAAAAAAAAAATGACGTGGGGTTCCCCCTAAATTCCATACCAGACCCTTCAGGTCTGGTATGGATTTTAAGGGGAACCCCGCGCCAAAAAAAAAAAAAAACGGCGTGGGGTCCCCCCAAAAATCCATACCAGACCCTTATCCGAGCACGCAACCTGGCAGGCCGCAGGAAAAGAGGGGGGGACGAGAGTGCAGCCCCCCCTCCCTCCTGAACCGTACCAGGCCACATGCCCTCAACATTGGGAGGGTGCTTTGGGGTAGCCCCCCAAAACACCTTGTCCCCATGTTGATGAGGACAAGGGCCTCATCCCCACAACCCTGGCCGGTGGTTGTGGGGGTCTGCGGGCGGGGGGCTTATCGGAATCTGGAAGCCCCCTTTAACAAGGTGACCCCCAGATCCCGGCCCCCCCCCTGTGTGAAATGGTAAGGGGGTACATAAGTACCCCTACCATTTCACGAAAAAAGTGTCAAAAATGTTAAAAATGACAAGAGACAGTTTTTGACAATTCCTTTATTTAAATGCTTCTTCTATCTTCCTTCATCTTCTGGTTCTTCTGGCTCTTCTGGCTCTTCTGGTTCTTCCTCCGGCGTTCTCGTCCAGCATCTCCTCCGCGGCGTCTTCTATCTTCTTCTCCTCGGGCCGCTCCGCACCCATGGCATGGGGGGGAGGCTCCCGCTCTTCTCTTCTTCTTTTCTTCTTTTCTTCTTTTCTTCTCTTCTTCTCTTCTTCTCTTCTTCATTTTCTTCTCCGGGCCGCTCCGCAATCCATGCTGGCATGGAGGGAGGCTCCCGCTGTGTGACGGCGCTCCTCGTCTGACAGTTCTTAAATAACGGGGGGGCGGGGCCACCCGGTGACCCCGCCCCCCTCTGACGCACGGTGACTTGACGGGACTTCCCTGTGACGTCACGGGGAATGCCACAGGGAAGTCCCGTCAAGTCACCGTGCGTCAGAGGGGGGCGGGGTCACCGGGTGGCCCCGCCCCCCCCCCGTTATTTAAGAACTGTCAGACGAGGAGCGCCGTCACACAGCGGGAGCCTCCCTCCATGCCAGCATGGATTGCGGAGCGGCCCGGAGAAGAAAATGAAGAAGAGAAGAAGAGAAGAAGAGAAGAAGAGAAGAAGAGAAGAGCGGGAGCCTCCCCTCCATGCCATGGGTGCGGAGCGGCCCGAGGAGAAGAAGACAGAAGACGCCGCGGAGGAGATGCTGGACGAGAACGCCGGAGGAAGAACCAGAAGAACCAGAAGAGCCAGAAGAACCAGAAGATGAAGGAAGATAGAAGAAAGAAGAAGCATTTAAATAAAGGAATTGTCAAAAACTGTCTCTTGTCATTTTTAACATTTTTGACACTTTTTTCGTGAAATGGTAGGGGTACTTATGTACCCCCTTACCATTTCACACAGGGGGGGGGCCGGGATCTGGGGGTCACCTTGTTAAAGGGGGCTTCCAGATTCCGATAAGCCCCCCGCCCGCAGACCCCCACAACCACCGGCCAGGGTTGTGGGGATGAGGCCCTTGTCCTCATCAACATGGGGACAAGGTGTTTTGGGGGGCTACCCCAAAGCACCCTCCCAATGTTGAGGGCATGTGGCCTGGTACGGTTCAGGAGGGAGGGGGGGCCGCACTCTCGTCCCCCCCTCTTTTCCTGCGGCCTGCCAGGTTGCGTGCTCGGATAAGGGTCTGGTATGGATTTTTGGGGGGACCCCACGCCGTTTTTTTTTTTTTTTTTGGCGCGGGGTTCCCCTTAAAATCCATACCAGACCTGAAGGGTCTGGTATGGAATTTAGGGGGAACCCCACGTCATTTTTTTTTTTTAATTTTGGCCGGGGTTCCCCTTAATATCCATACCAGACCTGAAGGGCCTGGTATGGAATTTAGGAGGACTCCCACGTCATTTTTTTTTTTTTAATTTTGGTTCGGGGTTCCCCTTTGGGGAATTCCCATGCCGTTTTTATCAATGAACTTCTATGTGTATTGTCGGCAATGCAATAGCCGCGGGTAGTTTTAAATGAGTTTTTTCCTTCAAAATGTCATTTTGCTGTCAGACTGTTCTAAACACAGGAAACATGCGCCCCTTTACAGGCATACTATAGACACCCCCCAGGTACGAAATTTAAAGGGATATTACACTTTTATTGATTGACTTTAAGCATTATTAAAATCACTGCTCCTGAAAAAACGGCCGTTTTTAAAACTTTTTTTTGCATTGATCCATGTCCCCTGGGGCAGGACCCAGGTCCCCAAACACTTTTTATGACAATAACTTGCATATAAGCCTTTAAAATTAGCACTTTTGATTATTCATGTTCGTGTCCCATTGACTTTAACGGTGTTCGCATGTTCGAACAAACTTTTTTCCTGTTCGCATGTTCTGGTGCGAACCGAACAGGGGGGTGTTCGGCTCATCCCTAGTCCCCAGGCATACAGCTCACAGAGAGCACCATTCCCCCAAATGCCAGGGCCCATAATCAGTGGGCAAGAGGCTTGCGTTCAGTCCCCTCCAAAAGCCTTTGTCCTGGCTAGGTCTGTCAGATTTCTCCCCTTTCAGCAGAAGACTAACACAGCAGAAGACCCCAGATGGGTTGACTCCGAAGTTAGTCCATAGTTCCAGTCCTCTAATGCCTGTACCCACACATTAGCCCAAACAAATTGTTCGAAACAAAGCATTACTCACCCAGCCAACCTCTGCCTCCCAAAGAACATTCCTGCCACTGGGGACAGGCCTGGACTGGCCCTTCTCCCTGGAGTCCATTCAGCCGCTGAAGAGAAGACAGGGTGACTGGGCTCACTCCGTCATGCTGTTGGGGATCTGGGCAGACTGCCCATCATCCCTGGGGTAGACAGGTGGAGACTGAAGTCCCATCCACTTTTACAGGAAATCCGTTGTTTGTTAGTGGAGGTCAGGAGCCAGCAGTGCTCTGTTCCGTTGCCAGCAGTTCAGCTGGGCGTAGGAGCTTCCCTACATCATCTGCTCCAGCTAACTGTTGGGGAGAGAGGCCGACTGCCCCAGCTCCCTGGAATTCCGCAGTTGTTGCCGGTGCTGGGCAGAGATTGGTAGCACTCTGCCCGTTTGCCAGCACTTCTGCTGGTTTTCTGGAGACCACAGGCCCATCCACGGACACCAGATCAAGCTGCAGTTGTGAAGTGACGACTGCATTCTCTCCTTGGATCCTGATCTGCAGCTTGCAATAGACTGCCACCTCCTCACCCTGGGCCTCCAGAATTGCTGCAGGTGTGGGGCAAAGGTCTTGTACCCTCTGTCCAGTTGCCACCACTTCTGCTGGGGGTTTGCTAGGTGGTTCCTCCTCAGAAACGTCTATTAAATCCCCAGTCTCTGGAATTGCTAAAAGTGTGGGACAGAGGTCTTGGACCCTCTGTTCAGATACCAGATCTTCAGCTGGAGAAGTTTGTTGTAACTCCATAGATGCTGCTGGCAGAAAATCACATGTCCCTGTCAGTGTTGTGGGAGAAAGGCCGACTACCTCTTCTCTCAAAAAGGCCGAAGCCACTGTTGGTGCTGAGCAGAGCACAGTGAAAACTTTGGCCCTGATAGCAGCTCTTCTGCTGGAGGCTCATCAGGTTGTTCTTCCTCAGCAGAAAAGTCTATCAAATCCCCTGTCTCTGTAACTGGTGTCTGGGGATAGAGTTTCACCATCTCCTGTCCATGGAACCCAGAAGATGCTATTGGTGCTGGGCAGAGATTTGCAGAGCTCTGCCCTGTTGTCAGCACTTCAGCTTTGGGGATCGCAATCTCCAGATTTTCCACTGCTGATTCTCTGGCATGCTGCTGGACAGGCACATTCCTCCATCCAAGATTATCCCATGCAGAAACAGGATCATCAAGGTCAGTCAGCACTTGCTGTATCTGCCATAAGACCTCCGCCTCCAAAGCTGCAGGGGCAGGTTGGCAAAGCACACTATTACTCTGCCACATTGCCTTCTCTTCAGCCAGGATTTCAGGGTTGTCAACTGGTATTTTCTGACAGTCCCAGGCAAAGAGATCCCAGTCCTGGCACTGAGCAACGTTGTCACGTCAATACTCACCGAGGCCGAGATGCCGAGAGTGGCTCGCCCTTATGACCACGCGCACCCGAACCCCCGAGGGTGATACAGGGGATCGGAAGCACGCAGAGGCACGGGTCTCCGGTAGTTGCTGGAAGAAGGCTCAGGTTCACTATAGAAGTGGAAAGCCTCCTGGCGGGTACCGTGCAGGACCGGTGTACCTAACCGTATAGAAAGCAGAGGTCAAAGGTACTGAGCAGGCAAATAGGAAAGTCCTTATAGCAGCAGAGATCAAGGGGTATCAGGCAGGCAGAGAGAGTGGTCTTTAACAGGCAGTGATCAGGGGTATCCAGCAGGCAGAGAGAGTGGCCGTTTAACAGGCAGAGGTCAGGGTATCCGGCAGGCAGAGAGAATGGTCTTTAACAGGCAGTGATCAGGGGTATCCGGCAGACAGAGAGAGAATGGTCGTTTAACAGGCAGAGGTCAAGGGGTATCAGATAAAGAGGAACCAGGAACTAACACTGAGCAAGGTACAGCTGACGACAAACCAGCAACCCGACTGGGCGCTGGAGTCGTCTGAAGTAGCCTCCCGGGGAGCGCGTCAACGTGACGCGCTACAGGGCACCCGCACGGGCGACGGCGCGCACACGGGGACCGCCGTGCACCCGCGCGCGCCGCACCATCAGGCCGCGAATGGGTGCACGTCTCAACAATAGCCCACTGCGCATGCGCCCCGCAGCCCGGCGGACGGAGGCGACTTGTCTCTCGTGACAAACATCTACCAAACAATAGTCTCCTGCGCTCCAGTGTTTTGCTAGACACGGATGGCATGATCCATTCTTTAATATAAGGCAAAGTCTATAGACTTGCAGCCCTCCTCAGAACAATGGGTATTCATACAACTAAAGAGAAAACAAAAAGAAAAGAGGGCGCACTGACCTAGTGCATTACCAATGTAAGAGTTTTATTAAAAATATTTAAAAGCAATGGTACTACTCACAAAGGAACATAAAAAACAGGCTTTTCTTAGCAGTCACATCTGCATCCCTTGGCACCTACAGACAGGACCTGATGACAAGAAGTAGAAGATGGCACCCCAAATGGCTGAACGGCTGACGCATTTCAGGGGCATACCCTTTTCTTCAGAGCCTAGACGGTCTGTGGCTCCTCTGTCCTGTGTGCCCCAATATATGCATCCATATGCCCACGCCTCAGGTGACCACTACCCTACTAAGCCACGCCCATCAGTATGGGCTGGCTCCAACCAAAGGGGCAGAACTTATTTCCTTTTCTGCAACACGCTGTACTGATATCACCAAGTGCGGGGTGGCCAACAGGTCAAACAATTAACCATACAAATATTGAATCATTCTAAAAAGTGTATCAGACATAATAGAGACATGTTAGTTGCCCAATATTCATTGCACTAGCCACAATCTGACTGATACGAATGATCCATAGCGCGTTCATAGCAGTGCACAGCTCGATCCCCCAAGAAAAGAAAGGTCAGGCAAAAACCTACCCTCATAGCCCTCTCTCCATGACTCTGTGCGAGAGGGGGGTCGCTGCCATCCATTCCATAACCCTGTGGTCCCTCATTGTCCATCAGCGCCTGTTGGAACACACGCCGTCATAGAGCCAGGAAGTACGGGTGTCCCTGCGTTCCAACCCACACTCCCGGCCCATGCGGCATCACATCCGCTCCTGCGCGCATCCAAAGTGAGTCAATCATGCAAGGAGCGCGGCCCGGAAGTGTGGGTGTGTTTGCGTTTCACCCAACACTTCCAGCCGCTTGAGAGCTGCTCCACTGCCCCTCCTCTTCCATATTTGGCCCATGCGCACCTGGGCATCTATATAAGTGAGACGCTGCTCCCTCTAGTGGCCCAAAATGGGGAAAAATGTTTTAAACAAAGCAATAAATAAATAAAAAGGCCAATGTAGCCTATGATACAACTGAAGGATGGTGCTAGTGGTCATATTCTGGGTGTACTGTCACATGAATGCACATATAGAGCCCACAGGGGTGCACAGTGGGTGAGGGCCCCCCCACTATATTCAACACATATTTAATTGTTAAAGGCTCATCAATACATAAATACATTAATTAAAAATTGATTAACCAGATGAATAATAGGATAAATGACGTCATGATGTCATATTGTTACAATTCAAGGTAATATAACTTATTCATAAAAAATTCTGAATTGTCTGAAAATATATATATATATATATATATAAAAAGTAATAATAGTAATTAATAAAAACATGTGAGGGTCTGTATATGTATGTATGTACATACAAAAACAAGCCAGCAACAATAGTACTGAGTAACATCTAGCAGCCGTCTGTAGGCGATCTCCAGCTCCCATTCCTGAACAGCCAGAAACTCTATATCTTCCAGTGCCCAGTGCACTTCCGAGATGATTAGTAGCCCTTCTCTGAAACCCATGATTTCGTCCAACTGCCACTTCAAATGACTCCCAAAGTTAGGGTCCCCTGTCAGCTTCACATACAACAGTCCCAAGCCGCCGTAGCTTAAGCCTTCTGTTGGGTTGTCATCCGCTATCCAGGAACATGCTTGGGATACATGCCACGGGAGGGCTCTGAAGCTCTCATCCAGCTTCATATCTGCCTAGACCAGCCTGCTTAATTCAGTTGTCTGCTCCTTGTGCGGTTTTTCTCCCAAAAACCGCACCTGCAATCCCTACTGCGATCAGTACCTTTCCTGGATGGAGGGGAGAACTTTTCCCCGGTGTCACTGCTCACGGGCTAGCGCTTCTTTCCAGAGTTTGC
Organism: Aquarana catesbeiana; assembly: GCF_042186555.1. NCBI lineage: Eukaryota > Metazoa > Chordata > Amphibia > Anura > Ranidae > Aquarana > Aquarana catesbeiana. Next base: position 203,585,244 of record NC_133331.1, read on the forward strand.
AGCGAATAGAATCAAATCATCTCTCGCAACCTCCTTCTGAATTCCTCTTCCATGGCGGCTGGTATCTGTACCTCTCCTCTTTGGATGTCCCAGACTGCAGGAAGCGTCCCGCTGCTTGCCACCAATGTCATGGAACGTCACACACTCCGCTTGAGTGCTTCCGTCATATACCACTTCCTCCCAGTCTGGATATAGATATCAAATATTCCAACCGCTCACAAAGCACAAAACAAGGCGAGACTTGCTTAGCTGCTACCATGGACTGTTTTATTATCACACATGGACACAACAGATAAAATAACTCAGAGACTCCCCTCCCCCCACACCCTTGGAAAAGAGGGCAGGTTAAACTGTCCAAAGACAATGGACACACAGGTCAGGTGTGTTCAAACATCTCCTCAGTAAACAGTCTTATCAGCAAGGTGGCTGCTGGAGGAATCCCCCCTCCCTTCATAGAGATACACTTCCCAAATGATCACAGCAAAGAGTCCACAACAGAATGAGACAACATACAATATATACATATGTACAAGATTGAGTCTGATTAGTATAGATCAGACTGGATTTCTCATTCCCTTGAAAATCCAGGGCCCATAATCAAAAGGCAAGAGGCTTGCATTCAGTCCTCTCCAAAAGCCTCTGTCCCAGCTAGGTCTGTCACAGTGCCCATCTAATCGTTTTTTGAAACTATCGACACTCCCTGCTGATACCACTGCTTGTGGAAGAGGATTCCACATCCTTGCCGCTCTGGCAGTAAAGAACCCTCTACACAGTTTAAGGTTAAACTGCTTCTCTTACAACTTTAGTGAAAGGTAGTGAGTCTTTTTAAATGCCCTTTCACTAATATGTTTTTTCTCTATGCTAGGGTCACCAGTATAGTATTTGTACATTGATATCATATCCCCTCTCAAGCGTCTCCTTTCCGGAAAGAATAAGATCAATGCTTGTAGTCTTTCCCCATAGCTGAGGTCCTCCATTCCCCTAATTAGCTTTACTGGCCTTCTTGGGACTCTCTCCAGTTCCAGCACATCCTTCCTGAGGACTGGTGCCCAGAACTGGATGGTATACTAAAGATGCGGCCAGACTAGAGTCTTGTAGAGTGGGAGAATTATCGTTTTAGCTCTGGAGTAAATCCCCTTTTTATTGCATGCCAATATTCTGTACAAGCACGAGTTATCCGTGTGAAACCGATCTACCAATGTTCCTGTAATGTCTGTCTACGTCCTTTGGCACCTTCACAATAAAGTAACTGTTCTACAGAAGTTCTTCCTTCCATGGTGTGCAACCAATCTTATTTTTCTTCATCTACTATTGACCGTGGTAAGCCGGGGCCAGCACCTATGAGGAAATCTTTATTCACAGTCTGAGCTGTGTTACACTCTTTCTGGACTTTGCTTGCAACAGCCTGGCATTGCATGCCATTGCTGAGCATGTCATCTACACCCAGGTCCTTTTCCATTCTAGATTGCCCCAGATGTTCTCCCCCTAGCCAGTAACGTGCTTTTGTATTTTTGGCACCCAAATGCATTACCTTCCATTTTTCAACATTAAACCTCATTTGCCATGTAGTTGCCCACCCCATTAGTTTGTTAAGATCTTCTTGTAAGGTTTCCACATCCTGCGTAGAAGTTATTGTCCTGCTTAACTTTGTATCGTCCGCAAATACTGAGCTGTTTTTCCCCATCCACTAGATCAGGGTTCTCCAAACTATGGCCCTCCAGTTGTTCAGGAACTACAATGCCCACTATTTTTAGTCATGTTAGCGTTTTACAATGCCTCATGTGACGTGTAGATCTGCAACAGCTGGAGGGCCGTAGTTTGGAGATCCTGCTCTAGATCGTTTATGAATAAATTAGACAGGATTGGTCCCAGAACAGATCCTTGGGGGACCCCACTTTCCACACCAGACCATTCAGAGTATTTGCCATTTATTATCACCCTTTAGACTCACCCCTGTAGCCAGTTTTCAATCCAGATACTCACCCTATGGTCCATGCCTACATACCTTAGTTTGTACAGTAAACACTTGTGCGGAACTGTATCAAATGTCTTTGCAAAATACAGATACACCACATCCACAGGCTTTCCTTTATCTAGATGGCAGCTCACTTCTTCATAGAAAGTTAATAGATTGTTCTGGCAAGAACGATTCTTCATGAATCTATGCTAATTACTGCTAATGATACCGTTTTCATTACTAAAATCTTATATATAGTCCCTTATCATCCCCTCCAATAACTTGCAGACTATTGATGTTAGGCTAACTGGCCTGTAGTTCCCAGGGATATGTCTTGGCCCTTTTTAAAATATTGGTGCCACGTTGGCTTTTCTCCAATCAACTGGCACCATTCCAGTCAGTAAACGGTCCATAAAAATTAGGAACAATGGTCTGGCTACCACCTGGCTGAGCTCCTTAACCAGTTCAATACCAGGCACTTACACACCTTCCTGCCTGGGCCAATTTTCAGTTTTCAGTGCTGTTGCACTTTGAATGACAATTGCGCGGTCATGCTACACTGTACCCAAGCTCTTCCCACAAATAGTGCTTTCTTTTGGTTATATTTGATCACTGCTGGGGTTTTTATTTTGTGCGCAGCAAATTAAAAAAAGACCAAAAATGTTTTTTTTTGTTTCTGTTTTTTTTCTAAAAAATTTGGACATAAGTAAGTTTTCTCCTTCACTGATAGGCACTGATGAGGCTGCACTGATAAGGCGGCACTGATGAGGTGGCAGCAATGAGGTGGCACTGATAGGCGGCACTGATAGGTGGCACTGATGGGCACTGATAGGCAGCACTGGTATGGAGCACTGATGGCCATTGATAGGTGGCACTGATTGGGCACTCATAGGTGGCACTGATGGGCACTGAAAGGCTGCACTGATGGGTACTTATGGGTGGCACTGATAGGTGGCACGGATGGGCATTGATTGGCATTGATAGGTGGGCACAGATGGGCACTGATAGATGGCACTGATGGACACTGATAGATGGCACTGCTGGGCATCACTGAGGAGACATCTGGCAGGCAATAATAATTGGCACTGACTGGCAAGATGTGTGGGCACTTACTGACATCTTTTGGGTACTTACTGGCATCCCCGGTGGCCATGGGTGGCATCCCTGGTGGTAATCCATCCATTGTGGTTATCCCTGGTGGTCCTGACGGCATCCCTGGTGGTCCAGTGTGTCCATCCGCAGTGGGGCTGCGCTGATAAACAATCAGCACAGACCCATCCTGTCAGGAGAGCCGTCGATCTGCTCTCCTCTACTCTCATCTGTCAGATGTGAGTGAGGAAAATCTGATTAATGGCTCTTCTTGATCACGTTGTAAAGAGCCTCCGTCATAGGCTCTTTACCGAGATCAGTGTAACGGTGTGTCAGACTGACACACCGCACCACTGATCGGCACGCTGCGCACCCCCACGGGTGTGTGACGGCAATTATCCTGAAAGACATCATATAACGTCCAGTCAAGATAACTGAACTACCACCCCGGCCGTCATTTTGCTATAGGCTGGGCGGGAAGTGGTTAAGGACCTTTGGACGTAAGACATCTGGTCCTGGTGACTTATTTATATTAAGTTTTTATTTCCGATTGATAGATTTAAGTCTATTTCTTATTTTGTATTCTGTTAGCCATGAGGGTGCTTTCTGTGACGTGTTATTAAAATTTACATTATAGTCTTGGTTACTCACCCCCCCCCCCCCCCCCCCCCGTTTCCCTTGTGAAGACTGAGGAGAAGAATATATTCAAAACCTTCGCTTTCTCTCTGTCCTTTCTAGACAAATTCCCTTCATCATTCTTTATGGGGCCAATATGTTCTGGCCTCACTTTCTTAATATTTATATACTTAAAGAATTTCTTGGGGTTTTTTTTACTCTCCTCCACTATGTGCCTTTCATGTTCTTAGCTGCCCTGATTGCACTCCTACATTTCTTATTGCTTTCTTTGTAAGGTTGAAATGCTGACAATGACCCCTCAGCCTCGTATTTTTTTAAGGCCTTTTCTTTTGCTTTTATATGCATTTTTACGTTGGCATTTAGCCACCCAGGATTTTTTTTAGGTCTTTTAAACATATTTACCGTTGGAATGTACTGGCAAATACCTTTATTTAGTATGCTCTTAAAGCACTCCCATTTTTCCTCTGTGTTCTTTGTTCTTAGGATTTTATCCCATTTAATGTCATCTAGCAAAGAGCGCAGTTTAGGAAAGTTGGCTCTTTTGAAATTCAGTATCTTTGTATTACCCTTGTGCTTCCTATATCTGTGATTTATACTGAAACTAATTGACCTATGGTCACTGTTTCCTAAGTTGCCCTGTATTTCTACATTCGTGTTCAGGTCTGTATTGTTAGTAATCAGTAGGTCTAGTAAGGCATGGTTTCTTGTTTGTGCATTCACCATCTAACCCATGAAGTTGTCCTTCAAGACATTTAGGAAATGACGAGCCTGAGATGAATGCGCAGTTCCTTCTGCCCAGTCTATATCTGGATAATAAAAATCACCTATTATAATGACATTTCCCATCCTTGCCGCCATTCCAAGCTGTGCTAGGAGGTCCTCCCCCCTCCCTCTGGTTAGGGGGCCTATAGCATACACCCAGTATTATTTTCCCTTTAGTTTATTCCCTTTGGTGCTCCACCCACAAGGATTCCACCTCCTCCCTAGCTCCATTAGTGATATCATCCCTCACAGTCACTTGCACATCATTCCTGATATACAGGCACACCCCCCCCCCCCCTTTTACTTACCCTCCCTATTTCTGCGATATCCCTGAATGGTTGCCAGCCAATCATGAGAGCTGTCAAACCAAGTCTCTGAAATTTCTACAAAATCAAAATCCTCCTTGTACATAAGCAGCTCCACTTCTCCCATCTTGTTAGCCAAACTTCTAGATCGCATACCATGTTCTAGTTAGTTGTAATGAGGCTGCAATTTGGATTTGCCAACTTGCTTACCTTGGGTTTTGGTATTCTAGTCACCCTACCGCTAATGCCCCCAATATTACTTGCTGAACCTTGTTCCACGCTGGCTAGCTCTACATCTGGATCCTACACCCCCCCACTTTTCGGCCAACTTCTCTCCCAGCAGAGCTGCACCCTCTCCCCATTTGGGTGCAGTCGGTCCAGTTCTCTACTTTGTTTCTTAATAAACAGGTTTTTCCCCTCTTAGAAGACCTTGTGGATATGATCCCGGTCTTCTAATGCATACATTCGGCAAATCTATGAACACAAGCTCCCTTAGGCTTAAATGCATCTATATTTCTTTGCATGCATTCCTTTATCTGTATGTAGTAAAGCTACAGCCATTTTCTTGTAGCACATGGCCAGCAGAATCAGGCTATTCCCTTGTAGCCATTTTCTTTTAGCCCGTGGTCAGCAGAAGTAGTCAACGACCACCCTTCCTCTTTATATACAGGTGCTTTTTTCTGAATGGGCAAGTGTAAGAAAGGGGCTCCAAGCCCTGAAACTTGTTGCCATGCTCACACACGTTATGTATGATGTCATCACAACCACAGCAGCCACCATTTTGTTTTTTACATATTAATAGATGACAACATTCTGAAAAAAATAATGGGGACACTTTTTTGTACGTAGGCGGAGTCCTATTTTAATTAGGGCAGGGGCATTTATTTGTAGGTGTGGCTTAGCGGGGAGAAGAAATGTGGCGCGCATAGCTCCAAATAGTCATGGTTTGAACTACATATTGGGCGTGGCTTAAAGGGGGTGTGGTTACAGTGTGAGATGAAAGAGGGATGGAGGGAGTGTCAGGGCTGGGCTCAGCCCTTCCTTCTCAGAGCTGGCCGCTCAGCTGTCGGCTAATTGCCAGCTCCTATCTCTCCACAGTTACTCAGCTGTTGGTGATATCCTGCTCATCAGTCCTGCCTACCTAAGCCGTCCAGACCAGAGGTTCTCTGCCTTCACCTTGGTCAACATCACAGAGCCTAATCAGTAGGTCTTGCATTCCTGTTTAAAGACTTGCTTGGCTGACATCCCTTTTGGCTCCAGATCCTGATTGTTGTTCCACTACATTGATCCCTGACTTCTGGCTTGGCCGACTATCCGTTCCAGTTACTGAACTTTGACTATGTTTGTTCTTTTTTACTTTTATTATTAAACAAGTGTGATTTAACTGTACTTCTGTCTCGGTCTGATTTCATGGTTTCTGACAGGATGAAGGAAGAGAGGGATAGAGGGAGAAAGAAAGTGAGAAAGAGAGCGAGAGAGAAAGAAAGAGAGAAAGGGAGAGAAAAGGAGAAAGGTGGAGAGAGAAAAAGAGATAAAGGGAGAAAGAGAGAAAGAAAGCAAGAAAGAAAGAACCAGATAGGGAGGGAAGGAGATAGAAGAAAGGAAAGAAAGAAGGAAAGAAAGAGGGATGGATGGACAGCAGGCCCAGATCCTACACCACAATAGCAATATGTGTATTCCAGAAAGTTTAACATCAGCAGATAAAGATACTCCAAACACCATCCCCCCAGACAGATCCCATCAAACAGATACAAGAGATGGTCAGAGACTACAGACATGATACAAGAGATGGTCAGAGAGTGTGAGGACATGATACAAAAGATGATCAGAGAGGGTGAGGACATGATACAGGAGACAGTCAGAAAGGGTGTAGACATGGTACAGGAGATGGTCAGAAAGGGTGCGGACATGGTACAGGAGACAGTCAGAGAGGGTGCGGACATGGTACAGGAAACAGTCAGGGAGGGTGCAGACATGGCACAGGACTTGATGTGCACCTCCAACCCCCAACACAGCTCTGTACCCCCCCAACACACAGAACGTCTAGTGGATCACCCCATGGCCACTCGCCTGCAGCATCTCCCCCTGCACCTCTGGCTGTCAGTTCACTAAGAATTGAGGGGGGGATTTGAACGACAGCATTGTGGTGCCCGCGGAATCTTCCTCTGGCTAGCAGGTCTCTTTCCTTTGTACAGTGGAGAGGGGAGGGACCTCTGACCCGGGTAGCTAATCTGCTTCAGTGTACAAGCGAATTGCTCTGCTTGTACACTGAAGTGGGAATCCGATTAGCTGCCCAGGTCGGAGGCCCCTCCCCTCTGCACTGTACACAGGGAAGAGACCTGCTAGTCGGAGGTACCTTTTGCCTTTTTGGCACCGGGGACTGGCTGTGTGGAAGAAAATTGTGCCAAGGCCCGGGGGGGGGGGTTGGGGGCACGCAGGGGTAAATGATTTTTTGCGGGCAATTTATTGGAGCAATAGCTGGTGTTGGTGCTTCAATCATCATGGCACCATGGCTGTTATGGTGTCAGGATGATTGAAGCGCATTATTTCTATTATTACATTGTAATAAAGAATGAAAAAGTTCAACTCACCATAATGCAGAATCAGTGGGAGCCCTGAGCGCGTCACTTGCCACGTCGCCTGCCACCAGATGCAGCTTGTCACTTGCCATGCTGCCTGCCACCAGATGAGGAATGTCACTTGCCACGTCCCCTGCCACCAGATGAGGAATGCCACTTGCCACGTCACCTGCCACCAGATGAATGCCACTTGCCATGCTGCCTGCCACCAGATGAGGAATGCCACTTGTCACGCTGCCTGCCACCAGATGAATGCAACTTGCCATTCTTCCTGCCACCAGATGAGTGCCACTTGCCATGCTGCCTGCCACCAGATGAGAAATGCCACTTGCCACTCTGCCTACCACCAGATGAATGTCACTTGCCAGGTCACCTGCCACCAGATGAGGAATGCCACTTGCCACTCTGCCTGCCACCAGATGAATGCCACTTGCCACTCTGCCTGCTAGTGCCACCAGATGTGGACTGTCACTGCATTGGTGGCACTGGTTCATTTAGCACAGAGGCAGTGGTTGTTCTTAAGTGAGGGCAGGAGATCGGTGATGCGGGGAGGGCGATGAGAGATGATGTCATCTCTCTGCTCCTCGCCGCACCTCAGACACCAGCGTTGTGAGGGCGGAATAGCTGTGATGCGGGGCAGGCGCAGAGAGATGATGTAATCTCTGCTTGCCAGCTTCTCTCATTCGCCTGCCTCTGTGCTCCACCAGTCTCTCTCACCCACCCACCTTGCTCTCTCATGCCACACGCTGCATCAACACAGCCGGGCTGCAAGGACGCTATGGCCCGGTAGTGGGCCGTGGCTCGGGGGTTGGAGGCCCCTGCCTTACATTACGAAATCCAATGCAAAGTGATGGATACACAATAAGTCCTTAATCACACGATTTGTTATGCTATTTAACAGTTCAGAATCACATAACAAGTTGAACTATATTTTCGGCAATGGAACCGCTCAAATTTGCGACTCGAGTCACAGCAACTTTGAGAAAGGTTCCTGCACTACTTCTCTGCAATGTCATTACAACTTACATTGACTTCTGTTACATGAAGTTACAAGCCGAAAAAAAATCGCTGATTCAAATTGCAGTGCGGCTTTAAAATCGGTGTGAACCAGTGCTAAGGGTTCCAAAACACTCCCTGTCTGAAATTGTTAGATTTCACTATTAAACCATAACATGGCTTTGGTGTAAGACAGATGGCTTGACCATGGACCCTACAAAGTATAACAAAAAAGAAAACATGTAAACATGCAATACAAGAACTTTAGCCTGTATAGAATGAGGATGATTCTTGAACTCCATTGTTGAATCATGGAGGCCATAAAATGTCAAACCTCATCTGACTCAATATAAACAAAAGAAGAAGAAACAGAAATGCTGTCCAGTTATGTCCTTGATTTCCTGGACTCAAAATCCTAAAACAATCCTTGCATCAGGTCACCTCTCCAAGGAAGGGGGAGTTTGCAGCATTCCTTTAGGTTGGCAGCAGTAAAGTCTCTCTAGTGAGTATGATGAACCTCTTGGAAACTCTGAGAGACTTTGTGAACAGGAGGATAATTTGGTGGGATTTTATGGGTGGCAGGCAAATTAAATTACTCATACACCAAAGTAAAAAAATATATTATCACAATTTATTGAACATAGAACAAGTTTAAAAGTTGTATTGGCTAGACATAAATAACTCAGTACACATCAAATTAGATGTTAAAAAAGGGTCACTCAGCACTAATATCCCGACATGTTTCGCCCGCTAGGGCTTCCTCAGGGGATGTTTGTTGAGAGACAAGGGTAGATGTGTCACTGCATGAAACAAAGTATAGTTAAAGACCATAGAAAACAGAATACCAAAGGTCAACTCAACTCGCTTCTAGACTCTTAACACTAGCCAATATATATTGTCCAAATGAACATCAAGTCTCATTTATGAGAAAAGTATGCAACCTACTGTCCACTTTTAAAGAGGGGGTGATCATCCTGGGAGGGGACTTCAATGTACTGCTGAACCCTGACATAGACACCTCATCAGGCACATCCACACTGACGTACAGGGCCTTACGTCAGATCAAACTGCAACTACAAACCCTAAATCTACATGATACATGGCGCACATTATTCCCTACAGAAAGGGATTATACGTTCTATTCTACCCCTTTTCAGAAGTACTCTAGGATAGATTACTTTTTTCTTTCCCAAAGAGATTTAACCTACCTTACACAGGCTTTGATAGAGCCAATGTTCCTGTCGGATCACCATCCGATCACGTGCACTTTGACCTTCCCCGAAACAGAGTGCAGAACCAAAACCTGGGGATTAAATCCCTCCCTACTGAAAGATCCTCAGAATCTTTCTAGACTCAAAACACGAATTCAGCAGTACTTCACCGAAAACGACACACCTGATATCTCACCAACCTCATTATGGGAGGCCCATAAGTGTGTGGTCCGGGGAGAACTATTGGCTCTAGCAGCGGATGCTAAACGGAAACACCAGGAAACGATCCAGACATTGACAGATAAAATCCACAGACTAGAAACGCTTCACAAACACTCGCATTCTCAAACAGCGTTGCAGGACCTGTTACACACTCGCTCCCTCTTGCTAGAGGAACTGGGGAAAGGTACAAAACGTCAATATTTACTCCGTCAGAAAGTATTCTATGAGCATGGTAATAAAAGTGGAAGACTTCTAGCAAGGGCGGTGCAAGCCTCTAGAAGTTCTCTCACAATTCACCACATACGCGACCGACATGGTTTGTTGCATGCAACCAATGAGGACATAGCTAAATGTTTTGAACGTCACTATTCTGGGCTGTATATCCTAAGTTCAGAAGACACAAACCCAATATCCTGGGAAACGAGTAGGGCAGAAATTGAGGATTTTTTAACCTAATTTAGCCCACATACAATTACTGAACAACAGGCTGAGGAGATGGAGAGTCCTCTTTCCGAACAGGAACTACAGACGGGTTCTCACTACAGTATTATAAGTGTTTCATGGACGTTCTGTCTTCCAGGATGCTCTCTACCTTTAATGCCCTCTCAGCACCCAACGTATCCACAGGACACATGTTAGATGCACGTATAACAGCCCTCCCTAAGGAAGGTAAAGATGTTACGAAAGTATCAAATTACAGACCAATCGATTTGCTTAATGTGGATATAAAGCTATACGCAAAGATCCTGGCCAATAGATTACTACCTCTCCTTCCCAGCCTTATCTCCTTAGACCAGGTGGGTTTTGTCCCAGGTAGAGAGGCTAGGGACAACACTATACGTGCATTGAATGTTCACCATTGGATGACATCATCTAAAACACCGGGATTTTTTCTGTGGTTGGACGCGGAGAAGGCGTTCGACAGAGTGGTCTGGGACTACATGAGGTCCTGAAAGTGATAGGTCTTCGATCGCGCATGTTGTCTCAGATTCTGACATTATACTCTAACCCTACCGCGTGTGTATGGGTAAATGGCCACCTGTCAGACGCCTTCACCATAGGCAACGGCACCCGTCAGGGCTGTCCCTTGTCCCCCCTGATATATGTCCTTACCTTGGAACCCTTTTTAAACAAACTAAGATCAAACGCTGATATTAAAGGAATTCAAATAGGGGACAGGGAATTCAAAGTAGCCGCTTATGCAGATGACATCCTTTTATCACTCGGGTCACCTTTCATTACCCTTCCAAACCTATTAAAGACATAGAACACTTTGGGCTCTGTCAAATGTTAAAGTTAACTACGCGCATTGAATATATCACTCTCCACACAGGACACAGAATGTTGCCAGAGTTCTTTCCCATTCCGATGGGAGAGAGAGACTATCACATACCTGGGTATCCGGATTACCACTAAACTGGCAGACTTGTACAAATTCAATTTCCATGTACTTCTGAATAAAACGAAATCAGATCTAAAAGACTGGGCAGGACTAAATGTCTCTTGGTTTGGCCGCTCGGCCTTGCTTAAAATGACTATTCTCCCACGCTTTCTATACTTGATGCAAACCATCCCCATACATCTCCCGACAGCATTTTTCACAACGTACAGACAGGCCTGTTAACTGTTCATTTGGAAGAACTCTCCACCACGTATCAAATATACTCGACTGACCCGTAGTAAGACAAAGGGAGGAATAGGCTTACCCGATCTTTACAAATATTACTTGGCCTGCCATCTCACCAGGATAGTGGACTGGAATATCCACTATGACAAAAAGTTATGGGTATAACAAACTCCTTCACACAATTCCCAGTACAAGATCTCCCCTGGCTCTCGTCTAAACACTGGCCAACATGACTATTGGATAACAGATGTCTATTAAACATTACCCAACCATTATACTCCTATTCCCAATAATGAGACCACACCAGCTTCTGGAGTATAAAACAAAGGCCGTAGCAGCCTACTTTATTAACTTAACATAAAATTATATTATCAAAAATATAAAACTTCCGTCATCAAGAAAAACAAACATCTGTTATGCAACCTGGATCAAAAAGAACGTTGGTCTGAGCAATAGCTTTAGCAAATCCATCTGATGGCCATAACAACTATAGCACTGCAGCCCTAAACCAAAAATCTCCAATAGGCCTCAAGCCGACAAGCTGGCTCAGAGACTGCCGTGACTGCAGTGCCCCATATCACTTCCCGGCTAACCGGGAACCAAAAAACCTCCGGACCCATATCAACGTTGGATCCCCACTCTTACTTTTTAGCCATCTTCCTTCCCTTGCCCAGACCAACGCCCGCCAAAGCATCCCAATAGTAATACCTTACTCTTGGGTGCTCCTCCACACCCGAATAGCTCGCTGTATACCGTCTTGTATGCCCAAAGCCCACAAATCCGTCCCCACCTCATTAAGATGTACCCCATCTCGTCTTAAGTACCTCCATGTCTCGAATTCCAGTTCCATATGCCTGATTGCCAACCCTCCACAACTAACCACAAATTTACTCACTTCCCTATTAATCTTCTTCCTAGCTCTATTCACCCCCTCCACTGACCTGGCCATTCTCCAACACATGCGTGCAACCATGTCCGACCAGACAATGATCATTTTTGGAAATTCCTTCCCTAAGCGCCAGACGTCAAATTTAATGTCTCGCGTAATGTCTATCATTGAGCGAATACCAAGATCATTGCCGCCCACATGTATTACCAGCACATCCGGAGGGCCCTCCCTGTTTGCATAACGTTGTACCTCCTGAACCAACCTGCCCCACAACATCCCCGGTATACCAAACCATTTTAAGTACACTTCCCGTCTATCAAAACCTAACTGCCTACCCTCAGGTCGGGCGTCTCCCCTCCGAGCCCCCCAACACACATAAGAATGGCCCATAATCCAGACCACTCTTGGAGCTGCACCTGAAATTAAAAGAAAACAAACCATGCTCAACATTGACCAGTTAACTACTGTCCCACCGGCCATAAAACCACAAAAACAACCTAACTCCTTACAATCTTACCGCTAGTTGAGGTCGCACATAAGATTGAAATCTGTTAGACTCCCACCGCCCAATCCGTTTTATTGTTTCCACATCCATACCCAATCTGGCCGCCTCTGTTGCGGCACCTATCCGGAATGAATGTGATGAAAATTCCCGCTCCTCAAGTCCCAGCCCAAGCAAACATTTTCTAAAACAGCAATAAACTGAAAACGCGATAACATATCTCCATTTGCATGTATCAATAAAGGGCCCTGACAGTCCGGCCTCACTTTCAAAAATTCCCGTACTGCACCCACTGGGCACTGAGGGGATCCCAGGATGGAATAAACTCGCACCATCCTGCCTCTCCCCTCCTGATCTGTCTTCGACTTCCGTAGGAATATCGATACCCCGTCCTCCTCAAGTGTAACCTCTTTACAACCAACTCCTCCTTGCACTGTTTTTGAAGGGCTAACCAACTCCCCTATCCTGAATGCCCCAAAAAATGCTAATACAAAAGCTACCTTAAACAAGCTAACTTCGTAATCAGACGAACAGACCCCCCTCAATTGTTCCACAATACCCCCCAGTATCTCGAAAGTTACTGGTCTCCTTGAATCGCGCTGAACCGCCGCCCTCTGATAACCTTTCAACGCCTGTCTCACCCAAAAGTCCTTGGTGAAGTCGGGCTGCCCTTGTAGCTTAAAAAGGAAAGCTAAACCAGCTAGCTGTATACTGATCACAGATACCGACGCACCCTCGTTAAATTTTCTTGCCAGATAATACAGTAATAGCGAACGCACTCCTTGCCCTACAAGTTCCTCCCTCAACGCTCGCCCAAAGGACATCCATTCCTGCCAAACCCTATTGTATGCTGCCCAAGTAGCCCCACTTACCGACCGCTTGATCCATCCCTCGACGACTCCAGTGCAATCTCCCACAGCCAGTCTGGACAAGGCACCCCCTGTTGCTCCGCTTCCGGCGCCAACTCTCTGAACCTGTCCCACTGGAAGCGAGACAACGCATCAGCAATTACGTTTTCCACCCCCGGTAAGTGAACAGCATGAATGAAGACATTCAGTTGTAAGCATCTTAACACTAAGTGTTGCAGCATCCTAATCACCGGCGGAGATGACGCCGTGACCCTGTTTATCACTTGCACCACCCCCATGTTGTCCCCATGAAAACGCACTTTCAGATCCCTGAACGATGCGCCCCATAACTCAACTGCCAGTACCACTGGAAACAGTTCCAGCAATACCAGGTTCTTCGTGAAACCCTCTTGTACCCACGATTGAGGCCATGGACCTGCGCTCCATCGCCCTTGAAAGAACGCCCCAAAACCTGTTGATCCAGCGGCATCAGTGAATAGTTCCAAGTCAAAATTGCTGACTGGACCCGACATCCACATTGCCCTACCGTTAAAGGATTCCAGAAAGGTATTCCAGACCCTGAGATCTTCCCTATGTGTTTTAACTAAACGAACAAAATGAGTTGGGGATTTGATCCCACTCGTGCTGGCCGCCAGCCGGCGACTAAACACTCTCCCCATCGGTAATATGCGACAAGCAAAATTCAGCTTGCCCAAAACCGATTGTAACCGTCTCAGTTGTACCTTTTTCAGACCTATCAAACCTGCCACTTCCTTCCGCAAATCTTCCAATTTCTCCTCAGGCAATCTGCATTCCATCGCATCCGAATCTAATACAATACCTAAGAACGTGATGACCGAGCAGGGTCCCTCCGTCTTATCGGCTGCTAATGGAATGCCAAATTTTTCTGCTATGTGCTGTAGTGACGCTAGTAGCACTGCACAGACTCTAGAATCCGCCGGGCCAATGCATAAAAAATCATCCAAGTAGTGAATTAGCGAATTCACTCCGGATACATCCCTTACTACCCACTCTACAAAGGAGCTGAATTGTTCGAACAGCGCACACGATACCGAACAACCCATCGGTAGGCATTGATCAACGTAAAATCCCCCATTCCAATGACACCCCAGTAACCGAAAGCTCTCGGGGTGCACTGGCAGGAGTCGAAAAGCTGATTCCACGTCTGCCTTTGCCATCAACGCCCCTTTTCCGTAGTGGCGCACCCACCTCACCGCAGCGTCAAACGACGTATACGTCACTGAGCACGCTTCTTGGTCAATGGCATCATTCACGGATCCCCCTTTTGGGAAGGATAAGTGGTGAATGAGCCTAAACTTATTGGGCTCTTTTTTGGGCACCACCCCTAGAGGTGATACCACCAAATCCGCCACTGGCGCCACTGGAAAAGGTCCGCTCATTCTACCCAATGCAACCTCCTTCTGTAGTTTTTCCAAAACCACTTCCGGATGTTGCAAGGCTGACTTTAAATTTTTGGGTACTGGGGGGACAGCTGCTAGATTGCATGGAATCCTAAATCCTACCGTAAAACCTTCTTCTAATAGCCGTGCAGCTTGCCTGTCAGGGTACTTACCGAGAAACGGTCGCATCCTTTCCACCATCACCGGAGTCCTCCCTTTTGTTCCCAGCTTCTCCCTGACGACCTTTTCCTTGCTTAAAACACCTGGATGACGGATGTGTTCCCCCGCAGCCGGAGCATTCGTGTTTAAACTTACATGATCCTCCGAACCTGCAAACCCCGGAATTGTACTGCCAACAGACCCCTTTTTTGTTTCCAGCCGCATGTCCCTGGGTTGACGGTCCACCGGCTCCCCCCTGAAAAAACGGATTCGGTGCCCTCGCCGTCGTCATCAAACGCATCCACAGACTGATGTCCTTGTGGTCCCAACGTAGTTCCGGGCGCACTGCTCTCCGCTGCCTGAACTGTTCGTCGTACCTCAACCATGCCGTACCCCCATATACTCTATACGCTTCCCCGATTGCGTCCTGATAGCAGAAAAGCGCCGAACAATGTTCCGGCTGTTTTTCCCCTATCACACTAGCCATGATTGCAAACGCTTGCAACCAATTCGTAAATGTCCGAGGTATCAGCCTATACCTCCTCTTTTCCTCGTCTTCCTTTTTGGAATCATCCGGCTTGACTCTATCGAGGTTGAATTTTTCCAAGGGCAGTAATGAAAATATTTCAACATACTCACCCTTCCATAATTTTTCCCGAACCTCCTGTTTCAGGTGAGCCCCCAACGGTCCTTCGTAGCAGACGTACACCTCGCAGCGGGCTGCGTCCGCCAACCTAACAATATCTTTTCTCGCCGCAGCCTCCCCTGACTGCGCCGCCTTGTCCTTCCCCTGCGCTGCTACGCTCGCCACGGCCTCCTGCGCCGGCACCGCGACATCGGCTGCAACTGTAGGTATGGCCCCCCGCCCTGCGTTATCTAATTCCTTTTCCGTCTGCGGTACCCATGCAGCTATTGGCCCCCCCGCCGGCTTCTCTGCTGCCTCCAGCCTCTGCACAAGCTCCTTAATTCCTGTCAAAAAACCCAAAAATCCCGGAGCACCTCCCCCCTTGTCAGTTCCTACCCTACTTTCCACCGAACTTCCAACCCCAGCTCCTGACACTGTTGCATTATTTAAACTAGCATTTGCAGTATCATGTGTTAACTCACCGGGCTGCATAGGTGTCGCCCCATCAGCCGACCGTCTGCTTTCTCCTGGCCCCATCCTCCTGTTCAGCTGGGCCGTCTCCTCTTCCGATCCGGACATCTCTTCTCCCTCGCTCCGACCCGCGTCTTCTTCCGCATCAGATACTGGCCCGCCCGGGACGTTGACCGCGGCTGCCGCACTACCCGCCATCCTTTCCTTCCTCCGCGCAGCGAATCCGCCCGTTGACTTCCGGACAGCCTTCCCAGGACCGGTGTGGGCTACCGCAGTCCTGCCGGCCTCCGCTCTGGTTGGTAGTAATCCAGTCCTGTTCCTCCCTCTATCCTGCCTGTCCCCTGCCGAAGGGCTGGAAGGCCCAGGGACAACTGCAGGCGTTGCATTGGCAGCGATGGCGGAGCTCATCGCCGTCTTCCTGGGGGCGGGGCTTGCGCTCCCCGCGCGTCTGCCACTATTGGGCCTATCTCCTGTCCGTCCTCCTGCTGGGATCCTCTCCTGTCCTGTCGGGGCCGCCCGCCCGCTGACCCGCTCTCTTCCCGCCGATCGTTTCGCTGGTGGGCCCCCCTGTACATTTGGCACCATGTTACCCGGGTGCCGCTGTGAATTAGTAACGCGGTCCGGTGAGAACCGCTCAGGCGGTCGGGAGCGGCGCGCTCTGTGACTGCCTCTCTCTCCCTCACTAGCTGGCGCGCTGGGAGCCCGGATCGCTGCTGAGATGGTCTCCTGCAGCCATTCCGCCCCCCGCACCGCCGCTTCTTCCCTTAACTGGGACATGAGCCCTTCTAAGTCAGACATGGTGTGGCACTGACCTGCTCCCTGAACTTTCCACGATCTTCTGCTATCCCTCCCAGAGCGGGAAGCCCTTTTAAATGTCCCCTCCCCTAATTCTCCCTCCCCCTCGGCTCCACCATAATCCTCAAACATTAACCCTTACCCTGTTCCCACTGTCATGTTCGCCCTTTGCCTACAGCATTGCATGCTGTTGCTCCAGGCTTTTCTGTATTACCGACACATCCACTTATTTACCCATCCTTGATAGCGTTCACACGGGCAGGTAAATTAACACCTCTATCCTCGGTTCCGGGGCCCTTAACCACGTTAAAAGGAACCCCAGATTACCACCAGGTAATGCAGGCTCATTTCTGAGCCATGAATGGCCCTACAAAGATATGAGGGCACAACGCTTTTTTTTGAAAGGCGACCCCTGCTCTTATGACAACCTGGTTGATGTCTCCTTAACCAAATCTTTCCTCTTTTGGTCATATAGACAAATACGCAACTTCCTGACTACACAAGCGCTCATACTCAACATGGACAAGACAGCTCACATCATTTGAATCCCTCTGTACAAGAAATTCGTCACAAAGGCATTTAATATCCCTCATATACACAATGTTATTTGAAGAGTCTAACATTAACAGAGATCCCGCATGCACCACATGGGGTAGGGAACTTCAGATTTCTTTCGATGAGGAGTGGGAAACTATACACGAATACGCACACAAAGGTTCCATGAATGTAGCCATCCAAGAAAACTCTTATAAAATTGAAACACGGTGGTACAGAACTCCCTCCTTACTCCACAAATTCTCACCATCTATACCCAACACGTGCTGGAGATGTGGTAAAGCAGAAGGCACTATGCTCCATGTCTGGTGGGACTGTGATTTGATTCATCCGTTTTGGAAGAAGGTGCATGACATCATCTCACAGGTCACCACGTATACATTAGATTACACTCCAGCACAATATCTGCTGCACCATACCACATTGTCTAAAAGTGCTTATTACAAATCTCTGGCCATGCACATGGTGAATGCAGCGAGACTGTGTGTTCCGACACACTGGAGATCTATTACCCCACCAACAATTAGAGAATGGTTCGCCAAACTTTCCAAAATAGAAGAGATGGAAGAACTGATACACATTTCCCAAGAACGGATACAAAAATTCACGACTACATGGGCATGCTGGACTCATTTTAAAACATCGGATTACTTCCAAACTGTCAACTCCTAAACAAAGTTCTGACTTGAGCACTATTTATATATTTTACGAAAACTTAATCAGGGAGACTTTGGCCGAGGGAGCGGGGGGTGCAGAGGCAAAGGAAATCAATACTTTCTTCTGTTAATATATAATTTGCGGACTCCTCTCTACAGTGTCCCTCTCTCTCCCTTCTTTCCCCCTTCCCTGCTCTGCTCTCCCCTTATTCCTCCCCTTTTTATTTATTCATTTATTTATTTTTTCTCTCTCTCTCTCTGTCTCTCTCTCTCCCTCTCTCTCTTTTTTCCCATCTCTCCTTCCTCTCCCGTTCTCTTTTTATTTTTTGCCCTCTTTTCAGTCTTTATGCATATTTTCTTGCTAATGTTTTCCCGTGTTCGTTCTCGAACTCGGGCCCCTGATGTACCAGAAAAAGCAGGGTAACTGAATATATCTATAGAACAATGATTAAATGCATTATCAATGTGCCAAATGGAGTTTAGGCTCCTATGACTCCCTGTTTGTTGTGAATCCTGTCTCCCTCTCTGGTACAGGCGATCACCTGAATGACTTTGTTATCAACAACATTTTTGTTTCCTTGTATGATATATACGATGTTCAATTTGTAAACATTCACTTATACTTGATATTCAATAAAAATTTATGGAAAAAAAAAGAAAAAGAAAACAGAATACAACAAAAATGTATACTCAGAAAAAATACCATTGATCGTTTAAAACCACAAATTCAACTGCCGCCCATTGGATAGTTACTGAGAGACTTTGTTTCATCCACTGAAACATGTAGTGATTTGGAGTTTGTAGTCAAACAGTCCATGAGCTGATGAATATTAGCATTGTTGTACATGTAGCGGCTGCTCTGCATCCTCACTATGTTGCCAAGCTGGCCTGGACTTTCACTGAAGAGATACAGCTTGTCAGCTCTGTAGCAGTGGTTTCCCCCCTCCCTTTTTTTCCCTTCTCACTGTGGGGTGAGTCATAGACATGTGCTCAGGTTGCAGCGACAAGGGACTCTGGGAGATGGAGTTCTCAGCACAGGCTGTTGGACTGAAATCAACACACAGAGAACTACACATTCCAAGAAGCACTGCTGCATGGGAAACGTTTTCCCCTAGATGCTTTCTGGGAGAAAGGAGAGCTACCACGAGGCGGGATAGGGTATGGACGTGGGGGACCGAGTGCCGCAGCCTGAGATCTGGAGGTTTGCGCCTGTTACAGCTGGGAGGTCAGTGGTCGGCATCCGTAGTTAAAGAAGGACCCCAAGTGCATCTGCAGGCATCCCCATTTCAGCGTGTGATGTCCCCATGAGGAGGTGTCAATCGGGCACACGTAAGGACAGGTACCACAGTATCTTTCCTTTGGACACAGGAGTTGGTGAGAGGACTTTCGCCAATCCAGTGGAAAGAGGGGGAAAACACTGCGCTAAACAAAAAATGTACAAAAAGCTGCTAAACACTCAAACAAACAAAGTTAAATAAGAATGGGGTAAAGTAGTGTAGCGCTATAAAGTGCAAATGCCAAAGTATAGTGGTATGTAACTAGTGTAGAGTAGCATGGATGAAAAAGTGTAAATATCAATGCATGTATTCAAAAACTGTAATATAAACTACACAGTGTGACTAATGTAATTATAAAAGAAGTGTGCAAAACACAGGGAGTGTATGCATCCAAGGGTGAGTAAGACTGTAATAAGTCATATGGAATATAGTCCAAAAAAATGAATGAATGAATGATTTGTAAAGCGCTGCAAATGCGAACTGAATCGCCTCAAGGCGCTAGATGCGTTCTGTGTTGTCAGCTTCTTAGAAGAGGTAGGTCTTGAGTTTTTTCCTGAAGGCCTGATGGTTTTCTTCCATGCAGATGTAAGTTGGAAGAGCGTTCCATAGCCGAGGTCCTTGGACTGCGAATCTTCGTTCTCCCTTTGCTTTGTAGCGGTATTTGTGAATGAGGAGGACTTTTTGGTTAGGTGATCAAAGACTGTGATTGGGTGTGTAGTGTTTTATTTTCTCTCGAAGGTATTGAGGAGCGTTTCCTTGTATGCATTTGTGGGTGAGGCAGAGGGTCTTGAATGTGATCCGATTCTTTACGGTTAGCCAATGTAGGCTCCTCAGGGATGGGGAAATGGATTCCCAGGGTTTTTTCCTGTTAGCAGTCTTGCCGCCGTGTTTTGGATGAGTTGTAAGCACGGAAGCTGATATTGGGGTAATCCTATGTAGAGTGAGTTTGCGCAGTCGAGTCGGGAATTGATGATTGTTCCAACTACTGCTGCTTTGCCCTCTTCTGGGATGAAGGGGATGAGTCTACGTAGCAGGCGGAGGAGATGGTGAGATCCGCTAACTACTGATCCTATTTGTGCATCCATTGTCATTTCTGAGTCAAAGGTGACTCCGAGACTCTTGGCTTTGGTGCTTGGAGAGATGGTCTGTCCAAAGATGGTGGGAGGTGTCCACGGAGTCTTGGTTTTGGAATTTTTGTTAACGTGTAGGAGAAAAAGTTCTGTTTTTGAACCGTTGAGTTTGAGGGAGCTAATGGTCATCCAGTCATCTATCAAAGTGAGGCATTTCTCTAATTGCTGATGATGGTCTTTTTGTCCGGTGATGCGAAAGTAGAGTTGGGTCTCATCAGTGTATGAGTGGAAGCAGAGGTCCGATTTTCTGATGATTTTGAGGAGTGGGCGGATGTAGATGTTGAATAGCACTGGTGACAAGGGTGAACCCTGAGGGACTCCGCAGGAGATTGCGTGGGTTTCAGAGGTGAATGCTCCTAGTTTCACTGTCTGAGAGCAATTCTCTAAGAAGGATGCAAACCATTTTAGACCAGAATCTGTGGCTCCTGCTACTTCTATGAGGCGGACAAGTAGAGTATTGTGGTCCACTGTATCAAATGCTGCACTGAGGTCTAACAGTACCAGGAGACATGATTCTCCGTCATCTGCTGCTTCAAGGGCATTGTCCCATATTTTGAGAAGTGCTGTTTCTGTGCCATGGCCTGGGCGGAAGCCTGATTACAGCAGGTCCAGGAGTTGGTGTGTGTCCAGGTGGAGTTGTAGCTGTTGTACTACTGCTTTCTCCATAATCTTGGAGATGGTGTTGGCTTGTTATCGGTCTGCGGTAGTTAGGGTCCTTAGGGTCGAGATTGGGTTTCTTTAGCAGGGGTTTGACCATGCCTTGCTTGAGGGTGGTTGGAACAATTCCTTCTTTGAACGACTGATTTATGAGGTGTGTTATAATTGGGGCCAAGATGTCAAAACATTCTTTCAGGAGTTTTGTGGGAATTATGTCGTTTGATGATGTGCTGTCTTGAAGGCTTCTGATAATGTTTTTAGTCGTGTCAGTGGTGATTGGGGTCAGAGAGAAATTCGGTGGTTGTGTGATGTTCGTGTCGATATCCTCTTTTTGCTTTGGTTGAGTGAGGTTGGTTGTTTTTTTCTGTTGAATCGATTTCCGAATGTTGTCGATTTTGTCAATGAAGAAATTTGATAACTCAGTGCAGAATTCTTGAGTATCGTTTGCTGGGGGCTCTAAACAGGTTGGGTTCATTGACTGGGCGACTATTTTGAAAAGTTCCCACGGTCGGTTTAAGGCAGTTGAGATGGTGTTCGAGAAATATTCTTTTTTGGCTTTGAAGATTGCTTTGTGGTATTTCACAGTGAGTGCTTTGTAGTTTGTATGGTTTTCCTTGGTAGGATTTCTTCTCCATGCTCTTTCAGCTCTTCTACGTTCTTGCTTGAACAGGGTGAGAGTGCCATTAAACCATCTCGAGTTTTTTTTGCAGATAAGTGTTCTGCGTTTTGGCGCCACTGAGTCTGCTGTTTGTAGTAATGCCTTGTTTAGGGAGTTGAGTGTTTGTTCCGTTGAGAGGTTTAAGTTTAGCAATGGTATTTTGTTTGATAATGTGGTTTTGAAGAGTTCAGAGTGTAGTTTCTTCTGAGATCTGTTCCAGTGTGTTGTTGTTGCGTGTTTCTGTTTTTGGAGGGTGGTGTTAGTGGTGATTTTAAATTTGATAGCGTGGTGGTCCGTCCATGGTAGTGGTGTGTTGTCGAATATGTTGATGTCCATATTCTGTTTGAAGATGAGGTCTACAGTGTGTCCTGAACCGTGCATAGAAGCATTTATCAGCTATTGAAGACCTAGTTCTTCCAGTTGGTTAATGCAGGCGGTCGCGATAGGGTCTTGGGTAGAGTTTGCCCAAAGGTTAAAGTCCCCAAGTACCAGAAGGTTTTTGGTTTTCAGGGTGTGTATTGAAATGAATTCAGTGAGTGGTGTCAGGAGATTGGTCTTTGGTCCTGGTGGTCTGTAGCATAGTAGTATGTAAATGGTGTCTTGGGGTGTTGTTTGAAGATGCAGGGAGAGTGTCTCCATGAAAGGCACTGAGTTCTGTAAAGTTGGTTTGGTGAACACAAGGTGCGATTTGAAGATCACTGCTAGGCCTCCTTCTTTTTTTCCTATTCTATGCTCAGTTAGGATACTGTAGTTCTCAGGCACCAATTCAGTTGATGTTGCAGTCGGATGTTAGCCAGCTTTCTGTAATGAAGAGGCAATCTATGTTGTTTTCGATGATGAAGTCCTGGATTTCCAGTCTGTGCTTGACTGCAGATCTGGTGTTGATCAGGGCACATGCTAGTTGTTGTGGTTGGATTGGTGTCTCCCTGTGTTTGATGGTTGATTGTGGGTTGGTCCTTAGTAATTGTTCTTTTTTTAGTTTTTTTTGAGTGGCGGTTGGTAAAGTTGAGGCAGTGTTTCTTAGCCTGTGGAGGGCGTCCGCTGTGTATTTGAAATTGCACATGGTGAGAAGACAAAGTTGCTGAAGAAAGGATGATCTAATGATGGTACTGATGTAGCGATGATGAGTTTGCTGGGGGATGGAGGGATCAGATAGGGCTACCTAACGCCCTCCTGTTGATCCAGAGGAAGGCGAGAAACCCCTAGCTGAGCTGGCCAATTGCTATAGCAGGGGAAAAAAATTCCTTCCTGACCCCCCCGAGGACTCGAGGACCCTGGATCAACTGCTAGGGTACCCTGGTGGGCTTACCTGTACAGGATGGTCCAGAAGAAAGACGGGGGAGAGGAGGGAAGGGGGGGGCAGTGGAGGGGTGAGGGGGATCTGGCCACTACTTACTGGTTGGACTGGTGCTGTGGCTGCGTCTAGGAGGATCTAAGATGGACGCTGGGCAGGGCCAGAGCCGTGGACATCCTGGCCTCCGGTGTCAACCTGTGCCCCTGCAGTGAGGTCCAGTAGCGAGGAGGGGGTGTTCCAGGTGTAGAGGGGCATGGGGGCCCGCTGGACAAGTGTGGGAGGGGTATGAGGTGGCTGGCTGGCCGGAGCTAGGTCGCAGCCGTGGTCTGTCCCCCGAGTCTGTGCTGAGTGGTGCCCCGGGGGGGGGTTGTGGGTCCGGGACCATGACCAGTGAGGGGGGCCTTGGGATGGTGGGTCCTACCTGGAGGTGATGGGAATGTTCACCGAGGGCCGGTGGAGTGCTTGTGGCCTCAGGAGTGAGGGCCAAGATGGCCGCCAGCTAAGCCCGAGCCGCGGGCTGTCTGGATGCTAGGGAGTACCAAGATGGCCACCGGTGGCTGAATGCGGCGTCCGGATGGTGTGGACGGTGTGATGGATAGGTAGGGGGGTCCCAGGGCAGTTCTGCTGGGGGAGTCCGGGATGAGTCCTAGGTGGCTGGGTGGCCAGATGGCCGGATGGCTGGAGCTGCTGCACAGAGGTCTGCTTTCTACAGCACACATACTATACTGTCACACAAACATAGCGTGACAGCACAGCGAATATTCACAACAATCTTAGTACATATACACACATATATATATATATATATATATATATATATATATATATATATATATATATATATATATAGTTTTCTTGAATGGACCCCCTATTGGTGTGTCTCCAGGTGGGACCAGTGTTCAAAGTGATAACGCCTTAACTCTGGACACCTTCCCACCTCCAGCACACTGTAGCAAATACAAAGACACAGGAATATCAATACCCCACAGTTTTAAACACTAGGGTGCTCCCCCTGCTTTGACAGTGCAGTCACTCTATTTTGTGACTAAATGCAAGGCCTTGCATTGATAGAAATAGTCCTGTTATCTTCCGTCTTCTGCTTGCTAGAGAATCAGTACTTGTAATCCACAGGGCTTGTGACCAATAGGATGGTGCAGAAGGAGGCACAGTAGCAATTGCAATCAGGTAAATTGTTGGATACTCCTTCTCAAAGGGAACAAATGTTCAACGTCAATCCCTAGGTAATGAAGTCTAGTTTGAAATCTGCGCAAGTGTGATTTTTTCACTGAATTGTTCCGTGGGACTATCAGTCCCAGCAACACTTTGCAATCACTATAAGTGTGTGTGGTGTGATGCAAACTTCTGGGCGTTAGCCCTCTCACCGCACTGAATCCAGAAAGAAGGATGTCTCCGTTCCACAAGTTCTCAGTCTATTTGAAGTTACAGCTGCGCTGTTACGCTGTTCCGTTCGCTAAAGACCAGGAGTCCTCGGTTACCTCCTTCACGGGTCTCGGGAACAATCACTCTGCTGCTCCAGCACGCTGTGATCTAAGGCAGGATCGCTGGCTGCTGTTCCGCTCCTTCACAGGGTAGGCCGCAACTCCGTGGGACACACACACCTACAGAGTCCTGCTTGCAGGCCATGCGTCCCAGGAACAAGAGACCTAAGATGGCCGCTCCGAGGCCTTTTATATCCTTCCCACAATGCAGTTCAGTTCTCCTGAGGTTCATGGGAGTTAATGGACATTGTGGGTAGGTCAAGTTAATGTCCAAAAGTAAACAATAAAACACTTCCATGTCACTTCCTAAGTGATGAAATATAAAGGTGCTGTACTTTTATATTTTGGCCACTAGATGGCATCATATACCAACTTATTAACCTACAGCATTACAGATAACTAGAAGCAAAAATTGTCAGCGCTACACATGTTTTACAACAGTGGGTCAAAAAGGCTTGTGATCCAGCAGGATCTAAATCAGGTGCTATACACAGGAGATGGATCAGGTGAGGGGTCCTCCGTTTCCCAGCAGCGAACTCCAGAAACACTGTGATATCCGGCTCGAGACAACTCCTTGTGGGCTCCAACGAACATAGCATAGGAAAAAGAAGGAGGGCTCCAAATAGTGCAGGTCAAACCAATAGGTTTATTGGAATATATCAATTCTTAGATGTGATGGCTGCATTAGGTTTCTTTTTTATTCTTTCTTACTTCTACTTTCATCTGGTGGTCCAGCCAGTAAGTCTGTTTGTTGTTTTTTTTTTATCAAAAGAATAAGTTCTTAGCCAGATGTATCTTTTTTCTCTCACAGACCAGCGTTGTCTGTGTGTTCCCAGGCATCCTTCCTAGTCACCCAAAATCTTAAGGGCCCCATCTGTGTTCAGGACATTAGTCATTTACTAGTGGATCCACACTGAGGGTTGATTAAGTGCACTGGGTCAGGTATTGTGGTTAAACAGGCCTGCTGGTACTGTGGTGCTGGGGTGAAGAATATAGAGGACTGACAGACAAAAACAAGGCCTTTCCTCTACCCTCCTCCTGCCTGGACTCATATAGCCCAATTTATGGGAGGTTGTCGGGTGCTCTATTGAAGTTAACGTTACATGTTTGACTTGTTATTTTCATGTGTTTACCTCTGATCTTGGGGCCATTTCACTTAAAGGAGTCCCCTGAAAGCAGACAGACTTGATCTTGTTGATTTTTTCCATAAAATTTGTCCTTTGTTATATTTCACCATACTTGTTCATTGCCTTCTATTACTGTGACTTTTTGTTTCATTCTCTTTTAAGCAAGCTCACAGTAAAGGTTACCTTCTGATTTCACCATAACTTGTGTCCTTTACTGTGGTATTTACACTACTCTCAGGTGTACTAGTGTGGTCGAGTCTGTCCTGAGGGTTGAAGAAGCAGAGAAGGGAATCAACAATATTCAAGCGGCTCCTGTGGGGGTAACGCTACATACAGGATGTTATTGTTGGTAAATCTCTGATTAGATGTTGAAGGTTTGCATTTGCTGTTGTCATGAGTGACAGTCAAGTGTTGTCTTAGGGGGGCTGTCACAACGCAAATATCTAGTGAAGCATTGTCTTCCTGGTATGATGATCTTGTTGGAATACACACCACCTGGAGTTTGAGGTTTGTGTTCACAGCAAACTCCAATGATTACCCATCCTAGGTCTTTTCTTTGGTCATAAGAATCATCATTTTAGCAGGTGTGTTTTTCACGTCTAAACTAAAAAGCTTGTGAGCTACCACTGCTGGCATTGATCACTTCCCATAAACTTGTGCCTAAAACTATTATATATGTATAATGCCACGCTATCCAAATACATGCAAATAATAATCAATATCAAAAAAATTATAATTGTGCAAAAGATATTAAGTGATAATAGTGAATTAAAGTGCTGAAATGCATTTTTCACAAAACACTGACAATTGATCTCGTGAATCAAAGCAACAAGATTGAATAATAAAGTCCATTTCAGATATTTTTAAATCTTGCCATGGTGATCCAAACGTGTCCACGTGAAAACACACTTGTGCTCTCCCCTATATGAATCTGCTCACCTCAGAGCGTGTGACCGCACACTTAAGTTTGGTCTATACACGCATACAAACCACCCCTGGGTTCTGTGAATAAAAGACCTGAGCTGTCCAGTAGCGTTATCTCCACATGCATATAAAATATAAGGACTGGATAGTGTGATACCGTTTTAAAGAATAACATTTATTAAACAAAATCCCTCTCCAGGGTACTCACATGGTACAGGTGCTTCAGTGCACCCTCTATATAATACAGGAAAAAGCTGAGATCCTATGTCCCTCCGCCTAGAAACAGACCAACTGTCTCCTGCACCATGATGTCCCTTCCCCAACGCGTGTCCATACAGGGATATGACGTATCTTCCTCTGGGGGATTGTGATTGGACGGTTTGTGTGTCTGTTATAAATATTATGACGGCAGCCATTTTCTTGTAGCCTAAAGACGCTCTATCATTCAAAAGTCCTATTGGGTGTCTCTACCAAGCAAAAGCATGATTTTGGCATCATTGTCAAGTGATGGAACAGAGTCAGCTAGATGACATGGGGGTCAATTCACTAACGTTTACTGTTTGCAATAAGGGTACCATGTTACTCATTTGCACAAATTATTGCATGCGGTAAGTTAAGTACAATTCACAAAAAAAATAAAAATTTGCTGTAAATAATGGAAAAAAAATTGTGTCATTAAATATCTCAAAAAACCATGCGGTAATCGGTTAAGTCCAATTCACAAATATAACAGGAACTAATAAAAGGCGCAGTATTTAACGCCTCCCTTTTGCTGGTGGTAACCAGTGCAGTATTTCCTGTTGGAGTGAGAGGTTGTGCAGAGAGCGAGTTGATGGTATTTTGTCCCCAATGGAGCCATTTGAAAGCAACCTATTCCAGTTTAATCTGCTGAGGAGGCATCAGAGGAGGAAGAGGGTTGTGCTGATGGCTCCCCGTCAGTTTTCTGAGATGACCCTGCTGGATGACTTCAGTGAATGTGAGGTGCTGAGGAAGTTCCACCTAACAAAGGAACTGATCCCCATGCTGTACATGAGGCTGCAGATCTATCTGGAGACCACCACCCAGGGGAGTCATGCGATGCCAGGCATGAACAAATTGCTGGCTGTGTTGCACTTCCTGGGAAAGGCGTTATATCAGATGGTAGCTGGGCGATGCAGTTGGTTACATGCCTGAATCTCACCAGGAGTGGGATCATATCAAAGGGGGCTTCTATAGAATGGCTTCCACAGTGTAATGGGCGCTATAGATTGCACCTATGTTCCCCTCTTTCCCCTGAGCAAGAAGGAACATATTTACCAGAACTAGGGATGAGCCGAACACCCCCCGGTTCGGTTCGCACCAGAACCCGCGAACGGACCGAAAGTTCGCACGAACGTTAGAACCCCATTGACGTCTATGGGACTCGAACGTTCGAAATCAAAAGTGCTCATTTTAAAGGCTAATTTGCATGGTATTGTCCTAAAAAGGGTTTGGGGACCCGGGTCCTACCCCAGGGGACATGTATCAATGCAAAAAAAACTTTTAAAAACGGCCGTTTTTTCGGGAGCAGTGATTTTAATGATGCTTAAAGTAAAAAAAAAAAAGTGAAATATTCCTTTAAATATCGTACCTGGGGGGTGTCTATAGTATGCCTGTAAAGTGACGCGTGTTTCCCATGTTTAGAACAGTCCCTGCACCAAATGTCATTTTTAAAGGAAAAAATCTCATTTAAAACTGCTTGCGGGTTTAATGTCATGTCGGGTCATGGCAATATGGATGAAAATCAGTGAGACAAACGGCATGGGTACCCCCCAGTCCATTACCAGTCCCTTTGGGTCTTGTATGGATAT
The DNA here is from genome assembly GCF_042186555.1 of Aquarana catesbeiana. Taxonomy (NCBI): domain Eukaryota; kingdom Metazoa; phylum Chordata; class Amphibia; order Anura; family Ranidae; genus Aquarana; species Aquarana catesbeiana. The sequence goes on from NC_133331.1 coordinate 203,613,944, forward strand.
TAAGGGGAACCCCGCACCCAAATTAAAATAAGGAAAGGTGTGGGGCCACCAGGCCCTATATACTCTGAACAGCAGTATACAGGCGGTGCAAACAAGACAGGGACTGTAGGTTTGTTGTTAAGTAGAATCTGTTTGTAATTTTGAACATTTTTAACGTGTTTAGCTCCAGCCAAAAAATCTTTTCTAAGCTTTTTGGAAAACATAGGGAAGGGTTATCACCCCTGTGACATTTGTTTTGCTGTCTTTCCTCCTCTTCAGAAGATTTCACCTCACTTTTTTGTCCCAATGAAAAATGTTTTTTGAAAATTTGGGTTTTTTTGTGGAACAAGGATTGGAAAGCATCAGTGGAAAGGAGAACTTGTTTTCCCATATTAACTCTTACAGGAGAGAATTTCCCTTCCTAGGGGTAGATTTCATCTCACTTCCTGTTGTCTCCTTCCGTTTGCAAGTAGGAGTCGTTTGTAAGTTAGATGTTTGAAAGTAGGGTCCTGCCCTATATACTCAGCAGAAATTTGGGCCTTAGGTGTTGCTGTGGCCACAACACTGTAAGCCCTCACAGGGCCCTGCTGTGAAATATTAGATCAAGAATTGTAATTACATGCCCCTGTTGAACAGCAGCTGAAAAATTAGGCCTTAGGCACTGGTGCTGGTGCCACAACACTGCAACCCCTCACAGACACTCTAGTTGGAACGCAGGAACGAGCCCTGCTGCAAATTATTGCTTCAAAAATTGTAATTACACGCCCCTGTTAGACAGGGGCAGAAAAATTGGGCCTTAGGCACTGGTGCTGGTGCCACAACACTGCAACCCCTCACAGACACTCTAGTTGGAACGCAGGAACGAGCCCTGCTGCAAATGATTGCTTCAAAAATTGTAATTACACGCCCCTGTTAGACAGGGGCAGAAAAATTGGGCCTTAGGCACTGGTGCTGGTGCCACAACACTGCAACCCCTCACAGACACTCTAGTTGGAACGCAGGAACGAGCCCTGCTGCAAAGTATTGCATCAAAAATTGTAATTACACGCCCCTGTTAGACAGGGGCAGAAAAATTGGGCCCTAGGCACTGGTGCTGGTGCCACAACACTGCAACCCCTCACAGACACTCTAGTTGGAATGCAGGAACGAGCCCTGCTGCAAAGTATTACATCAAAAATTGTAATTACACGCCCCTGTTAAACAGGGGCTGAAAAATTGTGCCTTAGGCACTGGTGGTGGCGCCCAGAACCAAAAATGTTCTTACAAGCTATCAGCGTGATGATTGAGGAGGAAGAGGATAATTACTCAGGGATAGTCACTCAGCATCAGCATAGGCAGTCTTTGAAGGGATCTGAGATTTCAAAAAAAATTATTCGGTTACATCAGCATCAGGTGCTTGGTAGCTGGTGGTGATCCAAGACTCATTCATTTTTATGAAGGTCAGCCGATCGACCGAGTCGGTGGACAGACGCACCCTGTGATCGGTTACCACGCCTCCAGCAGCACTGAATGTGCGTTCCGAAAGAACGCTGGATGCAGGACAGGCCAGTAGCTCAATTGCATACTGTGCAAGCTCTGGCCAGTGATCCATCCTCAAGACCCAGTAACCCAGAGGATTTTCGGTGGGAAAGGTGTCCAAGTCTGATCTTGCCCCTAGGTATTCCTGCACCATGTAAAACAGACGCTGGCGATGGTTGCTGGAACCGATCATACCTTGGGGCTGCGGACCAAAAAATTGTCTGAACGCATCGGTCAGACGGCCACCTTCTCCACCGCTCCTTCTTTGACTGACCGAAGCCTCAGCAACACGTTGTCCAGAAACAGGAGTTTGTAACCTCCCAGTCTCTGGGAACGCGTTGCACAGACCTTTCTGCAAGGCCTCCCGAAGATGTTTCATCCTCTGCTCCCTCTGCGATGGCAAGATAAGGTCCGCAACCTTACCCTTGTAACGTGGATCAAGGAGGGTTGCCAGCCAGTATTGGTCCTTCTCCTTGATACCACGAATACGAGGATCCTTACGCAGGCTTTGCAGGATCAGGGAGGCCATGCAGCGTAGGTTTGCTGAGGCATTCGGTCCGGAGTCCTCTGGGTCACTAAGAACGACATGGTCCGCAGCCACCTCCTCCCAGCCACGTACAAGTCCATGTGTTTCTTGGGACTGATCCCTTAAAGACTGCTGCTGATGCTGAGTGCCAGGCTCCACCTCCATACTGACACAATCTTCCTCCTCCTCCTCTTCCTCCTCGTCCTCTTCCTGTGTGATCGGCGGGCACGCAGGAACACTGTCTGGATAAAGGGGGCCTTGAGAGCTAAGGAAGTCCTCCTCTTCCTGCCTCTGTTCTGCCTCAAGTGCCCTGTCCATTATTCCACGCAGCGTGTGCTCCAACAGGTGGACAAGGGGGACAGTGTCACTGATGCATGCACTGTCACTGCTCACCATCCTCGTGGCCTCCTCGAATGGTGACAGGACAGTGCATGCATCCCTGATCATGGCCCACTGGCGTGGGGAAAAAAAACCAAGCTCCCCTGACCCTGTCCTGGTGCCATAGTCGCACAGGTACTCATTTATGGCCCTCTGCTGCGTGTGCAGCCGCTGCAGCATGGCCAACGTTGAGTTCCACCTGGTGGGCATGTCACAGATTAGGCGGTTCTTGGGCAGGTTAAACTCCTTTTGGAGGTCCGTCAGCCGAGCACTGGCATTATATGACCGGCGGAAATGCACACAGACTTTCCTGGCCTGCCTCAGGACATCCTGTAAGCCCGGGTACCTGCCCAAGAACCGCTGCACCACCAAGTTAAGGACGTGAGCCAAACAGGGCACATGGGTCATTTGTCCCTGTCGGAGGGCAGAGAGGAGGTTGGTGCCATTGTCGCAAACCACCATTCCTGCCTTAAGTTGGCGTGGCGTCAACCACCTCTGAACCTGCCCCTGCAGAGCTGACAGAACCTCTGCCCCAGTGTGGCTCCTGTCCCCCAAGCACACCAGCTCAAGCACCGCATGGCATCTTTTGGCCTGCGTACTTGCGTAGCCCCTTGAACGCCTACGGAGCACCGCTGGTTCCGAGGAAGAGGCCATGGAGGAAGAAGAAGAGGAGGGGGTGGAGGAGAGAGGTGTGTCACAATCAGCATTTTGGAGGCGTGGTGGCGGAACAACCTCCAACACTACTGCACCTTGTCCTGCATCCTTCCCAGCTGCCAGCAGAGTCACCCAATGCGCCGTGAAACTTAGGTAACGTCCCTGTCCATGCCTGCTGGACCATGAGTCAGCGGTAATATGCACCTTACCGCTGACCGCCCTGTCCAGCGAGGCATGGACATTGCCTTCCACATGCCGGTAGAGAGCCGGAATCGCCTTCCGTGAGAAAAAGTGGCGTTTGGGTACCTGCCACTGAGGAACCGCACATTCCACAAACTCACGGAAGGGGGCAGAGTCTACCAACTGAAAAGGCAGCAGTTGAAGTGCTAGCAATTTTGCCAAGCTAGCATTCAACCGCTGGGCATGTGGATGGCTGGGAGCAAACTTCTTTCGGCGGTGCAGCAGCTGGGGCAGGGAAATTTGCCTGGTACAATCTGACGTCGGTGTACCAAAAGCAGATTGCCCACAAGTACTTGGCTGTGACACACCTAATTCTACACCTTCATTCCTCTCACTGTAGGTCTCAGAGAGGACTGAAGGTCTAGTGGGGTTGGAAATCTCAGCTGATGAGGAGCAAGGAGAGATCCTCTTTGTTCTTTGGTGTGGGTCTTTTAGATACGCTTGCCAACGAACTGCATGGCAGGTCAACATATGTCTGGTCAAGCATGTGGTACCCAAGCGGGAGATATTTTGGCCACGCGAGATACGCTTGAGACATATGTTGCAAATAGCAGCGGTGCGATCTGATGCACTCGTCTCAAAAAAGGCCCACACCAAAGAACTTTTTGAATAACGCGCAGAGACTGCAGCGCCCTGCACATGTGGAGCTTTGGGGTGTGATGCAGTCAATGTGCTGCCCTTAGGCTGGCCCCTGGAGGGCATCCTGCCTCGTTGGTGATGTGCTGCCGCCTCCTCCTCCTCCTCCTCCTCCTCCTCCTCCTCCTCCTCCTCCTCCTCCTCTCTCCTATCAGGCACCCACGTTGAGTCAGTGACCTCATCATCCCCTCCCTCCTCATCACTGGAGCAAACCTGGCAGTATGCTGCAGCAGGGGGAGCATGACTGCCAGATTGCTGTCCTTCTTGGGCACCCCCTCTGTCCGCGCTCATGTTACTGCCTTCATCGAGCTCAGTATCGTCATCAGAGCCTTCCAAACGCTGGGCATCCTCCTGGAGCATGTACCCAACACTGTGGTCAAACAGTTCGAGGGAATCCTCATGAGGACATGGTGGAGCTAGGGAAGGAGTCACTGATGACATTGAGCTGAGGGAAGAGGCCGCTGCTTTGCCAGACAAAGCACCCTGGGCATGGGTGAGAGAGGATGAGGAGGATGAGGACGGCTTGGTCATCCACTCGACCAAGTCTTCCGCATGTTGCGGCTCAACATGGCCAGCTGCCGAAAAAAAGGCCAAGCGTGTCCCATGGCCACGTGCTGATGAGGATGCACCGTCTCCACGACCAGCACTAGACACAGAGCCTGCTTGCCCTCTCTTATTGGCTTGTGACTGTCTGCCTCTCCTTCTTGGCCTTCCAGACATACTAATGGCCTGTAGCTGCACTAAGCTGGGATAGAACACCTGTAATTTTCTTCAAGTAGCTTTATATACTGTAACCAGACAAGCCTGCCTGTCAGTAGGAAGATAACAGGAACGGATCTAGCTGAACACTGTGAGCAGGACACACTGTACTAAATGTAAATAGTCTAGCTGCCTGACCGTGGTACTAATAGGATCAAATAGAACACCTGTAATTTTCTTCAGGTAGCTTTATATACTGTAACCAGACAAGCCTGCCGGTCAGTAGGAATTTAACAGGAACGGATCTAGCTGAACACTGTGAGCAGGACACACTGTACTAAATGTAAATAGTCTAGCTGCCTGACCGTGGTACTAATAGGATCAAATAGAACACCTGTAATTTTCTTCAGGTAGCTTTATATACTGTAACCAGACAAGCCTGCCTGTCAGTAGGAAGATAACAGGAACGGATCTAGCTGAACACTGTGAGCAGGACACACTGTACTAAATGTAAATAGTCTAGCTGCCTGACCGTGGTACTAATAGGATCAAATAGAACACCTGTAATTTTCTTCAGGTAGCTTTATATACTGTAACCAGACAAGCCTGCCGGTCAGTAGGAATTTAACAGGAACGGATCTAGCTGAACACTGTGAGCAGGACACACTGTACTAAATGTAAATAGTCTAGCTGCCTGACCGTGGTACTAATAGGATCAAATAGAACACCTGTAATTTTCTTCAGGTAGCTTTATATACTGTAACCAGACAAGCCTGCCGGTCAGTAGGAATTTAACAGGAACGGATCTAGCTGAACACTGTGAGCAGGACGCACTGCACTAAATGTAAATAGCAGGAACGGATCTAGCTGAACACTGTGAGCAGGACGCACTGCACTAAATGTAAATAGTCTAGAAGATAACAGGAACGGATCTAGCTGAACACTGTGAGCAGGACGCACTGCATTAAATGTAAATAGTCTAGATAGAAGATAACAGGAACGGATCTAGCTAAACTGAATACAGTGTATATATATATATGCAACACCTGGGATGCATATATATACACAATACACTGTAAGTGCAGCTAACTGACTGACTGTTCTGCCTAATCTATCTAACTCAAATCAAATGACACTGTCTCTCTCTCTCTCTATCTCTCAGCACACCGGAACACACACTACACAGGGCCGCCGTGCAGGCGGCCTTATATAGTGTGGGGTGTGTACTAAATGCCCTGAGCCGTAATTGGCCAAAGCCACCCTGGCTTTGGCCAATTACAGCTCTCTCTACTGACAGCGCTGTGATTGGCCAAGCATGCGGGTCATAGTGCATGCTTGGCCAATCATCAGCCAGCAATGCACTGCGATGCCGCAGTGAATTATGGGCCGTGACGCGCCACACGAATTTAGCGCGAACGGCCCATAACGTTCGCAATTCGGCGAACGATCGAACAGCCGATGTTCGAGTCGAACATGGGTTCGACTCGAACACGAAGCTCATCCCTAACCAGAACCAAAAGGGCTACCACTCCATGAACATTCAGGTGGTATGTGACATCCAGATGCTCATCAGGGATGTGGTGACCAGATTCCCGGGGGGGTCAGTCCATGACACCTATATTCTCTGACAGTCGCAGCTGTTTGAGAAGTTTGAAAAGGGCTCATTCCCTCATGACTTGCTGCTCAGTAACTAGTGGAAAATCCTCATCTATGTTTTCTTGCATGCATATTTGTTTACATACCTGTAAGATCATTTATGGCTCATAACTGTGACTGTTCACTAATGTCCCCCCTCTTTCCAATGCATGTCTCACCTCTGCAAGCGTATACCTGTGACTGCTCAGTAATTTGCCCCCCCCCGCTTTCAAATTCACATCTCACCTCTACAAGCTCTTGCCTGTGACTGCTTAGTAATGTGCCCTTCTTTCCAATTTTTCCCTCTTATGCTATTGTTTTGGCAAACTGAAATGCAACTTTCATTTTTTGTTTACCACTTAGGTGATTCCGGATATCCATGTCTCCCCTGGCTTTTCACACCTGTCACCCACTGTACCTCTGAAGCCCAGGCACAGTACAACCAAGCCCACTCCAGGATCTGGATTGTGATAGAGCGGACCTTCAGTGTCCCGAAGAGTCAGTTCCACTGTATCTCCTTAGGGAGGGTTCCTGAAGTATGCTCTGGGAAAAGTGGGGGACATTGCCTCCACAACCTCGATCAGCATGCAGGACGGCTGGAGGGTACAGATGTGGACATGATAGAGGATGAAGAGGACATTTCTGGGGCGAAATTTAAATATGACTTGTCTTGTAAAAGTGTGATTCTCCTAATGTAAAAATGTACCCTGTGCACCTTTTCATAGAATGCACATGGGCACATGCCCTTCTATATTTTTTAAGGTTTGCTTTGATGTGGTGGGGTGGTGCTAGGTGATTATTAGGACATTGGCTCTATATATATATATATATATATATATATATATATATATATATATATATATGTACAACACATTTTAATAGCAGAGTACACTTAAAATAATTGAAGACAATAAAAAGGTAATTTTTTTTTTTTTTTTAATTAGTTTTCAGCCAAATTGCACCAGCACGACATGTAAGAAAAATACAACCGAAGCAAATATGGACACATGTGGTCTTCCATAGCAGTAGTACCATGACATGCATAAAAGAACAATTTCCATGTAACATTCAAAAAGGGGCACTCTATTACCCCTGGACACCCACACAAATGGGCAATATTCTTCCCCGGTAAACCCACACAAATGGGCATTATAACATACACCCACACAAATGGGCACAAGTCAGTTTATTACATATTCCTCACAAATAGAACAAAAATGGGACAGTAATTTACCTGCAGAAAAGGGCACAATACTAACAACAGATTCCACCCACATAAAGGAGGCCTAATTGCACCTACAGGAAGGGGTACTATTCAACCCACATAAAGGGGCCCAATTCCACCCACGAAAAGGGCCCTAATTCCAACCACAGAAAGGGGCCTAATTCCACCTACAGAAAGGGGTACTATTCCACCAACAGAAAGTTAACTGAACTACCCTCACTGAGGGGCCTAATTCAACCTACAGAAAACCCTGACTCAACCTACAGAAGACCCTGATTCAACCAACAGAGAGCCCACAGAGGGCCTAATTCAACTTACAGAAGACCCTGATTCAACCCACAGAAGACCCTGAATCAACCCGCAGAGAGCCTGATTCAACCCACAGAAGACCCTCTTTCAACCCACAGAAGACCCTCTTTCAACCCACAGAAGACCCTGAATCAATTCCACCAACAGCCTGTCATCACACATTTCCCATTGGAAAATCCGATTGTGTGTACGGGGCTTAAGGACCCTTTTACACAAGCGGTCCGATTGGGTCCGCCTGTCTGTTTTGCAGGCGGACCCAATCGGACCCTTTATTCTCCTCTTTGGAGCTGCGAATGTAAATGGACTTGTGTCAGTTTACACTCACCTATCTTCAATCCGATCCTATCTGGCAAAAACAAACGGAAGAGGATCCAATCCCCCTCGGTTCAGAGGATAGTCAGGAGTAAACTGACAGCTCGTCTGTTTCATCTGACTGCCCGAAGAGCAGAGCGGGTTGTGTCTGTGTCCGCTCTGCATAAACAAAGTGGAAACGGACCTGTCATCCACCGGCTCTGCCCTACTCTGTTCAGCAGGGGTTCCCCTGCTGAGAAAAATGGATCTGGCCTATGGGAAAGGGGCCCAAGTTTTTGTTTATAGTAATGGTACCACAAGATGGTAGTGTTAAGTAACTCTGTACATCATAAGTTTCCATGCAAGAGTGCAGGATCGCTGGAACTTGTATGCTGGAAGCAGAACTTTTCTTACAATTTAGCTGAGCTCAAACTACACAGCCCAGGAGCCTCTGCCAGGTTGCAGGAGCAGATCCTGGGAACACGAGTGAGAGACCTTGCTGCTGAAAGAACATGTGGAGGAGACCTGTGTGGAGCCACATGAGCCAGACCAGTTTGGGCCAGGAAGCTACGAGAGCCTTTGGAAAGCCGAGTAGTTGGAGAAGGGAGACTGGTGGAGCCCTCATCATCATTAATCCTCATCATTACAGCCACATATTCAAAGGGCAAAGGAGGCCCCCAGCCAGAGGCTCATCGCTACACTTTCCTTGGCCTAAGGACCAGGTTAGAGGGCTTTTCACCTAAGTTTCAGGACACTGTACAGTGCAGGCCCCTGCAATCGACACAGATTCCATAGTCCATTTATTGCTACAGCCTGCCATTCTTAAAGCGGGAGTCCGGCGACCAATCTTTTTTTTTTTTTTTTACGTAATTGAGACATCCCAAAATAATACTCACAGTTTGGGTGTAATATTTCCGCCTCTGTCTGTTTTCGTACTGAAGAATAACTTAAAAAATGTGATGCTGGCTGTTTCCATCTTGCTTGTGGGCATGTGAAGCCCACAAGCATTGATTTCCGGGATGCGGTGAATGCGGTTCATTCACAGCTTGTTCACGCGCATGATCATTGTTTCCGCACTGAATCTTGGGAAGCCTGACACTAAGCTCCCAGTAGACAGTGTGGCGCCGGGGAAAGGCAATAAACACGCCTACTCCCATGAGATGAGAGACAGGAAGTGCCACAATAAAGTACAATATAAAGGTAATTACAGCGATAAAAAAAAATTTTGTGTGCCATTTGAACATCTATGCAATTAACTGAAGGGGGTAAGATTAAGTTAAAAATTTGAGTGGAACCCCGCTTTAAACAATTATCACCTAGTCCCAGAGCTATTGTTTACATCTTCAGTCCTGCAGGATGGGTGGGTGTGTCTTAAAAGGGTACTGTACTGTGTTGCATTGTTCGTTTGATGTATTACCTTGCTTATCAATAATTCCAGTTAAGTGCATTGTTTGCCTACCATACTATCCTCTGATCCAAATAAAATGTAATAATTTGTATTACATGTGTGTGCATATTTTTTCTTTTTGTGACAGCCAGGAGACTACCCGGTCAAGAAACTTTGGTGGTGTCAGCAGGGATGGTGCTCTGTCCAGAGCTCACTGACAAAGAGAGAACCCAAATATTCTAGCAGTTCCTGCGGGAGTAGCGCTACACTGTACTCCTGTGTACATCATCATCGCAGAGTACACGAGTATACTACTTCCCTTCAGTTTTGCACAGTTCCACAGGCTTCTGTACAGGCTGAACCTGCTTATTCTAATTTCACAGCTCACTGTGAGCTTTTCACAATGTGCCTTAGAACCCACAGCAAGTCAGGTAGAACCTGCCTCAAAACCTGTTCAAAATTAGCTTAACAACTGACTCAGCTTGCTCCAGATGTGGCATTTAATACATCTATTATGGCGATGCCCGAAACTCCAGAAGTTTTGGGCAGAGGTTGTGGGTACATTTAATGGGATCTTAGATCTGAATCTCTCAGTGGATCCTTATGCTTAAACCACCAACGTGGTTTACTGTTGTAAGAGCGCTTTTTGTGGCACGAAGACAAATTGCCATTAGGTGGACCTCCCCTCACCCGCAGACTATATCTGATTGGATATTTGATCTGAATAGATCCATTTCCTATGAGAGACATCTTTTTCTTAATAGAAATTTATCTAAGAGCTTTGATACTATCTGGAAACCGTGGCTTGACCACATGGATACGGGGCTGAGTTAGGAGGTACGATTAGGTAGGAAGGGAATACTTTTGTTTTGTTTTTGTTTGTTTTTTGTCATGTTAAGAATATTATGAGTTGATTTCAATGTTGTTTTTTTCTCTTTGTTTTTGTTTTTTGTGTATATGTTGTGTTTGAAAAAAAAAGAACCTTCCTCCTTTATTGGCTGGATGACATTCAGCATCATCTAGCTCTTTCCTCCCCAGCCTTACTGTCCTTGTCCCATCCCTATAATGTATTGAATTTCAAGTTCTTTCCATCATGGAGGCTAAGCCTCACATGTAATGCCCTGTACACACGAGTGGATTTTCCATCAGAAAAAACTTGGATGGTTTTTCCGACGGAATTCCGCTCAAGCTTGCCTTGCATACACACGGTCACACAAAAGTTCTCTGAACTTTCGACCGTCAAGAACACGGTGATGTACAACACTACGACGAGCCGAGAAAATGAAGTTCAATGCTTCCGAGCATGCGTCGAATTGTTTCCGAGCACGCGTAGTAATTTTGCGCGTCGGAATTTGTACAGACGATCACATTTTCACATTGGGAACTTTTCCCAATCGAAAAATAGAGAACATGGTTCCAATCTTTTGCTGGCTGGAATTCCGCCAGCAAAAGACCAATGGAGCATACACACAGTCGCATTTTCCAACAAAAAGCTCTCATCGGAGTTTTGCTGGCGGAATTTTCGATCGTGTGTACGCGGCATTAGTGCTACCTAGGGTGGTTTGCCTGAAAATACATCCTGCCTAGAAATGTCCACTCCTTCACACTGACATCTACCCATCAAAAATTTAAACTGCAGCACCAAACCACTGCTAAGAGGTGCAGATACAACATACCAATGTGTTCCAGAGGGCCAAGAGCATCCGCTTCATCAGGGCCTGATTGACATCAATGTGAATTAACTAGAATTAACTAGAAGTGTACTGGACCTTTAGCCCAGGTTCACACTGACAGCAGGAATGAAATCGTGTAAGTTCCGCTGAACTCGCACGATTTCATTCCCGCATGTCAGTCCCAACTTCGGGGGCGATTTCAGAGACATCTGTGTGGGTTGCTGCACAGATGTTTATGGAAATCGCACCCCGAATTTGCCAAAAGTAGCACAGAAACTACTTTTGGGAATCGGTGCGGCGTCGCACCGATTCAGACACTGCCATTGCCAGCTATTGCTGCCGATTTGGCATGCCCAAAACAAAACATGTCTATATTGCATGAAAAAACAGTAGTCTGCTCTCTCTACCAATATCAATATGATTGTATTGATGTTAAGCCTGGTATACTGTACATGTACCGATAGTTGGCTGGTGTACTGCTGTCTGTTCTAATGACTGGCTTCTGTTGAACAGTCTTGATGGAAAACCAGCATTCAATCAGCGCTCTCAGCCAATGGCTGCAAGCACTGATGAGTGTATTCTGGTGGGGGGGGGGGGGGAGCCCGTCAGAATACAATAGCTCAGTGGGAGAGATCCCTGCATCACACATTGTTGTGTTGATGCGGGGATCTGTCAGTTTTTTTTCCATTTAATCAGGAAAAACAATGTGTTTACCCAGCTTTACTGCATCTCCAGGATACATCAGCCAGTATACTGAATAGATGATGATAACATTACCATACATATACAGGTGGACAAGCTGGGACACCGGGCGATTAAAAGATTATCCCATGATCAAGTGAGAGTATGTGGATGAGCCTGGAGTTGAACTCACAAGCTTCACATTTAAAGAGATTGTGCTCTGGATTTGAACACAGCTGTGATTTCCTGACACTTCAGTCACCACAATGCCAGAGCACAATATTGCTGCTTGTCCAAGATTAATGAAATTCGCTTTTGTAGCAGATGGGACAGCTCTCTTTTGCTTTACAATTAGATGATCACATCCTTTAAATCTTACAGGCCCAGAGGACATGAAAAGCGATGTAGTGCTGCTGCCGGTTAAAGGGTTAAATAAGCAGGTATTAAATTGTTCGTCCCTCTTCCCTGTTTTGTTATATTGTGGAACACAACAAAACGCTTTATTAATTCATGACAATTAAAATGAGCATAGTGTAATAAATGCATGTTAGGTAACGATTCTGAATAATCTTTTCTCCCACTTGCAGAGAGATAACGATAACCAAACATAACAAATAAATGGAAAAATCTTCGCAGTGCGGAGGTCTCAGGTCTCCTGCACTGCAGACACCCAGTAAAGCAGCTGCTGCCTGGAGAGGAAAGGATTCACATCTGAGACCATTAATTACCAGATGTCACCTACTGCTGGAGATGCTTATAACAGCCACACAAAGCTTGGAAGAGATGAGCAGCAGCCAGTGATACAATCTTGTTCCTACAGTGACACCTACAGGTCATTTTACACATTGCAGTCTGCAATACAGACTACTTTACATTACATAGGCATAGAGGACTCCTGTAGGGATATTTTACAGAGCTAAATATATGTCTCAGCAGCTTCCTTTCTTTGGCCAGCTGTACTGGAAGTAGTTAAAGTGACACTAAACTCTTTGTTTAAAAAATATATATTCTATTCAGGTATGTATTTCCAACTCAAAAAATACATTCTACTTGCTCTCAGCCCTCCTCCATATCTCCAGGTTCCTTTTTTTGCTGCTGTAATCTGACTTGAGAGTGACTATGTCCGTTCTCCATGACCCCACTGTAAAAAGGAGTATAGCCACCCTCTCTTTCTCGAGATGGACTAGGGACTATGGAATTTGTACTATACATAGAGTAGTGTATATGACTGCAACTAACATGTACTGCTCGTTCCAAACAAACGGAAGTAAGAGGAAAAGGACAGGATCAGGAGCTCACAGAGGATGTTACAAGAGGCAGAAAAACACCGTAAGAAACGATTTAATGAAAAATAGATTACAGAGCCATTAAGTAGTGGATTTGTATGAATGATTTTTTGAAAAATAAGGAAATCCTTTAGTCAGTGGCGGCCCGCTTATTAGGGGCGCAGGGGCGCCGCCCCCCTGATCCATGTGCCCAGCCCGTAATCTCCATGCAGGGTGCTGGATGCATGGGCTCAAAATTTTTTTTTTAGCACATGATTAGAGCCTGAGGCTCTAATTGGCTTAAAAAAAGGGTGGGCTCAGGGCGCAGAGCTCTGTGCCCTGAGCCCACCCAGTTGTGTGACATTAGTGAATTAATATTCACTAATGACTTCTTGCTTCTTCTCCCAGCCAATCAGGAAGCGGGTCCTGAGACCTGATTGGCCAGGGAGTCTTAGGACTTAGGACTCGGTCGGTTGTCACCCCCCTTTCCTGACCTGCCGGGCTGCATGCACGGATAAGGGCCTGATATGGATTTTGGGGGGACCCCATGCCTTTTTTAAAAAATTTTGATGTGGTTCCCCTTAAAATCCATACCAGACCTGAAGGGCCTGGTATGCATTGGGGGAAGGGACCCCACACTGTTTTTTTTTCGTGGTTTTTAATTGCCAGCATATATCATAAATAAATTACAGCTCAAGAGCTAGTGTTAACGTATGTTTAGACATGGTTACACATGTTTACAAGCACCAAGTGTTTTTTTCTGTAAAAACACTGCTGTTCCTGGATGCACTGGCAGTGGGATTTTTTTCCTGCCTCTAAACTCTCCTGCCATTAAATGCTGCTAAAAGTCTATGTGTGCATGGACACGTAGGCTAACATGGAGGGGCGTTTGGAAGCAGGAAAAAAAAACGCCTGAAGCCCCTAAAAGCAGCAGTAAAAACGTCCGGTGTGCATGAGGCCTAAAAGCTTCTAGGAGAGTTTCCAAAATGTCCTGTGTGCATGAGGCCTTATTGAAAAATCTCCTTTCATGTTGTGAGTGCTGCCTGTCTGCTGGTCATCTCTTTCCATAACTTCCTGGATTCCCTGTATGCTTTGCAGCTTCTCTTCTGCTGTTTACTTTCAATCTCTAAGTACTACATATCCCATGGTACCTTGCTGCCTTGCCTCCATGCTGTGATCCCTGTACTGACATCCTGAAACGCCTCCTCTCAGCTCCCCTGTAGTTCAGAAGGCAGGCTCTGGGAAGGGCCGGTGCTACCACTAGGCAAACTAGGCAGCTGCCTAGGGTGCACTGCTGCCTAGGTCCCCAGGCCGCTGGTGTTCCTACTCTCCTCTCTCTGCAGCAAGCAACTAAGTCTTAGCAGGCAGCTGCTGCTCCGTTCCCACATAGTGTCAGAGGCACAGCTGCGACGGAGGACTGTGTCTGTGTCCTGAATGAATGGAAGCAAACATCCTCTGCTGCGCCGCTGCGTGCCTCTGATCAGTCCTCAGTGACCTGTGATTGCTGTCCGTGATGTGACCACAGCCAGCTAGCTCTGCCTCTCTGCCCATCTGTGTTTCCTAATCCTGTGTCCCCTGGCCCCGCCCCCCCTATCATAGAGGCCGCTCTCCTTCTTGGCCTGTCCTGAACAACACCAGCAGCGTCACTCAAGTGCTATAGCGCCTGGCTAGGTGACAGGTGGAGCCTGGCTGGAGGTGGCACCGAGTGAGCCAGAGTTTAAAATTGTTCCTTGCACATGCATGGCAGGGTTGCATCATCGGATGGATGCAGAGCAGTCTGCAGAGCCCCAGACCCGGTGAGCAAAATACTGTCTGAGATTACATTATCGCAGATTCGCATGTAAATGTATTTGGTGTATAAAGACTGATCTGTCCATGTACCGAGGGCTCGAGTCCAACCCCTCCCCCCTCCCTCCTTGGTAGGCTTCATTGATGGGCACTGGGGAGGCTGTATTGATGGGCACTGGTAGGCTGCAATGATGGGCACTGGTAGGCTGCATTGATGAGCGCTGATGAGGCCGAATTAATGGGTACTGGTAGGCTGCATTGATGGGGGCTGGTGAAGCTGCATTTGATGGGTGCTGGTGAGGCTGTATTTGATGGGCGTTGATGAGGCTGCATTGATGGGCACTGGTAGGCTGCATTGATGGGTGCTAGTGAGGCTGCATTGATGGGCGCTGGTGAGCCTGCATTTGATGGGCGGTTCATTAAAAAGGTGGGGTATACATGGGCAGGGCAAGAGGGGTGGAGTCAGGGGTGGAGCTAAGGGGGGTGGGTGGCAAAATGAGGTTTCGCCTAGAGTATCAAAAATCCTTGCACCAGCCCTGGCTCTGTGAATTTTGTGACCCAGGAGTACCTATTCACAGGGCATAGTGAAAACATGTTACATAATACAAGGTAAAATGCGTGGGGAGTTCACAAAGTCAGAATTGCTGCTGAGTAGTACATTTCATTTTTTAGTTTGTTTTGATTAGTAAAATCAAATGTGTAAGATTTTTAATTTAAATAATTTTAATTTAATTTTAATAATCTAAAACCATACCTCCCAACATTTTGAGATGGGAATGAGGGACACCTATTATCAAAAGTATGCAGTCATAGGACACACACCCTGTCACACCCCCTTAGGAGAATTCTACAAAAAAAATGATTAGTTATACCCACAAGTGCTTTATTTACCACTACTGTTCCTTTATACTGGCTTTTGAAATTTACAAATGCAGCAATTTAGAACTTTTAGCACTTGGGAACACTTTTTAAAGTGTAAAAAGTGAATTTTACATACAACTCTATAGATCAGACCCATGGAAAGATACATTTTTTAATACGAAATACCACAGCTTTAATTCTTATTGATGAGTGTCATTAACATGTGGCCAGTGTCTTTTACCACTTAAATACAGGGAATTTTCACCCCCTTCCTGCCCAGGCCAATTTTCAGCTTTCAGCGCTGTTACACTTTGAATGACAATTGCGCGGTCATGCAACACTGTACCCATATGAAATTTTGATAATTTTTTTCCCACAAATAGAGCTTTCTTTTGGTGGTATTTGATCACCTCTGCTGTTTTTATTTTTTGTGCTATAAACAAAAAAAGAGCGACAATTTTGAAAAAAAACACAATTTTTTACTTTTTACTATAATAAATATCCCATTAAAAAAACAAAAATTTATTTTTTTCCTCAGTTTAGGCCGATATATATTCTTCTACATATTTTTGGTAAAAAAAAAAAAAAAAAAAAATCGCAATAAGCGTATATTGATTGGTTTGCACAAAAGTTAAAGCGTCTACAAAACAGGGGATACATTTATGGCATTTTTATTGTTTTTTTTTTTTTCACTAGTATGGGCGGCGATCTGCGATTTTTATCGTGACTGCTATATTGCAGCGGACACTTCGAACACTTTTAACATGATTTTGGGACCATTCACATTTATACAGCAATCAGAGCTATAAAAATGCACTGATTACTGTGTAAATGTAACTGGCAGGGAAGGGGTTAACACTAGGGGGTGAGGAAGGGGTTAAATGTGTATCCTAGGGAGTGATTCTAACTGTAGGGGGACTCACAAGAGGAGGAGACCGATCGGTGTTCCTCTGTACTGGGAACACACCATCGGTCTCCTCTCCTCTGACAGGATGTGAATCTGTGTGTTTAAACACACAGATCCATGTTCCTGCTATGTTCACGGGCAATCGCGGGTGGCCAGCGGACATCGCGGCTGCCGGGCACGCGCATTGGGTGCCTACTGACGCGGCACGCAGACGCGCCACCTAACATGCTAGTGTGCTAAAAGCACCACAGAACCTCGTTCCTATACAGAGAAATCATTCCCAGAAACTTCTGAGACTGCTGATCTCTTGTTCCCTTACACAGAAGTTCCTCCCCTTGATCCCCGCATGCCTAATGTTCTCAGAAGTTCCTGACCTCCTTGTTCTAGCTACTTGTGTTGCTAGGGTGCTAGAGGTGTGATTTTTGTTTAGTGTAGTGTAGGCGATTGCCCGTGAACATAGCAGGAACATGGATCTGTGTGTTTAAACACACAGATTCACATCCTGTCAGAGGAGAGGAGACCGATGGTGTGTTCCCAGTACAGAGGAACACCGATCGGTCTCCTCCTCTTGTGAGTCCCCCTACAGTTAGAATCACTCCCTAGGATACACATTTAACCCCTTCCTCAACCCCTGGCTGGCAGCCAAGCCTGTCTGTGTTTTTCCTGGGTTGGGCAGAGAGCTAGAGGGAGAGCTGGATGACTCACAGGCAGCATCACTGAGATGTACTGGAACCTTCTAGAAAGATGGGAGGGGAAGTAAGGTGGAGCTGCCTGGAGTATTCTGAGGGCCCTGACCAATCCCCAACTTGGATTGGAAGGGGGCAGGCCCCCTCAAATATTCAGGGTCAGCCCAACTGGGGAGGAGGGTTCAGGTGGAAGCTGGAGATGGAGTGTTATGCTGTTGTGGCCTTTGAGGGAGCTCCCCAGTATGGGGGGGGGGCCTTGGGCCTGGGCTCAGGTGTGGACGGGACCTTCTCAAAACCCTCGGAGGTGTCCTGTCCAGAAAGCACTTGGAGCAAGGAAAGGACAGCAGGAGAACACTGCCAGACAAATCTCCAGGAGGAACAGGAACAGCCAAGAGGGCTGGTGAGTGACACACAGTCAGGAGGACTGGGAGGCAAGCCTGAGAGAACTGGTATGGAGCAGTCTGGGATGGGTGCAGAGCCAGTCAGGAGGACTGTGGTGGCACGGGAAGTGGAAAGGGGCAGCTGCAGCCAGGAAGGCTGGCAGTGCCTGAAGAGGTGGTACTGGGAGCAGTAGCCACATGTAGGACAGCTAGCACTAAGGACTACCATTTTTGCTACACCATAGGGGCCCATAGTCCCTGCCTGCAAAGAGCATTTACTTTGGGTCTAACAGAGTCAGCGTCAGATCCCCACATCAGTGCTAGCTGATTCTGGGAGTGATAGTCTGCAAGCAAATGTATGTGCTGGAGGTCGAGAAAAAGAGATTGTATATACTGGATATAATTAAGTCCCTACCAATTTCTTTCAATTAAGTGGGCATCCTATATCCACCCTATCCCCATCCAAGTTCTATTCCCCTAATAAAACAAAAAAAACAAAGTTGCAAGGACTGCTTCTTGACTCTGTGTGACTGGAAATTTGTGTGCCTGGCTGTGCAGGGTGGGAGATGAACCACATTTACCAGCTGCCCCTATAAGGGTAGCGCTACACTTGCATTATTAAATATCAAAGTGAGATGGTATTTTCCTAATTCAGATGATATTTCCCTTATTCAGTGATCAAAAGTTTGCCAGGTCTTGAACTCTTGTCTCTTGCAGGTTGAATCGTAATGTATCTGTTCAGTCACTCCAGTCCTTGCTTTTTGCTTGGAATTGTCATAGTTCTGCATTAGGCCAGGTTCACACTTGTACAACACGGACTGTTGTACGACTGTCATCCTAGTTTGCCCTGCGACATCGGTCCTACTTCGGTCCTACTCCCATCCGACTTGAATGAACAAGATAAGATTTTGTTCCGACTTTGAGATGGTATGACTTGTCTTTTGACCAATCAAAACAATCCCAGTTTGACATACCGTATATACTCGAGTATAAGTCGAATTTTTCAGCCCTTTTTTTTGGGCTGAAAGTTTCCCTTCGACTTATACTCGAGTCACCGCCGTCTGTCTGCATGATCAGCGTGTCATGCAGGCAGACGGCTGCCGGCGTGTGATGATAATGCTCGGAGGCTATTCCAGCTTTCAAAAGCCGCGCCTCCTGGTCTTCTGTGATAGGCTGAACAGCTGTCAGTGTACAGCCTATCACGGACATTCTCTCATCCTCGCCCGTGGTATGAGAATGAGAGAATGTCCGTGATAGGCAGTCAGCGGTCAGCCTATCACAGACGAGGAGGAGGTGCGGCTTTTGAACTGTGGAATGGCCGCCGAACAGTATCATCACACGCCGGCCGCCGTCTGAGGATGGAGATCGCCACAGGGAGGAAGGAGATTGCCACAGGGAGGATGGAGATCGCCACAGGGAGGCTACACAGGACACAGGTAGGCTGCACATGCACACAGGACACATGCACACAGGACACAGGGACACAGGAACACAGGGACACACATGTACAGGACACACATGTACAGGACACATGTACAGGGTACAGGTAGGCTGCACAGGACACAGGGAGACATGCAGCTGCAGATGGGCATTATTGACCCTCTGCATTTCTCACCCTCGTCTTATACTCGGGTCAATAAGTTTTTCCCAGTTTTTTGTGGTAAATTAGGGGCCTCGACTTATACTCGAGTATATACGGTATAGTCCTTTTATTGCTGCTATAAGGCTGGGTTCACACTGGTACGACAAACGCTCCGACATTGGGAGCTCATGTCGCATAACGTGTGCAAATCAATGTTTCCCTATGAGAGCCATCTTAACTGGTATGACACAAGTCGGTCAGACTTTGAAAATGCTCCCTACACTACTTTGGTCCGACTTTGATCCTACTTCAGCCCATTGAATATCACTAAACTCGGATCACCGTCTTAACCGATCCGACTTTGGCAGGCGACTTGTGCTCTGAAGATCTTGAAGGGGAAATGCCAAATTTAAAAAAAAACGGCATGGGTTCCCCCTCCAAGACCATACCAGGCCCTTCGGTCTGGTATGGATTTTACAGGGGAACCCCCACGCCAAAAAAACGGTGTGGGGTCCCCCTCAAAATCCTCACCAGACCCTTATCTGAGCATGCAGCTCAGCAGGTCAGGAAAAGGGAGGGGACGAGCGGATCCCCCCCCTCCTGGACCATACTAGGCCACATGCCCTCAACAAGAGGGGGTGGGTGTTTTGGGGCAGGGGGGCTCTGCGTCCCCCCTCACCCCAAAGCACCTTGTCCCCATGTTTCAGCCCATTGTAATGGTATGTCCGCCATGTGCTATGACTTATAAAGACATGGGGCGGGCCATCTAGTGATGTCATAAGGGGCGTGGCCTCCATATGACATCACCGGATGGCCTCGCCCCATGTCTTTATAAATCATAGCACACAGCGGACCTGCCATTACACTCGGGAGAGCATGTTGTGGCAACGTCAGAAGAATAACAGAGGGAGAAGACAGCGCAAAGAGGAGAGCCGGCAGAGGCAGAAGACAGCGGACAGAGGGAGAAGAACCGGAGAGGGAGAAAAACAGGCAGAGGCAGAAGACATCAGCAGAGGAGGGAGAAGAGCCGGAGAGGGGTGAAGAAATCAGAATAGACGCCGGAGCTGCCTTAATAAATTACTTTAAAAACCTGTGTACCCCTTCGGTCTGGCATGAATTTTAAGGGGATCCCCCACACCAAAAAAACTGCATAGAGTCCCTCCCAAAATCCATACCAGACCCTTACCCGAGCATGCAGGCCGTCAGGTCAGGAAAGGGGGTGGGGACAAGCGAGTGGCCCCCCTCCTGAACCATACCAGGCCAAATGCCCTCAACATGGGGGGTTGTGTGCTTTGGGGCGGGGGGCCCTGCGCCTGCGAGCACTTAACTTCCATTATTGCTCAACTGATATCTAAAAACTATAATGTAGAACACAGAAGAAAAAACCTTGGTTCGGACTTTAACAGCAGATTTGGACCACACAATTTCTATAAAAATCTATATTTTATTTGTACATAGAAAAAACGTAAAAAAAAAATAGACACAATTAAAAACATGTGTACACATTTGTGCAAGGTTCAGCTCATCATGGCCATATGGTAACAAGATAATATTACATAGTATCAGATGAGTGGGCCCCTGTGCGTCAACGCGTTTCGCTGATCCGCTTCCTCAGGACACACATAGAGGTGATATCAGAAGAAACAAGCCTCACTATGTAAATGGAAGAACATAACAATTTTAGTATGCCTGTTTGTTATTTATAGATAGCAGTTATACATCAATCCTAGACACTGTGGTCAAATATATCTATACATCTATACATCCACCTTGTCTGAGCATGAGCGTGCGTACAAAAAGAGTCTCCCTTGAGCTGGAACCGGGTCAACAGAACAGATTAGAGCAGTCTAATACCCACATGGGCAAATGTACACAAGGAGCTAAAAAATAATATAGACAAACAATAAAGATGGCCATAAGTGGTCACAGAGTGTACGACAATTGTCACCACAATCACTAGCTCACTATGCATATTAGGTATGCATGACATATCAATATATTTTCTAAATCTATGACTCCTCACATTGTTACATCTTAGAGATCGTTACGAACATAATACTAAAATTGTTATGTTCTTCCATTTACATAGTGAGGCTTGTTTCTTCTCATATCACCCCTACGTGTGTCCCGAGGAAGCCGATCAGCGAAATGCATTGACGCACAGGTGCCCACTCATCTCATGCTATGTAATATCATCTTGTTAACATCTGGTCGTGATGGGCCGAATCTTGCATAAATGTATACACATGTTTTTAATTGTGTCTATTGATGTATTTTTTAAGTTTTTTCTATGTACAAATGAAATATAGATTTTTATAGAAATTGTGTGGTCCAAATCTGCCTTTAAAGTCCGAACCAAGGGGGTTTTTTAGTTACTACATTATAGCTACGGATCAGGCAATGGAGTGACTTCAGTATTTGTATGGTATTTAAAAACATTGTCATCAGCTTTGCTCATTTCTCTTCTGTGGCCCACAAAATAACCCCATTATGTTATGAAGTTGAGGACAGGGGAGTTGTTAAATAGTCCATGTGTCATTGATATAGGGGAGGGAGATCAGTGAGCATCCAGCCACTTATCACCCCTTGCTAGTAAGAACCTAGGAGATCTACTTATTCAACAACTGGGAACCTAAAATAATAATTTTGCAGTGTTTTACGTTACATTACCTTACTTTCTAGAGCCAGTGTAAATGGATGATTACCTATCTCAGATGTTTTTCAGTATGTTATACTATATTGAACAATAAAGTAGTCAATATTTGTCTAAATATATATCAAAGTTATAAATCTTTATTTAAATGTTGTAGAAATGGAAGGGACATGGGTAACATGGTGGTGGTAATCCCCTGTGGGAATTCCAGTCATTAACATTGAAATGTACAACAAAATTGCTTTGACAATATAAATGCATTTAAAATAACAAAATGAGTGGGTATAGTTTAGGGAAGGAATTATTAAACTTGTTTTTTTTTTTTTTTTTGCTTACCAAAAAATCAATTTTCTGGAGTTATCTGAGGGACACAGAAATTAATGACTATTGGGTTAAAATGTTGCCTACTTAAGGATTGGGACATGGGCCCCATATAACCTTTCCTATTTCTAGCATGCTTCAGTTTTGTGGAAAATAGTTACATAGAACATGAACATAGACAAGGAAGGTGTCAATGGACTTCAAAAAAGTAGTTTTATGGTAAGTACAAAAATAACATTTTCTTCTCATTCAGGGAAAAACAGGAAGGTGGGGGAATCCCTTTATGCTGAAGAAGATTTATCTCTGGTTTTAGTAGACTTGGAAGTCCTGGGTTAGCGGGCAGCCTGCATGCTAGGCTAGGACTTGGATTTGGAGATTGAGGAATGGGAGAAACAAAAGGAACTTTTCTTGGCTTTCAAAGAGGGATGACCTTTCCCAAACTGAACTCTAGGCTTCTTCTGCTGGGGCAGATGGGTACTGTTACCCGGTGACATCCTTGATGAGGGTGACCGGGGTAGCTCCAAAAAGCCACTGTCCCTCAAAGGACATGCAAATGTCCAACATTTTAACCAAAGAGTCCTCCTTAAGTTCACAGACATGACACTCATACAAGAGCCTGGTCCATCCTTTCCTAACAAAGCATGTCACTCTTCATGGATCGTTGCCTTTTGGCTATGGCTGGTTGCGTGTGTATGCATACGTGTGTTAGCAAGCATGCATTAGTGTGCATTGGGCCAGCTAACTTGTTGCTGAGACTGTTGATTCATGCCTTGCTCATTATTGACCTGGACTGTCAGACTCTGACAGTATCTCCTGACCTTGTTGCTTCTGGTTCCTGTTTTGTTTTTGCCTGCCACTTGCCTTGACTCTTGTCTGGACTCTTACTACTCTTGCCTGCTGCCTGCCTTGACCTTTGCTTGTACAACAACCATTCTTGCCTGCCGCCTGCCCCAACCTCTGCTTTTACACCAACTATTCTTGCCTGTCACCTGCCCTGGCCTCACACTGGCATGCATCTTTGATGCTGGACTTGCACAAGGAGGGTATTTAAACTCCTTTCCTTAAGGTGGCTGGTGCTGTGACTTCTCACCAGCTAACTTGTTGCTGAGACTGTTGATTCCTGCCTTGCTCATTATTGACCCGGACTGTCAAACTATGCCAGTATCTCCTAACGTTGTTACTTCCAGTTCCTGGTTTGTTCTTGCATGCCACTTGCCTTGACTCCTGCCTGGATTCTTACTACTTTTGCCTGCTGCCTTTGGTAGGGCGATCCCGAGAACCATGACTTGGTGGCACCTTGCAGCAAAGTAGTCCGGTGTCTACTAGTGTCATCGGTCCATCACTGTTTGTGGGATGCTCTGGTGAAGACAAAGTTGTCATTTAAACTCCAAACTTTGGATGAGCCTGTGTTACCCGGCAGGTGGAATCCTGTAACACTAGTGTTAGGGCCAAGGTAGGCTGCAAGGCACAGTCTGCCAGAGAAAAACTGGCTTTAGAAAGGGCACCCAAATCAACACAGGTGCATCCTCCACAGGGATGGCAGGGCTTAGTTAATCTGAGGTACTGCCAGAACCACAGCAGGGGCATCCCACCTTTTAACAAAGTCCTACTTAAGCAGGGCTGCTAACCTTTTTTTTTTGAGGGGGGGGGGGGGGTAACAGCTTGTCAGGGCATTTTCAGTCTCAAAAAGGAAGCTGGAAGCTGGTGCACCTGGGATGTCTTGGGGACTCTAATGGATTCCATTCGTAGAAGCTGCAGGCTGATCCTCAACTTTCAACGTACCGGTAGTGCTTATCAGTAAGAGCTGAGACAGTCTCTTTAAGTCTGGGACTGATGGTAGAAACCTGAAACTCCTCAGGTGTAACATCATCCGTTAAGTACTTAAGAGAGTCAGCATCAGACAGATTCTCAGCGACTGAAGGCTCAGGACCGACTGATAATACAGGTCAGATAGAGATTCTGCAGGGGAAGGCATGTACGCATGCTTGTGCCTTCTGCAGGTAAAGCTGATGAAAATGGACTATGAAATCCAGCATAACTGCAGTGAAATCCTCCCAAGAAAAAGCAAAGGAAGGGGCCACACCGAACAGAGCTAATGAAATGTAAGGCTCTGAGAGTCAGGCCTTTCAGGGGGTGCACCACAGGCATCACTGGAACCAATAGTGGGATTGTTTCCTATACTTCTAGGGTTCTACATGTTGCACTACAAAACAAATACAATGTAACTCAGAGTACAAGGGTAAGCCTTACATACTCATGAACCACCTGCTGGTAGCAAGAGGAATTAAGATGTCCAGAGGTGACCAGGTCACTGTGGGCAGACAGAGATGAAGCTTAGATACAGTATCTCACAAAAGTGAGTACACCCCTCACATTTTTGTAAATATTTTATTACATCTTTTCATGTGACAACCAGTTGTGGGCGCCACCCCTCTGTCCTCGCCACCCCAAAATGCATAATGGATAGATTCATGCATAGCTTGATTCTATCCTTGGCCGCCGCGGCCACCCCCTATTCATGTGTCCGGCCCCTTCCAGGACACCGGGCACATGAATTACAGCGGCCAAGGTTTTTTTTAAGCACCTGATTAGAGCCAGAGGTTCTAATAGGCTTCAAAATAGGGAGGGCTCGGGTCACATAGAATGCGCTCCGATCCCACCCAGGTGTGTTACAACAGCGAATGAATATTTACTGTTGAAACACTGATCCTCAGTAAGTCCAATCAGAAGTGGGTGTGAGACCCGTTTTCCGATTGGCCGAAAAGAGAAGACTCACGATTGGCCGCTGAGGAGGGAGGGAACGGAAGTCGCCGCCACTGCGATGACCCGTGGAGAGCAGGAGAATGGGAGGCCGCCGCCGCCAAGTAGGGGCAGCCGCCGGTGATAGGGTAAGTGCTACCAACCAACCGACTGGGGGGGGGGGGGGGGGTGTTGGCATACTGTTTGCCGCTCCCCACAAAAAAATTCCACCGGTCGCCACTGGTGAGAACACTAAATAAATGACACTTTGCTACAATGTAAAGTAAAGAGTTTACAGCTTGTATAACAGTGTAAATGTCCCTTCAAAATAACTCAACACATAGGGGTGGGTATTCATATATTATTAGAGAAAGGAGCATGGGGTCACCTGAGAAGTGCCCCTGGCAAGGAGGAGAAAAGTTTGGACTATCTCGGTACCTCAAGGACATAAACAATAGTATATATTTTATTTAAAATAAGATTTAATAATATATAAAGAATAAAAACATTGCGGAAAGAACCACATTGACAATAATTGTTAAATACAATCAATAGTTACAGACATGTGTACTGCTTAAACATTGTAGAAGAGATGGAGATGACCCCCAGTGTTGAAATGAGGTATCAGATATGATGCGTCTTGGCGATTGTCCTTTACTAGTTTCTCAGCGATTGCTGCTTCTTCAGAAGGAGCCAGTAGTTAGCATCTATTGAATAAATCATGATCGTAATTTCATATTTAAACCATGGTTTTATAATAGTGGTACATATTTCAAAACAAAGAGATTATTTGCTTTAATATCATGCAAAGCTGATATGAGTTCTGAGAAAAGGAGAAAAGGATATATACAGTATCTCACATAAGTACACCCCTCAAATTATTGTAAATATTTTATTATATCTTTTATGTGACAACACTGAAGAAATTACATTTTGCATCAATGTAAAGTAGTGAGTGTACAGCTTGTATAACAGTGTAAATTTGTTGTCCCCTCAAAATAACTCAACACACAGCCATTGATGTCTAAACCGCTGGCAACAAAAGTGAGCACACCCCTAAGTGAAAATGTCCAAATTGGGCCGAATTAGCCATTTTCCCTCCCTGGTATCATGTGACTCGCTAGTGTTACAAGGTCTCAGGTGTCAATGGTGAGCAGGTGTTAAATTTGGTGTTATCGCTCTCCCTCTCATATTGGTCACTGGAAGTTCAACATGGCACCTCATGGCAAAGAACTCTCTGAGGATCTGAAAAAAAGAAGTGTTGCTCTACATAAAGATGGCCTAGGCTATAAGAAGATTGCCAAGACCCTGAAACTGAGCTGCAGCACGGTGGCCAAGACCATACAGTGGTTTAACAGGACAGGTTCCACTCAGAACAGGCCTCGCCATGGTCCACCAAAGAAGTTGAGTGCACATGCTCAGTGTCATATCCAGAGGTTGTCTTTGGTAAATAGACGTATGTGTGCTGCCACTACCAGCATTGCTGCAGAGCTTGAAGGGATGGGGGGTCAGGCTGTCAGTGCTCAGACCATACGCCGCGCACTGCATCAAATTGCTCTGCATGGCTATCGTCCCAGAAGGAAGCCTCTTCTAAAAATGATGCACAAGAAAGCCCGCAAACAGTTTGCTAAAGACAAGCAGACTAAGGACATGGATTACTGGAACCATGTCCTGTGAACTGATGAGACCAAGATAAACTTATTTGGTTCAGATGGTATCAAGCGTGTGTGGCGGCAACCAGGTGAGGAGTACAAAGACAAGTTTGTTTTGCCTACAGTCTAACATGGTGGTGGGAGTGTTATGGTCTGGGGCTGCATGAGTGCTACCGGCACTGGGGAGCTACAGTTCATTGAGGGAACCATGTATGCCAACATGTACTGTGACATACTGAAGCAGAACATGATCCCCTTCATGTATTGCAGTATCCCAACATGATAATGACCCCAAACACACTTCCAAGACGACCACTGCCTTGCTAAAGAAGCTGAGGGTAAAAGTGATGGACTGGCCAAGCATGTCTTCAGAGCTAAACCCTATTGAGCATCTATGGGGCATCCTCAAACGGAAGGTGGAAGAGTGCAAGGTCTCTAACATCCACCAGCTCTATGATGTTGTCATGGAGTAGTGGAATAGGACTCCAGTGGCAACAGGTGAAACTCTGGTGAACTCCATGCCCAAGAGGCTTAAGGCAGTGCTGGAAAATAATGGTGGCCACACAAAATATTGGCACTTTGGGCCCAATTTGGACGTTATCACTTACGGGTGTATCTAAATTCGTGCTGATAACTCTGCATCTGCTCCTGATGCTAATCTCAGCACCACATGCACAGTTAGCACAGAATCAGCGCCGGTATACAGCTAGTATTCCGAATGGTAACACTCACCATCTGTTTCTCCTGCATTCAGTTATATCCTGGTAGCGGCTGCCATACTAGGGGACGTTCCTAGCGCCCCTATATGTCTCCAAACCAGTTGACGCTCATCAGCCAGCAGGCGCCGGCGGATGGCGCTGCTGGATCCAACTCTCCTCACCACGCGTGCGCGAAAATCGGGCACGCACAGTGACCATACATTGGATGCGGCCTACAGCCATCATCCTGGTGGAAATGGGTTGTCGCTCACTGAGGAGCGTCTCCCTTCCCTGGGGAGGTGCATGCCCGCCGCTGGGGGAGCTAAACCTCAAGCTGACACACGCTGCAGCTGATCTTAAAAGCAATGCACAATACGTTATTTAAACAATTTATAGCTTTGAACAATATTAGGATAGGAGAATGACCGGGTTATAGAAATTAACCATGGCCAGCTTACTAACCAGGATACATACATATATTTTCGTATATAGAAATATTAGTAAATTATTTCCGCATCGATAGTTCAATATTGTAGTATTCAATAGTTTTGATTCCATATTGGAGTCAGAAAAAGAGAATTGAATTGGTGTATCTCACTAGAGTAACATTATTTGTCTCACACCACAGGGACAAGGACAGGTCTAGCATGGTCAATTTATAAGGATATTTGGACCATGATTATAAAAATGCTTTGTATGTATGTGTTTAGTTTAGGCCGGGGGGTATATTATAGTTTAATCGCTCGATCCAAATAGCTTCTCACTGAATGACTATGTGATCCCAATCGCCTCCCAACACATCTTCAGGACTCACTTTGAGTACCACAAATTTAGCTATCTCAGGCTTAAACCACTGGTGCAGGCCTATGTGATGTCCCATTGTAGTAAATTTACCATTGGCAGAATAGTATAGGTGATCTCCTATTCTTTGTCGGAGCTCTCTGATTGTCTTGCCCACATAAAAGGCATTGCAGGCACAGGTCATCAGATAAAGAACTCCTCTTGTGCTGCAGTTGGCATGAAATGCAGGTGTAAATAATTCTCAGTTAGGAAGTATAAATTTTGTACCCTCCTGTATCCAAGGACATCGTGCGCACTGTCCACAATGAAAAATGCTGCGAGGGTTCCTTGGGCCACGAGGTCCCTCCTGGTAGTGGCTACTCATTAATTTATCTCTAAATGAGGTTGCCCTGCGGGATACCAGCTCTAGGGTTGGTCTGACATATTTTTTGAGAATATGATGATCGATCAGTATATGCCAATGATCACATAGGAGGTTTCTTAGTTGGTTATGATGGACAGAGAATTTTGTTATGATTTTAACTGTTTCTGGTTGTTTACTGCGAGGAGGGCCATATAGGAGTGAAAATCTAGTACTTGCCAGGGTTTTGTTATAGGCTTTTCTGTGGTTAGTTCGAGTATAACCTCTTATTAGTTTTACCGTTCACTTAGGGCAGAAGCCTGAGTATAGAAGTCCTCTGTGCAGTCGCAATCTCAGGTATTGGTCGTATGGTATACTGCGAACCAGAGAATGAGGGTGTGCGCTGGAGGCATGGAGTAAAGTATTTCCGGCTGTAGGTTTACGATAAAGGTCTCTTTTGATTTAGCCATCTGGACCGTTCTCCTCCTTGCCAGGGGCACTTCTGAGGTGACCCCAGGCTCCTTTTTCTATACACAGCCATTAATGTTTAAACCACTGGCAATAAAGTGAGTACACCACTAAGTGAAAATGTCTAAATTGACCCAAAGTGTCAATATTTTGTGTGGCCACCAGTATTTTCCAGCACTGCCTTAACCCTCTTGGGCATGGAGTTCACCAGAGCTTCACAGGTTGCCACTGTAGTTATCTTCCACTCCTCCATGCTGACATCACGGAGCTGGTGGATGTTAGAGACCTTGCGCTATTCCACCTTCCCTTTGAGGGTGCCCCACAGATGCTCAATAGGGTTTAGGTCTGGAGACATGCTTGGCCAGTCCATCACCTTTACCCTTAGCTTCTTTAGCAAGGCAGTGGTCGTCTTGGAGGTGTGTTTGGGGTCATTATCATGTTGGAATACTGTTCGTAGCCCAGTCTCCAAAGGAAGGGGATCATACTCTGCTTCAGTATGTCACAGTACATG
Source organism: Aquarana catesbeiana (assembly GCF_042186555.1). Classification (NCBI taxonomy): domain Eukaryota; kingdom Metazoa; phylum Chordata; class Amphibia; order Anura; family Ranidae; genus Aquarana; species Aquarana catesbeiana. Next base: position 203,643,427 of record NC_133331.1, read on the forward strand.
TTGGCATTCATGGTTTCCTCAATGAACTGTAGCTCCCCAGTGCCGGCAGCACTCATGCAGCCCCAGATCATGACACTCCCACCACCATGCTTGACTGTAGGCAAGGCACACTTGTCTTTGTACTCCTCATCTGGTTGCCAACACACTTGCTTGACACCATTTTAACCAAATAAGTTTATCTTGGTCTCATCAGACCACAGCACATGGTTCCAGTAATCCATGTCCTTAGTCTACTTGTCTTCAGCAAACTGTTTATGCTTTCTTGTGCATCATCTTTAGAAGAGGCTTCCTTCTGGGATAACAGCCATGCAGACCAATTTGATGCAGCGTGTGGCGTATGGTCTGAGCACTGACAGGCTGACCCCCCACCCCTTCAACCTCTGCCAGCTATGCTGGCACCACTCATACGTCTATTTTCCAAAAACAACTTCTGGATATGACGACTTCTTTGGTTGACCATGGCGAGGCCTGTTCTGAGTGGAACCTGTCCTGTTAAACCGTTGTATGGTCTTGGCCACCATGCTGCAGCTTAGTTTCAGAGTCTTGGCAATCTTCTTATAGCCTAGGCCATCTTTATGTAGAGCAACAATTCTTTTTTTCAGATCCTCAGAGAGTTCTTTGCCATGAGGTGCCATGTTGAACTTCCAGTGACCAGAGTGTGAGCAAAAACACCAGATTTAACAAACCTGCTCCCCATTCACACCTGAGACCTTGTAACACTAACGAGTCACATGACATCGGGAAGGGAAAATGGCTAATTGGGCCCAATTTGGACATTTTCACTTAGGGGTGTACTCACTTTTGTTTCCAGAGGTTTAGACATTAATGGCTGTGTGTTGAGTTATTTTGAAGGGACAGCATATTTACACTGTTATACAAGCTGTACACTCACTACTTTACATTGTAGCAATGTGTCATTTCTTCAGTGTTGTCACATGAAAAGATATAATAAAATGTTTACAAAAATGTGAGGAGTGTACTCACTTTTGTGAGATACTGTTGATCTACCTGTTACTTGCTATCAGGAGTGGCAGAAGGAATGTGCTTTCTTAATGCTGAATGGGAAAGGGAGCACCCTGTACATGACATCAGTGCCCAGTCCCTTAGAATTAATCCCCTTTCAGGGGCGGTTCACACCCGGAATCGCACAGGAACATGTTGTGCATTCCTGTATGATTTGCATGCAGCTCTGTGCGGTCAGCCCATTCATTCTAATCAGCTGAAATTGCACCACTCCAAAAGTAGCGCATGCATGAAAACTCACTGCAACTGGATTGCATGGTTCTACTGTACCATGCGATCCAGTGCGGGCAAAGGCAGTGCAAATGCAGTGTGCTTTAAATGCACAGAACATGGTTTCCTCACACTGCGTTCTGCTGTGAACTGGCTATCAAGGTAAATGGACAAAACACATAGATTTCAAACAGTGTGGGAGTAAATAGCACCTGAAGCTTGACCTGCATGGCCTATACACAAAGTGGGTCTTCAGAGGCAGTGTCACATTTAGGGCTGTGCCTTGGTTCTGGACCTAGGTAACACAGCACACGCTGGTCTGGAAATGCCAGTGAAGAATTCAGTGCCCCAAGATCACGTTCCAGGGAAGCACGACATTTGTTTAGTCCAGATGGGTTTGGGTACAGACTTCAAAAGTATTACTGAGGAAACACTGATCCAGATAACTGCATATAGAAACCAAGTCAAGTAGCTTGTAGAGGTATCTTGGCTGAAGATGAAATAGCAAAAAGGTTAGACTTTTCTCAACAGAGCAGAGAAAAAGATGCACACCCTCCTGGACACACGCAAAAAACTGAAGCATGCTGGGAGTAGGAGGGGTCATACCGAGCTGGCCACAGTTTTTCTGTGTGCCAGTGTCTAAATTTTCCTGTAGACGACAGTATAACCCGACATGCGCTGAATTTCTGTGTCCCCTCAGTAAACTAGAACGAAAAGTAATTACCATGTTTAAGCTAAGGATTCTACATTTTGTGAAATAGAGAAAAACTATTTTTTTAAATGTTTCCAATTAACATAATCAGACACATGCCTTTTCCATTCTTTGAGTGTGGGTTGTTTATGCAAATTTTCAATATCTAGGTATCAGTGACGTAATTATCTTATCTTATGTTCTGAAATGTTACAAAGCCTATAGATAAGTCAAATTACTGTCATTTTGCACTAAGTAACAGAAGATAGGTGTTGTTTAAATATTCAAAACTAACATTTTACTACATTTAATTTAATCCAATGCAACATCTATTATGCATTTATATTTCTTATAATTTAAACTCACTGAAGGCCAGAATTTTACATAGCCAACATTGGCCATGGCAGAGCTTGCCAATCAACACAGCCACCTGCACATCATTTTGCTGACAGTAACACATTCCTGTGTGCAATAAAAGGCTCAAGATTGCGTCTCTGCCTACCAGTACCACCCAGTCAGGTTCAGGTTATTGCTGTGCCTGTAGTTTGACCATTGTGGTCCCACAGGTCACCTTCTCTGGGTCTATACATTTGGAACTGAAATGTTGGCAGAGAATGGTGACAGTTTGCCCAATTCTTCAAGTTGTGAATTCTAAGGCCTAATTCACACCTGTGTATTAGGTGCTTGCTGCATGTTTGATGTGCTTTGAACAAAACTTATGTTAGATAGCTTTGAATGATAACACATGTAAAACATATCTAAAATGCAATGTGTGTAAAAAGCACCACACAGATGTGCACCAGGTATAAGTGTAGAGGCACTGGCCTGGGAAGCATTGGCATTCCCTGTGTAGCTATAACATCTTATCTTGTTGTATGATACTAAACCTAGCCAGTTGACAAGGTAAGAGGGGGCAGCTTAGCGGAGAAAGAAGTCTACATTCAGCCCAAATCATTGACCTCCTTTCATTTACAGTGTATTTGGATATTTGACATAAAACAATATCTAAGAAATTTCTTAGATGTGTATCCATTTTCAATAGCAGATAAGTTTATATATGATTTGAAAATCATGAGGGTTGCGATACACGGCGGATCCTGCCACATTCCTGCATGTGTTCTGGGAGTGTTCAGGTATAAGGCTATTCTGGTAGGCAGTTTCTCACTGTATCTGCATGGTCACTACTGTAGCAGTCCCACTATCAACAGTGTATACTAGGACTAGTTCTTTTACTCGCTATCTCCAGGGCTTATGAAAATGCTGATAGGCCTACCATTGTTCTATGCACGTAAATCCATACTCCTTATATGGAAATCTCCCCAGGCACCTAACTTACATTATTGGAAGTCTATTGTTAACAAAATGGTCTCATTGTATAAATTTACTTACAAATCTAGGGGTTTCCCACAAAAGTTCTCCAAGGTGTGGGATATTTGGACAGGGATACTGTTGGGTCATCAGCAACGCCTCCATAGTATGCACGGTTTTACTTCTGAATATCTCTCTCATAGTTCTGTGCTATGAGGAAAGTCCTCAGATGTCTACTTCGCACTCTAGATCTACCATGAAAGAAGTCATCTTAGGCCTTGGTTACCAATACCATGTTTATTAGGTTATAACTGTTTTTTTTTTTTGTTTTGTTTTGTTTCTTTTAACTTGTTTACAATTCCAAGCCTGTGTATGCCCAATAGGCTTTGGTTTTTTTTTTTAAATAACAAACATATCATACTTACCTTCACTATGCAGCTCGTTTTTCACAGTGAGTGGCCCCGAACATCCTCTTCTGCGGTCCCTCGTTGGCTCTCGCGGCTCCTCCCCGCATCAGATAACCCCCTAGGAGAAGCTCTCTCCCGTGGGGTTACCTTGTGGATGCTTGTGTCCATAGACACGAATGCCGGACTCGGCCCCGCCCCCCCGTGTCATTGGATTTGATTGACAGCAGCAGGAGCCAATGGCTGCGCTGCTATCAATCTATCCAATCAAGAGCCGAGAACCCCAGGCAGAGGAAGAGCGCGTCTCTGCTGGGTGAATGCATAGGATGCATTAAGATGAAAAAACATGAGGGTTTACAACCCCTTTAATAAAAAGAAAATTACAAGGGTTCTTCAAAATGTTTTCACACTCTTTCTACCTCTGTTACATATATAAATGTGTGGAAACTTTTTGAAGGCCCCTCGTATATCCAGCAAAGAGACTTCCCCTATTATTTACAAAGAGACAGCCCCCATATCAGGCAAGAGACAGCATCATATCCAGCAAAGAGAATTCCCCATATCCAGCAAAGAGACAGCCCCATATCTAGCAAAGAGACATCCCCATCCAGCAAAGAGACCGTCCAATCCATTAAAGAGACAGCTTCATCCAGCAAAGAGACAGCCCAATCCAGCAAAGAGGCAGCCCAATCCAGTACTGAGGCAGCCCAATCCAGTACTGAGGCAGCACAATCCAGCACAGAGACAGCCCAATTCAGCAAAGAGACAGCAAAGAGATTTCCCCATATCCAGCAAAGAGACAGCCCAATCCAGCAAAGAGACAGTCCCATATCCAGCAAAGAGACAGCCCAAACCATAAAAGAAACAGCCCCATCTAGCAAAGAGACAACCCAAGTCTACCAAAAAGGCAATGTATAACAACTCATCTCCACTCCACTGTCTTCTCCACAAAACAGTGAGCACTGAGCAGCCAGGACAGGCTACCCGCACTGCAGCTCTTCCACAATGTTGCGACTGCCGCCAAAAGGAGCATCCAGTGTGCAGGGGGAGGCTGTGTGCAGATGATATCTCAGCTGGAACTACATTAGTTGCATCAGCTTATACATCCTGCTCATTCTGTAGCCGCCCTGCTAAGCCATATGGAAACTGCTTTGCTCCCTCACAGTCTTTGGCGGACACGCCAGAACAGGGTCCCGGCACATTCCACCTGAAAAAAAGCCCTGCTTAACAGACAGCAACTCTTGAGACAATAGCTACTTTGGTCAAGACTATGTAACATACAATGTAGTGTACAGAATGCTGTGATCAGAGTTATTATTATTATTATTATTATTATTATTCACGATTTAAATAGCGTCAACAGTTTACGCAGCGCTTTACAATGTAGAGGGGGGAGAGCACAATTACAGTACAATACAGAAGGGACAGGAGGGCCCTGCTTGTAGAGCTTACATTCTAAAGGGAGGGGTGGTGGTACAAAAGGTAATAGATGCGGGGAATGATTTGATTGGGATGTTAGGTGGGTGTGGGATAGGCTTCCCTGAATAAGTGAGTTTTCAGGGATCTCCTAAAGGTGGACAGGTTAGGGGCTGATCGGATATACCGGGGCAGGAAATTCCAGAGGATGGGAGAGGCTCTGAAGAAGTCCTGAAGATGAGCATGAGAGGAGATAACAAGTGAGCTAGAGAGCAGGAGGTCCTGGGAGGAGCGGAGGGGACAATTTATGTAACAATGTCCCTTTTGCTGTTAATCAGTATAATAAAAAAACAATTCTTACAGTGTTACTTGTGCAACAAGAAACTCCCAGCATGAGTGTCAGTTGGTGCAGCAATAAACCCTCAGTATTGGTGTCAGTGGGTGCATCAATAAACCCCCAACATTGGTATCAGTGAGTGCCGCAATAAACCACCAGCATTGGTGTCATTGGTTGTAGCAATACACCCAGCATTGGTGTCATTGGGTGCAACAATAAATCCAGAGCTTTGGTATCAATGGGTGCAGAAATAAACCCCTGCCATAGGTGTCATTCAGTGCAGCAATATACTCTCAGCATCGATGTTACTGGGTGCAGCACTAAGCCCCCAGCATTATTTTCAGTGGACACAATAATAACCCCCAGCATTGGTGTCAGTGTGTGCAGCGATAAATCACCAGCATTGGTGTCAGTGTGTGCAGCGATAAATCCCCAGCATCGGTATCAGTGGGTGCATTAATATACCCAGCACTGATGTCATTGGGTGCAGCAATAAACCCCAAACATTTGTATCAATGGATGCAGCAATAAACACATGGCATTAGTGTCAGTGGGTACAGTAACATACTCTCATCATTAATATTAGTGGGTGCAGCAGTAAACCCCAGGCATTTCAGTCAGTGGGTGCAGCAATAAAACCCCAGCTTGGTGTCAGTTGGTACAGCACCTAACCCCCAGCACTACCATTAAGATCTGCATTTAGCACTCTCAAATTACAGTTGGAAGGTTCTACAACCACTTACCCTCCGGAAGATTTACCCCCCTTCATGACCGGACCACTTTTTTTTTTTTTGGCACTGTGTTACTTTACTGACTACTGCACAATCATGCAACACTGTACATTAATTACATTTATATCCCTTTTTTCTCACAAATATAGTTTTCTTTTGGTGGTATTTGATCACCTATGGGGTTTTTTTGTGTGTGTGCTGTAAACAAAAAAATACTAACAATTTTGAAAAAAAAAAAAAAAAACTATATTTTTTTACTTTCTGCTATAAAAAATTAAAAAATCGAATTTCTTCATAAATTCAGTCCAATGTGTATTCTGCTACAAGTTTTTGGTAAAAAAAACAAAAAACAATAAGTATATACCCTCTAGTAGTGTGCTAGAGAGGATAGGTAAATTTAAGCAGGCCTGGCTAGTCGCCAGGCCTGTTTGTTTTCATTCTGAGCTGGGAGTGACTCAGGGTAGGGCTGGGTGACTCTTAGGTGGTGTCATCAGGACCTCCCATCTCTTTCGAGAAGCTTCTAATGCTTTCTGGAAAGAGAGTGGGAGGGGCGGTGGAGCCACTCAGGGCTGTCTTTTCCATTGGGCACGCTGGGCAGTTGCCTGGTGGCCCCACTTGCCTGGGGGGCCCCACCTGCCCGGCGACCCCAGCCAAGCATCTATGTGTCACCCTCGCTCCAATTTTCTGTGACCCCGCACTGCGGCCACCATGTCCAGTCTCAGGCCAGCTCCTGGCACCCTGTGGGCGAAAGGGGTCATGTGCAGCAGGTGGGGCTGGCCTGTGGCCTCTGTCTTCTCCTCCTCCTCTCCAGGTCACCGATCATGCCTCCGCCGGGGCAGGCAGTCTGGCAGTGTGATGGGCGGCGGCACAAAGGCAGAGCAGACCATGAAAGAAAAAAAGGTAAGAGACTCACTCGTGAGTTTTGTTGCTGGCCCAGGGGGTGAGTAGATATGGTCTGGGGAGAGGAAGCAGCCATAAAGTCAGTGTATAGTGTAATGTGTTGTGTATAGTGTATTGTGTGTGTGGTGTATAGTGTGTGTGGTGTATAGTGTGTGTGGTGTATAGTGTGTGTGGTGTATAGTGTATTGTGTGTAGTGTATTGTGTAGTGTGTGTGTGTGTGTGGTGTATTGGTCTGTGGGTAGAGTATTGTGTAGTGGTCAGTAGGTAGTGTAGTTTGTGTAGTAGTGGTCAGTATAGAAATCAGGTAGGATGGTGTGGTGTGTGGAGGTCAGTGTGTAGTGCAGTGGTCTGTATAGGAATCAGGTAGGTTAGTGTGGTGTGTAGTGTAGTGTAGTGGTCAGTGGATATAGTGTAGTGTAGACAGGGCCCCAGTGCACTGTATTGCCCGGTGGCCTATAATGCTCTTAAGATAGCCCTGGAGCCACTTGGGGTGTTTGAGGAGGTCTGACCAATCACCAATCTGGATTGGCAGGGGTCAGGCTTCCTTAAATACCCAGAATCAGCCCAGCTGGGGAGGAGTTGTCGGGTGGAAGAGCTGGAGTGAGAGAGTGCAGAGGCTGTCAGGGCCCTTGAGGGAGCTTCCCAGTCTGGGGGGGTGACCTTGGGCCTGGGCTCGGATGCAGTCAGAACCACTTTCAGGAACACATGAAGAGCTCCTGAATCAGAGGCATAAGAGATAGCAAGGAGAGGATAGAGAGAAAGCACTGATAAGAGACTCCAGGGAGGACAACTGGTCACAGCCAGTAGAGCTGGTGAGTGAGGCACAGTCAGGAGGACTGGGGAGGCACACCTAAGAGGACTGGAAGCTTGCAGTCTGAGATGGGTGCAGAACCAGTGTGGACTGTGGTTGAAGGGACAGTGGAAAGAGGCAGCTGCAACGAGGAGGGCTGGCAGGGCCTGAGGAGGGCTAACTGGGATCAGTAGCCATAGTAGGGCAGCTAGCACAAGGACTTTTCTGCTACACCATTGGGGCCCGCGGTCTCAGCCTGCAAAGGGTATTTGCTGAGGCCTGGCTGAGTCAGTGTCAGGCCTAAACAACAAATAGTGCTACTGTAGCTGTTTCTGGGGAATCAAGTGATGTGCTGGAGGTGACTAGGAGTAACAGTCTGCAGTAAGTGATGTGCTGGTGTTGTGAGGAGTAATGAGCTTCAAGCAAGTTTGTGCAGGAGGAAGCTGAAGCCGTATGTACAGGGAGTGTACATAGTTGTCCTAAAACCAATTACTGTTTCTATTGATCCATGCTGGGCATCCCAAAGCTCCCATCCCTATCCAAGTTATACCCATCAATAAAACAAAAAAAATAAAGTTTACTGACTGCTTTATGTCTCGGAGTGTCCGAGAGTGAATGCAGGGCTGGGCAGAGTGACAGACAAACCACAATTCTCAGCAGCTCCTACGGGGGTACCGCTACATTGATTTGTTATGCCGTCTACAAATTATGGGATATATACTGGAATTTTTATTTATTTTTTTATACCTGAAATGACAGTGATCATCAGTTTATAGCGGGACTGCGATATTGCGGCGGACAATTTGTGAGAAGTGCCGTATTACATACTAGGTACATGATCCAGCACAGGAGAGCCACTCTGCCACCATATTCCTACATGAGGAGGTGGGCAAGTGGTTAAAGACCATCTCAAGGCGAGTTGGTCGGCTGAATGAAGTGGAGAAACCCTCTGTTTTGAAGGTTAGAAGCTCTCTGTTCTGTTGACAGTCTTCACAGAGACATTAAAGCGGAGCTTCACCCTAAAGTGGAACTTCCGCTCATCGGATTCCTCCCCCCCCTCCGGTACCACAATTGGCACCTTTCAGGGAGGAGGGGGGTGCAGATACCTGTATAATATAGGTATTTGCACCTACTTCCGGGAATAGATAGCCGCAGATGCCTGCCCTAACCTCCCCCCCCCCCCCGTTGTGTTCTGCGAAACACACAGTTCCCACAACACAACAGGGACCAGTGAAGACGCACATGCGCAGTAGGGAACCGGGCAGTGAAGCCGCAACGCTTCACTTCCTGATTCCCTGACCGAGGATGGCGGCGGGGGCAGCCGAGAACCGAGCGATTGCTCGTCATCTGCTGCCGACATCGCGGGCACCCTGGACAGGTAAGTGTCCATTTATTAATAGTCAACAGCTGCAGTATTTGTAGCTGCTGGCTTTTAATAATTTTCTTTAAGGTGGACCTCCTCTTTAAGTGATGGTGACAGGTTGTTCTGGTCCATATAACATAGATTGATGCGCTCTGATACAAAGTTCAATCAATGTGAGAAAATAATTTTTTGTGCTAAAAAAAAAATGTGGAAAAAAAAAAAAAATGCTACCAAATCGCTAAAAAAAATCGCATATATATAAAATCGCAAATATATGAAAAAATCGCAAATATTTAAAAACTGTGTTCCTCCAGTTACACAAATCCACTGGAAGTGGTGCTATATCTCCAAAGTAAACTACGCAACAATTGTGTATAAATATACTAAAAATGCGTTTACAAATAGTAATCAATCCAAATTAGTGCCAATAAATAAATAAGTTAGATATATTCCCTGTGATAAGTGTTGAATCCTCCGTAATAAAAAATAAATAAATGATAAACTTATAAAGGTGCAATATATATACAATTGATGAGCATAAATAGATAAATAGTGCCAATAGAATCTGATTAAATATAGATGATTAAATTCATGAGATAGGATAAGTAGCAGGCGACAGTTCAATCCTCAGTAATCTGGGATATCTGGATTTCTGCAGTACTTATTTTGTTCACCCTCTGAGCTATTTCTTCCACAGCCACAATGAATGGTAATTTTCTCAGTATCAAGTGGTTTTATGTAAAATAAACAAAGAGAGAAAACATTGCGCAATATTGTTACAATAAAAGTTCACAGGCAAAACAGCACAGTGAAACACTCACGTGTGCCTGACTTGTTTTAGGCATGCAGATAAGCAGATAGGCAGATCTCAGCTGGCTTGTAAGTAAGGACAAGGCTTGCTACGCAAGCTGCTGCTGCTTGATACAATGTATTCAGCAGACTGTGTCCTAGGCTCCTCCCACACGTTTCATCACTGACACGTGACTTTCTCAAGGCTAAGCATGAGATGCCAGCGTCTCCATATTTAGGCATTTCGGTTCCTATGGTGATGGTGCTGTGATCATCGGATCATCACACTGCTTACTGCTATATATGTATTATACTTTAAAAACAATATTTATTGGTTGTATCAAAACAAATCATAATAACTACATAAAACTAAATATAAATTTGTACAACTAAAAAAGATCACAGAATAAAATCCTTAATATAGTAAATCATTGTAGCTATATAATAATGGGCTCCCTCCAGTGGCGTATATCGGTACAGCACACCATTGACAATACATTCATATCATTAACTTAATGTTATCAGCTATGTGTTAATCTCTATGTTTTGATCCCGCTGCATGACTAATTAGGCAAGTGTGACTTTATGCTGGATCTTGATAGTTTATAGTGTGCTGATAAACACACCCATGACTTTAAAGATAAATAAAACAATTTAAAAAATATATAAAAAATAAAAATACATAAGAATAAATTGTGATTTAAACTAAATATCCCAGGACTGTATAAATGATAATAGTATTACACAGAGACATTTTCAGTATTATTAATTAATATAAAATTGTTTAAGAGCCCGATACAGTACAGAAGTATTTAACACCAATACATATAAAATATATAAAAAATATAAAAATATTGAATTAAGTTTAAAATATATATCCATAGTGCTATATTTAGTAGTCTGATATAAAACAATTAATATCAAATTCAATATTGAGGCCTTTTGGCGCAAGAGTACCCATCTCATATATCCATTTTGATTCGGCTTGACTCAGTTCTTTGATCTTATTTGAACCTCTCCAGTGGGGTTTGTATCTCTGTATTGCCCAAAATTTTAATTCTGTGGGGTCTCTATTGTGGTGCGTGGCAAAATGTTTAGAGATACTATGCTTCGGGAAAGCTTTTTTTATGTTTTGGATATGTTCCCTTATTCTTTTCCACATAGGCCTTTTTGTTCTGCCAATATATTGCAATGAACAAGAACACAGCAAGACATAAACTACACCTTAAGTCCTACATGATATAAAGTCCTTGATGTAAAATTCTTTTTTGGTGCTGGTTGATGTGAATTTCTGGCATTTTTGGCCATTTTGTTGGGTATTTTTACACGCATAGCACCTCTTACAAGGGAAAAACCCTTTCCCTCGAAAGAAGGATAATTCTGTAACACGTTTAGGTGGTTCCGGTACATTCTTTGCTATCAGATCTCTTAATGTTGGTACTCGCCTATATATGAAGCGTGGTTTATCAGGTAGAATCTTACCCAGGGTGTTGTCTGTTTTCAAAACAGACCAGTATTTCTTGATGATTTTTTCCATTTTTTTATGTTGTGCACTAAAATTCATTATCAAGGGTATGTCATTATTATCTAAGTTCGCTTTTATTTTATCTTGAATAAGTATTTCTCTTGGCATTTGGTCGACTTCTTTGATTTTTTTCAAAATAAATTCTTTACTGTAGCCTTTATCCTCAAATTTCTTCCCCATCCAATGGGCTTGTGTTAGATAATCTATATTGTTCGAGCAATTTCTTCTCAGTCGTATAAACTGTCCTTTTGGAATATTAATGAGCCATGGATGGTAATGACAGCTGTCTGTAGGTATTGTAACTATTCCTTGCAACTGGTTTGAAGAATGTTTTGGTACTAATGATGTTATTCTCAAGCTGTATTTCTAAATCTAGAAAATGGATTGATTTGTCACTTATCTCATACTCAAGTCTGATATTTTTCTGATTGATATTTAATTGATTGAAAAACTGGATTAAACTTGGTTTATCCCCTTTCCATATTACTATGCAATCATCAATAAATCTTTTATATAGGACCATATTTTCTGGTTCATCTGCAAAAATTGCTTCTTCCTCCCATTTAGCCATAAATACATTGGCCACACTTGGGGCATACTTGGCTCCCATTCCGATTCCGGTTAGTTGTCTATAATATAAATCATTGTACCAAAAATAATTATGCTGAATTCCAAAGGCTAGGCTTCTTAAAATAAATCTTTTTTGTTTTGAGATGAGGTTGCTAAACCTATCCATAGCCCATTTTGATGCCTCTATTGCATTCAATTACTGTATATAAGGAAGCTACATCAGCTGTTGCAATGATATATTTCTCATCGGGTTTTAGAGTCAAATTTTCCAATATTTGTATCAGGTGTTTGGTGTCTCTGAGGTATGCTCTGGTATGGGGTACCAAGGGTTGCAGGAATCTATCGACATATTCTCCCAACCTGGCATTGATTGATTGAATGCCATTGATAATGGGTCTCCCTGGAGGTTGCTCTACATTTTTGTGTATCTTAGGCACCGTATAAATGATGGGGACTCTACACGTGTCCGGTACCAAATATTTTGATTCTTTTTTGGTCAGGATATTTTTTCCCACTCCTTTTAGGATTAGATCTGATAGCTCCCATTTATATTCCCTCGTGGGGTTCCCTTTTAGTTTGATATATGTGTTTGTGTTACTCAGTTGTTCTAACAATTCCTTGTTATAGTATTCTTTTGATAATATGACAATTGCTCCTCCTTTATCAGCTGGTCTCACAACAATTTGCTTATTTTGTTCTAACTGTTTTATTCCCATTTGGATGGTTTGGGACTCATGGGTTTTTTTGTATTTTAGTTGCTCCAACTCTTTGGTCACCATTCTATTGAATACTTCGATGTGTTCATTGTTTAAGACAGGTGGGTTAAACAGTGATTTGTTTCTCAAATTGCTGTGAGCAATTCCCCCTGGGTTTTCCGTCTCAGTAACATGAATGACGGGAGGTTTAGATAGCATGTATTTTTTTATATTGAGTTTTCTAGTATATTTTTGAATGTCGACATACATTTGGAATTTGTTTAGATTTCTCGTGGGAAAATATTTAAGGCCTTTATCTAGTGTAATGAGTTCTTCTCATGTTAATTCTCTTCCACTGAGGTTGTATATACCTTCTCCTAGTGTTCTCTTTTTCTTTTTGATTTTACGTCCTGCTTGGCATCCCCTTTTGTGTTTGGGCTTCTTTCTTTGGTAAATTGGTCCTGTCTTGGGGGTGGGTCCTCGTTCTTGCGATATTCTAAAATACAGAGATACAAACCCCACTTCAAATAAGATCAGAGAACTGAGTCAAGTCGAATCAAAATAGATACAGTATATGAGATGGGTACTCTTGCGCCAAAAGGCCTCAATATTGAATTTGATATTAATTGTTTTATATCAGACTACTAAATATAGCACTTTGGATATATATTTTAAATTTAATTTTAATATTTTTATATTTTTTATATATTTTATTTTTATTGGTGTTAAATACTACTGTACCGTATCGGGCTCTTAAACAATTTTATATTAATTAATAATACTGAAAATTTCTCTGTGTAATACTATTATCATTTATACAGTCCTGGGATATTTAGTTTAAATCACAATTTATTCTTATGTATTTTTATTTTTTATATATTTTTAAAATTGTTTTATTTATCTTTAAAGTCATGGGTGTGTTTATCAGCACACTATAAACTATCAAGATCCAGCATAAAGTCACACTTGCCTAATTAGTCATGCAGCGGGATCAAAACATAGAGATTAACACATAGCTGATAACATTAAAGTGGGGTTCCACCCAAAAAAACAAAAATACCTGAAAAATTGTAAAAAAAAAACCAAAAAAACATTTGAATATATATTTTTTTTTTACTTACCTCTAAATGCCTGTTGCTAGGTGGTCCCTCGTAGTCTGCCTCTTCCTTTGCCTGGGCTGGTGACATCACTTACCCCCAGGCACAGGAAGGGCTCGGCTCTGCTCCCTCCCTCCTGTCAATCATCTGGGACCCATTACAGGTCCCAGATGATTGAGCGGCCAATCGCGGCGCGCGGCGCCGCTCGCACATGCGCAGTGGGTGCCAGGCTGTGAAGCCACAGCCCAGCGCCCACAGTTGAAATGCCGGCGCCGACGAGCGGAGGGGGGGACGAGCGGGGCTTCGATCCCCCGCATCGCTGGACCCAGGGACAGGTAAGTGTCCAATTAAAAGTCAGCAGCTGCAGTATTTGTAGCTGCTGACTTTTAATTTTTTTTTTTTTTAATGGAGCCCCTGGGTGGAACTGCTCTTTAAGTTAATGATATGAATGTATTGTTAATGGTGTGCTGAACCAATATACGCCACTTGAGGGAGCCCATTATTATATAGATACAATGATTTACTATATTAAGGATTTTATTCTGTGATCTTTTTTAGTTGTACAAATTTATATTTAGTTTTATGTAGTTATTATGATTTGTTTTGATGCAACCAATAAATATTGTTTTTAAAGTATAATACATATATACAAATACAGCAGTAAGCAGCGTGATGATCCGATGATCACAGCACCATCACCATAGGAACCGAAATGCCTAAATATGGAGACAGTGGCATCTCATGCTTAGCCTTGAGAAAGTCACGTGTCAGTGATGTAACGCGTGGGAGGAGCCTAGGACACAGTCTGCTGAATACATTGTATCAAGCAGCAGCAGCTTGCGTAGCAAGCCTTGTCCTTACAAGTCAGCTGAGATCTGCCTATCTGCTTATCTGCATGCCTAAAACAAGTCAGGCACACGTGAGTGTTTCACTGTGCTGTTTTGCCTGTGAACTTTTATTGTAACAATATTGCCCAATGTTTTCTCTCTTTGTTTATTTTACATAAAACCACTTGATACTGAGAAAATTACCATTCATTGTAGCTGTGGAAGAAATAGCTCAGAGGGTGAACAAAATAAGTACTGCAGAAATCCAGATATCCCGGATTACTGAGGATTGAACTGTCGCCTGCTACTTATCCTATCTCATGAATTTAATCATCTATATTTAATCAGATTCTATTGGCACTATTTATCTATTTATACTCATCAATTGTATATATATTGCACCTTTATAAGTTTATCATTTATTTATTTTTTATTACGGAGGATTCAACACTTATCACAGGGAATATATCAAATTTATTTATTTATTGGCACTAATTTGGATTGATTACTATTTGTAAACGCATTTTTAGTATATTTATACACAATTGTTGCGTAGTTTACTTTGGAGATATAGCACCACTTCCAGTGGATTTGTGTAACTAGAGGAACACAGTTTTTAAATATTTGCGATTTTTTTCATATATTTGCGATTTTATATATATATGCGATTTTTTAGCGATTTGGTAGCAATTTTTTATTTTTTTTTTTCACATTGTTTTTTTAGCACAAAAAATTCTTTTCTCACATTGATTGAACTTTGTATCAGAGCGCATCAATCTATGTTATATGCTTTAATTTTTAGGGGATTCTGACCACTATATAATTGATAGCAGCTTGATATCATTGTCAATCCAACTAATATTTTTATTTTTTTATTTAATTAATTGCACGTGCATTCACATACATTTGATTTACACGTATTTGATTGTATATGTCACGCTAGAACATTATTGCGCTTGGTGTTTTTGTTTATTTACTTTATTTAGGTTGTTCTGGTGACAGACTTCACAAGGACAGTAAGCGATGTGAAATGTTTCCAGTGACAACACAGACATCAACAAAAAGACCTCAACAAAAGCAGTATTGTTTAATAGAGCGTGGAAGTGTTAGAACCTCTCTCAAGTTTTTATTCCTATCAGTGCCAGCGACAGGGTGGATTTGATTTAAATCAAGTTGATTTAAATCATGATTTAAATCACTAATAAAAAGGCTTGATTTAAATCAACTCTATTTAAATCATAATTTTTAAAGAGGAACTGTCATCTCTGTCCCGCAGTGGCTCCTCTGACCCGCTGTTGACTCGCCAACAGTCCCATTCACTTTAATGGGATGGCTGGTGATGCGGCAGTGACACAACAAGGTGAGGGACGGGGCGGCAGCAGGTGAGTGGATGCCCGCTAACAGGCGCTGTCATGATGGATCTGAAATGACAGGTGCTCTTTAAATGTAGGACTTATTCTTGCTGGTATTTAGAATCTTTAATATTTGCAAACAAAATGAAGATTTCCTATTTAGAATAATAAGCTGTCAGGTTAGTAAAACAGCGATATCAGAACCAATTCAATCATACAGTTTGTAGTGTACATAGATTTGCAAAACAATGGGATAAAGGAATATTCCTGAACTTCGTTTTATCTCATGGTTACCGTGAAATTGTGTGAATGCATCAATGCAGTGCATGTTATCTCAGCTTGCAAAGCTTGGATTCATTGAATAAGTTTACCAAAAATGTGAATATCGCGTAATATATAAAGCCTCATGCAGCTACATAACTAAATTCCATTCCATGCAGAATAAACTAAAATATGGGTGTATCCTAAACAGAAAACTATTTTTACATAGATTTTTACTCTAGAAGCATTTTATTAAAAATAAACTTGATAAACATTTTAAAAAAATCAGATTTACTGTAAATAAATAAAAAAAAAAATCTGACTTTCATTTTTGATTACCTCATTTCTTGTCCAGCAGTCAAGAGACAAAAAGTGGAAGAATGCTTCTCCAATGGGATGACAGACAGCAAAAAAAGAAAAACCAAAAAAAGTGTCAGCTTGAATAGAGCTTTAAGGGTATAAAAAAAGCTGCTTGAAGCTTAGTGTAAGCCTTGAAAATGCCTACAGATTTCATTTGTATGAGTTATCTTTATGCGGTACATCCAGACTGCTCCCTACAGTGCCTGCCATTGTTCAAAATGTGATCCAATACTACTGACTCTACATGCATGCATAAACTACAGAAATAGTTTTTCTGATGTTCTGTAGGGCCCTGAAGATACAAGCCCTCAATGTCACCTTCTCTTCTAATGGCACAGTGACACATAGGTCCTATAAAAGACAAATGGAAAAGAAAGGAATTAAGCACACAGTGAGGAAAATTTGATAGAGATGGGTAAGAGTCGAGAGGTAGATGTGAAGCATAATTCAACACTTTTAGGGATCTAAACAGGACTACAGAATAGGCAGTACATCCTCAGATGAAAAAGAAAATAAACCAGCAGAGAAAAGAAGCAACCAATATCTATGCGATCAAAAACACACGGAGGGGTTCTTCTATAAAAGTAATAAAGCACGTACTGTTCAAAATACTAACAATATTTAACCACTTCCTGCACGTAGGATGTCATATGACATCCTCATATTGAAGTGGTTATACTGGGATGGTTCCTACAGCTACAGGCATCATCTCAGTATCAGAATTTTCAACCGGCAATTCCCTTTCAATGTAGAAATTATTCAAACAGCTATAGTGCCTTTCAATCATTTTTACAGGTGGCGAAAGGGGGCCCACCGCCATCACTTTTCTCAGGTTCTCCCATCCCATTGGGGTGCCAGGAACAACTCCAGTTCGTGGCATCTAGTGACCTGTAAAGAGAGAGGGGAACTGAACTTGTTCCTGTGAGATCAGAAACCAGAAGCAATGAGGATTTTGTCACTTCGATTTTCAGTCTAATGAAAGTATCTGATCAAACCGACCCCGATTTGATCAGATACTTTGGAAGTCAGAGGAGAAATATGGGCTCTAATAGAACTCAGATCTCTGGATAAAGAGGACCTGTCATGGCCCATGCCATCACAAGAGATGTTGATCATCCCTTGTGATGGCGATACAGTTGATCAAATAAAAAAAAGGTACAGTGGTAAAAAGTAAATTTAAATAAAATACATAATAAAATATGTAAAGTGCCCTATCTCCCTGTGCTCACGTGCAAATGTCCTGCACGCATATGTGAACTGAGATCCCACCCCACTTGTGGTATCGCCACAAATGTCATCGCAAGAGTGATAATTCTAGTACCGAGCCTTCTGTGTAACTGAACTTCTGTATAAAGCCCCACAGAACAGAAAGTGCACAGTCCACATGGGCTTTGCTGCTGCTTAACTGCAGACAGGAAACAGGAAACTTTATTATACAAAGAACAGACATAGAGTTTACCATAGAGCAGCTACAAACTTATAAACACTGCCATCTACTGAATGATGTAGTTGTCGCACAAAATACATGAACAATGTATTCCAACCAACAGTACCTCTAAACATTGTGAAATAAAAGTGTATTTTTTCTGAAAAAAGCTGCATTTGAGAAACCGCAGCATAAATACCATGTGACATAATAATTGCAACACCCATTATCTAGGGCCTCTGCTTAAAAATGTATATATATTTCTAAATGTGTATATATACAGTATCTCACAAAAGTGAGTACACCCCTCACATTTTTGTAAATATTTTATTATATCTTTTCATGTGACAACACTGAAAAAAGTACACTTTGCTACAATGTAAAGTAGTGAGTGTACAGCTTGTATAACAGTGTAAATTTGCTGTCCCTTCAAAATAACTCAACATACAGCCATTAATGTCTAAACCGCTGGCAACAAAAGTGAATACACCCCCAAGTAAAAATGTCCAAATAGGGCCCAAAGTGTCAATATTTTGTGTGGCCACTATTATTTTCCAGCACTGCCTTAACCCTCTTGGGCATGGAGTTCACCAGAGCTTTACAGGTTGCCTCTGGAGTCCTCTTCCAGTCCTCCATGACAACATCACAGAGCTGGTGGATGTTAGAGACCTTGCACTCCTCCACCTTCCGTTTGAGGATACCCCACAGATGCTCAATAGGGTTTAGGTCTGGAGACATGCTTGGCCAGTCCATCACCTTTACCCTCAGCTTCTTTAGCAAGGCAGTGGTCATCTTGGAGGTATGTTTGGGGTCGTGATCATGTTGGAATATTGCCCTGCAGCTCAGTCTTCGCAGGGAGGGGATCATGCTCTGCTTTAATATGTCACAGTACATGTTGGCATTCATAGTTCCCTCAATGAACTGTAGCTCCCCAGTACCGACAGCACTCATGCAGCCCCAGACCATGACACTCCCACCACCATGCTTGACTGTAGGCAAGACACACTTGTCTTTATAATCCTCACCTGGTTGCAGCCACACACGTTTGACACCATCTGAACCAAATAAGTTTATCTTGGTTCCAGTAATCCATGTCCTTAGTCTGCTTGTCTTCAGCAAACTGCTTGCGGGCTTTCTTGTGCATCATGTTTAGAAGAGGATTCCTTCTGGGATGACAGCCATGCAGACCAATTTGATGTAGTGTACGGAATATGGTCTGAGCACTGACAGGCTGACCCCGCACCCCTTCAACCTCTGCAGCAATATGCTGGCGGCACTCATATGTCTATTTCCCAAAGACAACCTCTGGATATGATGCTGAGCACGTGCACTCAACTTCTTTGGTCGACCATGGCAAGGCCTGTTCTGAGGGGAACCTGTCCTATTAAACCTCTGTATGGTCTTGGCCACTGTGCTGCAGCTCTGTTCCAGGGTCTTGGCAATCTTCTCATAGCCTAGGCCATCTTTATGTAAAGCAACAATTCTTTTTTTCAGATCCTCAGAGAGTTCTTTGCCATGAGGTGCCATGTTAAACTTCCAGTGACCAGTATGAGATAGTGAGAGCAATGACACCAAATTTATCACACCTGCTCCCCATTCACACCTGAGACCTTGTAACACCAATGAGTCACATGACATTGGGGAGGGAAAATGGCTAATTGGGCCCAATTTGGACATTTTCATTTTGGAGTGTACTCACTTTTGTTGTCAGTGGTTTAGACATTAATGGCTGTGTGTTGAGTTATTTTGAGGGGATAGCAAATTTACACTGTTATACAAGCTGTACACTCATTACTTTACATTGTAGCAAAGTGTATTTCTTCAGTGTTGTCACATAAAAGATATAATAAAATATTTACAAAAATGTGAGGGGTGTACTCACTTTTGTGAGATACTGTGTGTGTATATATATATATATATATATATATATATATATATATATATATATATACAGCGCCTTGAGTAAGTATTTATACCCCTTGAAATGTTCCACATTTTGTCATGTCACAACCACAAACATAAATGTATTTTATTGGGATTTTATGTGATAGACCAGCACAAAGTGGCACATCATTGTGAAGTGGAAGCAAAATGATAAATGGTTTTCAAAATTTTTTACAAATAAAATATATGAAAAGTGTGGCATGCATTTGTATTCAGCCCCTCTTATGCCACGTACACACGGTCGGACTTTTCGGCTACAAAAGTCTGACAGCCCGTCCGACAGACTTTCGACTGACTTTTGGCGGACTTGCGGAGGACTTTCTAACGAACAGACTTAACTACATACGATCACACAAAAGTCCGATCGATTCGTACGTGATGACGTACACCGGACTAAAATAAGGAAGTTGATAGCCAGTAGCCAATAGCTGCCCTAGCGTCGGTTTTTGTCCGTCGGACTAGCATACAGACGAGCGGATTTCTGGGTCCGGCGGAGTTACGACGTAAAGATTTGAAGCAAGTTCCAAATCTAAAGTCCGTCAGATTTGCGACTAGAAAAGTCCGCTAAAGGTCCGGTGGAGCCCACACATGATCTGATTGTCCGCCGGATTTGGTCCGTCGGCGTCCGTCGGACCAGTCCGGTCGAAAAGTCCGACCGTGTGTATGCGGCATAAGTCAATAATTTGTAGAACCACCTTTCACTGCAATTACAGCTGAAAGTCTTTTTGGGAATGTCTCTACCAGCTTTGCACATCTAAAGAGGGACATTTTTGCCCATTCTTCTTTGCAAAATAGATCAAGCTCTGTCAGACTGGATGGAGAGCATCTGTGAATAGCAATTTTCAAGTCTTGCCACAGATTCTCAATTTGATTTAGGTCTGGACTTTGACTGGGCCATTCTAACACATGAATATGTTTTGATCTAAACCATTCCATTGTATCTCTGGCTGTATGTTTAGGGTCATAGTCCTTGTTAGGTACCTGGTAGTTGAGCCCAACTGGTAGGAGAAGACCCCTCTTACAACACTGGTTCAGGAGCCACTGGAGTGGGAACAGTGGTCTCGTGATCACAGTGGGTAGGAGTGCCTGGTGAAGGTTTTGCAGAGGCCGGCACAGAAGCTGAGTAGAGATCCCTCAGGGATGGCTGAGCTGCAGATGCTGGCAGGCAGAAGAGGATCAGCAGACTGGCAGGTAGGAGGTAATGGAGCAGCAACACCTGGAGCTGGATGAGAAGGCCGGGATGCAGCAATACAAGGCACAGGCAAAGGCAGAGTCAGACAGTCCAGTTTGGCAGGAGATCAGGCAGATGATGCAAATGGGTAATAACAGAGTAGTCAGGCACGCAGGAGTTCGGCAACAGGTCACAAGAAGATAGCAGAGTCAGGCAGGCCGGGTCGGATTGGAGAAGAGTCAGACGTAGCCGGGACTATAACAGTAATAATAATCAGCAGGCAGATACAGGAACACAGGTACGGAGCTGCAGACGAACAGCACCGCATGAGTGCAGCTGTCACACTTTTAAAGGCACCTTGGCGCCAAACACCGCTAACGCGCATGGGCGCGCGCGCATGGGAGCGCGCCGGTGCACACCAGTGGGAGAACTCTGTTGTATGACTCTGGACAGACCCTGCACACGCATATTCCCCCGAAAGGCACCAGCACATCCCTGACAGTCCTGCTGGAAGGTGAACCTCTGCCTCAGTCTTAAGTCTTTTTCAGACTCTAACAGGTTTTCTTCTAAGAGTGCCCTGTATTTGGCTCCATCCATTTTCCCATTAACTCTGACCAGCTTCCCTGTACCTGCTGAAGAATAGCATCCTCAAAAGATGATGCTGTGACTGCCATGTTTCATGGTGGGGGTGGTGTGTTCAGGTTAATGTTAGTTTTCCACCACACATAGCATTTTGCTTTTAGGCCAAAAAGTTAAATTTTGGTCTCATCTGACCAGAGCAACTTCTTCCACATGTTTGCCGTGTCCCCCATATGGCTTCTTGCGAATTGCAAACGGGACTTCTTATGGCTTTCTTTCAACAGTGGCTTTCTTCTTGCCATTCTTCCATAAAGGTCAGATTTGTGGAGTGCAGGACTAATAGTTGTCCTGTGGACAGATTCTCCCACCTAAGCTGTGGATCTCTGCAGCTCCTCCTCCAATAAGGAGGCACTTGAAGAAAGATGGACTGCATGGTCGAGTTGCCATTACTAGGCAAATGCCACAAAGTATCCCGCTTACAATACGCCAAACAGCACAGAGACAAGCCTCAAACCTCCTGGCACAAAGTCATTTGGAGTGATGAGACCAACATTTTGCTTTTTGGCCACAACCATAAAGGCTACATTTGGAGAGGAGTCAACAAGGCCTATGATTAAAGGTACGGAGGTGGATCGCTGATGTTTTGGGGATGTGTGAGCTACAAAGGCACAGGAAATTTGGTCAAAATTGATGGCAAGATGAATGCAGTATGTAATCAAAAAATACTGGAGGAACATTTGCATTCATCAGCCAGGAAGCTGCGCATGGGATGTACTTGGACATTCCAACATGACAATGATCCAAAACACAAGGCCAAGTCGACCTGTCATTGGCTACAGCAGAATAAAGGGAAGGTTCTGGAGTGACCATCTCAATCTCCTGACCTCAATATCATTGAGCCACTCCGGGGAGATCTCAAATGCAAAAGCCTCACTGGAGGCTTTTTGCCAAGAGGAATGGGCAGTTTTACCATCTGACAAGATAAAGAGCCTCATCCACAAATACCACAAAAGACTTCAAGCTGTCATTTGATGTTAAAGGGGGCAATACACGGTATTAAGAACTGGGGTATGTAAACTTTTGATCAGGGTCATTTGGGTAGTTTCTTTTGCAATTATGATTTAAAAAGAGTAAACACAGTTGATTGATAATAAATGGCTTCAGCCAAACATTAACCATGAGTGAAAGAAATGTTTTTGTGTTATCATTCATATTCTCTGAAAAATGGACAAGAAATCATAAATTCTGCCAGGGTATATAAACTTATTATCACAACTGTATATACAGTGGTAACAAATATACAGAGGGTTAGTGTTGTTATCCGGCTAGATCCCTGTCTCTCCTTAGCCAAGGAAGATGCACCGACACAGCAACACCTTAAAGAGAGAAATCAAAACAATGCAAATGCATCCTAGAACATAGTGCATTATGTACACAGTGATTTGAACTGATCCTCAGCCGAGGGCAGCATGAAAGTGTAAAGGCATCTTATACATGTCTACATTATTTACATAATGAAAGCAGAGCCCCATTCTTGCTGAGAATGCCACCCCTTTCCTAATTAGCATAGAACTTCAGCCATGGTTTGATCAGTAACAGTCCTAATATATACACTTATCTCACAAAAGTGACTACACCCCTCACATTTTTGTAAATATTTTATTATATTTTTTCATGTGACAACACTGAAGAAATGACACTTTGCTACAATGTAAAGTAGTGAGTGTACAGCTTGTATAACGGTGTAAATTTTCTGTCCCCTCAAAATAACTCAACACACAGCCATTAATGTCTAAACCACAGGCAACAAAAATGAGTACACCCCTAAGTGAAAATGTCCAAATTGGGCCCAATTAGCCATTTTGCCTCCCCGGTGTCATGTGACTCGTTAGTGTTACAAGGTCTCAGGTTTTAATGGGGAGCAGGTGTATTAAATTTGGTGTTATCACTCTCACTCTCACTCTCTTATACTGGTTTCTAGAAGTTCAACATGGCACCTCATGGCAAAGAACTCTCTGAGGATCTGAAAAAAAGAATTGTTGCTCTACATAAAGATGGCCTAGGCTATAAGAAGATTGCCAAGACCCTGAAACTCAACTGCAGCACGGTGGACAAGACCATACAGCGGTTTAACAGGACAGGTTCGACTCAGAACATGCCTCACCATGGTTGACCAAAGAAGTTGAGGGCACATGCTCAGCGTCATATCCAGAGGTTGTCTTTGGGAAATAGATGTATGAGTGCTGCCCGCATTGCTGCAGGGTTTGAAGGGGTGGGGGTCAGTCTGTCAGTGCCACAGACTGCATCAAATTGGTCTGCATGGCTTTCGTCCCAGAAGGAAGCCTCTTCTAAAGATGATGCACAAGAAAGCCTGCAAACAGTTTGCTGAAGACAAGCAGACTAAGGACATGAATTACTGGAACCATGTCCTGTGGTCTGATTAGACCAAGATACACTTATTTGATTCAGATGGTGTCAAGCGTGTGGGGCGGTAACCAGGTGAGAAGTACAAAGACAAGTGTGTCTTGCCTACAGTCAAGCATGGTGGTGGAAGTGTCATAGTCTGGGGCTGCATCAGTGGTGCCAGCACTGGGGACCTACGGTTCATTGAGGGAACCATGATTGCCAACATGTACTGTGACAAACTGAAGCAGAGCAAGTTCGGAGACTGGGGTGCAGGGTAGTATTCTAACATGATAATGACCCCAAACACACCTTCAAGATGACCACTGCCTTGCTAAAGAAGCTGAGGGTAAAGGTGATGGACTGGCCAAGCATGTCTCCAGACCTAAACCCTATTGAGCATCTGTGGGGCAATCTCAAATGGAAGGTGGAGGAGCGCAAGGTCTCTAACATCCACCAGCTCTATGATGTCATCATGGAGGAGTGGAAAAGGACTTCAGTGGCAACCTATGAACCTCTGGTGAACTCCATGCCCAAGAGAGTTAAGGCAGTGCTGGAAAATAATGGTGGCCACACAAAATATTGACACTTTGGGCCCCATTTGGACATTATCACTTAGGGGTGTACTCACTTTTGTTGCCAGCGGTTTAGACATCAATAGCTGTGTGTTGAGTTATTTTGAGGGGACTGCAAATGTACACTGTTATACAAGCTGTACACTTACTACTTTACATTGTAGCAAAGTGCGATTTCTTCAGTGTTGTCACATGAAAAGATATAATAAAACATTTACAAAAATGTTAGGGGTGTACTCACTTTTGTGAGATACTGTATATAAGTCCATTATTTGAAGAAAATAGGCAATTATTCCTCTATCACAGCCTATTCTAACTAGCTACACACCCAGTGTCCATGACATGTTACCTTCCATCAACTTTACTTCAAATGGACTACATTTCCCTGCAGTTTCCTTTTCTTCTTCCAAAGGCAACTCCGGGCACAAAGGGGCATGACTGTATCTCAAGCAACAAGCAGTCAGGCCAGAATGCAAGGGACACAGGCCCCCTTGCAAAAGTATCTTCAGTCTGTCCACACGACAGCCGAAGACAAAGAGACTTCCTTCATCATTTGCAATCATCAATCTGCTGACGTCCACAGATCACTCTTCAGGGTGAAACACCCCAACAACTTTAGTTTTTGGCCAACATGGCTCAGATGATCACTTTCTGTAACTGCATTCAATCCCACACAGTCCTGGCAATACAGCTTTCTGGGGTGTTCCCCATTAACAACACTTTAAATGGGCGTGCAAGGTGGCTGTCAACGTAGCGTCCTTGACATCACACAACCCATATTTGTAATCCACAAGGTAATGGTATTACTTTGATGAGACTTCACTAATAATATCTGGAATCTGGCAGTGTTACATCTTCTCCCTTGGCATTTACAGGGACAACATATTATTTAGCATCTTTCTTGTCTGGCCTGCGGAGGATCACGCTGTCCAGATTAATTTACGGCCGTAGCCCCAGGTATTTAGCACTGAAAGGTATTTTCCTGACATCTTAGGTGACAACTTCAGAAAGTCGGCCTTGAGAGGCATCTGAAGGAACTCACGTAGGGCTTCATCCACCGATCGTGTTTCCCTCTCCAAAATCTCCTCTTCCACTGGTCTTCTGCCACTTTCTTTATAATTATACGCTGTATTTTTGACAGCCGAGGCAGGGTCTTAGGGTCTCTGTAGCCTGGTAGGACGCAGGACTGAACACCCAGCAACCATATCCGGTTTACGATCTGCTTTTGGGTTAGGCATAGGCTTAATAGTCTGGGTTTTGGGGACCTATCGAGCTCCTTAATCCTCTTCAAAGCACCTGGCAATGGTAATCAGCGGAGCTGCATTGGCTGATAGCATAATCTGCACACTTGTGGTAGTAGTAGCAGATGTTTCGTCCTCCTGCACAATACTTGTTAACTCTTCATCATCACTCTCTCCCCACTTCCATGAGTAAGACAAAGTGTCTGAGAAGAGTTCCATCAGACGGAATGTCCGAATCTGAGTTGGTCGAGCACTCTTCAGCTGGGATGTAGTTGCAATTGGCTTGCGCCTTGACTGGCACCCCTATGACATCCCCTGGTATAACTTCCCCCACAGGCACACCACTCTCACTTCTCGCTGGCTTACACGGCCCGATGCTTTCCTCTCCAGTGCCTTAGACATCAGTGCAAGTAGTTGGGCCCAAAATCGGCCTCTAGGAGTGATCGGTGCACTGGGTCCTGGGGTAGTCATTGAGACAGGGGTAACAGCTTCCTGCACAACTTGGGTGACAACCGACGGGCTTGGGGCATTGCTCCCCGATGGGGTGGCAACATTCTTATCCCAATCAACTTGTAGGATCCACGGAGGTGGAGTTGCAGGTACAAGCTCAGATGCTCTCCACAGCATCCACAGACGATCCAAGGCCTCAACTGCGTAGTCAGGCCAGAACACTTTCCACAAATCAGTCCTAGAGACTCGTAGCCTCCAGCCATATACAGGGTAAGCTTGCTCTTTGGTGTGTACCTCACTTCGGTGTCAGTCAGGACAGGTTTTCAATCGCACGGACCCAAACAGACACCCGGAACATACTTTCGCCAATCCGCCATCTCACTCATGAACTGCGCCATCTCCTTCACTAGCCCACAATCAGACACACGTGGCAGCATTTCCTTATCCTCCTCTACAGAGCAGGGACTCCTCCCCCTGCCAAAGGATTGGTGCAAAAGTTCTTTGAGAACTGTGGCGCCCGCCTTCTTCTTGCCTCGGTGCACCAAGACTGTAATGGAGTTTTGGAGTTCATATTAACCCTCACAGCGCTGGCAGGAAGTGTCAAAAGGCCAGGCTGATCTTCTCCCCTGAGCAATGAGACTTGGTGGTTCTTCCCCACATTGATAGCACACACAACAACACAGTTTGTAAGAAAGGTAAATGTTACTTGCTACCTTCCCATGGAGCTGAAGCCGGTTGCTATGGGCGACTGCTGCAAAGACAATGCCTTAGCCCCACGTTGGGCACCAAATATAGCAAGGCCTCTGGCCTTGTCCAGTCTAATGAAAACTTTCCAGGCCAAAGATAGTTGACATCCTTCTGTATGTGGTGGGTTGTGAGGTATAGTGGGTTCAAGGTGGACAAAGTTATTGGGCACCAGACACTTTTTGGATGTAAAATAGTTTTTTTTTTCTCTTACCAGTCCTTTTTATATTTTTGGGAGAAAGAGGGTTAGGGTCAGAACACCCTGAAGTAGTGTTAGATTCAATTAGCAGGCTCCGAGAGTTCAATAGGAGGACAGCCATGCAGGGAAAGGCCCCAGCAAGGTGCCACATTTGCACATGCAGGAATGCTGTCTCCTATGGCAACAGTCTTTAACAGTTCCTAACTCAAACGTAACTGTTCCTTCAGTTTCACTACAACTGCCTCTTGTAGTTCTTCAACACTGAGCTCCTGGGCTCTCACTAGACCCTCTGATTCACTGACTGAATCCCTTGAGCTTCAATCTTTGTGGGGAAATCTCCCTCAATCGTCACCCATGTTTCCCTGCTGGTCCCTAGCTTGGCACTCCAGATACTTCTCAAGCTTCACCCCTGCTGACCGGCTCAGTCCCTGGCCTGACACACAAGGCTGCTCTGCAAGTATCACCTCCGCTGGTTGGGTCCCCGACCTGATCACCGCCCGAAGTTTCCCGATTCTCCACCGTGCCTGTTCGGTGAGAATGCTGCTCCGGTACTTGCTTCAGTTACTCACTGTGGTCCCTGGTAATAAGGTGGTTGGTCCCTTTGTGGCGACAGCTTCCCTTCTACCTCTGACCACTCACAGGTTCTCTGGCCGGCAGAACCATTGGACTGCAAGCCACAATCCCAACCCTGTGCTGCTCTCTTATTTCTGGATAGGCCCTCAGACAGCCTAGCAGCCAGATGCCCCCAGGATAGGCCCAATCTCTGGCCTAGTAGCCCGAGGCACATGACACATGTCCACCCAGACATCTCTCCAGGTGGCACAGAACATAGATCACCTGACTCCACCCATATATATAGGCTCTCCCAGCAGGCCAAAGGAATTCAAGAAAACCCTTGCCCATTGACTGAGATACCCCATATACCCATAACCTTAGTTGTCCTTC
Organism: Aquarana catesbeiana; assembly: GCF_042186555.1. NCBI lineage: Eukaryota > Metazoa > Chordata > Amphibia > Anura > Ranidae > Aquarana > Aquarana catesbeiana. The sequence continues at coordinate 203,671,754 of NC_133331.1, forward strand.
TCATATCTAATACCACCAAGTGCCCGGCCACCTAGAGGTAGTAGAGAAAAGTACAACCAGGCCAAGCTTACAGAGAAATCAATGGATTTCTAACAATTGACCCTCCTGGCTGCAGCAACTTAACTTCAACAACACCACAGTCTCTCCCTCTGGCACCACATTGAATCCTGGCATGTCTCTCCCAGAGCTTCTCACTGTGCTTCTCACTCACCGACCCCGGCATGGATCCCTCCTGAATAACTTTCCTGGCCGTATTCCTGGCTGTCTTCCTCCTGCTCCTGTTCCAGGACACTTCTCAATGATGGTTTAGAGAGAGGCTCCCTCCCAGCTCCTGAGCTCCAGGCCCGAGATACACCCCCCAGAATGGGGGTCCCTCAAGGGCCACCACAGCTTAATTCGCCATCATCTCAGTTCTTCCACTCCTCCCACAACAGGCTGACCAGGGGTATATATAGGAGGCCAGCCCCCTGCCTCCTGCCAATCCTAGTTGGGATTGGTCAGGGCTCCCAAATCCCAAATACACCCCATGTCACTCCAGGACTCTGCCCTGCCTACTTTCCAGAACCTTCTCACTGGAAACAGAGGAGGCGCCCAAGAGCTGAGGCACATGTCAGTTACCTGCTGCTACACTAAACCACTCCCCTGCTCCAGACCAAAAACAAACAGGCCTAGCTCACAGCTAGGCCTGCTTAAATTTACCTGGACTGAGAGTAAAAACACAAAATTACTCTAGCACCTACTTACCTAAGGTAGAGGGTGCTACACCCCCCACCAGAAAACAGCTGGTCCCCAGCTGAGAAAAATAATAGAAAAAGGGCATCCCATGAATAGTTGAATGGGGGAACAGAAACAACTTGGGCAGGGCTATGGTACAAATAAGTTACATACAAAAATAAATATGTACAATTTCTGTCACGTATATACACTGTACATAATCACTATACAACCCTAGCTACAGGTCCCTGCAGCTAGACACATGAAACACTTTTGGGCCAGAGCATTTCTCCCACAGGGAAAATACTCTGCTCACAGAATTCTTGTCCTCTGGAAACGATGGAGATGGACAGCCGTCCTATTCCTGAAGATCCTAAAAGAAGACAAAACGTCATAACATCCTATACTTACATGCTACCTGTATACTATATATCACCACCGGAAGGGGGTTATGATCCTTCCAGCAATGAAAATCAAATCAACACCACCACATATATTTCCTGCTTGTTTTGTTCTGTCAGAAGGGAACTACTAATCTAAAAACAGAACAACAACAAAACATATATATACAATTTTTAAACAGTCCTTCTTTTGTTTCTGATTTGTTTCTGATAGGAGGGGCCCCTCCTCGGACAACAGGCTCCAAAAGAGGTAGGCAAGTACAGTACGCCCAAAGTGTCCATGAAACAGACAGTCCCTCTGTCAGGCACACTGGATGGCAGGCATAGGCTGTTCTTGCAAGAAAATATGTCAGAAAGGAAAACCACACACAACTCTGCCACATCCCTGCATTCCTTGTGGCTGCTTCTATGGTGGCTGTACAGCACAACAGTCCTCCTCACACATAGAAGCGGGGATCCGGCAATCTCCTCCTGCTATCCCCTTCCTTTCAGACAGAGTCCGAATGGCTCCTAGTAGACTGACCCGCCTTTACAACCAGGACTCCTTCCCTGTAAATGGCACGTCCCAGCTTCCCGGGATCTCACCACCCACTGCCTGTAGGTAGGCGCTCTGGTCTGGGTAGTGGAGGGTTGGCTTACAAAAAGCTTGCTGCAAGGGCCAGAGTCCATACTGTGGGCTGAGTATCTTCTCTTGCTTCTGACTGGGTCTCTGCTGAATGGGAACCTCCTGTCTCCCACTCATCCTCTTCGGAACTCTCCTCAGGGGATGACCTCTCAAACAGTCCCTCCAAAGACCCAAACTTTGACCCGGCCCTCGCTTACCTCATCCAGCTCACCTGGAGGCACACCTCCCTCTAGCATGGGCTCCTTCCGAAGAGGCACAACAAGGGACTTAGAGCTGGCCAGCTCTTCAGGGATGTCACCGGCTCCTGCACACTGGCACGTGCAGTCGCCAGGCCCCTGGCCAGGCCACAGGTCGTGGCAGCCTCCTCTTTGCCACATATGTCCTTTATCTTCACGGAGGGGTCGCCAGGCCGCAACACCTCTCCACCTTTGGCTGGTGATTTTCGGCTGCAGTGTACAAAGTCCTGAAAGCAGGTGACATTATAGTACCGCGGCTCCTGCTGGACGGGTCCCAGTCTGGTAAGTGGCTCCCCACAATGGCCCAAGCAGTCACTCCCACCGTCGGGATCCGGCACAGAGGGCAGAACAAACACAGCTGCTCCACTCCATTAATCAGCCCCAAGGCGAGCCCTCCGCGAAGCTCCAACCGGATGCCAGTATCCACCAGCTCCCACTCCTGCACATCAGGTAACCACTGCAATGTGGGCATCAGCCGATTACCCTCTGCCATCTTCAGCTGCCTCGTGGTGCCTGCTGCTAGCTGGGACCTGTAAGTTTCCTCCAGGGAGTGGCTCCGCCCTCCAACTCCCCGTCTGCTCAGTGCCCAAGGAACTGATAAGCAGGCTCCATTCTGCATGGGCTGCATTAACCCCTGGGGGAACAAACTGGAGTTTGTAGGCATGCTGATGTTAGCAGGTTTTGCCCAGACATGTTGCTCAGCACGGACTGCGCCACAGTAACTAGAGACTGATAGCAGGTATATTGTCCAGTGGTTGCCTATGGCAACAATAAAGTCAACAACCCATGCCCCCCCCGTAAAGGGCTGACTTAAAATAGTCCCACCCGCAGGCACCCCCAGGCTGCTTCCTCTCACCCGGGGTAACAGTAGACATTCTCACACACACTTTACTGTTTGCAAGCAGGATTTTGGAGCAAAGTTCAAGTTTCCTGTAATCTAGTAGAAAAAGGTCCATGCCGTACAGAGCAATGAACATATTTGTAATCCATGGGCGCCATTGCCCGCCGTGGTTACCACGGGTGACGGCACATACTTTACAGTCACTTAATTTCAGGATAAGCATAAGCACGTCCGATGCAAATCCTGTCAACCCTCCTGGCTGCAGCGACTTAACTTCAACAACACCACAGTCTCTCCCTCTGGCTCCACATCCAATCCTGGCATGTCTCTCCCAGAGCTTCTCACTGTGCTTCTCACTCACCGACCCCGGCATGGATCCCTTCCTAGCCATGTTCCCCACTGTCTTCCTCCTGCTCCTGTTCCAGGACACTTCTTAATGATGGTGTAGAGAGAGGCTTCCTCCCAGCTCCCGAGCTCCAGGCCTGAGGTACACTCCCCCAGAAAGGGGGTCCTCAAGGGCCACCACAGCCTAACACGCCATCATCTCAGTTCTTCCACCCGACAACTCCTCCCACAACAGGCTGACCATGGGTATATATAGGAGGCCTGCCCCCTGCCAATTGTTGTAGAATCTCATATTAGCCAATGTATTTCATATTATTCATATTGATTTGCATATATTTTATTGATAATTATTATTATCATTATTATTCATATTATTATATAGTAGTGGTTTAATCAATATTATTATTCAATAAGTAAAGCAACAATTATTAATCTTTAATAATGTATACTGTGTTTTCCAGATTTAGAAAGTCTTCATTTTTAAGTGTTGAACTTTAAATGACCTCTGCTTTATGACAAGTACTCGTACACAGGTGTTCTCGAAAATGTATTAAGATAGTCTACTGGCTGAAAGTTCATTAGGATAGATTCAAGTAATATAGAATTGTCTCAAGTCTGAAATGCATATAAATCAGACAGATAAAGATAAGAAAACAGGTGGTTTAGAAATAATTAAAGTTATGTACAGTACATTAAATTAAGTTTGACAGGGTCAAACAAAGTTCTGCTTGTGCCCTCATTAAAACTGTTAAAATACATACATATAGTGAAACATATAACACATCTGGTGGGGTTATTGAAAGTTCATTTTCCCAAATGTCATAAATCTGTAATTCTTGAACTTAGTTAAATCTTATCAAGATAAGGAGAGTTTGATAACACAGCTGGGTGCCAGACTGTCTCTACACAGGTGTTTTTAATTGGACAAAACCAGTTATAAATCACTTTAATGAACATATAGCAATTTTGGGAATATTTAAGTTTATCTGGTTGTAGAACAGGTGTCAGATTTATGGTTAGTTACATTGACGTAGATCTTAGCGACCAATCATATGTAAGAGAGATGTTAAGATAAGACTTGTAAAAGGGTATATAAATGCAAGCTCTACAATTGTTAGACAGACAAGTCAGATAGGAGCTCATAAGGCTGAACTCTGTGTATGCTGCCCTATTGCACGGGTCATAGAGGTCAGAACCAATGGGCAAGTATCTGTCCTAACTTGTCTCCTCATATGAGTCAGAGAAGACTTCTTAACTTGTTCCAGAATGTGGTCTCAGGTGAATTTCCCTCACGAACTTGGTCGAGCTGGAACTCAGAACTCTGTGAGGGGACCAGACCACCGGCCAATAGGCTGGTCCCTATCAGGTGACAGGTTCCCAAGAATTGGCAGTAAAGACCCATTCTGGTTCAAGGTGAGAACAATTCACAATTGTTTCAATTTGGTTAGAGGATAAGAATATTTATATCTAATATGCATGCATTGTAAGAAACTGTATAAATTAGACCTGTATCTTGTAATACTTTGAACATAAACCTGTAAGTTATCAGCTGTTAATAAACCTGCATTGCTGAAGTTCTGCCTGGTTCGATACTTTACTATTCTACTTCACAATCCAAGTTGGGGATTGGTCAGGGCTCCCAAATGCACCCCATGTCACTCCAGCACTCTGCCCTGCCTCTTTTCCAGAACCTTCTCACTGTAAACAGAGCAGGCGCCCAAGAGCTGAGGCACATGTCAGTCACCTGCTGCTACACTAAACCACTCCCCTCCCTGCCCCAGATCAAAAACAAACAGGCCTGGCTCACAGCTAGGCCTGCCTAAATTTACCTGCACTGACAGTAAAAACACAACACTACTCTATCACCTACCTACCTAAGGTAGAGGGTGCTACACATATATATATAATGTTTGGGGGTTCAAAGTCATTTTCTAGGAAAAAATTATGATTTTTACATGTAGAAGAGAAATGCCAGAATTGGCCTGGCTGGCAAGTGGTTAATGAAGACTGTGACAGAAGATAATAATAAATATCTCAGTTAACTATAGATCCAATCAACCGGCATCCTTCAATTAAAGTGAATGTAAGGGGGTTTTTTTTATATATTTTTTAAATAACAAACATATCATAAATACCCCCACTGTGCAGCTCAATTTGCACAGAGTGGCCCCGAACTTCGTTAGGATGCATTAAGGTGAAAAAACACAAGGGTTTACAACCCCTTTAATTACACAATAGATATGACCTAGTCTAGTGGACTTGGAACAATCAAATAGATCAACACATAAATCTAGAGGAAGAGGAGCCATAATTGGAAATAAATCATGTTAAATCCAGCAGAGCTTTGTGATCTCTTAAAAACAATAAAAAAGGTCATATGAACAATTTTAATCTTTGCTATACATTTTGGGCACCCTTCCAACTGTACAAAATCTTTTGCTCACATCACGGTACCCACTTATGGCTTTACATAATTTGGGTAGCAATAGTACTGCTAGCACAGGTTCTTATGATTCAACAATTTCTTCAGCTTCTTGATTAGCGTTATCCCACCATAATCTCTCTGTGTTATATTGTAACCTCAAAATAACACAATACCATGATCATTTGAAATGTACTGTAGAAAAAGAAGTAGGGTGGTAGTCTAAAATAGAAAGGATTATATAGGACAAACTGTTAGGATATGAAATGATAGAGAATATTATCTTACATTACAGTCAGACTCTACAAAATTATGTTTAAATTTAAATTTATGTTTGTGATTGAAAGAACCTTTGCATAAGGCCTATTAAAGAAAAAAAATTAAAATATTATCTATTAATCACACATCCAAATGTACCATTTTATTATCATTTTCTGAAAACACATAAGTCACTCACCTCTCCCCCTGGGATACAGATTTTTTCAGGTATCCAATCTATAACTAGCAATCTTTTACACTGGAGTTAATTTACTTAAGTCTTGCACCCTGGACGCAAGTGATGCACTGGTGCAAAAGCGCACAAAAGACAATTTTAGACATTTATCATATTAGGTACCCATAAAAACATGTCCAGCCCAGATTTACCAAGGGGGCAGTAGTTGCATGCACGCAGAAACCACAGCATCTAGTAGGACATGGCACAGAGCACATAAAAATCATAGTCCAGAGGCAATGGAATGTTCTTTTTATTCTAATAACTAGAGTTGGGCGAATAGTTTGAGCCGAGCAAAAGGTCAACCCGAATATCGCCTGTTTCGGCGAACACCAAAATTTGCGGGGAGCTCACAGTGCATTCTAGGGCCCTAATTATAGTGTGAGTATAGTGTAGTGTCAGTGTAGTGTGTTAGTGTAGTAGTGCAGTGTTTAACACAGCATTACATACTGTTAAGCCCCATGCACACTATTAGATTTTCTGCAGATTTTTGTCTTCAGATTTACATAACCATAAACCATATATAATGAGGTCAAACCTTAAGAGTTTCAATTTGTATGCATTTAGGCAGGCCCTTGCACTACATGGTTTTGGTGAATCTGAAGACAAAAATCTGCAGAAAATCTAATAGTTTATGGGGCTTAACATTTAGTGCTGTATACCTTTTTTTTTTTGGTTGCTGCGTGTTTTTTTTTTGTTTTTTTCTGTCTTTTTTTTTGTCCCCTGCTTCCCCCCTTTTTTTAATTGTCAGCCACAGTTTTTCTGATTGCAACACTGGTGTTCCCCCTTTTTTGTCTGAAGCAAAGTAGCCTTTGAGGCCTAATGGTGACCTCCAGAGTCAAGGACAGCTGACATCCTTCTGTATAGAGTGGGTTGCAAGGCATGATGAGTGTAATGCAAGATGAAATGGGCGCCAGACACTTTTAGAATGCAAAAAGAGATTTAGGCCCCTTTCACACTGGGGCGGTGGGGGCGTCGGCGGTAAAACAGCGCTATTTTTAGCGCTGTTTTACCATCGTTTTTGCGGCTGTATTCGGCCGCTAGCGGTGCGGTTTTAACCCCCGCTGGTGGCCGAAAAAGTGTTAAACCCACTCGTACAGCGCGGCTATAGCCGCGGTATTACCGCGGTATAGCCGCGCTGTCCCATTGATTTCAATGGGAAGGAGCGGTTTAGGAGCGGTGAACACACCGCTTCTTCACCGCTCCAAAGATGCGGCTCGCAGGACTTTTTTTACCGTCCTGCCAGCGCACCGCTTCAGTGTGAAAGCCCTCGGGCTTTTACACTGAACAAACAGCGGAGGCTGTTTAGGGGCGGTTTGCAGGCGGTATTTTTAGCGCAATAACGCCTGCAAACCGACCCAGTGTGAAAGGGGCCTTAGTGTCTCTTGAACAAACTGGGGGAGAGATGGTTACACCCTTAAGTAGATGCAATGTTAATTAGCAGACTCCGAGACTTCTATAGAAAGACAGCTATACAGGTGAAGGTCTCCAGCCGGACACCGCTTCTGTAGAGGTAGGATCGCTGTCTGCTATGGCAACAGTCTTGTAGTAGTTACTAGCAGCAATTGTATTCAACTATTTACCACACGAACAGTTCTCAGCTTACTCCACAATCACTCACTGTGGATCTTCACTCAATGAACTTCCAGTCTTTCACTAGACTTCAGATCCAATAGCCACTGGAACCCCTGAGCTCTTCCACTGTTAGCACTCAGTATCTTCCTCAAGCGTCACCCCCGCTTCCCTGTTGGGTCCCTAGCTTGGCACTCACAGATACTCTTCAAGCGTCACCCCTGTTGACACGCTAGGTCCCTGACTTGGCACTCACTGATGCTCCACAAGCGTCACCTCTGCTGTCCCTCTGGGTCCCTGACCAGGGCCTGTGCTTCCACTAGGCCACCTAGGGTGCATCCAGGGCTCTGCAGCTGTGATCACTCATTGAGGAGGAGGAGATTAGCAGTCACTCAATCAGCCTCCTCTCCTCCTCCGTCCCTGGTATCTGTGTGGTGCTGTGTCCAGCCGCCCTGCCAGCTCTCTGCCCGCCTCCCTCCCTGGGCTATGTGCAGCTGCTACTACAGGAGCAGAGCGAGTGGCATTGCGCATGGAGACAGCCAGTTTGGATCCACCCAGGTTCGGACTGGACACATAGGGGGCCGCCGTGCCACTTGTCCTGATAGAGCCCCAAGCTAAGCTGCTCCTGCAGCTCGCCCCGCTCACCCAGCATCTCTCCCGTAGGGGCCCGGGGGCGAAACCCAGAGATCAGCTGACCTGTCATAGGGAGGAGCTGGAGGAGGTCCCCATCTCCTAATCTTGACTCGTGACACTGGCTGCCACTGCCTGACTTGTGGAGGGAGCCAGAAAAAAGTACTAGTGATAACATCCCTCAAGGTAAGAACCACCCCACCTTCTCCTGTCTACCTGGCTGCATTGCACCTCCCCTGGCTGCATCACCCCCTCCACCTGGCTGCATCACCCCCTCCACCTGGCTGCACCCCCCCTCCACCTGGCTGCATCCCCCCTCCACCTAGCTGCATTGCCCCTCCACCTGGCTGCACCCCCTCCACCTGGCTGCACCCCCCTCCACCTGGCTGCACCCCCTCCACCTGGTTGCAACCCCGTCCACGTGGCTGCATCCCCCCTTCACCTGGCTGTACCATGCTGCAACACCCCTCCACCTGGCTGCACCCCACCTCCACCGGGCTGCACCCCCCTCCACCTGGCTGCACTCCCCCCCACTCTACTGCCCACCTGTGTTCCATCAGCTGTAGCAGAGTACAGAGGAGACATCGAGGGTCTAATTGACCCTGAATGTCTACTAAAAGAGTACCTGTCACCTATATGCTATCACATAGGGGGCTATTGGTCCCCAATGTAATGGCAATAAAAAATAAAGAATAAAAATATAAAAAAGTTTTAAACATTTAAAGAGACGCTCCCCAGACCCATCTCAATACATTGCTCTCAACCTAGCCCCTCTACTCTAATTCCGCAAAAAATGTACTTCATGGTGCAAATTGCCGTTGTCAGTAGTAGGGAGAATTATTCTGATAAAAATGGTTTGGGCACCACAATTATTATATGTGCTCAACAATTCCCCGGTGTGGATCACTCAAAAATGGTTTGATAGGATAGACTCCCAATTTAGGGAACTGATCTGGCGCAAAAAAACAGCGAGGATTAGTTTATCGACACTATACAATATAGGTGAGATGAGGGAGGTTTGGCGGTCCCTCACTCCAAGGCCTACTACCTAGCGTCCCAGCTTCAGCAACTGGGGGGCTGGGGAGTGACAGATCTAGCAGATCCTATCCGCAAACTCCTAGCCACGCAGGATGAGAATATGACGGCTCTGAAGTGCCTGGAAGCGGGATGCATGCACTTGGACCCAGAGGCCCCCACGGTGAGGATGCTAAAAACCTTTTGGGCATACACAAAAAAAACAAGTTAGACTTACCGGTAACTTGTTTTCCAGAAGTCTTTCAGGACAGCACCTGAGAGATAGTGACTCCTCCCACCGGACCATAGGAAACACCTTCTTCCTCCAGAACTTTAAAGGGAGGCACCTCCCTATAATACCTCAGTTGTAGAAGAGAACCTCCGGCCCTGGCTGGAACACATAAACACATACGTTAGTCACAGCATAGTATATTAAATACAATAGGGCGGGATGTTGCTGTCCTGAAAGACTTCTGTAAAACAAGTTACCGGTCTAACTTGGTTTTTCCCAAGACGTCTTTAAGGATAGCACCTGAGAGGATAACAGAGACTTGCCCCCTTAGGGCGGGACAACAGCTTGCAGGACCTTTCTGCCAAACGCCTGATCACTAGCAGATGCGAGGTCCAGCCTGTAATGTTTCACGAATGTGTGAAAACTTGACCAAGTTGCCGCCTTGCAAATTTGTTCAGGGATAGCACCAGCTCTCTCTGCCCAAGTGGCCACCAGTGCTCTGGTTGAGTGTGCACAAATTCCTGCTGGTGGACACACCTGCATGCGAATAAGCCTCTGAAATGGATAATTTCAGCCATCTTGCTAAACAAACCTTATGCCGCGTACATATGACCGGACTTTCTGGGAAACTAGGTCCGACGGTCTTCCTGACGGACTTCCGGCGGACTTTCTGAACGGACGGACTTGCCTACACACGACCGGACTTTCAGGCAGACTAGGTCTGCCGGTCTTCCAGACGGACTTTCGGGGTAGTTAGGGTGGACTTTTCAAATGAACGGACTTGCCCACACACGGCCAAGTCCGTTCATTTTGAATGTGACTCGGGTACGACGGGACTAGAAAAGGAAGTCAATCTTACCGCTTTTATCATCAAGATTGGCACCTTGCGAGCCCCGTCGCTGGGCATACCAGGCCCTTAGGTCTGGTATGGATTTTAAGGGGAACCCCCTACGCTGAAAAAACGGCATGGGGCCCCCCCAAAGTCCATACCAGACCCCCGATCCGAGCACGCAGCCCGGCCGGTCAGGAAAGGGGGTGGGGACGAGTGAGCACCCCCCTCCTAAACCATACCAGGCCGCATGCCCTCAACATGGGGGGGGCTTTGGGGGAGGGGGGCGCCCTGCAGCCCCCCCACCCCAAAGCACCTTGTCCCCATGTTGATGAGGACAAGGGCCTCTTCCCAACAACCCTGGCCATTGGTTGTCAAGGTCTGCGGGTGGGGGGCTTATCGGAATCCGGGAGCCCCCTTTAATAAGAGGGCCCCCAGATCCCGGCCCCCCACCCTATGTGAATGAGTATGGGGTATATGGTACTCCTACCCATTCACCTAGGGAAAAAGTGTCAATAAAAAAACACACTACACAGGTTTTTAAAGTAATTTATTAGACAGCTCCGCGGGTCTTCTTCCAGCTTCTGGGTCTTCTTCCGGCTTCGGGGGTCTTCTTCCGGCTTCGGGGGTCTCTCTGGTTCTTCTCCTCTGTCTCTGGCCTCTTCTCCTGTTGTTCGACCTCTTCTCCGTGCTCTCCGGGTCTTCTGCCGGGCTCCTCCACTATCTTCTGCTCTTTTGCTGCTCTTTTGCTAGCGGTGGCCCGGACTTCTGCCTTCTTGTCTTCTTCCGATGTTGACACGACGCTCTCTCCGGCTGGAATACTCTCTGAGCGCTCCGATGTGACTTATATAGGCGGTGACCCTGCCCCCTTATGCTGTCACAGTCCCTAGGCATGCTGGGACTGTGACAGCATAAGGGGGCGTGGTCAACATCACCGGGTGACCCCGCCCACTTATGCCGTCACAGTCCCTGGGCATGCTGGGACTGTGATGGCATAAGGGGGCGGGGTCACCACCTATATAAGTCACATCAGAGCGCTCAGAGAGCATTCCAGCTGGAGAGAGCATCGTGTCAACATCGGAAGAAGACAAGAAGGTAGAAGTCCGGGCCACCACTAGCAAAAGCGCAGAAGATAGCGGAGGAGCCCGGCAGAAACCCCCGGAGAGCGCGGAGAAGAGGTCGAACAATGGGAGAAGAGGGCGGAGACAGCGGAGAAGAACCGGACAGACCCCCGAAGTCGGAAGAAGACCCCCGAAGCCGGAAGAAAATCCCTGGAGCTGTCTAATAAATTACTTTAAAAACCTGTGTAGTGTGTTTTTTATTGACACTTTTTCCCTAGGTGAATGGGTAGGGGTACCATGTACCCCATACACATTCACATAGGGTGGGGGGGCCGGGATCTGGGGGCCCTCTTATTAAAGGGGGCTCCTGGATTCCGATAAGCCCCCCGCCCGCAGACCCCGACAACCAACAGCCAGGGTTGTTGGGAGGAGGCTCTTGTCCTCATCAACATGGGGACAAGGTGCTTTGGGGTGGGGGGGCCGCAGGGCGCCCCCTCCCCCAAAGCACCCACCCCCCATGTTGAGGGCATGCGGCCTGGTACGGTTTAGGAGGGGGGGGGCGCTCGCTCGTCCCCACCCCCTTTCCTGACCGGCCGGGCAGCGTGCTCGGATCGGGGGTCTGGTATGGACTTTGGAGGGACCCCATGCCGTTTTTTCCATACCAGACCTAAGGGCCTGGTATGTCCCGCGCTCAAGCAATAGGAAAATTTGTTATTCCTATTGCAGCGAGCGCGAGATGCAGTACCCTGCCCTTGCGTCGCATCTGGTCCGTCGGACCAGCATACAGACGAACGGGCTTTCCGTCAGTAACTGAGTCCAGCTGAGTTACGACGGAAAGGTTTGAAGCATGTTTCATTTCTAGGTCCTGAAAAGAAAGAAAAAAAGAGCGCACCAGCCTAGTGCATTATCCTTGACAGATTTATTAATTAAAAACCAAGATTAAAATCTACTCACAAAGGTAGGAGAAAAAATCGCATTGTATACAGGCACAGAGGCGCTTGGTCCAATGGTAGCAGTTTTTCCAGGTCCTAGGAAGAGGGCGTACGGACTACTGCTGGCTAACGCGTTTCGAAGGTAACCCTTCTTCATCAGAGCCTTGGTGGTGCTAGTCTCCTGCTAGTCTTTATACATGTGTCCATCTAAAAAAGACTCTTCAGATTGGTGCTGAAACCCCTCCCTTAATTAGTGGGCGGTCCTACGAGAAAGATGGGCCTTGGGTTTGTTATTGTAAGACCGTAATAGTTTGATTTTCATTTTTAATATTTATGTTTAATATGATTTAAATTTAGATTTAAATTATGATTTTAGTCTTAGTTCTAGTTTTAATTTTAATTTTAATTTTAGTTTTAATTCTAATTTTAATCAGCAGCCATACATATATTCAAAGGTGTTTACATCCAATAGCAGGCAAACTGAGATTGTCCTACAAATATCGCTATGTAGGTGAGCCAAGGCATATCAGATGTTGCTTGGAGCACCTCTCCCCTCTCTTTTTTGGATTACAGACATCAGAGGAAACAGATCAGAAATCTAAAATCTAAGATCAAGAATCGAGTATCATACCTTGTAGTGTATATGCTAGATGGCGGCTCTTTTGTTCAGGCAGGGTGCCTCTGTGGAGACTGTAGCTATTCCGGCTTCCATTGCTGGCAGTTTCTAGCCGGTAACATGTTCCTATGCTCCATAGAGCCGAGTGGAACGCACGCCGCTCCTCCGCTTCTGGGTTGCGGTCCACGGGGCGGAAGTGCGGACATGACGTCATTTCCCGTGCGCCCATTGGCGCACGAGATTGACACACTCTGGTAAACAATAGCCTCAATTTTGCCATAGGCAAAGATAGAGGCCAAAGCCGGACAAAAACGTCTAGGCAATGGATTAAAAGGGAATATTTGATTTAAAGGAAAAATGATAAATCTGTTAATAACACTAGAAGGGAGGGGAGGGGAAAAAAAAAAAAGAGAGGGGGGATATAGTCAATTGTCGGATGTTAAGCATAAATGTTATATGTTATATGTTATATAAATAAATACATACTAAATGAGATGTAAAAAAGCTATTATAAAAAAGACTATTATGAAAAAAGGGGAGGGGGGGGAATGGTTCCATAACTGTAGCTAAAAAATAATAATAATATCATGGACACATGTATTAGAAAACCAGCAAGAGATGCACTAAAATTAGTAATAAAAAATATATATATACACATACATCTATATACACATATATACACATGCATGTAATTAAATGATTCAAGTTCAGTAATAAAGATGCAGTATTAAAAATATCCGTATAAAAATACAGAGGTATGGTACTTGGACTCCCGTATATTGTCGGAACTAGTCCTTACGTACACTACCAATGTAATATAAAAGGGTTTGTTAGAACCACATATACAGTATATAGTACATGTAATTGTTTTGTACATTATTTCAGGCGTAGCTATAATTATAATTAGGATGCCCCTACCTGTACATACAGGGGCTATTTAATAGACACCAAAGAAAGGCATAACAGAATCATTATGTCAAATCAGTTAATTAGATCATGATGAACAACAGATTAGGTAAAAAAATGGTGAATGATGATGATGATGATATAATATACTATACTATAATACAATAATGATGATGATGATGATAATCGTTTAAGGTGGGAGTGTGAACACTTATTCTAGTATACTTTCTTAGTAGGATAGGTATATAAAATAAATAATACATTAGGATGAATTGAATTTAATTTTCAATTAAATGAAATAGATTAAATTAAATTAAATTAAAATTGAATTAGATTACATAAAATTAAATTAAATTGAATGGAATTCGAATAAATATAAATATAGAGTTGAATAGAGCCACTGATTATATATATATATACATATGTAAAGACCTATACATGCTGTGGTCTAATCTTATGATAAATGCATGTTAAACATATCCTGCAAGAAGGGCATTACACTGATGTGATCTATGACCTAAAATTACACAATTGATCCAAGATCTATTAGGATATAACTTATTGAAAGTAGAATGATAATAAACTAAAGCTCTATAGATAAAATGATATATGTGAACCTAGCGGTAAATGAATAATCATATTGGTAGTAAATAAATTGAATGGATATAAAATTAGCCCTCCACAATGGCTTAGTGCTAGCATTATACTATTTTGTGTATTTCTGGGTCTTCATTTAGGCCACCAGGGGCGAGACTGCCGAGGGTGAAGATCCAGAAGGCTTCTCTCTTACATAGCCTCTGGTGTTTTCTTCCTGTATCCAGCTCGCCTCCAATAGATTCAATACCGAATACTTTCATGCCTGCAGGGTCCCCTTGGTGGGCCTCTACAAAGTGTCGGGGAACTAAATATTTGTCTCTTAGGTTTATGATGCCACATTTGTGTTCTCCTATTCTAACTCGCATTGGACGTTGTGTACGGCCAACATACAGACGTCCACATGGACAAACAATACCATAGATCACATACTCTGTTCCACAGTTTATAAATTGTTTAATTCTATGCACTTTCCCATCTCTCCCTGCTACAGTTTTCTTTCTGTGCCACATGTACATACATGTGCCACAATTCTTAACACCGCACCTGTAGCACCCTTTTTGGTCAAATATTGTTGTCCAACTATTAGTTGGTTTGTTGGTAGATATCTTTACCCTACTTGGGGCTATCAGGCTCCTAAGGTCTCGCAGTTTCCGGAAAACAGTATTAGGGTGGTCGGGGAGTGTCTTACCCAATACTGGGTCGTGCTTCAGAATATTCCAGTTCTTTTTAATGATATTCTGAATTTCGAACGCCTTATTGGTATATTGGGTAGAGAAACAGGCCTGTTGGATATCAGAAGTGGTCTGGTATCGAGATTTTTTGTTGTTTGAGTTTTCACCTGGTGGATCATCATAGAGAGCCAAATACTTAGAGAAGGCTGATTCTATATGGTTGGTCTTGTATCCTTTTTCTTTAAACTTCTGCATAAGAAGCTTACTCTGTTCTAGATAGTCTTCTTTTTTGGTACACGTACGTCTAAGGCGACAAAATTGGACAAAGGGGACATTCTGTATCCACCTGGGATGGTGGTTACTTTTGGCGTGTAAATATGAATTACCTCCGCTGGGTTTGAAGTGAGTTTTGGAAAAAATATCGCCATCTTGGTCGCTCTGCAGCTCCAAATCTAAAAAGACCAGACATTTTTCGTCTAGGACATGGGTAAATTCTATCCCAAACGGATTATTTTTACAGTGTTCTAAGAAATTCTGGAGACTTTGATCCGACCCATCCCAGATGATCAGAATGTCGTCGATATATCTCGCATATAGGACCAGGTTTGCCCCAAAGGGATTGTTTTTCCATATAAAGTATTCTTCCCAAAATCCCATAAAAATATTCGCATAGCTAGGGGCAAACCTGGCTCCCATAGCTGTACCTTTTGTTTGCAAATAATGTTCGCCTAAAAAGGAAAAATAATTGTGTGTAAGAGAGAATTCTACACAGTCCAGTAGAAATTTGGCCTTCCGAGGGTTCATTCTATCATCCTTGAGTAAAAAGTAATTGATAGCTCTTAGACCATAGATATGATTTATTGATGTATATAATGAGGCTACATCTAGGGAGAGCCATCTATAGCTGGGTAGCCATTTGTAATTTGACAGGATCTCCAGTATATGACCAGAATCTTTAACAAAGGATGGCAGACCGACCACTATATCCTGCAGAAAGTGATTAATGTAGCACCCCAAGTTGCTAGAGAGGCTGTCAATCCCAGCTATTATGGGTCTACCTGGAGGGTTTGAAAGGCTTTTGTGTACCTTTGGTATATGATAAAAATGTGGAGTGGCGGCATGCCTGTTAAACAGAAAAAGATATTAATTTTTAGTAAGGACTTCTTTTGATAGTGCATCATCTAGAAGTATTTTGAGCTCCTTAGTGTACTCAAATGTAGGATCCTTTTTAGTTTAGCATAGGTTTGGGTGTCACCTAGAAGTCTTCTTGCCTCAGATATATATTCGTCTCTATCTTGGATGACTAAGCTTCCACCTTTGTCTGCCCTTCGGATGATCACATCCTGATTTTGTTTGAGGGCATCTATGGGTACAACACTCTGATCTATATTAATATTAGTACTTGTAGGCTTGTCAAACTTTGTTATAAAAGTATTAAAAACCGTATCGTAGAAGGTGGAAATAAATCTTCCTTTGGTCTGATGAGGGAAAAAGGAGGATTTGGGTCTAAAAGAGGTATGAACAATAGCACTTTCGCATAGGGGAGCAATTTTAGGTTCAAGAGTTGTTTGTCCCTCGAATTGTGCTTCTTGGTAAAGCTCTTCTAGTATGTTTAGTATAGAGTCTTCTTCTATGCTTATGTCAGATGGTAATGACCCTTCCGACTCCACTTTAGTATTACTAGTGCTATTCTCATTCTTGGCTTCTTTAAGCATGTAATATCTTTGTATAGTAAGCTTACGTATGTACTTATTAAGATCTATAAATAATTCAAACAAGTTTGGTACGCTAGGTGGGGCAAAATTGAGGCCCTTCCTAAGAAGGTCTAGCTCAGTTTCTGAAAAGACAGAGCTAGAAAGGTTATAGATTTTAATGGTTGAATGAGTGGTTTCTAGAGTCTGCCTCTTTTTGTATCTCTTCCCTCCTCTTTTTCCTCTTCGTGTTCCTCTTCTCTTTTCCTTGTTTTCTTCCCCATAGAAAGTATGAGCGATAGAGGGTCCGGTATCATGTTGTTTGTCACAGACCCCTCCATCACTGCAACTGCCTGCTCTAAAAAAACCAAAGGAGGTGTGATTTCTGATATGCTAGTATTTTTGGCCTCTAGATCGCTGAGGATAGAAAAGGGAATATAAGTAAGAATATCTTTGGACAGATATGGAAAATCGATATCTGGATTGACGTTGGCATTCTCAGGCAGGCTGCCTGGAGTGCAAGCTACGGGTGGAGGTGGAGTACTCCTCCCATTATCTGATGGTGTGGTGGATATTTCTCTTTCAAACTGTGAGTTTTTATTTTCATTAGTTATATTTGTGTTTGTAAAGCTTCTTATTATTGGGGAGTTTTCTGCTAATAATTCTCTAGGTAAGTTGGCATTGGTCTCCATGATGTTACTGCTTTTTATAGATAAAAGCGGTCTGCTCGTAGTGGAGGTGTTTTTAACCACTTGGTTTTGTTTAGATATGTTGGAATTTTGTTGACTCTTAGTATTAGAATATTGTTGGTAAAGGGGTCTAGTATGTGAATGTCCTTCTCCTGATATTGCCTGGCTACTGTTTTTACCTTTTTTATATTTAGTTTTATGACTAGTTTTATTCCTATTTGTCTTTGCTTTGGTATTATTTCTTTGTGTTTCTCTTTGGTTTAGAGGTAGATATTTTCTTTGAGATTGCATGTCATATATATTATTTTCTGTTGTTTGTTGATTAGTCACACCATTTTTATTTTTATTGTTCATATTATCAGATCTTTTCCAATTAAACTCTCGATCGTTTAAATAATCTAATCGATCTCGTTCGAACTTTCCCGATTTTTTGCTAATAAGATTGGTTTCATATTCTGTTATTTGTTTGTTCACTTTCTGATCCCAGCTTTGACGTCAGAGAAAGTGGATAACTCCTCCTGTAGGGTGTATAAGTCTGCTCGAATCACAGAGAGATTACGTTCTCTTTGGGTGATTATAAATTGTAACCACTTCTGATTGTAATCGCGCAGACTTTGGATCCATTTTTCTCTGAGGTCTTCGTCTAAAAATGTACATATTTTAGTGATTCTTAGACCTCTTGGTATTCTTTTGAATTCCAGGTATTTCTGCAGAAGTAGTATATCCCACCACTGCAACATTTCTCTTTCTAGTAAATCTTTAAGTCTATGAAATAATGATATCATATTATCCTCCCTAACTGGAGTCTGCTTTCCAATGGCTGTCTTTGTAGTTTCATCATTGACAATCATCTCCGATTCAAAAATGTTTATGCTAGTTGTAAAACCTTTGGCTAAAGAAGATCTTCTTACTTGTCTCTCTTCAATTGATTTGACCTTCGCCATTTATAAATTTAGTTTAAAGTCTTAACCAATAGGGTCGTTGAAGCACACACACTTTGCTGCTAGAGTTCCCAGAAAATGTACAATAAAGATGCAAAATACTCTTGCGCACAGGTGTATTAGCTAAATGATCCCAAAGGTTCAAGAAGGACTATGGGTTTCGGCCTTGCTGCTCTTCAGGATGGGATTATCCTAATAGTAATGAAAAGAAAGAAAAAAAGAGCGCACCAGCCTAGTGCATTATCCTTGACAGATTTATTAATTAAAAACCAAGATTAAAATCTACTCACAAAGGTAGGAGAAAAAATCGCATTGTATACAGGCACAGAGGCGCTTGGTCCAATGGTAGCAGTTTTTCCAGGTCCTAGGAAGAGGGCGTACGGACTACTGCTGGCTAACGCGTTTCGAAGGTAACCCTTCTTCATCAGAGCCTCGGTGGTGCTAGTCTCCTGCTAGTCTTTATACATGTGTCCATCTAAAAAAGACTCTTCAGATTGGTGCTGAAACCCCTCCCTTAATTAGTGGGCGGTACTACGAGAAGGATGGGCCTTGGCTTTGTTACTGTAAGACCGTAATAGTTTGATTTTTATTTTTATTTTTAATATTTATGTTTAATATGATTTAAATTTAGATTTAAATTATGATTTTAGTCTTAGTTCTAGTTTTAATTTTAATTTTAGTTTTAATTCTAATTTTAATCAGCAGCCATACATATATTCAAAGGTTTTTACATCCAATAGCAGGCAAACTGAGATTGTCCTACAAATATCGCTATGTAGGTGAGCCAAGGCATATCAATGTTGCTTGGAGCACCTCTCCCCTCTCTTTTTTGGATTACAGACATCAGAGGAAACAGATCAGAAATCTAAAATCTAAGATCAAGAATCGAGTATCATACCTTGTAGTGTATATGCTAGATGGTGGCTCTTTTGTTCAGGCAGGGTGCCTCTGTGGAGACTGTAGCTATTCCAGCTTCCATTGCTGGCAGTTTCTAGCCGGTCACATGTTCCTATGCTCCATAGAGCCGAGTGGAACGCACGCCGCTCCTCCGCTTCCAGGTTGCGGTCCACGGGGCGGAAGTGCGGACATGACGTCATTTCCCGTGCGCCCATTGGCGCACGAGATTGACACACTCTGGTAAACAATAGCCTCCATTTTGCCATAGGCAAAGATAGAGGCCAAAGCTGGACAAAAATGTCTAGGCAATGGATTAAAAGGGGATATTTGATTACAGTGGAGCCTCTAAAGGAGAAATGATAAATCTTTTAATAACACTAGAAGGGAGGGGAGGGGGAAAAAAAAAAAGAGAGGGGGGATATAGTCAATTGTCGGATGTTAAGCATAAATGTTATATGTTATATGTTATATAAATCCTAATAATTCACTCCTCATTGGCTTACCTTTAAATAGACTATCCCCCCTTCAGTCCATCATGAATACTGCTGCCAGACTCATCCACCTTACAAACCGCTCAGTGTCTGCTACCCCTCTCTGCCAATCCCTCCATTGGCTACCACTCGCCCAACGAATTAAATTCAAAATACTAACAATAAGTTACAAAGCCATCCACAACTGTGCCCCCAGCTACATCACTAACCTAGTCTCAAAATACCAACCTAATCGCCATCTCCGTTCCTCCCAAGACCTCCTGATCTCTAGCTCCTTCATCACCTCCTCCCATATCCACCTCCAGGACTTCTCCCGAGCCTCGCCTATCCTCTGGAACTCCCTACCCCAATCTGTCAGACTGTCTCCAAATTTATCCACTTTTAGGCGATCCCTGAAAACTTTCCTCTTCAGAGAAGCCTATCCTGCCTCCATCTAACAACTGCACTACTTTCTCCATTAGCTCATCCCCCACAGCTATTACCCTTTTGTATAACTTGACCCTCCCTCCTAGATTGTAAGCTCTAACGAGCAGGGCCCTCTGATTCCTCCTGTATTGAATTGCATTGTACTTGTACTGTCTGCCCTAATGTTGTAAAGCGCTGCGTAAACTGTCGGCGCTATATAAATCCTGAATAATAATAATAATAATAATATAAATACATACATACTAAATGAGATGTAAAAAAGCTATTATAAAAAAGACTATTATGAAAAAAGGGGAGGAGGGGGAATGGTTCCATAACTGTAGCTAAAAAATAATAATAATATCATGGACACATGTATTAGAAAACCAGCAAGAGATGCACTAAAATTAGTAATAAAAAATATATATATACACACACATCTATATACACATATATACACATGCATGTAATTAAATGATTCAAGTTCAGTAATAAAGATGCAGTATTAAAAATATCCGTATAAAAATACAGAGGTATGTGTACTTGGACTCCCGTATATTGTCGGAACTAATCCTTACGTACACTACCAATGTAATATAAAAGGGTTTGTTAGAACCACATATCTATAGTACATGTAATTGTTTTGTACATTATTTCAGGCTTAGCTGTAATTAGAATTAGGATGCCCCTACCTGTACATACAGGGGCTATTTAATAGACACAAAAGAAAGGCATAACATAATCATTATGTCAAATCAGTTAATTAGATAATGATGAACAACAGATTAGGTAAAAAAAATGGTGAATGATGATGATGATGATATAATATACTATACTATAATACAATAATGATGATGATGATAATCGTTTAAGGTGGGAGTGTGAACACTAATTCTAGTATACTTTCTTAGTAGGATAGGTATATAAAATAAATAATACATTAGGATGAATTGAATTTAATTTTCAATGAAATGAAATAGATTTAATTAAATTAAATTAAAATTGAATTAGATTACATAAAATTAAATTAAATTGAATAGAATCAGAATCAACTGCTACATATCTATGGTCTAAGAGCTATCAATCTCTTTTTACTCAAGGATGATAGAATGAACCCTCGGCAGGCCAAATTTCTACTGGACTGTGTAGAATTCTCTCTTACACACAATTATTTTTCCTTTTTAGGCGAACATTATTTGCAAACAAAAGGTACAGCTATGGGAGCCAGGTTTGCCCCTAGCTATGCGAATATTTTTATGGGATTTTGGGAAGAATACTTTATATGGAAAAACAATCCCTTTGGAGCAAACCTGGTCCTATATGCGAGATATATATCGACGACATTCTGATCATCTGGGATGGGTCGGATCAAAGTCTCCAGAATTTCTTAGAACACTGTAAAAATAATCCGTTTGGGATAGAATTTACCCATGTCCTAGACGAAAAATGTCTGGGCTTTTTAGATTTGGAGCTGCAGAGCGACCAAGATGGGGATATTTTTTCCAAAACTCACTTCAAACCCAGCGGAGGTAATTCATATTTGCACGCCAAAAGGAACCACCATCCCAGGTGGATATAGAATGTCCCCTTTGTCCAATTTTGTCACTTTAGACGTATGTGTACCAAAAAAAGAAGACTATCTAGAACAGAGTAAGCTTCTTATGCAGAAGTTTAAAGAAAAATGATACGAGGCCAACCATATAGAATCAGCCTTCTCTAAGTATTTGGCTCTCTATGATGATCCACCAGGTGAAAACTCTAACAACAAACAATCTCGATACCAGACCACTTCTGATATCCAACAGGCCTGTTTCTCTACCCAATATACCAATAAGGCGTTCGAAATTCAGAATATCATTAAAAAGAACTGGAATATTCTGAAGCACGACCCAGTATTGGGTAACACACTAGCCTCTGGTGTTTTATTCTGAAGCATGACCCAGAATTGGGTGAGACAATAGCCTCTGGTGTTTTCTTCCTGTATCCAGCTCGCATCCAATAGATTCAATACCGAATACTTTCATGCCTGCAGGGTCCCCTTGGTGGGCCTCTACAAAGTGTCGGGGGACTGGATATTTGTCTCTTAGGTTTATGATGCCACATTTGTGTTCTCCTATTCTAACTCGCATTGGACGTTGTGTACGGCCAACATATAGACGTCCACATGGACAAACAATACCATAGATCACATACTCTGTTCCACAGTTTATAAATTGTTTAATTCTATGCACTTTCCCATCTCTCCCTGCTACATATCTATGGTCTAAGAGCTATCAATCACTTTTTACTCAAGGATGATAGAATGAACCCTCGGCAGGCCAAATTTCTACTGGACTGTGTAGAATTCTCTCTTACACACAATTATTTTTCCTTTTTAGGCGAACATTATTTGCAAACAAAAGGTACAGCTATGGGAGCCAGGTTTGCCCCTAGCTATGCGAATATTTTTATGGGATTTTGGGAAGAATACTTTATATGGAAAAACAATCCCTTTGGAGCAAACCTGGTCCTATATGCGAGATATATCGACGACATTCTGATCATCTGGGATGGGTCGGATCAAAGTCTCCAGAATTTCTTAGAACACTGTAAAAATAATCCATTTGGGATAGAATTTACCCATGTCCTAGACAAAAAATGTCTGGTCTTTTTAGATTTGGAGCTGCAGAGCGACCAAGATGGGGATATTTTTTCCAAAACTCACTTCAAACCCAGCGGAGGTAATTCATATTTACACGCCAAAAGGAACCACCATCCCAGGTGGATACAGAATGTCCCCTTTGTCCAATTTTGTCGCTTTAGACATACGTGTACCAAAAAAGAAGACTATCTAGAACAGAGTAAGCTTCTTATGCAGAAGTTTAAAGAAAAAGGATACGAGGCCAACCATATAGAATCGGCCTTCTCTAAGTATTTGGCTCTCTATGATGATCCACCAGGTGAAAACTCAAACAACAAAAAATCTCGATACCAGACCACTTCTGATATCCAACAGGCCTGTTTCTCTACCCAATATACCAATAAGGCATTCGAAATTCAGAATATCATTAAAAAGAACTGGAATATTCTGAAGCACGACCCAGTATTGGGTAAGACACTAGCCTCTGGTGTTTTATTCTGAAGCACGACCCAGAATTGGGTAAGACAATAGCCTCTGGTGTTTTCTTCCTGTATCCAGCTTACCTCCAATAGATTCAATACCGAATACTTTCATGCCTGCAGGGTCCCCTTGGTGGGCCTCTACAAAGTGTCGGGGGACTGGATATTTGTCTCTTAGGTTTATGATGCCACATTTGTGTTCTCCTATTCTTTTTTTTTTTTTTTTTTCTTGCCACTTCAGAAGATTCTTAGAGAGACTAATTCAGCTTTCTCGCTCATAAATATCTCTTCTTATCTCTTCATCACTGTGGCGTATTTATTTTTATTTCCCACGGGGGGGTCAAGACAGGGGTTTACATAGAATAATTATATATAAAACTAAGCCTCACCTATTAAGGCGTAACCCTCAATTCTCCTTCTCTAAAATTTTATCTTTATTTATGAAACTCTCTGTTTCACCTATCTAAAAGCATAGAAAAAAGAAAAGGCAAAGAAACCGTACACGTATAAATATATATATATATGACCCCTCCCCTCCCTCCCCCCTCCCTCCCCCCTCCCCCCTCCCTCCCCCCTCCCCCTCCCACCCCTGTGCACTGCCCATGGTCTTATTCAATGGGTAGTTACATCTTGATTTTTTCCGCATAACTCCATGTTTTTTTAAACTCCTTCCAACATTTCCAGTTGTCTACTTCTCTCTTTTCCTCTTTATACAAAGAAAACTGCTCCATGGTGTGGGTCTCCTCCACGGCATTTATCCAGTCCCACACCTCTGGACTTTCTTTTCCCCACCAATTTTTGGGGATTAATCTTTTTGCTGCATTCAAAAGATGTGGAACCAGTGATGTTTTATATTGTTTCACGCTTCCTTCTATGCCGTGGAAGAGAACCACCCACGGATCCTCCTTCACCTCTATTTTTGTAATCTCCTTTATCAGACTCAGGATTTTTTTCCAATATTTCCCAATTACCGGGCAATTCCACCATAAGTGAGCCATAGTGCCCATCTCTCCACATCCTCGCCAGCACTCTGCCGATTTCCCCTGTTGGAATTTACTCGTCCTATCTGGCGTTGCGTACCACCTTGCCATGCATTTATAATTCATCTCGGCCGTTTTTGTATCTGCCGCTGAGCTATGGGCTAGACGAAGCATTTTATTAATCGTGTTCGTGTCTTTTTGTGTTCCCAACTCCTTTTCCCAATTTCTGATGAATGTGGGTACCTCTGCTTCTTCTACCTTTAATAATAGTTTATATAGCTTGGATATTGTGTTTTTTGTCTTTTCCGCGCAGCATAATTTTTCTAGTTCTGTCAAGTTTTCTCCAGATCTTATTGGTTGAGGTAAATTTTTCACGAAGCAATCTAGTTGCATGTACCTCCATTCATCTATCACCCATGTGTCTGTGTTTTCTTTCAATTCAGCTATTGTGACAATTTTCCCTTTTTTAAGTATTTCTCTAAGCTGTACTTTATCTTTTTTTATCCAGTTCCCCCCTATATCTCTTTTCCCTGGTGCAAAATATTCATTCTCCTTTAATTCTATCAGAGGAGAATTAAAAGTCTTATCTAACTGTTTATATGCTACCTCCCATGTTTTTAAAACTATTTTTGTCAAACCGTGTGTTTCCTCATCTACCGTTCTGTGACTCGGAGGGTTCCAAATTATAGATCCTAAACGTGTTTTACTGTAGTGATTCTCTATATTCACCCATCTTTTTTCTTGGTTATCCCTAGCCCATTCTATTGCTCTTGACATAATTATTGCTTTGTAATATTTTAGGATATCTGGGACCGCGAGGCCTCCTTTGGCTCTATCTTGTTTTAATGTCTTGAGAGATATTCTTGATCTTTTGTTCTTCCATATTATGTTAGAGATTATTGATTTCAGTTTTCTGATATATTCCTGTGGGAGTCTAATGGGTAACATTTGGAATTTATACGTGATCTTAGGTAAGAGAACCATTTTTATGGCGTTAATACGCCCCATCCATGAAAGAGGTTTTATCTGAAGTTTTTTCCCTTCCCTCCTTATTTCCTCTAAGAGATGGATATAGTTTTTCCTATATAACTTTTCCGGGGAGATCGAAAGCATTATTTCCAGATATTTAATCTCTTTTTTCCAGCAAAATTGGAAATCTCTCTTCAGTTTTTCCTCCTCTATTTTACTCACTTTTATCTTCAAAATTTCTGATTTCCCCATATTGATCTTAAAGTTTGTTATTTCTCCATATTGTTTTAATATTTTGACCAATCTTGGTAGTGTATTTCCGGGGTTACTTATATAGAAGAGCACGTCGTCCGCATAAGCAGCCAATTTGTGCTCCTCTTTTCCCACTTTGAATCCTTCAATATCAGGGTTATTTCTAATTGTTGACAGGAGGGGTTCTAGGGCCAGCACGAAGAGAAGGGGGGACAGGGGACATCCCTGTCTTGTCCCTCTCTTCATCTCGAAGGGTGATGACAGGGTTCCATTGATCTTAATGGCCGCCTTAGGTTTCCTATAGAGTGCTTTAATCCATCCTATCATCTTGGGGCCGATTCCAATTATTTCTAGGGTTCTAAACAGGAACTCCCAGGCCACCCTGCCAAACGCCTTTTCGGCATCACTTGACAAGAGCAGACCTGGGAGTCCCTCCTCCCTTCTCTTCTGGAGCAACAGTAGGGTTCTCACCCCATTGTCTCTTCCTTCCCTTCCCGCTATAAAGCCTACTTGGTCCGGATGAATCACCCCATTCATCAGTTCTTTTATCCTTGTGGCCAATACTTTTGAGTATATTTTTGTATCTACATTAATCAGTGATATCGGTCTATAACTTGCGCATAAAGTTGCGTCTTTGTGTCAGAAAGGTTACCTGATTGGGCGCCGGGGCGCGCTGGGACGCGTTGGCGCTCGTGTCCCTGTTCGTGCTGGGGCGCGTGTCCCTGGGGGCGCCGGTGTGTCTGGGCCAGCCGGCCGTGGCGTTCGGGGTGGCGTCCGGGCGTTCGCGCGTACGCGCGTTCGCGCTAGCGCGCGTCCGCGTTAGCGCGCGTCCGCTTGCGGGCATTGCCTTTGACATGCCCGGTAGTGTGGGCGGGCACGCCGGTGTCGGGGGCGCGCTCGGGCGCGTGCGGGGGCGCGCCGCGCTTTGGCGAATCGGCGCGCGCACGTGCGCGGCGTTTTGGCGCCAATCGGTCTATTTACAGCCTGTCTCTGCATTGTCCCGGTGCTGCCTGATCAAACAGCTTTACCTTGTTCCGTGATCATCCTTGTGTTCCTGAACCCTCGTTGTGTTTACCCGTTGTGACCCGGCTTGCCTTTTGGACTCCCCTTGACTGCTGCCTGAACCTGACCCCGGCTTGTTTGACCTCGTCTCCTGCCTTAGCCCTTGTACCGTTGCCGCCAGCCCGTTGCCGACCTCTGCCTGTGTGTGACCTGCCTGATCAGCTCCTGCTCAGCACCTGCCTTATCCAGCCCGAAGATCTACCGGTTGCTTGCCAGACCACCGCATTCCAGGACTCTCACTTCAGGCCCTCATACCACTCCGCATTCGCGGGCCTCCTGTCTACTCTACCAGGGGCCCCGAATCGGATACGTAAGGGAGCCTACCCCCTGCCCAAGCGGACTCACCTGTCTGGTAAGTGTGGGACCTGACAGTATCAGGCAGCCATGACTGAGTCCGGGCAGGGGGCCTCCCCTATGGATGAACTATGCAGGCACCTAGCGGGCCTCACGCAAGCTGTTAAAAGCCTACAGGAAGGCTACACCAGACTGGAAGGACAGGTCCAGGCCCTCACAGCCTCTCCTCCTGGAGCAGTATCCAACCCTGCCTCAGTACCTTCTGTAGTGATGCTCCCACCAGAACCCAGAGTACCTCCACCCGAAAAGTTTTCTGGAGATCGCAGTAAGTTCCGGGCGTTCCGTAACGCGTGCGAACTCTACTTTGCCCTACAACCCCGTACGTTCTCCCTGGAAAGTACTAAAGTGGGGTTCGTCATATCCTTGCTGACAGGCGAGCCACAAACTTGGGCTCACCACCTCCTGGAGCAAAAGGCCCGATCTCTTGACTCCCTGAGTGACTTCTTCCTAGCCATGTCCCAGCTATATGAGGATCCCCAGCTAACAGCCACTGCAGAAGCCGCCCTGCACTCCCTTCAACAAGGTCGCAGAGCGGCCGAAGATTATGCTGTGGAGTTTAGGCGTTGGAGTGCAGACACGGAGTGGAATGACGCAGCCTTGCGTCACCAATATCGGCTGGGATTGTCAGACTCCCTAAAGGATGAATTAGCACGAGTAGGGGTGCCTCAGACACTAGAGGAGCTTATCAATTTGTCAATTCAAATTGACCGCCGTCTCAGGGAAAGACGCTCTGAGAGATCTGTGAACCACCCACGCCTCACCTGGATGCTGCCCAGAGCCCCTAGTGCCCCAAACCAAGCTCCGCCTGTCTTGTCTGCTCCAGCCCAGGAGGGTTCGGAACCCATGCAGTTGGGACTGCTCCGTCCTTCTCTGACCCCAGAAGAAAAGACACGAAGACGCACACTCAACCTGTGCTTGTATTGTGGAGAGCCTGGTCACTTTGCTAAAGCATGTCCCAATAAAAGACGTAAGTGCCTGCCGTCTTCCTCATTGTGTGCGCCTGTCCTACCTAGTACCGGTAACCATTTAACCTTTTCCATTGTCTTACAGTTACCTGGAAGGAGCATCCCAGTACCGGTCATCGTTGACTCGGGAGCTTGCAGTGGATTCATTGATCGGACTTTTGTTGAAACTCACCATATCCCCACTCAAACCAAAACTCAAGGACTGGCAGTCTTTCTAGCGGACGGTTCCACCCTCCGCTCCGGACCCGTTACCCAGGAAACGGTTCCCTTATTGGCCACTATTGGCCCAGAACATCAGGAACTGTTACGTCTAGATGTCATCTCCTCTCCTCTTTTCCCAGTTATCCTAGGAATACCTTGGTTACAGGCTCACAACCCTAGTATCAACTGGGCTACAGGCAAAATTCAGTTCTCTTCTGAGTATTGTAAACAAAACTGCTTACGGGGGACCTCCACAACCTCTTCCCAATGCCTGTGTTTGGACTCGGAAACTAAGCTCTACCCAGATCTTCCTGATCCATACCGGGATTTCCTGGACGTATTTAGTAAAAAGGGAGCAGAAACCTTACCGGTACATAGATCCTATGACTGCCCAATAGAACTTTTACCGGGTACCGAAGTCCCTTTTGGGAGGATCTTCCCTCTAACTGTGCAGGAGCTGGGCACCTTGAAAACCTATATAGACGAGAACCTAAAGAAAGGGTTCATTCGTCCTTCCACGTCTCCAGCTGGGGCAGGCATCTTTTTCGTGGAAAAGAAGGATCACTCCTTACGTCCCTGCATTGATTATCGGGAACTTAACAAGATCACTATCAAGAACAGATACCCGCTACCTTTGGTTCCTGAATTATTTCAGAGACTAGGATCTGCTACCGTTTTCACTAAGTTAGACCTCCGTGGGGCCTATAATTTAATTCGCATAAGAGAAGGAGACGAGTGGAAGACAGCCTTTCGCACTCGATTCGGACATTACGAGTATCTTGTCATGCCTTTTGGTCTGTGCAATGCGCCGGCAACCTTTCAACACTTTGTCAACGATGTCTTTCACGACTTACTGGACTTATATGTCATTGTCTACCTGGATGACATCCTGGTTTTTTCTGCCTCCCTGACGGAGCACCGTGAACACGTACGAAATGTACTCTCCCGGCTGAGACAACATGGCCTTTACGCCAAACTCGAAAAATGTGAATTCGAGCGTCAATCCATCCAGTTCTTAGGTCTGATCATTTCTCCTGATGGCATTAAAATGGATCCACAGAAAGTATCCGCTATCCTGGATTGGCCTGCACCAACTGATAAAAAAGGAGTTCAGCGTTTTATTGGCTTCGCCAACTTCTATAGGAAGTTCATTAAGGGATTTTCCTCTATCATTACTCCAATTACAGAACTTATCAAACAAGGGTGTCGGTTCCGCTGGACCCCTAGGGCCCAAGAGGCCTTTGAAAGACTCAAAACGTTGTTTACGTCAGCCACGATTCTTAAGCACCCCAACCCTGCCTTGCCGTTCGTCCTGGAGGTGGATGCGTCCGAGGTTGCTGTTGGAGCTGTACTGTCACAGAGACAGGGTGCCAAAGCACTCCTGTACCCCGTGGGATTCTTTTCTCGTAAACTCTCTCCATCCGAGAGAAATTATGATGTTGGTGACCGAGAACTTCTTGCCATTAAGGCAGCTCTGGAAGAATGGCGCTATCTCCTGGAGGGTGCAGCACACCCCATTTTGGTCTACACAGACCATAAAAACTTAGAATATTTAAGAACAGCCAAGAGACTGAAACCCCGGCAGGCAAGATGGGCACTTTTCTTTTCACGATTTGTTTTCCACATCACTTACAGACCCGGATCCAAGAATGTCAAATCCGACGCCCTTTCCCGAATGTTTCTTGAATCGGAAAAAGCCCTGCCCCCAGACACCATTCTCCCCTCTGGAAATTTCCTAATTCTACAGGAGGACTTGATTTCACAGATCAGACGAGCTTCCTTGGGAATGCCTCCACCTGCTGAAGCCTGTACCAAGGATGGGCTGTGTTGGGTCAAGAATAAAATTGTGGTTCCTGAGGAGTTAAAGGTACGAGTGCTAAGCCTGTGCCATGATCACAAGCTTGCGGGTCACTTCGGCACACGGAAAACAATTGACCTTGTTCAACGCACCTTTTGGTGGCCTCACCTTGCCAAGGATTGCAAAAAATATGTGGAGTCCTGTAACACGTGTGCCAGGAACAAGACTAGCCGGACTAGAGCATGGGGCCTGTTGAAACCATTACCAGTTCCAGACAGACCTTGGGCCATGATTGCCATGGACTTTATCGTGGAACTCCCACTGTCAGAGGGTTTTTCGTCCATTTTTGTCGTAGTAGACAGGCTGTCTAAAATGGCTCATTTTCTCCCCATGAAGGGCACCCCTTCAGCCATGGAAACCGCCTCCATCTTTATTAAAGAAATCGTCAGGCTACATGGAGTCCCGACCAGTATAGTCTCGGACAGAGGTGTCCAGTTTACCTCCAGATTTTGGAGGGCCCTCTGTGGCGCCCTTGAGATCGAGTTGTCCTTTTCTTCGGCTTACCACCCTCAGTCTAACGGACAAACCGAGAGGACAAACCAGACCGTGGAGCAATACATCCGCTGTTTCTCCGCATTCTCCCAGGATGACTGGGCTTCCTTGCTGCCCATCGCAGAATTCTCATATAATAACTCAATACATTCAGCAACTAACCAGTCTCCGTTTTATGCCAATTATGGTTTCCACCCATCCTTCTTGCCTGGAGCACTCCCTGAATGCCCTGTTCCTGCAGTATCCGAAACCTTGGATTTTTTCTCCAACAACAATAAATTGCTGCAGGAAACCATGACCAAGGCTCAGGAGGACTACAAGAAGATCTTTGACAGAAAGAGACGGGGGGAACTTGTCCTTGAACCTGGCAATTCTGTCTGGCTGTCCACCGCTAATCTTAAGTTAGCATGCCCATCCAAGAAACTGGGCCCCAAATACCTGGGTCCTTTCTTGATCAAAAGGAAGATCAATAATGTGGCATATGAACTCGAGCTTCCCGACTCTTTGAGGGTACACCCAGTGTTCCACGTGTCCCTCCTGAAACCGGTCACCCCCAATTTCTTTCCTGGTCGCAGTGTTGGCCCACCCAAACCTATTATGGTTGATGGCGAAGAGGAGTTTGAAGTGGAGGCAATTCTAGATTGCAGAAGAAGGCACAACCAAGTACAATATCTGGTAAAATGGAAGGGCTATGGACCCGAAGAAAATTCGTGGGAACCGGAAAACAATTTACATGCTGAAGAACTTTTGAAATCCTTCAAAACCTCTCATTCTTCGAAGATGGCCCAGCTGGGCATCCGGAGTCTGCCCTTGAGGAGGGGGCACTGTCAGAAAGGTTACCTGATTGGGCGCCGGGGCGCGCTGGGACGCGTTGGCGCTCGTGTCCCTGTTCGTGCTGGGGCGCGTGTCCCTGGGGGCGCCGGTGTGTCTGGGCCAGCCGGCCGTGGCGTTCGGGGTGGCGTCCGCTTGCGGGCATTGCCTTTGACATGCCCGGTAGTGTGGGCGGGCACGCCGGTGTCGGGGGCGCGCTCGGGCGCGTGCGGGGGCGCGCCGCGCTTTGGCGAATCGGCGCGCGCACGTGCGCGGCGTTTTGGCGCCAATCGGTCTATTTACAGCCTGTCTCTGCATTGTCCCGGTGCTGCCTGATCAAACAGCTTTACCTTGTTCCGTGATCATCCTTGTGTTCCTGAACCCTCGTTGTGTTTACCCGTTGTGACCCGGCTTGCCTTTTGGACTCCCCTTGACTGCTGCCTTAACCTGACCCCGGCTTGTTTGACCTCGTCTCCTGCCTTAGCCCTTGTACCGTTGCCGCCAGCCCGTTGCCGACCTCTGCCTGTGTGTGACCTGCCTGATCAGCTCCTGCTCAGCACCTGCCTTATCCAGCCCGAAGATCTACCGGTTGCTTGCCAGACCACCGCATTCCAGGACTCTCACTTCAGGCCCTCATACCACTCCGCATTCGCGGGCCTCCTGTCTACTCTACCAGGGGCCCCGAATCGGATACGTAAGGGAGCCTACCCCCTGCCCAAGCGGACTCACCTGTCTGGTAAGTGTGGGACCTGACACTTTGGCCTCTTTGGGGATTACGGTAATTGTAGCGAAAAGCGCCTCATTACTTAATTCATATTCACTTCCCACCCCGTTCATGTACTTACACATTTTCGGAACTAATATGTCTTTAAATTTCTTGTAGTAATATGTGGTGAACCCATCCGGACCCAGACTTTTCCCCTGTGTACTATCTGCTATTGCTCTATATATCTCCTCCTCTGTAATTGGTTTCTCCAGAACCTCTCTAGCATTTTTTGTAATTTTGGTTAATTTGGCGCTTTTTAAGAATTCCTCTATCTTCCTGTTTTTACTTTCCTCCATTGTCTGATCTCCATTTATCTCCTCCGTATATAGTTCACTATAGTAGTTTTTAAATACTTCCCCAATCTCTTTGGTTTCATACACCATCTTCCCATGTTTATCCTGTATCTTTCCTATAAAGTTAAGGGCTTTTTTTTTTCCTGAGCATTCTGGCTAAATGCTTTCCCACCTTATTTCCATACAGGTATCTTTCTTTAGCTATTTGGTTAAATTTTTCCTTTGTTTCTTGTTCCATCAGCTTTTTTAATTCATCCCGTTTATTTATCAGTGCGAGGTATGTTGTTTGGTGGTGTCCTCTGTGTTTTTTATGTTCTTGTTCTAATTTAAAAATTTCTTTTATAACATTTCCCATCCTGTTTTTCCTATCCCTCTTTCTCCTTACTCCCTCTTTTATTATTATTCCCCTTATGTAGGCTTTATGTGCTTCCCAAGTCACCGATCCCGATGTGTCTCCTGTTTCATTTGTTTCAAAATAATATTTTAGCTCTCTCTCTATTTTTTTGGAGATTTCTTCGTTTTGCAATAGATCTTCGTTTATTCTCCACAATGATTGCCTCCCTTGTGCCCTATTAATCTGCATCTCCATCTCAATAGGGGCATGGTCTGATATTGTGATTATTCCTATTTTTGAACCAACTATCCTATCTAAAAGTCTATGGTCTACTAATATGTAGTCAATCCTCGAGTACGTCCGGTGCACAGGGGAGTAGAACGTATAATCTCGTATTTTACCATTCATAACCCTCCAGATGTCTACCAGTTGATTTTTATGTAGTTCCTGTTTTATCTTCCTCATCTGTCCGTTATTCGTCCCCTGTGCCCCGGACGTACTGTCGATCTCTGGTTCTAAACACACATTAAGGTCCCCCATTACTATGAGTTCTCCCTTCTTGAAATCCGTTAATTTCTCTAATGTGCCCTTGAGAAACCTTACTGGGTTTTTGTTGGGGGCATATATGTTGGCAAGGGTACATTCCATTCCTCCGAGTATTCCTCTGAGGAATAGAAATCTCCCTCCTGGGTCCTGCATCATACCTCCTAGTTTAAACTGTACCCCTTTGGCCAATCCTATTGCCACTCCCCTTGCTCTTTTCGATATTGCATCTCCATAGAACCAATTCGGGAATTCTTTTGATCTTAATCTAATATTTGATTCATGCGTTAAATGGGTCTCCTGCAGGGACACCACCCCTGCTCCATAGGTTTGTAGTTCCCTCAAGATTTTATGCCTTTTTAAATTTGAGTTTAACCCTTTTTACGTTATAGGAAAGAAATTTCAGTGTTGTAATTTTTCTGAGTTTGCTATCTTTTGTGCCTTTAACCTACCTTGAGCTACCCCTTTTTCTATCGGGGCATGTGCACACTGTACCCCCCTTACTGCCCATTCCCCTTCCTCCCCCCCCTCCCCCCATCCATCCTCCCCCCTCCCTGAGCCACCCCTCCTCCTATCCCGACATATGCATCATGTGCCCCCCCTCCTCCCCATCCCCCCCCTCCCACCACCTCCCCCCATCCATCTCCCCCCCTCCCTTCCCCCTCCTTCCTGGCCCCCTATGGGCCCCTCGTTTGTTCGGCGCCCCAAACATCAGGGCGACCAACAAACCTATTTATCCCAAGGTATGGGACCCAGTGTACCCTCTCACCCCTTCCTTAGATTGAAAATTTGAAGGGGTGTTGACCTGCTATCTTCTGTTTTACGTGATCTGTGTGCTCTTCCCCCCTAATCCCCCCCCATCCAGCCCGGTATATCTGGTATTTGCAAATCTAGTTTTCCACAGAACCCTTCCAGATCTTCAGGAAAGCGCAATTTCGCTGATCTCCCCTCTTTGTATCCTATCAGGCAGGCTGGGAACCCCCAGCTATATCTAATGTTTTGTTGCCTCATCTTTTCTAAGAGGGGTTTAAGGTGTCTTCTTCTTGTTAAGGTTTCTTGAGATAGATCGGCGTACACCTGTATCTCCGTTCCCTCATATACCAGGGGAGATTTTGTCCTTAACTTTCCCCAGATCTCCGACTTATCTTCATAAAATCTAAATCTAATAATAATGTCCCGTGGTCTTTCTTCTGAGTTTCTCCGGTGTCCGACTCTATGTATTCTTTCTATCCTTAGGGGTTCTTCATCCTTTTTATCTATAAGGGGGCCAAATACTATTGAGCACATTTTCCTTAGATCTTCTCCCTCTTTTTCTGGGACTGATCGTAGCCTTATATTCTGTCTTCTGTTTCTATTTTCCTGATCTTCTATTCTATAAAGGATTTCCTTCTGTATTTGTTTTGCTGTTTTCATTTGCTGTTTAAGGGTTTCCAGTTCTTTCTTTTGATTCTCTACCGTTTTTTCTGTTTCTTCTACCCTGTCCAGGAGGCTTCCCAGATCTCCTCTCATCATACTGATGTCTGCTTTAATCGACTTTTCTAGCCTCAATAGCATCTCGTTCATCTCTCCCTTTGTGGGGGGGAGAGACTCGGGTGGTCTCCCCTCTATCCTACTACTCTCCAACTCCCCTTCTGATGTAAACTCTTCCCTGGAGTGTTCTGGGGTCTCCCCCACCTTTTTATCAGTCCCTTTTTTATTTTCCACCTCCACTTTCCCCTGCTTCTCCGTTTCTAGGTTTCTTGGGCTAGCTCCTTGTGTCATATACTGCTTCGGTGTACTAGTCCCTAGTTTATCTTTTGGGGATTTAAGGGCACCTCCTCTTGTCGCTTTATTTGTGCTTTTACTCATTTTTGCCTTCTTTATTACTCTTATTCGTTTACCCAGTCTTATTTCCTTACTCCCCCTTTTTTAGTGGGGAGAAATATATCTGAATGTATAGAGGGGCCATGAGCAATTTATGAAGGTGGGCAGTAAGGATGGTGGTTGCGAACGTTGCTCCGGGTTACCCCTATCCGGGGGTACCCGTATATCAGTCCTGTTTGTGTTTTGTAGTAGTCAGGTGTAATAATCAGGTGCTCCCCAGCTAAATGTGTTTTTTGCGTGTTATACTTCTGCTGGTTTCTTAAACTTTGACCGTTTTAACCTTTAAATCGATGTTGTTCTTTCAGATCTGCCTCCCAAATATTTTATGCTGACAATACAGGAAACTGCTGGGGTTCATATATATTCCTTTGTACACACAGTCCAGCTTTAAGTCCTTACAGATAATAAATCCTCTGATCAGCCATGCTGGATGCAGGGGGAACAGGAGAGGGGGGGGGACAGGGGGGGGGGGGGACCAAAAGAGGAGGGGGGGGGGACGGGGAGCCAAGGCTTGCAACTGTTTTACAAATTACTTTCAGTGTTCTCCTATTCTAACTCGCATTGGACGTTGTGTACGGCCAACATATAGACGTCCACATGGACAAACAATACCATAGATCACATACTCTGTTCCACAGTTTATAAATTGTTTAATTCTATGCACTTTCCCATGGAATATTCTGAAGCACGACCCAGTATTGGGTAAGACACTCCCCGACCACCCTAATATTGTTTTCCGGAAACCCCGAGACCTTAGGAGCCTGATAGCCCCAAGTAGGGTAAAGATATCTACCAACAAACCAACTAATAATTGGACAACAATATTTGACCAAAAAGGGTGCTACAGGTGCGGCGTTAAGAATTGTGGCACATGTATGTACATGTGGCACAGAAAGAAAACTGTAGCAGGGAGAGATGGGAAAGTGCATAGAATTAAACAATTTATAAACTGTGGAATAGAGTATGTGATCTATGGTATTGTTTGTCCATGTGGACGTCTATATGTTGGCCGTACACAACGTCCAATGCAAGTTAGAATAGGAGAACACAAATATGGCATCATAAACCTAAGAGACAAATATCCAGTCCCCCGACACTTTGTAGAGGCCCACCAAGGGGACCCTGCAGGCATGAAAGTATTCGGTATTAAGTCTATCGGAGGCGAGCTGGATACAGGAAGAAGACACCAGAGGCTATGTAAGAGAGAAGCCTTCTGGATCTTCACCCTCGGCAGTCTCGCCCCT
The DNA here is from genome assembly GCF_042186555.1 of Aquarana catesbeiana. NCBI lineage: Eukaryota > Metazoa > Chordata > Amphibia > Anura > Ranidae > Aquarana > Aquarana catesbeiana. The sequence goes on from NC_133331.1 coordinate 203,708,090, forward strand.
GGAGGCCTAAATGAAGACCCAGAAATACACAAAATAGTATAATGCTAGCACTAAGCCATTGTGGGGGGCTAATTTTATATCCATTCAATTTATTTACTACCAATATGATTATTCATTTACCACTAGGTTCCCATATATCATTTTATCTATAGAGCTTTAGGTTATTATCATTCTACTTTCAATAAGTTATATCCTAATAGATCTTGGATCAATTGTGGAATTTTAGGTCATAGATCACATCAGTGTAATGCCCTTCTTGCAGGATATGTTTAATATGCATTTATCATAAGATTAGACCACAGCATGTATAGGTCTTTACATATGTATATATATAATCAGTGGCTCTATTCAACTCTATATTTATATTTATTCGAATTCTATTCAATTTAATTTAATTTAATTTTATGTAATCTAATTCAATTTAAATTTAATTTAATTTAATCTATTTCATTTCATTGAAAATGACATTCAATTCATCCTAATGTATTATTTATTTTATATACCTATCCTACTAAGAAAGTATACTAGAATTAGTGTTCACACTCCCACCTTAAATGATTATCATCATCATCATTATTGTATTATAGTATAGTATATTATATCATCATCATCATCATTCACCATTTTTTTACCTAATCTGTTGTTCATCATTATCTAATTAACTGATTTGACATAATGATTCTGTTATCCCTTTCTTTGGTGTCTATTAAATAGCCCCTGTATGTACAGGTAGGGGCATCCTAATTATAATTATAGTTACGCCTGAAATAATGTACAAAACAATTACATGTACTATATATATGTGGTTCTAACAAACCCTTTTATATTACATTGGTAGTGTACGTAAGGACTAGTTCCGACAATATACGGGAGTCCAAGTACACATACCTCTGTATTTTTATACGGATATTTTTAATACTGCATCTTTATTACTGAACTTGAATCATTTAATTACATGCATGTGTATATATGTGTATATAGATGTATGTGTATATATATATATATATATATATATTTTTTTTTTTTTTTTTTATTACTAATTTTAGTGCATCTCTTGTTGGTTTTCTAATACATGTGTCCATGATATTATTATTATTTTTTAGCTACAGTTATGGAACCATTTCCCCCCCCCCCTCCCCTTTTTCATAATAGTCTTTTTTATAATAGCTTTTTTACATCTCATTTAGTATGTATTAATTTATATAACATATAACATATAACATTTATGCTTAACATCTGACAATTGACTATATCCCCCATCTCTTTTTTTTTTTCCCCTCCCCTCCCTTCTAGTGTTATTAACAGATTTATCATTTCTCCTTTAGAGGCTCCACTGTAATCAAATATCCCCTTTTAATCCATTGCCTAGACGTTTTTGTCCGGCTTTGGCCTCTATCTTTGCCTATGGCAAAATGGAAGCTATTGTTTACCAGAGTGTGTCAATCTCATGCGCCAATGGGCGCACGGGAAATGACGTCATGTCCGCACTTCCGCCCCGTGGACCGCAACCCGGAAGCGGAGGAGCGGCGTGCGTTCCACTCGGCTCTATGGAGCATAGGAACATGTTACCGGCTAGAAACTGCCAGCAATGGAAGCCGGAATAGCTACAGTCTCCACAGAGGCACCCTGCCTGAACAAAAGAGCCGCCATCTAGCATATACACTACAAGGTATGATACTCGATTCTTGATCTTAGATTTTAGATTTCTGATCTGTTTCCTCTGATGTCTGTAATCCAAAAAAGAGAGAGGAGAGGTGCTCCAAGCAACATCTGATATGCCTTGGCTCACCTACATAGCGATATTTGTAGGACAATCTCAGTTTGCCTGCTATTGGATGTAAACACCTTTGAATATATGTATGGCTGCTGATTAAAATTAGAATTAAAACTAAAATTAAAACTAGAACTAAGAGTAAAATCATAATTTAAATCTAAATTTAAATCATATTAAACATAAATATTAAAAATAAAAATAAAACTATTACGGTCTTACAATAACAAAGCCAAGGCCCATCCTTCTCGTAGGACCGCCCACTAATTAAGGGAGGGGTTTCAGCACCAATCTGAAGAGTCTTTTTTAGATGGACACATGTATAAAGACTAGCAGGAGACTAGCACCACCAAGGCTCTGATGAAGAAGGGTTACCTTCGAAACGCGTTAGCCAGCAGTAGTCCGTACGCCCTCTTCCTAGGACCTGGAAAAACTGCTACCATTGGACCAAGCGCCTCTGTGCCTGTATACAATGCAATTTTTTCTCCTACCTTTGTGAGTAGATTTTAATCTTTGTTTTGAATTAATAAATCTGTCACGGATAATGCACTAGGCTGGTGCGCTCTTTTTTTCTTTCTTTTCAATACTATTAGGATAATACCATCCTGAAGAGCAGCAAGGCCGAAACCCATAGTCCTTCTTGAACCTTTGGGATCATTTAGCTAATACACCTGTGCGCAAGAGTATTTTGCATCTTTATTGTTCATTTCTAGGTCCGTCTGACTTTTGGAAAAAAAGTCAGCGGGAGCCTACACACGATCGGATTGTCTGGCGGACTCTGGTCCGCCGGACCAAGTCTGCTGTAAAGTCCGCTCGTGTGTACGCGGCATAAGAAGCCTGGAAACCTTTCCTGTTGCCCGAAAATAGCACAAATAGTGAATCTGAACGTCTAAAGAGCTTTGTTCTTTCCTAGTAACACAACAACGTCCTCCTGACATCCAACATGTGGAAACAAGTCTCCTTCTACCCTGCTGGGTTAAGGCAGAAGGTTGGAAGTACAACATCTTGAGCACGATTCTGTACTGAAGCTACCTTTGGTAAGAATTTCTGATCTGTATTAATTATAACTCTATCTGGAAATATAGACAAATAAGGTTCCCTAATTGATAAAGCGTTTAGCTCACTGATCCTGCGTGCAGAGACAATGGCAATCAGAAACACAGTCTTAAAAGTGAGATATCTAAGAGGCGCTTCTTCCAAAGGCTCAAAGGGACTCTTTGTTAGAGACTACAGGACTATAGATAGATCCCATTTAGGAAAAGACTTAAGCAGTGCTGGTCTAGATCTCGTAAGAGCTCTAAAAAATCTGATTACCAACGGATTTGAGGCCACCGATTTTTCCAAGAAGACTTCTAGCATAGCAACCTGCACCTTCAGGGTACTAACTGCTAGCCTCTTGTCAGCTCCAACTTGTAAAATTTCGAAAATGGTAACAAGACTCCCTGGGTCCAGGGCAGATGAATTACACCATGTATTATAAACCTTCCAGACCTTGGAATAAATGTCCCTAGTCAACTTTTTCCTACTTGATATTAGTGTTGAAATTAGTCGGCTGGAAAAGCCCTTGCTTTTTAGGAGCTGCTCTTCAGATACCAAGCTGTGAGCACCAAAGTGGCTACTTCTGGATTATTTGCGGGGCCTTGTAACAGTAAATCATGCCTGAGGGGCAGATGCCAATAAGGCTTGACCGCCATCTTCAGAACGATTGAGAACCAGGCCCTTCTTGGCCAAAAGGGCGTGATTAGGATGACTGGTACCATTTCCTTTTGAATTTTCCTTAATATTAACGGAATTACCTGGAAGGGGGGGAAAGCGTAGCAAAGATGGAATTTCCATGGATACGCCAAAGCATCTGTCCCTAGTGACCCGTTGTGATTGTTTAGGGAAAAAAATTGAGGAACCAGGGCATTCTCCTTTGAGGCGAACAGGTCCACCTCTGGCAGCCCCCATTTTTTGGTAATCATAGCAAAAACCTCTGGGTTCAGAGACCATTCCGCTTCCTGAATGGGGTTCCTGTTCAGGAAATCCGTCACCCTGTTCAGAGACCCCTTTAGGTGGACTGCTGATAGAGACAGCAAGTGTCCTTCTGCCCATCAAAGAATGTTCATGGCTAGTACCTGCAGCAACTTCCTCCTTGTACCTCCTTGCCTGTTTATATAAGCCACGGCCGTGGCATTGTCTGTTAGAATCTGAACATGCTGAATTTGAAGATCCCGAGCAAATGACTTCAGAGCCAAGTCAATCGCCTTGAGCTCTCTCCAGTTTGAGGACCTTGTTCCCCTTTTTCCTGGACCAGAGTGAAACTCTTTCCTAGGTGGACCCCCCAACCCCAGGAACTGGCATCGGTTGTCAGTCTTTTCTAGACTGGAAAAGCCCAGACTAACCCCTCCAATAGGATATCCTGTCTCTTCCACCATCATAGTGACCTCTTCACCTAAGTTGGAATTCTTACCTCTGATTCTAGGGGTTCCAAATTTTGATCCCAAGATCTCAGAAGAAAGGCCTGCAGACGTCTGAAGTGTAGCCTTGCCCACTGAACAGCCGGCATTGATGAAGTCAGAACACCCAAAGCTGACATGACTCGTCTTACCGTCAGATGCTGGTTGGTCTGTGGTAAAGACACTGTATCATGAATTTTTTCCTTCTTCTCTGAAGGAAGAAAGATCTTTTGATCTACAGAATTTATTACATACCCTGGAAGCCAAATCTCCTGAGATGGGTCTAGGGAAGATGTTTGGAGATTTAGAATCCATCCGAGAGACTCCAGATGGCTGCATGCTCTGCCTAAATTGCTCTGCAATTCCTCTCTTGAGGGGGCGAAAAATAGCAGATCGTCTAAATAAGGAATTACTGCGATTCCTTGAAGATGAAGCGGAGCTAGGGCTTCTGCCATCACCTTGGTGAAAATCATCTGGGTGCGGATGATAGCCCGAAGGGTAAGGCTCTGAATTGTAGATGATGAATCTTGCCTTCCATCCTCACCGCCAACCTGAGATACCTCTGGGACTGGGACAAGATTGGAATATGCAGATATGCATCTTTTAAATCTACTGACGCCATGAAGCAACATGGAGTCAGTAGATTTCTGACAGTGAAAATTGAGTCCATCTTCAACTTTTTGTATTTGATGGCTTCGTTTAGCGGCTTTAGATTGAGAATTAATTGAAATCTTCCTGTTGGTTTTTTTACCAGGAAGACATGAGAATAGAACCCCTCCTGCCGTTCTTCTAGTGGCACTGGGATTACTACACCCTGCTGCATCAGTTCCTTGAGAGAGGACTTCATGGCCAGGGCCCTTACTGGATCTCTTGGGGTATTTGTTATCAGAAACCTTTTTGGGGGGCTTCTGGAAAACTCAAGAGTATAGCCCTGCGAGAGAGTGATCAGAATAAACTGATTTGAAGTTATCCCTGACCACTGCGGAGGAAACTCTCGTAATCTTCCGCCAACCCGCAGGGACGAGTCATTGCGATTTCTCGGCCTGTGAAGGAGGACACAAGAGAATTCCGCCTTTACCCTTCGCTTTTTGTGCGGACCAATTTTTCCTCCTCCCCTGAAACTTGAGAGCTTTTTGAGGTCGAAAAAGACGTTTTGGGACCTACTTTTTCTTTTTGACCGGGAAGGACCTCTTTTTATCGGCAATTCTGTCTAGGATATTATCTAGATCAGGTCCAAAAAGAAGGTCACTTGAAAAGGGAATACCACAAAGCTTGCTTTTTGAAGCTGTATCACCTGGACAGGTCTTTAGCCATAAAGCTCTTCTTGCAGCATTTGTCAAAGCTGCTGATCTAGCTGACATTTTGATTGCTTCAGGCGAGGCATCCGCAATATAAGCAACTGCAGAGATCAGGGTAGGAAAGGAATCTAAAATCTCCTGCTTAGGGGAATCTGCCACTATATGTGATCTAAGTTGGTTTACCCAGTATTCCAGATTCCTGGCTACACATGTTGTGGCCATTGCTGGCTTTAATTGCTCATGATTGATTGCCACAATCTCTTGAGAAAAAGATCCATGCGCTTGTCCATTGGATCCTTCAGAACCCCCATGTCTTCAAAAGACAGGTCTGTGGATCTTGAGACCTGGGAGAATGCAGCATCTAACTTGGGCACCTTATTCCACACCGCAGAAGGGTCCTCCTCAAAAGGAAAACGCCTTTTGTGGGCTTTGGAAAAAAAGGGTTTTCTCTCTGGATCCTGCCATTCCTTAGTAATGGCGTCAGAAATGACCGAATGGACCGGGAATGTTCGCCCCTTAGGTTCGTTTAACCCTGCATACATGCAGGCATGAAGAGATAATTCCTTCTTTTCCTCACTTAAAGCGGAGTTCCACCCTATTTTACATCTTTTGCTCAATCACATTACAGCAATGTATTCAGTTATAAACGGAAACTTTTTTTTTTTTTCTTGTGTACCTGTGTTTTTGTCATGTCCTTCTCTACTTCCTGTATGTGTCCACTGCAGATATGGGCGGGTATTTTGCGGGTATTCCGTCATTTCATGTGTGCCGCACTGTCTCCTGGGAGATCGTGTTATTGTTCCCAGGAGTCATTGCTGAGGCCTGCCACGAGTTCTCGCGGGATTTCGAAAGATGTTGCCATCACAACGGGGCGGGAACTTTCAATGACGCCGCCCGTTGTGATGGCAACCCTGAAATTTACGGCGCTGCTCGCCGTAAACACTGAGCGTGTGCGGGAAAGAGCAGTGAATGCTGGGAGCTCAGCATTCACCGGATCCCAGAAATCAATGCTTGTGGGCTTCACATGCCCACAAGCAAGATGGGAACGGCCAGGATCACTTTTTATAAATACTTATTAGAAACTAAAACGGACAGCAGCAGATTTAAAAACCCGAAACAGTGAGTATTACTTTATTATTTTGAAAGTGTATGAATGACTACAAAAAAAAAAGTTGAATGGTCGCGGGAACCCCGCTTTAAGCCAAGCATAACATGAATAGCTTTAAGGAGCCCATCTACCTCTTCTAGGGATAGCTTAAATTTGGAGGGGGCCACCTCAGCCTCCTCACCCTCCTCTTCCGAGTCCTTAACGGAAGGAGCAGGGGACTGCTCTTCCCTGGCTGCAGGGTCTTCAGGTAGAGTTTCCACCACGGGGATAGAAAGGGAACCCTGGGAAGACTCAGAAGTGGATGGCTGACTAGCAGCTGGATTAACTAAAGAGTCACGAAAAGTTTGAATCGTGGCATATAGTTCCTTCTTTACAGAGGCAACCAGGTCATCACAAACTGAAGCTGATTCCTCCTTGACTAAAGAAGTGATGCAAGCACTGCACAGGGCTTTTTTCCAATTCTCTCCCATTTTGGCCCTGCAAGAAGGACATCTCTTTTTTGGGTCAGAGCTTTTAGCCTGTGAGAAAAAGACAAAAAGGGAAAAAAAACAGGGGACCTTTTAGAGAGACCCAGTCTCTGCTTCACAAGGATCACCCCACAGGTGCACTAAGAAGAAACCAGTCAGCCTCTAGTGCCTAGACAGGCCCCGAAAAAAGAGATAGACCAAACCCCAGGTAAAGGATAAAGGCAGACTTTAACCGCTGCTCCTACCTGAGCTTTGCTGGCGCCTGTGCCTGTCCCCACCACTGCAGACGCTAACTCCTCCATGTCCGGTGTGCAGCTCTCCACTCGTTGTTTCACTTGCCGCTTCCTGACTCCCATAGTGCCTCTGCACCGGACCGGAAGCGGAAATAAGCGCCAGCTCCCGTCCTCCCTCCTCCCCCCCCCTGCGTCCACACCGGAAATGACGTTTTCGCTGACCCAGTGACCTGCTCTGTCATTTCCGGCCTGACCGCCGGCAAATATGGATTCCTAGGACCGTGCGGGACACCGAATCTTTGGCTCTCACCGAGCACTAGGAGGGGAAGAGGAGCCCGATTGCTACCGCTGCTGATGCCTGGGTAGGCCGGGAGGACAGCGGGTCTATAAAGGAGAAAAAAAGAGAAGGAAGCCCCGTCTCTCAGGAGCATCCAAGAGATACTGACTCCCCTTCCAAAAGATGTTCCCTCCGGGCCAGAGGAAACACAAAAACTGAGGTATGGTAGGGACGTACCTCTCTTTAAAGTTCTGGAGGAAGAAGGTGTTACCTATGGTCCGTTGGGAGGAGTCACTATCTCTCAGGTGCTGTCCGGAAAGATGTCTTGGGAAAAAATGTTGGGGATACGGGGCTTTCTAAGCCACATGCCAATATGGCGCAATGTTAATTACAAAGAACTACTGAAGCTAAAAGGGTTCAGGAATTGGGAAATGTTAGGAATTCGCTATCTGTCCCAACTATACAATGGACCAAATCTCAAGTCCTTTATGGAAATCCAGACGGAATTTGATATTCCACGCACCAATTTTTTCAAATACTTACAGCTACGTCACGCAATATAATCACAACACGCTCCCCTACAGCTGACTGACTACACATTGATACAGGGGATCTTTATGGAAGACAATAAAAATAGAATGATTTCTAGACCCTTTAATATCCTTCTTAATGTCATACAGGACCCTTCCAGCCTACCCTGTAGGCGAGGTTGGGAGGGGGATATAGGGACCATAGATGGGGAAACATGTGATCTGTGTCTCTCATCTGCCCCTTTAGTGTCGGTATCCACCTCTCAAAAGCTGTCACATTTATATCTGTTACACAGAGTATATAGGACTCCTGTACAGCTACACAAATGGGGGATCAGGGATACCCCACTTTGTCCGAAATGTGAAGGTGATCATGGGGACCTAATCCACATGATGTGGAAATGCCCCAAACTTTTCTGTTATTGGAAGGGAGGTCTAGATGTAATATCACAGGTTTATATGATAACTATTCCACGAGAACCAATTGTATGTCTATTGAGTGCACTGGACGAGGAGGCTGTAACCCACTCGGCTCATATGGCGGTCTTACGATTACTATATGTTTTGCGCAAATTAATTGCACAACTATAGATCACTCCCAGGGTGCCCACTAGCAAGAAATGGGTGGAACAAGTCAACAAATTACTAATAAGAGAGAAGCTTTACATACCAACACAGAAATGTCCCATATAAATTCTATTCATTATGCCAGGCCTGGTTAGATGTCCCAGGATTGGCACCACATCAGCTAATTAAGGACAGGCTCTTACAAGAGTAGAGGGCTCGTGGAATTTGAAATAATGTCTATCAATGCTTGGCAACATGTACAATCCCAGGGGATAAAGAAAACCCTGGTGGGTCAGGGTAACTTTTTTGTTCAGATATATCACACCCTCAAGGTTCTGAGGGAGTTTAATTAACTGTTTGTTTCGTTTTCTTCTTTTGTTCTTTTCTCTCTTATAAAATTTCATTACATGACACAGTACTAAAAAAAAACAAAAAAACGCACCTATAAGGTTCTGTATGCACTGTGCCAAATACTATTGTATACTGAATGTCATATATCATGTACTGTGAAAGTCAAAATAAAAACTTTTTTCTGACTGAAAAAAAGAGACGCATAAAAATACAAAACATTTTAGAGCTCACCCTCCCCTACACACACACACATACACACAAATGCATGTGATTTCCCTACACATGTTATGTATCACAGTGCAGGCTGGAGTGAGAGCAATAATTCTTGTATCAGAACTACTGCATAACACTAACCTGATGTCCTGCAGGGGCTTTTAAAGTGTTGCCTATGAAATAATATAGGGTAGTTCTGGTGCTAGAATTATTGAATTAATTTATTTTTTTTCTTGGAGTGGGGGGGGGGGCGCAAGTAGCTGGTCTTGCCTTTGGCGCAAAATAGTCTAGCACCGGCCTTGTCCCTGACTTAGCACTTACTGAGGTTTTCCCACTTCTTCACCATCCCCGGCTGATGAGAAGTCTGCTCTGGTACTGTCTTCAGCTTACTTACAGTGATCTCCGGTAACAAGGTGGATGGTGACAGCTTCCCCTCTACCTCTGACCACAGCTGGTTCCCCGGCCGGCGGAACCACTACTTCTGGTTGGACTGCAAGCTCGCAGCCCCAACCCCACGGTACTCTCTTGCTTCTGGATAGGCCCTCAGACAGCTTAACAGCCAGATGTCCCCGGGATAGGCCTCAGGCTTCTGGCCTAGCAGCCCGGGGCAGCATAACACATGTCCACCCAGACAGCTGTCCAGGTGGCACAGAACACCGATCACCCGACTCCACCCAAATAAATAGGCGCTCCCAGCAGGCCAAGGGACCAAAGAAAATCCCTGCCCATTGACTGAGACACCCCATTCATTCATGATCTGTCCTTGCTATACCCTTGTCTTATCTTATCCCTAACAATTGGCCAAGGCAACTATCACCTGGCAACTAAATGTGATAGCGACCCTGCCTAAACTTCAGGGTGCTACATGTCTTTTTATTTATTTTTTATCATTTTTACATTTCTGTCAGCGTCAGTCCTCAATTTAAAGTGCATCTAATCACACTTTTCCCAGTTTCTATTAAATTTGGGTAATAAGCCCCTCCCCCCATTATGTCTGGGAGGCCAACAAGGAGAGGCAGACATTTCTTGGCACTATGAGGGGATCAGCAGCATCTGTGTCCACAGGCAAAGGTGGATGTGGTTCAGTGTTGCCAACCGCCAGTATTTTTACTGGCAGCCAATATGGGCACTTTTTTCCTGCCAGTAAATGCCAGTGAAAGAAAAAGGTTGCCAGTAAAAAATATGGCTGTGACGCTTGGCCGAAACCATCCGAGTGCTTGCTACAGTGTTTTCGGACTGTGCCGGCAGTGTGTCACGTGAAGTCATGATGCAAGGGAACGGAGCAGCCGGAGCCTCGTGTGCAGGTCTGCGGAACAGGAGGAAGGCAAGCCGGGAGTGGACTGAAGGGACCACCTGGCATGGAGAGAGAGGGTCACTGTGACTCTCCATGCCAGGAGGGGACGTGTCATGTTGGAGAGGTGCCATTATCATCTGTGCTGCTGCACACTGTTGTCAGTGTCACTGTGAGAGTCAATTTCATGTGTGTGTGCCTGTCCATTCTAATTTCTTGCACTCTCGATTCCTGTCCCTGAGCTACTTATTTACTATATTGAAAATAAAATAAGAAATATGTTTTTGCCTTATTATCTACCTTAAATCACTTTGCTAATTGCATATGGTACTTGTGTGTAGCCTAAATACTGGAATTTGCACTTAAACTGTCATTTTGTAACTTTTAGATATCACCAATATAAAGACCCATACATAGATGGGAAGTCCCGTTATAGGTGTTTTATGGCCAAACAATAAATAACAATGTTTAGTCCTTAGATAGAAAAATGAATAAATCCAGTATCTCAAAACAGCAGATCAGCTCACTACCACCGAGAGAAAGAAAGGCTTACCAGATGTGGTGGACCCGACAGGGCATACGCCGAAATGGGTCAGATAAGGCTTGGGTGGTAGGAGGCTGTGGATGTCTGTGGAGTCGCAGATTGCTGGATTCCTCCAACTGGTGTCCGGGTCCTGGAAGGTGTGCGGAGTCCCAAGAATATGGATGGTTCTGTAGATCCCAGGGGGGAGGGGATGAGGTGTTCCGTGGATGGATCCCTCAAACCAACATTCATTGGGTATAGATAATGATATTAATGGGGAAAAAAGAAAAGAAGGGCCACATAGTGTAAATCCGTGTAAAAAATGTAATAAAAACTTTAAGGAAATACACTCACGTATAAGTCCAAAGAATAATACAGCGCTGTGACAAAGTGGCGACAATGGGGTCCTTCCCGACGCGTTTCGTCCTAAAAAGACGTCATCTGGGGGGTCAACCCAGATGAGGTGTTTGGCCATAAAACACCTATAACGGGACTTCCCATCTATGTATGGGTCTTTATATTGGTGATTCCCTTCACTGTATACCTACCCATCTAGGGTTATGTATGATAAGGTTTAGCGCTACACTTTTTGTTGTCTTTTGCATATACACTTTGTTGGTTGTGTTAGCTGCTTTTTCTCCCTTATGAGCAGCGCAGGATTATTTTGTATATATTAACTTTTAGATATGCCAGTAAAAACTTGACAGTGCCAGTAAATTTTGGGTGTCATGTCAGTAAATTTTAATCTGGTAGGTTGCAAACGCTGACGTGGTTCGTCCTCTGGCAGGGCACGTTTGTCTCTGTTTAGTGATGTTGTTCCTGCTATCCAGCCACAGCATGCAGAGAAGGTGGTGGACTGGCGTACTAAACCATCCTCATCCTCCATGACCCAAGCTGACACTAATGCGCAGTCCCCCGCAGCTGCCAGAGCGACTTATTCTGTCTCCTTGTCTACAGCTACTGCTGCCATAGCCCCAGCATCATGCATGGAGGAGTTAGCTGAATTATTTGAACACAGCATCCGTTATTGCTGATTGAGGATGCACAGACATTACTTGATTCTGATGTTGGTTCTGAGGTAGAAGAAGGGAGTATTATGAGCCTACGGAGAGGGGAGGGCACTGATAAACAACAAATTGGATGATGAGGATGGAAGGGATGATGATGATGAGGTCACTGACGCAACTTAGGAGCCGGATAGAGCAGATGAGGAAAGTGAGGGGGAGAAACAACCCCAACGAGGAAGAATGTCCTCCAGAGGTAGCCATCATGGAAGAGTAGAGAGCAGCCACCCTATTCCATCAGATTGTGGAGCTGTTATCTCCCAACCCACTTCCCACAGCTCAGCTGTGTGGACCTTGTTTAGCACATGTGCAGCCAATCTGTTGCCACTGTTGCAATTTGCAATCTCTGCTGCAAGTAGATCAAGCGTGATAAAAACCTGTGTTTGAGCTCCTGAAGGACAAAGCCAAAACAATTGAAACAAAAGCATTGTTGCTAATGAAACACACAAGTTAATTTGAATGTTCACAAACTGCTATTTAATGTTATTTTAAACTGCTATTTAAGAAAATAAACATAAATTTTGCCACAAAATCGACATCACCTTTAAAGTAGAACTACACTAAATCTGAACACCACAAACCAAAAAAAGAGCTGAGCTTATTTTAAGATTAGCTTAGGCATGCAGGCGGGGGGGGGGGGGGGTTGTTTAGCTGAGAAAAACCCTCATGGTGCAAAGGAACTTAGATCCCTTCCTGGTAAGCTCCAAATTTCAATGTGCGTCCAAATGTGTAACAAGCTGATACTGCACCAACAACCATCAATGTCATTTTCACAGCACAACATCAGCAGGAGGCAGTGTTGCTATCCGCCCATTAATTTACGGACCGCCTGTAAATTTAAGCCCATTTTGCAGGATGACCGTAAATGTCCGTTATGGGCAGCGGTGCCCGTTAAAAAATGGTCATGAGCCGACCATGCAACGGCGCATGTGCCGTTCCGAAGCGGGCCGGGCTCAGGAAAGCTCGTACACGCTCAGCTGGCCGGCGAATCCGCTGTAATGTAATGGCACTGCCTGACGCCATTTTTTAATAGAAGCCAGTCCACTCGTTCTTGGCAGTCCTGCGGTGGCACCTTGTGCACTCGCCACAGCAGATAAGGAGCTGAGGAGGGGTGAGGAGATTGACACTGTGTGTGAGCATAGCAAAAAGGGGGCAGAGAAGGACATTACGGGGGGGTGAAGCCGTGCAGGGGACAGAGAAAGACACTGATGTGCTGCCCTGTGGAGAGGTGAAAGGGGCACAGGAGGAGGACACACTGATGTGAAGAGGTAATATGAAGGTGGACAGAGGAGGAAGCTACTGTGAGGGGGTGAGGAGGACACTACCATGTCCACAGTCTCTGTCCACCTCCTGTATCATGTCCACAGCTTACGTCCACCTCCTGTAGCATGTCCGCAGCTTTTGTCCACCTCCTGTATCATGTCCGCAGCTTCTGTCCATCTACTGTATCATGTCCGCAGCCTCTGTCCACCTCCTGTATCATGTCCACAGCCTCTGTCCATCTCCTGTATCATGTCTGCAGCCTCTGTCCACCTCCTGTATCATGTCCGCAGCCTCTGTCCATCTCCTGTATCATGTCTGCAGCCTCTGTCCATCTCCTGTATCATGTCCGCAGCCTCTGTCCATCTCATATATCATGTCCACAGCCTCTGACCATCTCTTGTCTTTTATCATGTCTGCAGTCTGCAGAGGTGGAGTCTGGAGAGGAGTCAAGAGTGGGAGCACCACCGGGATGGGGGGTCATAGGTGGAGTCAGACATGTATGGACTGTGTACAGGAGACTATAGAATAAAACCAAAACTGCCAAGCTGGAGCCGTCTGACTGAGCCCTGCATGTTGCACCTGAGAGGAGGTCGGGGACAGCACTGCCAGGACAGTCTGAGCGGGGGGTTGCTGATGTAAGGGGGGAGTGAATACAATAAAGTATGGGGGTACACTGATATAAAGGTTCCCCCCTATATTAGTAACTCCCCCTTACCTTAGTGTATTCACTCTGCAAAAGGTGGTCTCTAGTCACCAGAGCCCCCCCTTACATCAGCGTTCCCCTTTACATAAGAGTTCCCTTTCACTGTAAGGGGGAACTCTGGCTGGGTTATAGTAACCTGACCTTCATGTCAATGGAAAAATATGGTTTTTGACTTTTGTTTAACTTAAACACATTGCTAATAGCACTAGCTATGTGTTTATAGTTTAAATATTGATATTTGCACTGTTTAGCACCAAAAACTGTAATTTTAGGTACTTTTTTCAGTGCCAGTAAAAAATGCGTCTCTGTCATTAAATATCATGATTTTCGCCAGTAAATAAATTGGTGCCGTTTGTAAATTTTGGTGTCCTGCCAGTAAATTTCACTTCAAGGGGTTGGCAACACTGGCAGGAGCAGGGTAGCCCCAATCCACTGTAGAGAAGCCTGGAGGAGGATATAGGTATACAGTATATGTTTTGCAAATAGTTTATTTTTGCAAAATCTTAGATACTCAGGATGAGCCAAAAAGCCACATTTTTGAGTGATGTTGGCCTAATGCCCCATACACACGATCATAAATTCTGCCAGCAAAAGTCAGATGTGAGCTTTTGGTCAGAAATTCTGACAGTGTGTATGCTCCATCGTACTTTTGCTGGTGGAATTCCCGCCAGCAAAAAAATGAGAGCAGGTTCTCTATTTTCCCATCGGAAAAAGTTCCTATTGGAAAATCCGTTCGTCTGTATGCAATTTGGACGCACAAAAAAACGGCGCTTGCTCGGAAACAATTTGACGCATGCTCGGAAGCAGAGGCGGCTCTAGGCTTTGTGAGGCCTTAAGGAAAACCTAGACATGAAGCCCCACTTACGCCCATAATGGAAAAAATAATAATAAGAGATAAAAAAATTAATTGTATAAATTGCATGTATTGAGAGCTTTAAAGTGCTGGTGTCAGTGCTCTCTATCTCAGTGCTGGTGTCAGTGCTCTATTTCAGTGCTGGTGTCAGTGCTCTCTATCTCAGTGCTGGTGTCAGTGCTCTATGTCAGTGCTGGTGTCAGTGTTCTATCTCGGTGCTGGTGTCAGTGTTCTATCTCTGTACTGGTGTCAGTGTTCCATCTCGGTGCTGGTGTCAGTGTTCTATCTCGGTGCTGGTGTCAGAGTTCTATCTCGGTGCTGGTGTCAGTGAGGGAGATAGCAGTGTAGAAGCCAATCAGCAGGCAGTGCCAGCACCATGGCTGAGGATCAGCACTGGACTGGCACCTCCGGACCCCTGCAGTGGAGCCCTGCATAGGTGGGGGTAAGGGCTGGGCAGAGGGAGGGGTCACGGGCTGTCAAGCACAGTTTGGCACACTGGGACACTGGCACAGGACTGAGCTGCCCTGACTGTGGCACCAGTAACCAGGAGAAAGGTAGTGAAGGGGGTGGGGCAGGGGGTGGCTTTAAAGGCCAGTGGCTGAGGGATGCTGAAGGAGCAGGGATGGGGGGCTGGCTCTCTTGCTCATGCTGGTGGTAGCTGGCTGCAGAAGGGGTTGTGGCATGGTAGCTGTGCCTCTCCCTGCAGCTGGAGTCCGGATCCCCCCACCCTGATTGACAGTCCCAGAGAGGGGCGACCCAGACACCATTTCTCTCCTCCCTCCCCCTTCCATCAGATCCATATACCGCGCTGGTGAGGCTCCCTCCCCGGTGGGACCCTCCTCTTCCCCTCTGCAGCTTTGCTTACCAGTTAGACGCCTCCTCCGGGTTTGCAGGGATCGCTCAGAGGTGCACTCCAGTTGGGGGTGACAGGAGGGCAGTCTGCATCTCCAGAGCAGCGAGAATAATTTTCATTTTGCTCCGGCTGCTGGAATAAGTCTCCTCCCCCGGACAACACAGTGCTGTCCAGCCCTGCCTCCTCCCCAAGACACAGCCATGGCCCCGTCCTCTCTCCACTGCCTGGCCATGGAGCTCACAGGCATCATTAACCCTCTTCTGGCCGGAGCACAGCGCCGCTGCAGCGGCATTGTTGTCAGCAGAAGTGGCTCTTAAATTAGGCGTCGCGAGGCCCCTGTGAGTGCAAGGCCTTAGGCGATTGCCTAATTAGAGAGCCGCCTCTGCTCAGAAGCATTGAACTTCATTTTCTCGGCTTGTCGTAGTGTTGTACGTCACCCCGTTCAGAGAACCTTTGTGTGACCGTGTGTATGCAAGGCAAGCTTGAGCGGAATTCCGTCGGAAAAACCATCCATTTTTTTTTCTGACGGAATTTCTGATCATGTGCATGGGGCATAACTCCTATAAATGAAATATATTAAGCTTTGATGTGGGAACCCCATGCTCAATACTGCAATAGTAGCTTACAGTGCCTTGAGAAAGTATTCATACCCCTTTAAATTTTCCACATTTTGTCATGTTACAACCAAAATCCTAAATTTATTTTATTGGGATTTTATGTGATAGACCAATACAAAGTGGCACATAACTGTGAAGTGGAAGGAAAATGATAATTGTTTTTCAATTTTTTTTTACAAATAAATATGTGAAAAGTGGTGTGGATTTGTATTCAGCCCCCCTGAGTCAATATTTTGTAGAACCACCTATCGTTGCAATTACAGCTTCAAGTGTTTTTGGGTATGTCTCTACCAGCTTTGCACATCTAGAGAGTGACATTTTTGCCCATTCTTCGTGGCAAAGTAGCTCTGTCAGATTGGATGGAGAGCGTATGTGAACAGCAGTTTTCAAGTCTTGCCACAGATGCTCAATTTGATATAGGTCTGGGTCATTCTAATACATGAATATGCTTTGATCTAAACCATTCCATTGTACCTCTGGCTGTATGCTTAGGGTTGTTGTCCTGCTGGAAGGTGATCCTCCTCCCCAGTCTCAAGTCTTCTGCAGACTCTGACAGGTTTTCTTCTAAGATTGCCCTCTATTTGACTCCATCCATCTTCCCATCAACTCTGACCAGCTTCCGTGTCCCTTCTGAAGAAAAGCATTAATACACATGATGCTGACACCACCATGTTTCACGGTGGGGATTGTGTGTCCAGGGTGATGTGCAGTGTTAGTTTTCCGCCACACATAGCATTTTGCTTTTAGGCCAAAAAGTTACATTTTGGTCTCATCTGACCAGAGCACCTTCTTCCATTTGTGTCTTCATTCGGACATTTAAAAGTGCAGCAGTCTGCTTCATGTATTTATTCAAATTTCTTGTCGTTTTCTGAAGTTTATTTGTATATTTTAAAATATAAAGAATGTATCACTACCCCCGTAGGGGTTGCAGATGACTGTGTTCCCCACTCCTACACAACCAGGCGAATAACATTTTCCAGCTTTCATCCAGAGACAAGGAGCAGTCTTTGAGTTTGTTTTTTATGTTTTATTAGGGGGTAATAACTTGGATGGAGAATAGGAGTTTTGGGATGCCCAACTTGATACCAACAAAACCAGGGACAACTTCCTTCCTATGCACAACTCCGATTGATTCCTCTCCTTTACTATGTGCAACTCTGATTTGCTTCTTCACTGAAAGATGCAAAAGCCCCTTAAAGACAAGGAACTCTCAGTCCTTTTTTAAAGTAGCACAAAGTGTTGTAAGCTGCATCCTGGAGTACCTTCCCTTGAAGACATTGGTCCAAGCTCTACCCACTGCAGGAAATGCCATCCCACCTGGCTGACTCTTAACCAGTCTACCCAACTGACTCTTCACAAGTCTACCCGACCGACTAAGGAGATCTCCCAGGGCAAGGTTAAGGAAGATTTAAGCACACCGCTATCTTCCGGAGAGACCTGCTACATTTGGCAGTCTCTCCCCTTGTAAGTTCCTGTCTGTGCTATAGTACTCACACTGTACTCGTTGCTCCCGCTGCCTCTCTGGGAAGACTCCCTCCAAACTGCTCCTGTTGTCAGGATCCTCCCAGCCAAGCACCCGAGTTCCAGCCCGAGGCAGAGAACCCCCCCCCCCCCAGGCCCAGAATAGGGGGTTTGCCTTAAGGGCCACCGACAGTCCCATCACCACTCCATCTCCATCTTCCACCTGTCTCCCCTGCCAGCAGGACTCATCCATACATATGGGCTAGCCCAACCACCCTGCCAGGCCCACCGCCTGGGGATTGGTTAAGCTCCCCCAAGTATGCATATCAATTCTCCTGGCCTCCGACCACTAACCTCTAGAAGTTTCACCAAACTTCCAGACCCAGGGGGAGGCACCAGAAACTCACCTGCTTGAGTCATCCAGCCCAGAACTCAAAAAAACCCTGACCCAATTAAGACTCACAGAGTAAGCATGAGTCCACATATATTCCCCTGCAGCCCGTGAATCAGCATAGTCTGGCTGGACAGCGGGCAGCAGGTTACAAGCAGGCTTTGCAGAAGACAGCAGTTTATCAGAGGCAAATTGGCAGTAGATAGCAGGTCGCCAGAGGAAGGCTGGGCAGCAGGACAACAGATTACCATCAGCAGGCCCGGCAGCAGACAGCAGGGCACAAGAGGCAGGCTAGACAGAGGACAGCAGGTCACCAGAGGCAGGCTTGGCAGAGGACAGCAGGTCACCAGAAGCAGGCTTGGAAGAGGACAGCAGGTCACCAGAGGCAGGCTTGACCCCCGGCAGACATAGAGGCAGGCTGGACGCCATCGGCAGGCAGCATGGAGAAGGACTGGACCCAGTGGTGTATTTAAGTTTTGTGCTGCCCTAGGCCTGACTAAACTTGTGCACCCCCTAATTTAAATATGACCCTCCCCTTCCTGTTAAGGCCACGCCCCTTCCTTTTTAAGACCTGACCTGTCATCTTAATGGAAGGAAGACAGAGGGATGCCGTGGGTGAAGGACAGAGGGACGCCATGGGAAGAGGACAGAGTGAGAGGAGGACAGAGGGATGCCGCGGGAGGAGGACAGAGAGGGACTCCGCGGGAGGAGGACAGAGAGGGACACCGCGGGAGGAGGACAGAGAGGGACGCCGTGGAAAGAGGACAGAGGGGGGCGCCGTGGAAAGAGGACAGAGGGGGCGCCGTGGAAAGAGGACAGAGGGACACCATGGGAAGAGGACAGAGGGACACCGTGGGAAGAGGACAGAGGGGGACGCTATGGGAAGAGGACAGAGAGGGATGCCGAGGGAAGAGGACAGAGGGGGGCTGTGGGAAGAGGATAGAGAGGGACGCCGTGGGAGGAGGACAGAGAGGGACGCCGTGGGAGGAGGACAGAGAGGGGCGCCATGGGAGGAGGACAGAGAGGGACGCCGTGGGAGGAGGACAGAGAGGGATGTTGTGTCAGGCAGGCAGGAAGCCAAGCGGCGTCGCAGGGAACTCGATTAGAGCCACTCTCTCTCTCTTCCCCTGTTCAGCTGACAGAAGAAAGGCAAGGGGGCGAGCGGGGGAGATACACAGACACTGTGTAGCACTCCTCTCCCTGTCACAGTACCGCTGCGGAGCTGGCAAACAGAGCAGGGGAAACATTTGGGGGGGAAGGCACCCACTACAAGGAGGAAGGCTGGACCCCATCAACAGGCAGCATTCTTATGGCGGACTGAGGTTTACCAAAATTTTCGAGAGTGGTCAAATGCCCTCAGGATGGCTTGTTAGTAAAGTATTGTGTTTGTGGTAGAAAATAAACATGAAATGTCCCTGTTCCTGAACATATCACTTACTGTATCAGCATTTAATTAGGAAGAACATAGGGACAGACAATAATGGCAGCCTAGTCAAACAAAGATTGACTTATTTCTCCAAAGATATATAGAGGACAGCTCCCTTAGGTCCACACCTAGCCACAGATGTTACCATGTTTGTGGTCTGACCTGACCCTTGACTCCCATTTTAGTTTGGGGGTTCTAAGGTCACATAAAGACATGTCAATTACTAATCTTTTTATTTACTTTTTTGCAGAGAATGCCGGTTAACCTTTTTCCTAATAGAATAAATGTTTATTTAAAGGAGAGATATAGCCAAAGCTCGTTTGGCTGTACTTCTCCTATAGACCACAGCAGTGCAATTCGTTTTGCAGTCTTGCAACCCATTTTCAGAAGAGATCGGCTAAAGTCTGCTCTCTGCTGACATCACGGATGTCAGTCCAGGCACCGCGTCATTGCGACAATAAAGTCTGGATCAGCCAGGTGCCTGGACTGACACCCGTCTCAGCCTCTCAGTGAGCCGCTGAGAGCCTAAGCTGGCCGCCCCCACCCCCTCCACAGCCCAGCGCTCCAATGAGCGAGGAGGGAGCAGAGCAGAGAACTGAGACTGACAGTCCACGGCTCTCTGCTCACGGAGGTCTGAAAACCAAGTGATCAGCAGTGTTCGATCGCTCGGTTCTCAGTGCAGAAGCGCTGGGGGACAGATGCATCCTTTACTTCTCTTTTAACTCCTGAACTGTAAAATAATGAAAGAAAGCTCTAGCTAGCCTGCATTGAGAGGTGAATGTCAGGATGACATGTCACATATGCTTTTCTATCATTTTATAGAAGTGGTCTTGCTTGTGGTTCCAGCTGGGAGGAAGCCATCTTCAGGTCCTCCACTCGGATGCATTTGTGGAAAGTGGACCTGTTGTGGTGCAGGGCAAGAACTGGCATCAACGACCTGCATAAACACCCTGGCATGTCAAAGGTGGTTTAGAAATAGAGCAGCAATCTTAGGATTCCTCTACTCTATGTTGCTGGTGGGGGTGCATAATCTCAACGGGTATTGCAGTCCCCATGCTTTTCAAATGTGGGCAAAAAGGGGGGCCTTTTTCGTTGAAGCACCACGTAAAACTGAATTTGGACATACTGTTAGTGGTGTTTGTTTCCCTTTGATGCTACAAGCTTGGACTGGCAAAACTGATCAGGTTAGGCTCTCCTCTGTTTCCCTATCACAGATTTTCCTTCTCTCCTGGACACATATGTAATTACATCCTGGATTGATTTGTTACATGAAGGTTCCTTTTGGACCCTAAAGATGACACGTTGTGGTCAAAGGAAGATCAGGACATTTCATAAGTATTTCTTTGCTTCATAAACCAATCACAAGTGATCTCAGTCTTCTGCTTTCTACCTAGTTTGGATGGACTTAGTCTAATTGGAACTTTGGGTGATGAATACACCCCTATATTGCAGCTTACCAATCATTGGAAGTGGTGGCTGCATCAGTTTTCTTTGGCTCCCCCCCTCGGAGGGTAGTATTAAATGTACTAGCAAACCTAATTACACTAGCAAACTGAAGCCAAACTCCAACACACACTTTATAATAAGGTACAGGAAACTGTTTTTATCATTTTAGGATTAAGGTTATGCATGGATAAATAAAATCTGATCATTTTAATCACCCCTGCCAGTGGTAAATGGTTTGTCTTATCCATGTAAACTGCTACATTCTGCTGGAGAGCTTGAGCTTGTGAAAAACAACAGACATAGAAAGAAAGCCTAAAAAAAGGAAACTACTGCAGCCATCACATCTAATGCCCTGTACACACGACCTGTTTTCCCGTCAGAATAAACTCTGAAGGTTTTTCCGACAGAGTCTTGACGGAATTCCGCTCAAGCTGTCTTGCATACACATGGTCACACCAAATTCTGACTTTCCAGAACGCGGTGACGTACAACAGGTACGACGGGACTAGAAAAAGGAAGTTCAATAGCCAGTAGCCAATAGCTTCCATCTCGTACTTGCTTCAGAGAATGTGTCGTTTTTGGTACATCGGAACAGCATACAGACAAGCGGTTTTCCCGACAGGAATTGGTTCCATCGGAAAAATTTAGAACATGCTCTCTTTCTAGGTCCTTCAGAATTTTCTACGTAAAAAGTCTGATGGGGCATACACACGATTGGAATATACAATAAAAAGCTCCTGTTGGACTTTTTCTGTCAGACATTCCGCTCGTGTGTACACGGCATTAGAATTAGTAAGCTGTAATATAATAAATATAAAATAGTAAATGTGCCCGCGCTAGTATATTGCCACATATAAAATATATAATATATATAAAAAATATTTTCACATATAAAACACATATAATGTGATAAATAAAACCATACAAGTAAAATATAATGCAAATAACTATAAATGATGAACCACCAAGTGCATATAGAAGTGCAATCGTGGTAATAATTAATAAAAGTGCAACGTGCTGAAATATAAATATCAAAACACTTTCCAGTGACAAATGAGTGTATATTCCAATTATTAAATACAAATCACAAAAAACGTGAATAACTAGTGTCCATAAAATAAGTATACATCATGCTTCTTCTGATGGGTGTATAAATCACAACACGTGAAAACTGTGCTCTCCCATGACACCCCACATGTGCTTGCGCTCACCTTCAGTTGTGTGACACAGTAATTAAACGGTGTCAAAATAAGCATTGGGGCCACTGCTAGGCTCACTCAGGATACAATGATGCAAAGACACTCCTCTCAGGTGAAACTGCTAAGCTCACTCGGGTTACAATGATGTAAAAACACTCCTCTCAGGTAAAACCAAGATCCAAAATCATAGAAGAAACAGAGGGACTCCATAGTGCAATATAGCCAGGACATTTATTAAAAGAATAAAGACCTCCAAGAGGGTACTCACATTGGATGGGTGCTAGAGTGCACCAGACTGTACAGGTAAATAATAAGCAGCTGATCGTATGGCGTGCGGTATGGCATGTGCAATCCTCCTCCTCTGTTGACAGCTCCGTCCTACCCCTCCCCGACTCGTATTCGGCACAGGGGTTTCGTGCCGCCGAAGACCCTGATAGAGGTCGGACACAGGTTCAGCTACCCCTCCTGGCACCAGATCCCCTCCACTGACACCATCTGGATAAGCCACTGCAGGGCAGGTGAGAGCTGGGAGGACTGGTGCTTCCAAAGGTGTGTGTGATCAGTGACCCTGCCCCCCTCCTGTCTTGCTGCCTCCCTCCTGTCACGCTGTCCCCCACCTGTCCCATTGGCCCCCAATGTGGCGGGAGGAGATGAGACTGGAGGAGGAGGAGAACATGGGATGGAGGAGCAGGAGGATGAGGATATGGGATGGAGGGGATGGGACTGGAGGAGGAAGAGGACATGGGATGCAAGAGATGGGACTGGAAGAGGAGGACATGGTATGAAGGAGGAAGAGGACATGGGTTGGGGGAGATGAGACTGGAAGAGGAGGACATGGTATGAAGGAGGAAGAGGACATGGGTTGGGTGAGATGAGACTGGAAGAGGAGGACATGGTATGAAGGAGGAAGAGGACATGGGTTGGGGGAGATGAGACTGGAAGAGAAGGACATGGGATAGGGGATAGGGCTTTGTCAGATATTATTCACTACAGCTGTCATGTCCTAAAGGATGTCTAAAACCTATGTGTGAGCCACTACATAGTATAAAGAATGCTATCTGGCACTTACTGGCAAGTAGGGATGAGCCGAACACCCCCCGGTTCGGTTCGCACCAGAACCCGCGAACGGACCGAAAGTTCGCACGAACGTTAGAACCCCATTGACGTCTATGGGACTCGAACGTTCGAAATCAAAAGTGCTCATTTTAAAGGCTAATTTGCATGGTATTGTCCTAAAAAGGGTTTGGGGACCCGGGTCCTACCCCAGGGGACATGTATCAATGCAAAAAAAACTTTTAAAAACGGCCGTTTTTTCGGGAGCAGTGATTTTAATGATGCTTAAAGTAAAAAAAAAAAAGTGAAATATTCCTTTAAATATCGTACCTGGGGGGTGTCTATAGTATGCCTGTAAAGTGACGCGTGTTTCCCATGTTTAGAACAGTCCCTGCACCAAATGTCATTTTTAAAGGAAAAAATCTCATTTAAAACTGCTTGCGGGTTTAATGTCATGTCGGGTCATGGCAATATGGATGAAAATCAGTGAGACAAACGGCATGGGTACCCCCCAGTCCATTACCAGTCCCTTTGGGTCTTGTATGGATATTAAGGGGAACCCCGCACCCAAATTAAAATAAGGAAAGGTGTGGGGCCACCAGGCCCTATATACTCTGAACAGCAGTATACAGGCGGTGCAAACAAGACAGGGACTGTAGGTTTGTTGTTAAGTAGAATCTGTTTGTAATTTTGAACATTTTTAACGTGTTTAGCTCCAGCCAAAAAATCTTTTCTAAGCTTTTTGGAAAACATAGGGAAGGGTTATCACCCCTGTGACATTTGTTTTGCTGTCTTTCCTCCTCTTCAGAAGATTTCACCTCACTTTTTTGTCCCAATGAAAAATGTTTTTTGAAAATTTGGGTTTTTTTGTGGAACAAGGATTGGAAAGCATCAGTGGAAAGGAGAACTTGTTTTCCCATATTAACTCTTACAGGAGAGAATTTCCCTTCCTAGGGGTAGATTTCATCTCACTTCCTGTTGTCTCCTTCCGTTTGCAAGTAGGAGTCGTTTGTAAGTTAGATGTTTGAAAGTAGGGTCCTGCCCTATATACTCAGCAGAAATTTGGGCCTTAGGTGTTGCTGTGGCCACAACACTGTAAGCCCTCACAGGGCCCTGCTGTGAAATATTAGATCAAGAATTGTAATTACATGCCCCTGTTGAACAGCAGCTGAAAAATTAGGCCTTAGGCACTGGTGCTGGTGCCACAACACTGCAACCCCTCACAGACACTCTAGTTGGAACGCAGGAACGAGCCCTGCTGCAAATTATTGCTTCAAAAATTGTAATTACACGCCCCTGTTAGACAGGGGCAGAAAAATTGGGCCTTAGGCACTGGTGCTGGTGCCACAACACTGCAACCCCTCACAGACACTCTAGTTGGAACGCAGGAACGAGCCCTGCTGCAAATGATTGCTTCAAAAATTGTAATTACACGCCCCTGTTAGACAGGGGCAGAAAAATTGGGCCTTAGGCACTGGTGCTGGTGCCACAACACTGCAACCCCTCACAGACACTCTAGTTGGAACGCAGGAACGAGCCCTACTGCAAAGTATTGCATCAAAAATTGTAATTACACGCCCCTGTTAGACAGGGGCAGAAAAATTGGGCCCTAGGCACTGGTGCTGGTGCCACAACACTGCAACCCCTCACAGACACTCTAGTTGGAATGCAGGAACGAGCCCTGCTGCAAAGTATTACATCAAAAATTGTAATTACACGCCCCTGTTAAACAGGGGCTGAAAAATTGTGCCTTAGGCACTGGTGGTGGCGCCCAGAACCAAAAATGTTCTTACAAGCTATCAGCGTGATGATTGAGGAGGAAGAGGATAATTACTCAGGGATAGTCACTCAGCATCAGCATAGGCAGTCTTTGAAGGGATCTGAGATTTCAAAAAAAATTATTCGGTTACATCAGCATCAGGTGCTTGGTAGCTGGTGGTGATCCAAGACTCATTCATTTTTATGAAGGTCAGCCGATCGACCGAGTCGGTGGACAGACGCACCCTGTGATCGGTTACCACGCCTCCAGCAGCACTGAATGTGCGTTCCGAAAGAACGCTGGATGCAGGACAGGCCAGTAGCTCAATTGCATACTGTGCAAGCTCTGGCCAGTGATCCATCCTCAAGACCCAGTAACCCAGAGGATTTTCGGTGGGAAAGGTGTCCAAGTCTGATCTTGCCCCTAGGTATTCCTGCACCATGTAAAACAGACGCTGGCGATGGTTGCTGGAACCGATCATACCTTGGGGCTGCGGACCAAAAAATTGTCTGAACGCATCGGTCAGACGGCCACCTTCTCCACCGCTCCTTCTTTGACTGACCGAAGCCTCAGCAACACGTTGTCCAGAAACAGGAGTTTGTAACCTCCCAGTCTCTGGGAACGCGTTGCACAGACCTTTCTGCAAGGCCTCCCGAAGATGTTTCATCCTCTGCTCCCTCTGCGATGGCAAGATAAGGTCCGCAACCTTACCCTTGTAACGTGGATCAAGGAGGGTTGCCAGCCAGTATTGGTCCTTCTCCTTGATACCACGAATACGAGGATCCTTACGCAGGCTTTGCAGGATCAGGGAGGCCATGCAGCGTAGGTTTGCTGAGGCATTCGGTCCGGAGTCCTCTGGGTCACTAAGAACGACATGGTCCGCAGCCACCTCCTCCCAGCCACGTACAAGTCCATGTGTTTCTTGGGACTGATCCCTTAAAGACTGCTGCTGATGCTGAGTGCCAGGCTCCACCTCCATACTGACACAATCTTCCTCCTCCTCCTCTTCCTCCTCGTCCTCTTCCTGTGTGATCGGCGGGCACGCAGGAACACTGTCTGGATAAAGGGGGCCTTGAGAGCTAAGGAAGTCCTCCTCTTCCTGCCTCTGTTCTGCCTCAAGTGCCCTGTCCATTATTCCACGCAGCGTGTGTCCAACAGGTGGACAAGGGGGACAGTGTCACTGATGCATGCACTGTCACTGCTCACCATCCTCGTGGCCTCCTCGAATGGTGACAGGACAGTGCATGCATCCCTGATCATGGCCCACTGGCGTGGGGAAAAAAAACCAAGCTCCCCTGACCCTGTCCTGGTGCCATAGTCGCACAGGTACTCATTGATGGCCCTCTGCTGCGTGTGCAGCCGCTGCAGCATGGCCAACGTTGAGTTCCACCTGGTGGGCATGTCACAGATTAGGCGGTTCTTGGGCAGGTTAAACTCCTTTTGGAGGTCCGTCAGCCGAGCACTGGCATTATATGACCGGCGGAAATGCACACAGACTTTCCTGGCCTGCCTCAGGACATCCTGTAAGCCCGGGTACCTGCCCAAGAACCGCTGCACCACCAAGTTAAGGACGTGAGCCAAACAGGGCACATGGGTCATTTGTCCCTGTCGGAGGGCAGAGAGGAGGTTGGTGCCATTGTCGCAAACCACCATTCCTGCCTTAAGTTGGCGTGGCGTCAACCACCTCTGAACCTGCCCCTGCAGAGCTGACAGAACCTCTGCCCCAGTGTGGCTCCTGTCCCCCAAGCACACCAGCTCAAGCACCGCATGGCATCTTTTGGCCTGCGTACTTGCGTAGCCCCTTGAACGCCTACGGAGCACCGCTGGTTCCGAGGAAGAGGCCATGGAGGAAGAAGAAGAGGAGGGGGTGGAGGAGAGAGGTGTGTCACAATCAGCATTTTGGAGGCGTGGTGGCGGAACAACCTCCAACACTACTGCACCTTGTCCTGCATCCTTCCCAGCTGCCAGCAGAGTCACCCAATGCGCCGTGAAACTTAGGTAACGTCCCTGTCCATGCCTGCTGGACCATGAGTCAGCGGTAATATGCACCTTACCGCTGACCGCCCTGTCCAGCGAGGCATGGACATTGCCTTCCACATGCCGGTAGAGAGCCGGAATCGCCTTCCGTGAGAAAAAGTGGCGTTTGGGTACCTGCCACTGAGGAACCGCACATTCCACAAACTCACGGAAGGGGGCAGAGTCTACCAACTGAAAAGGCAGCAGTTGAAGTGCTAGCAATTTTGCCAAGCTAGCATTCAACCGCTGGGCATGTGGATGGCTGGGAGCAAACTTCTTTCGGCGGTGCAGCAGCTGGGGCAGGGAAATTTGCCTGGTACAATCTGACGTCGGTGTACCAAAAGCAGATTGCCCACAAGTACTTGGCTGTGACACACCTAATTCTACACCTTCATTCCTCTCACTGTAGGTCTCAGAGAGGACTGAAGGTCTAGTGGGGTTGGAAATCTCAGCTGATGAGGAGCAAGGAGAGATCCTCTTTGTTCTTTGGTGTGGGTCTTTTAGATACGCTTGCCAACGAACTGCATGGCAGGTCAACATATGTCTGGTCAAGCATGTGGTACCCAAGCGGGAGATATTTTGGCCACGCGAGATACGCTTGAGACATATGTTGCAAATAGCAGCGGTGCGATCTGATGCACTCGTCTCAAAAAAGGCCCACACCAAAGAACTTTTTGAATAACGCGCAGAGACTGCAGCGCCCTGCACATGTGGAGCTTTGGGGTGTGATGCAGTCAATGTGCTGCCCTTAGGCTGGCCCCTGGAGGGCATCCTGCCTCGTTGGTGATGTGCTGCCGCCTCCTCCTCCTCCTCCTCCTCCTCCTCCTCCTCCTCCTCCTCCTCCTCTCTCCTATCAGGCACCCACGTTGAGTCAGTGACCTCATCATCCCCTCCCTCCTCATCACTGGAGCAAACCTGGCAGTATGCTGCAGCAGGGGGAGCATGACTGCCAGATTGCTGTCCTTCTTGGGCACCCCCTCTGTCCGCGCTCATGTTACTGCCTTCATCGAGCTCAGTATCGTCATCAGAGCCTTCCAAACGCTGGGCATCCTCCTGGAGCATGTACCCAACACTGTGGTCAAACAGTTCGAGGGAATCCTCATGAGGACATGGTGGAGCTAGGGAAGGAGTCACTGATGACATTGAGCTGAGGGAAGAGGCCGCTGCTTTGCCAGACAAAGCACCCTGGGCATGGGTGAGAGAGGATGAGGAGGATGAGGACGGCTTGGTCATCCACTCGACCAAGTCTTCCGCATGTTGCGGCTCAACATGGCCAGCTGCCGAAAAAAAGGCCAAGCGTGTCCCATGGCCACGTGCTGATGAGGATGCACCGTCTCCACGACCAGCACTAGACACAGAGCCTGCTTGCCCTCTCTTATTGGCTTGTGACTGTCTGCCTCTCCTTCTTGGCCTTCCAGACATACTAATGGCCTGTAGCTGCACTAAGCTGGGATAGAACACCTGTAATTTTCTTCAAGTAGCTTTATATACTGTAACCAGACAAGCCTGCCTGTCAGTAGGAAGATAACAGGAACGGATCTAGCTGAACACTGTGAGCAGGACGCACTGTACTAAATGTAAATAGTCTAGCTGCCTGACCGTGGTACTAATAGGATCAAATAGAACACCTGTAATTTTCTTCAGGTAGCTTTATATACTGTAACCAGACAAGCCTGCCTGTCAGTAGGAAGATAACAGGAACGGATCTAGCTGTACACTGTGAGCAGGACGCACTGTACTAAATGTAAATAGTCTAGCTGCCTGACCGTGGTACTAATAGGATCAAATAGAACACCTGTAATTTTCTTCAGGTAGCTTTATATACTGTAACCAGACAAGCCTGCCTGTCAGTAGGAAGATAACAGGAACGGATCTAGCTGAACACTGTGAGCAGGACACACTGTACTAAATGTAAATAGTCTAGCTGCCTGACCGTGGTACTAATAGGATCAAATAGAACACCTGTAATTTTCTTCAGGTAGCTTTATATACTGTAACCAGACAAGCCTGCCGGTCAGTAGGAATTTAACAGGAACGGATCTAGCTGAACACTGTGAGCAGGACGCACTGCACTAAATGTAAATAGCAGGAACGGATCTAGCTGAACACTGTGAGCAGGACGCACTGCACTAAATGTAAATAGTCTAGAAGATAACAGGAACGGATCTAGCTGAACACTGTGAGCAGGACGCACTGCATTAAATGTAAATAGTCTAGATAGAAGATAACAGGAACGGATCTAGCTAAACTGAATACAGTGTATATATATATATGCAACACCTGGGATGCATATATATACACAATACACTGTAAGTGCAGCTAACTGACTGACTGTTCTGCCTAATCTATCTAACTCAAATCAAATGACACTGTCTCTCTCTCTCTCTATCTCTCAGCACACCGGAACACACACTACACAGGGCCGCCGTGCAGGCGGCCTTATATAGTGTGGGGTGTGTACTAAATGCCCTGAGCCGTAATTGGCCAAAGCCACCCTGGCTTTGGCCAATTACAGCTCTCTCTACTGACAGCGCTGTGATTGGCCAAGCATGCGGGTCATAGTGCATGCTTGGCCAATCATCAGCCAGCAATGCACTGCGATGCCGCAGTGAATTATGGGCCGTGACGCGCCACACGAATTTAGCGCGAACGGCCCATAACGTTCGCAATTCGGCGAACGATCGAACAGCCGATGTTCGAGTCGAACATGGGTTCGACTCG
Source organism: Aquarana catesbeiana (assembly GCF_042186555.1). NCBI lineage: Eukaryota > Metazoa > Chordata > Amphibia > Anura > Ranidae > Aquarana > Aquarana catesbeiana. Next base: position 203,737,982 of record NC_133331.1, read on the forward strand.
AACACGAAGCTCATCCCTACTGGCAAGTACATCTGCCTTGTCCACAGCACAATTGGGCCAGATACTTTCCAGTGGGGGCAAGACCTTTCTCCATGATTTCACTGTCTATTTGTGCTCTTTTAACAATAATTTTATTTGTATAACATTTGTAAATTATTTTGTTTTCGTGGTCCACAGACTGAGGGAAGTTCGTATGAATGTTAATCTTACAATTATTGATACGAATAAACTGTTTAATCTCTCAGACTATAATCTTGGATTATATTGGGGTTCTAGCCATAATGGGGGAGCTTGACCTTAAAGTGTTACTAAACCCAGGACCCTGCATTTACTATATCTGGTCTCCCACAGTACATAGACTGTAAGTTAGTAAATATAAACTGCAAAATACATTTTCTCATCAGCAGTATATAGCAGTCTGATGACTTCTGTCAGTGTCTTGTTAAAGCTTGTAGGAGGAGTTTTCATTCTTCTCTGACTGTCCTATGAGGCTGCAGGACCCCTGACCCTCTGTCCGGAGAGTGCCGATTGGCCCTGTGCTGATCACATGCATCCTCCCAAGAAAAAAAAACCTCTCTAGCAATACACATCAAACTAAGTATGTGCAGAGTGCCTCATAGGGTTTGTACTATCAGTAAATGGATTGGGGACTGTGGAAGAAGTGGAGGAACAGAGAAGACAGGATCAAACAGCCTTTTTACACAATGTGCAGGATTAACCCCTTAGGTTCCACATTGAGTATAACAAGCATGCTTTTCTGCATATACAGACTGATTTTACTGTTGTGGGTTTAGTAACAGTTTAAAGTGATACTAAAGTCTCGTTTTTTTTTTTTGCTTTAAAAATAACAAACATTTCTATACTTACCTGCTCTGTTGCAGTGGTTATGCACAGAGCGGCCTGAATCCTCCTCTTCTCTGCTCCTGACCCCTCCCTCCTGTCAAGTGTCCCCATAGCAAGCAGCTTGCTATAGGGCTCCCGAGCCGAACCGCAGCTCTGTATGTCCACTCAGACACAGATCTGTGATTCGGCCACACCCCCCCCTCTCTCCTGATTGGCTAACTGACTTTGACAGCAGTGGGAGCCAATGGCGCCACTGCTGTGTTTCAACCAATCAGGAGGGAGAGTCCCGGACACTTGTGCACATCGCTGGATAGAGATGGGGCTCATGTAAGTATTAAGAGGGCTGCTGCACACAGGTTTTTTTCCAATGCATTGAATGCATTAAGATAGAACACCTTCTGTCTTTACATAGACTTTAACCGCTTCCCGACCACCTCACGCAGATATACTGTGGCAGAAGGGCACGTACAGGCAGAATCACGTACCTGTACATTGCCCCTTAAGAGGCGGCTTGCGGGCGCGCACGCCCACCGGGAGCTCCTTGAGTCAGATCAAGGGTCCCGCGGACTCGATGTCCGCGGGGACACCCGAGATCATCTCACGGTGAGGAAGAACGGGGAGATGCTAATGTAAACAAACATCTCCCCGTTCTGCCTAGTGACACTGATCACAGCTCCCTGTGATCGGGAGGGTGATCAGTGACGTGTCACTCATAGCCACGCCCCTAACAGTTAGAATCACTCCCTAGGACACACTTAACCCTTCCCTAGCCCCCTAGTGGTCAACCCCTTCACTGCCAGTGTCATTTTTACAGTAATCAGTGCAATTTTATAGCACTGATCGCTGTAAAAATGACAATGGTCCCAAAAATGTGTCAAAATTATCCGATGTGTCCACCATAATGTCGCAGTCCCGATAAAAATCACAGATCGCCACCATTACTAGTAAAAAAAAAAATTATTAATAAAAATGCCATAAAACTATCCCCTATTTTGTAGACGCAATAACTTTTGCGCAAACCAATCAATAAACGCTTATTACGATTTTTTTACCAAAAACATGTAGAAGAATACATATCAGCCTAAACTGAGGGAAAAAAATGTTTTTTATGTATTTTTGTGGGATATTTATTATAGCAAAAAGTAAAAAATAATGCTTTTTTTTTCAAAATTGTTGCTATTTTTTGTTTATAGCGCAAAAAATAAAAAACGCAGAGGTGATCAAATACCACCAAAAGAAAGCTCTATTGGTGGGAAAAAAAGGACATCAATTTTGTTTGAGAGCCACATCGCACGACCGCGCAATTGTCAGTTAAAGCAACGCAGTGCCGAATTGCAAAAAGTGCTCTGGTGTTTGGCCAGCGAAATGGTCTGGGGCTTACCTGGTTAAGTTTAGCCATGTATGTTAAAAAAAAAAAAAAATTGTGTTAACTCATATGTTTTGTATACTAAAGAAAAATGTGTTGAACATACAAGTGGGTCATGTCACATCTATATTCTCTTTCATAGACTTAAAAAGTAACTCCACTTTCATTGAGGAAAAAAAATATTCCCATCTGGGTGATCTTTGTACATTGATTCCCCTTTGAGAGTAGCTGACCAAATTGTTGCAGGGGATGCTCAAATTATGATTTGTATCTTAGTGCAGACTTCTGGGAAGATCAGTAAGCCAATCAAAAAAGCAGGAAGTGACATATCTAGGGGACGTTCTGTATACACTCTGTTTACAGAACGCCTCCAGGTTGCCATGTTGCTTTTCAGTTTACAGAAAATTACAGAGCTGCAGATTGAAAAGGAAAGGTAATTTTAATAACATTCAGTTACAATATGACTTGTGTCGTAATCGTATACGCTACCCCCCCCCCACCACAAAAACTGGCCATACACTATGTAATCTGATTGTACAATTTTATGTACCAAAACTATGTAATAGTAGGACCCACCTAAACAATCCATTCAATTTGTATCAAATCAGGCAGGCCCTCGCACTACATGATTTATGGTAGAGATTGTACAGTGTATGGCCAGCTTTTGGTAATTAAAGTTCATGCATTCGGTTTGTTACAAAAATCTTCTCTGTCTATTGTAATGTATTGAATAACCTAGCTCAACCTACAGTTGTGCTCATAAGTTTACATACCCTGGCAGAATTTATGATTTCTTGGCCATTTTTCAGAGAATATGAATGATAACACAAAAACATTTTTTTCACTCATGGTTAGTGTTTGGCTGAAGCCATTTATTATCAATCAACTGTGTTTACTCTTTTTAAATCATAATCACAACAGAAACTAAACAAATGACCCTGATCAAAAGTTTACATGCCCTGGTGATTTTGGCCTGATAACATGCACACAAGTTGACACAAAGGGGGTTAAATGGCTATTAAAGGTAACCATCCTCACCTGTGATCTGTTTAATTAGTGTGTGTGTATAAAAGGTCAGTGAGTTTCTGGACGCCCGACAGACCCTTGCATCTTTCATCCAGTTCTGCACTGACGTTTCTAGATTCTGAGTCATGGGGAAAGCAAAAGAATTGTCATAGGATCTGCGGGAAAAGGTAATTGAACTGTATAAAACAGGAAAGAGATATAAAAAGATATCCAAGGAATTGAGAATGCCAATCAACAGTGTTCAAACTCTAATCAAGTGGAAAATGAGGGGTTCTGTTGAAACCAAACCACGCTTAGGTAGACCAACTAAAATTTCAGCCATAACTGCCAGGAAAATTGTTTGGGATGCAAAGAAAAACCCAAATAACTTCAGGTGAAATACAGGACTCTCTGAAAACATGTGGTGTGGCATTTTCAGGATGCGCAATAAGGAAGCACTTGAAGAAAGATGGGCTGCATGGTCGAGTCGCCAATAGAAAGCCATTACTACACAAATGCCACAAAGTATCCCACTTATAATATGCCAAACAGCACAGAGACAAGCCTCAAACCTTCTGGCAAAAGTCATTTGGAGTGATGAGACCAAAATTTAGCTTTTTGGCCACAACCATAAACACTACATTTGGAGAGGAGTCAACAAGGCCTATGATGAAATGTACACAATTCCTACTGTGAAACACGGAGGTGGATCGCTGATGTTATGGGGATGTGAGCTACAAAAGGCACAGGAAATTTGGTCAAAACTGATGCCAAGATGAATGCAATATGTTATCAAAAAATACTGGAGGAACATTTGCATTCATCAGCCAGGAAGCTGTGCGTGGGGCGTACTTGGACATTCCAACATGACAATGATCTAAAACACAAGGCCAAGTCGACCTGTCATTGGCTACAGCCCAAGAATTTACAGGAATTGAAGGCTTTTTGCCAAGAGGAATGGGCAGCTTTACCATCTGAGAAGATAAAGAGCCTCATCTACAAATACCACAAAGCTGTAATTTATGTTAAAGGGGGCAATACACGGTATTAAGAACTGGGGTATGTAAACTTTTGAGCAGGGTCATTTGGGTAGTTTCTGTTGTGATTAGGATTTAAAAAGAGTAAACACAGTTGATTGATAATAAATGGCTTCAGCCAAACACTATGAGTGAAAGAAAAGTTTTTGTGTTATTCATATTCTCAACTGTAGCTAAATATATAAAAAAAAATAAAAATAAAACCTTGTCCGTACAGTACCCAATCTGATTGTCCTATCTGGGCACACAGATCTTGACGCAACATAGTTGTATATGTTCATAAAAGTGCACAATTGCATTGCTTTATAATACTACACTTTTTGAGAGGATGGATGTTTTTATGCCAGTTGCAGGTCCACCATTTGTACTTATTAGTTTATAATTACTATGACTATTATTCATTAGTCTGAAATAATCATTGAAAACTAGTTTGGAGAGCATGTAAAAAAATGTTACAAAACATCAAATATGGTTACTACTGTAATTAGCTTCAAAAGGGTGCAAATCCCCTGATTTATTTTTTATCTATTATTTTTTTATTTCTGCACACTAATACCATGATATCCATGTCTCCTTAAGCCCTGGTTCACATTGGTACGATTTGACATGTCAAATCAGTGGCAATTGCAGGCAATAGCACCGTCCTAATCGGTGTGATGCTGCATTTGTGGCACCACACCGATTTTAAAAAGTAGTTTCTGTACTACTTTTTGCGATTTCGGGCTGCGATTGTTGTCTCTGAAATCCCGGCCGAAATCGGGACTGACATGCGGGAGTGAAATAGTGCGAGTTCGGCTGAACTCGCACGGCTTCATTCCCGCAGCTAAGTGTGAACCTGGACTTAGAGAAGAGTAGTTTTGCAAGAGGGACATTTTATGTTCAGGAGGAGGAGGTTTAAACTTTTTCAGTGGCTCTAACCTGCAAGACAAACAAACAGGAGAGCGGTATCAACCTCTGCACCCATATTCCACTGCAGTATATATACAGCCACCGAAAATACACAGGAAACCACCATAAACACCTAGTCCCCAATATCCATGCAGGCCTCTAACCACTAAGAGGGTAAAAGAGTGGGAAGCATTCTGGTCACGCAGCAATCAGTAAGGAGTCCCCCAAATGACCCCCTTACTTGAGGGTGGCTGGTACCAGCTGGGCCTGCTACCTCAGTAACCAGGGTCTTTGACAGGGAGACTAAAGTCAGGTGGGGAGAGCAAGTAGACAGTGGTCCACGCTTGCAGGCTCCAGTTTCCATGGCACTGCGTGACCAGCACCAGCCAGACCCATATCCACTCTTTTGCGTCTCCTCTAGCCAGAAGCGGAAGCTCTGCCCCCTCCCGGAAATGACGTCACCTGGCATCCAGGACCAATGTCAGCACTGTCGCACATATATTTAGCTGTTGAGATCACTGCAGGAGAGCAACGCTTCCACCAGTACTAACTCTCCTCGGGCCTCTAAGAGCGTGCAAATTCCCTGAGCTTCCCCCACACATCAAAGAGGAAATTGGGGTGCCAACCTTGAGGCAACAAAAGCACCTTGCAAGATAACCCTCTATAAAAATCAGCTAGCTAAAAATAACACCCTTGTGCCATACCAGCCCCAGCAAAAAATGCAAGCCGTGGACTAACACAGGCTCCTCATGGATCCCTCTAGTGTCTGACCACCAGAGGTAACAATAAAAATAAAGGAAAAGTGTGAAAAGCGTTCTTTTATGCCGTATACACGCGATCGGAATTTTCGTCGGAAAAGCCTTGGATGGTTTTTCCGATGGAATTCCGCTCAAGCTTGTCTTGCATACACACGGTCACACCAAATTCCGACCGTCAAGAACGCGGTGACATACAACACGTACGATGGGACTATAAAACGGACGTTCAATACCCAGTGCGCCACCCTTTGGGCTCCTTCTGCTAAACTCGTGTTTATCTCGTATTAGTAGAAGTTTGGTGAGAGACGATTCACACTTTTCAGCCTCATGCTTTTCAGTCCGTTACTGCTCTTCAGTTTGTGCTTGTGGGTTTGTATCTGGTTTTCAGTGTGTGTAGTCAGTTCGTATCTATTTTTCAGTGCGTTCTTGTCCGCTCGTTTCTGATTTTCAGCTCGCTCTTCACAGGCCTTTCTGTTCTTCCGTACGTTCTGTTAGTTCGTTCTGACCAGCCGACCGTTTTGAAGCCGTGTTGCAGGTACTTGCTCGTCGAAGGGTTTGTGCTGTGCAGGGGCTTGGTGTTGGGGTTCTTGCTTTGTCCCAAGCCCAGTCCATGAACAGGGTGGGGAGGAGTTCATGGACCAAGAATTGGTTGCTCCAGCTTGACCAATTCTCTCATATGGCTTTGCTGCGTGAGATCCAGGAGAATAACCCTGATAATTTCAGGAATTTTCTCCAGATGACGGACCCCGTTTTTCACCATCTGTTGGCTTTGCTGACCCCTTATGCGGCAAGCCACTCCGGAGCAGAGGCTAATCGCCACGTTGCGGTACTTGGCGACGGGGAGAAGTCTACAGCAGTGGTCCCCAACCTTTTTGGCACCGGGGACCGGCTGTGTGGAAGAAAATTGTGCCAAGGACTGGGGGGGTCACCATTTTTCATGGGCAATGGTTGGTGTTAGCGCTTCAATCGTCACAGCACCATGCTTGATATGGTGTCAGGGCGATTGAAGCACATTATTTCTATTATTACACTGTAGTAATAAATGAAATAGTTCAACTCACCATGTAGAATCAGTGGGAGCCCTGAGTGTGTCACTTGCCACTGTCGCCTGCTACCAGATGCGGAATGTCACTTGCCACATCACCTGCCACGCTTACTGCCACAAGATGTGGATTGTCACTTGCCACATTGCCTGTCACCAGATGTGGACTGTCACTTGCCACATCACCTGCCACACGATGTGGATTGTCACTTGCCACATTGCCTGTCACCAGATGCGGAATGTCACTTGCCACATCACCTGCCACACTGCCTGCCACAAGATGTGGATTGCCACCTGCCACATTGCCTGTCACCAGATGTGGAGTGAGTGGAGCGCCCCTTGTGGTATGTCAGGCAGACAGATGAACGGGGTTGAACTACAAGTCCCAGCACACCTCACCTGTACTCCCACACACAGCTCACCTGTCACTGATGACATCACATCTCTGTGAGATCGCCCCTCTGGATGTTGCAGGGTGTCTCCCTCCTCATGCTGCAGGCGGTCTCACCTGGCAGAGGGAGGGCCTGGGACTCTGTCGAACAGCGAGGAGCCGCAGGAGAGCGGTGACGCACCTCCGACACTGAGACAGAGCACTGGCTTTGAGGGCAGAAGAGCGGTGATGCGGGGGCGGAGAGAGATGATATAATCTCTACTTGCCCGCCCACTCGCTTCTTCCATCACGTCGACAGCCCAGCATGTCTTTTGCCGGCCGCCCGCACCCACGGCCCGGCTGCAGAAGGGCCACGGCCCGGTAGTGGGCCGGGGACCGGGGGTTGATGACCCCTGGTCTACAGGACCTCAAGTTCTCGACAGGCATCTCCCCCCAGGCTCTGGGGATTATTATTCCAGAGACCTGTTTTGCCATCATACAGGTCCTGCAGAAGGACTATATTAGGGTAAGTTTTCTCCTTTAACATCACACTCTATGTATTTATTGTATGCTAATGTTTTGTATTTCTTTCATCATTCACTAATTACCATGATTGTAATACGCTGTGAATGTCCCCTTTGTGCCCATGCATGCTGTAAGCTTTTAATGCTCCTTTTTTTGTCCTTCATGCATATTTGCCGTCAATAACCTACCCAGCATGCTATCCTGGAACCATATACACCTAGCTTAGTCACTTAACAATGTATTTTGTCAGCTCCATTGTAGTGCTTTACCCTAAACACCCCCTAATGTCCAAATGTTATTGTTGTCCTTAAAATCAGGCAGAGTACCAGAGGCTTTTTTTGTGGGGGTCCAAAACTCAATTTAACCCTCCCCCCTAAAATTTTTACAATGGGCCATCAGAGGGGGTGAGGAATCTGATAAGTGGACCTTATATTTTTGTCTTTAAACACTCCTTAAAATAAATGTTATACTGATGTTGGCTAAGAATGTTTGTGTCTAATCTGCTTGCAATGTTATGTGCAAAAATACAATTTTTTTTTTCTTTTTTAACTCGACAGTTTGCTTCAATTCCACAGGAATGGCAGACTGTGGCTTCCCAATTTGCTCAGCGTTAGGACTTTCCTAACTGCGGAGGGGCAATCGATGGGAAACATGTCCACATTGTCCCACCACCCCACTCGGGGTCATACTATTTTAATTACAAGGGTTTCAGTAGTATTGTGTTGATGGCGGTGGTGTGGGCGACATAAGAGTTTCTCTACGTGGACGTGGGGAAGAATGGCCGGATGTCGGATGGTGGAGTCTTTGCCTAGTCCGAGTTCTACCAATGTCTCCAGAGTGGTGGCTTGGGATTGCCACCTGCGGAAGAGAATGTTGAAAGACTCCCATTTGTTTCTATCGCTGATGAAGCAATTGGTCTGGGTGATCACCTGCTGAGGCCATTCCCCCAGAGGACCCTCACCGCGGAGAAGAGGGTTTTTAATTACCGGCTGGCAAGAGCCAGAAGAGTCGTGGAGAATGCCTTTGGGATAATGGCCAGCCGGTTCCGCCTATTTCTTAAGGCTTTTAACCACTTGTCAACTGGCTCATAGCTGAATGACGGCTACAGGGCGGTTGCATAACTCTGGGAGGGCATACAGTGACGTTCTCCCAGAATCCTGCTCTCGCGCGCTCCCTGGGGTGCGCACCTGAGAACATCCGTGACCGCCGGGTCCAGAGGACCCGGCACATCACGGATCACGGTAAATGGCTGCTGATAGCGGCCGTTTACCATGTGATCGCTCCATCAAATTATGGACGATCACTTGTAAACAAACCGGCGTCATGTCGCCGGTTCCTCTCTCCCTTCTGTGTACCGATCGGTACAGTGTGAGAGGAGAGGGGGAGAGATCAGTGGCAGCAGCGCTTTGGGCTGGATCTGTAGTGCCCACAGCGCTGCTCTGTAACAATTGCAGTCACATCCAGCAATCCATCCATCCATGCTCAGCCATCCCTCCATGCTCAGCCATACTCCATACTCTGCAATACTCAGCCATACCCAGCCATACTCTGCAATACCCAGCCATACCCAGCCATACTCTGCAATTCTCGGTGATACCCAGCCATACTCGGCGATACCCTGCCATACTCAGCCATACCCAGCCATGCTCGGCCATACTCTGCCATGCTCAGCCATACTCGGCTGTACTCAGCCTCTGTATGTGGCCAGGCTGTAGAAGTCTCACACATGTGGTATCGCCATACTCAGGAGGAGTAGGAGAATCTATTTTGGGGTGTCATTTTTGGTATGTACATGCTATGTGTTAGAAATATTGTATAAATGAACAACTTTGTGTTAAAAAAAAATGTGTTTTAACTACTTCCCGCCAGCCGGCTGTCATATGACGTTTTTGACTTGTGCGGGGATATCTGAATGATGCCTGCAGCTACAGGCATCATTCAGATGTCAGCTTTTCCAGCCGGCGATTCCCTACACCATAAGAATAATCATAGTGGCTGTTCCGCTGCTTGATCGTTCTTACGGGAGGCAAGAGGGGACTGTTCCCCCCCCCTCCCGCCACTCTCCGGTGCTTCTACCTTCTCACCGCTACGATCAAAGAAAACGGTGTTCAAACCACACATGAGGTATCGCTGCGAATGTTAGAGTGAGAGCAATAATTTTGGCCCTAGACCTCCTCTGTAACTTAAAACATGTAACCAGTAAAAAATTTTAAAGCATCGCCTATGGGGATTTTTAAGTAGCGAAGTTTGGCGCCATTCCACGAGCGTGTGCAATTTTGAAGGGTGACATGTTAGGTATCTATTTACTCGGCGTAACTTCATCTTTCATATTGTGCAAAAACATTGGGCTAACTTTAATGTTTTGTTTTTTTTTAAAGCACAAAACTGTTTTTTCCAAAAAAAACACGTTCGAAAAATTGCTGTGCAAATACCGTGCGGGATAAAAAGTTGCAATGACCGCCATTGTATTCTCTAGGGTCTTTGCTAAAAAAACATATATGTTTTGGGGTTCTATGTAATTTTCTAGCAAATTAATGATTTTTTTAACATGTAGGATAGAAATGTCAGAATTGGCCTGGGTGCTCCAGAACGCCTGAAGGTGCTCCCTGCATGTTGGGCCTCTGTATGTGGCCACTCTGTGTAAAATCTCACACATGTGGTATCACCATACTTGGGAGTAATAGCAGAATGTGTTTTGGGGTGTAATTAGTGGTATGCATTTGCTGTGTGTCAGAAATAACTTGCTAATATGATAAGAAAAAAAAAAAAGAAAAAAAATCTTGATTTTGCAAAGAATTGTGGGAAAAAATGACAATGTCAAAAAACTCACCATGCATCTTTCTAAATACCTTGGAATGTCTTCCTCCAAAAAAGGGTCATTTGGTGGGGTATTTGTACTTTTCTGGCTTGTTAGGGTCCCAAGAAAATAGATAGGCCGTCAGTACTTCAGGTGTGATCAATTTTCAGATATTGGCACCATAGCTTGTGGACTCTATAACTTTCACAAAGACCAAATAATATACACCAATTTGTACTTATTTTTACCAAAGATATGTAGCAGTATAAATTTTGGCCAAAATTTATGAAGAAAAATTACTAATTTGCTAAATTTTATAACAGAAACAAAGAAAAATTCATTTTTTTACAGAATTTTCGGTCTTTTTTCTTTTATAGCGCAAAAAATAAAAAAACCAACAGTGATTAAATACCACCAAAAGAAAGCTCTACTTTTGTGAAAAAAGGACAAACATTTCATATGGGTACAGTGTTGTATGACTTAGTAATTGTCATTCAAAATGTGAGCGCACCGAAAGCTGAAAAATGGTTTAGTTAGGAAGGGGGTTTAAGTGCCCAGTGGTCAAGTGGTTAATATGGGGGAGTACAAAGGGAACCACATAGTTCTAGCATGCTGCATACTTCAGAACTTTTTAAAGAGAAATACTCCTAATTATGTTGCCTCAGTTGGGCCTGAGGCCGGACTTCCAGAAAATTTGACGGCCCTGGAAGCTGTCCTGGCTTGACCCCCCAAAGTGCCCGTGAAGTGCGTCAAAAATATGTAGATAATTTTACGGGTAAGAGAGCCATTGCTATGCCAGCAAATTTGTAAATAGTTTCTATTTTATCTGATAAAATCTTGATTTTGATTTACTGCTTGTGTTTCTTTTAGCTGTCTCCTAGGTTCTTCTAGTACACTTGTAGTGCCAAGTGTTTTTTCCATTATTAAATAACACCCATTGTCACTGTGAACACCAACTTAATACAAAAACTGGTATTGAGCATTGAAAGAAGAAGCCACACATTGTTGAGTATAAAACCTTTTACTCTGTGCACATGCACATGTGCATTAAAAAACATTTTTGGGTAAAAACAACATCTTGGTTTTATAAAGTTTTACCTTGAAATTTTTTTTTTTGTACATAAACAGGCATGTTTCAAAACATAACATACACAACTCAGGAACTTACAAAGTTCAACATTGAAAAACTGAAGGCAATATCAGACATTATAGTGTCAAAAATGTGTTGATCTTGCCTTCATCAGATGGGGTGATGTCACCCCTGTAAAAGTCAAATTTTGAAGATGCACACAAATTGGGAGTCAAACTGGGGATTTCCTTCCTGATCCCATGCCTAATGTCAACATGTGCTATCTCCCATCATGGGGGATAAATGGACGTGTTTTGGGGGTGCAACCCCTTCCTCTTACCTACAGTCAGGTCCATAAATATTGGGACATTGACACAATTATAATCTTTTTGGCTCTATACACCACCACAATGGATTTGAAATGAAACAAACAAGATGTGCTTTAACTGCAGACTTGACTTTCAGCTTTAATTTGAGGGTATTTACATCCAAATCAGGTGAACGGTGTAGGAATTACAACAGTTTGTATATGTGCCTCCCACTTTTTAAGGAACCGAAAGTAATGGGACAATTGGCTGCTCAGCTGTTCCATGGCCAGGTGTGTGTTATTCCCTCATTATCCCATTTACAAGGAGCAGATAAAAGGTCCAGAGTTCATTTCAAGTGTGCTATTTGCATTTGGAATCTGTTGCTGTCAACTCTCAATATGAGATCCAAAGAGCTGTAACTATCAGTGAAGCAAGCCATCATTAACAAAAACAAAACAAAACAAACCCATCAGAGAGATAGCAAAAACATTAGGTGTGGCCAAATCAACTGTTTGGAGCATCCTTAAAAAGAAAGAATGCACCGGTGAGCTCAGCAACACCAAAAGACCCGGAAGACCACGAAAAACAACTGTGGTGGATGACCGAAGAATTCTTTCCCTGGTGAAGAAAACACCCTTCACAACAGTTGGCCAGATCAAGAACACTCTCCAGGAGGTAGGTGTATGTGTGTCAAAGTCAACAATCAAGAGAAGACTTCATCAGAGTAAATACAGAGGGTTCACCACAAGATGTAAACATTGGTGAGCCTCAAAAACAGGAAGGCCACATTAGAGTTTGCCAAACAACATCTAAAAAAGCCTTCACAGTTCTGGAACAACATCATATGCATAGATGAGACCAAGATCAACTTGTACCAGAGTGATGGGAAGAGAAGAGTATGGAGAAGGAAAGGAACTGCTCATGATCCAAAGCATACCACCTCATCAGTGAAGCATGGTGGTGGTAGTGTCATGGCGTGGGCATGTATGGCTGCCAATGGAACTGGTTCTCTTGTATTTATTGATGATGTGACTGCTGACAAAAGCAGCAGGATAAATTCTGAAGTGTTTCGGGCAATATTATCTGCTCATATTCAGCAAAATGCTTCAGAATTCATTGGATGGCGCTTCACAGTGCAGATGGACAATGACCCAAAGCATACTGCGAAAGCAACCAAAGAGTTTTTTAGGGGAAAGAAGTGGAATGTTATGCAATGGCCAAGTCAATCACCTGACCTGAATCCGACTGAGCATGCATTTCATTTGCTGAAGACAAAACTGAAGGGAAAATGCCCCAAGAACAAACAGGAACTGAAGACAGTTGCAGTAGAGGCCTGGCAGAGCATCACCAGGGATGAAACCCAGCATCTGGTGATGTCTATGCGTTCCAGACTTCAGGATGTAATTGACTGCAAAGAATTTGCAACCAAGTATTAAAAAGTGAAAGTTTGATGGATGATTGTTAATCTGTCCCATTACTTTTGGTCCCTTAAAAAGTGGGAGGCACATATACAAACTGTTCTAATTCCTACACCGTTCACCTGATTTGGATGTAAATACCCTCAAATTAAAGCTGAAAGTCTGCAGTTAAAGCACATCTTGTTCGTTTCATTTCAAATCCATTGTGGTGGTGTATCAAGCCAAAAAGATTAGAATTGTGTGTCGATGTCCCAATATTTATGGACCTGACTGTACTTGAGTTGCGAGGAAGGGGTTGCACCCACAAAACGCGTACATTGATATCCCTTGATGGCAGATAGCACATGTTGACACATTGTGTGCATCTTCAAAATTTGGCTTTTAAAATGTGTCAAAAATTTTGAAAAATTGGTCGAAAAAAATATAAAATTGTGTCATTTTGTTGTTATTTAGATTCTTCCTAGTACATCAATCATGTTCTTCAGTTTTTGTTCAACCTCATTTGTTTTTTGCTTTATGATGTCTAAATCCCGACTACAAAACATTATGTCCTGGATTAGCATTTGTGCACTGTCACTGGTGAAATGAGGAGATTGTTCTTCCACAACAAGCACATCACCTAAAAGAAAAAATACACACCATGTATTATAAATATGCAGGCATACATCTATTACCTGAAGCTGTGGTCTCAGACACTCACCTGTTGTGGTCACTATTTCAACCACCTCTCCTTCCTCCACATCCTCTGGTTGTGTATTGAGTTCCCCTTCTTTAGTGGGTGGGTGGTCCCTGGTGTCCTCTGATGTCCTGAGTCTTTTCTCCCCTATGAAAATGAAACAAAAGGTATACTTTGCACACAGATATTTGAGGCCAGAAATAGGAATATGAAACATTGCTTGGAAGTGGGGTACAATTGTCTGTTTTGGCAGAGTTCCAAGCTGAAGACATGATTTTTTCCCTTACCAAAGCTGGAATACTTACCTTTTTTGGACAAGTATGACACATGGAGACACCCCAAGTATCCACTGGAGTACCTGTGTGGGACACCCTAAAAATTTTGTTCTGGTGTCCCACACTAGTGCTCCTGCGTCCAGATGTGTAAACAGCTGCTGAGTGTCCTCTCCTTACATTACACTTAATCAAGTTTACAACTCTTTCTAGTTTCAAACACATCTAGACAACTATATCATAAACTTCTTTTAATACAAATTAGCATGACCAAATGTAGTTAACGCTGTATCTGCCAAAAATATTGTATTTAGTTGGCAAACGAACGATGTTTACTGCGACCGATTACTGTGCCCACGAACATGAAAGTAGCCATTTAAAACTGTACTACAGTAAAGAAAAGCACATGGCGCAGCATGCAAGTAATAATAATAATAGGAAAGCACGACAAGTACTTACTTTTTAGAAACACTTTCTTGATCCTTCTGTACTGATCCTGCTCCCTCAATTTCAGGTCTGACCAGCGTTTCCTCAATTGCTCCTTGGATCGTCGTACCCCAAAATTCCTGTGCAGACTCTTCACAACTTTAGACATGATCTTGGCCTTTCTCACATTTGGGTTTAGGTAAGGTCCATACTCCCCATCATAGTCGGCCCTCTTCAAGATGTCCACCATCTCCAAAATCTCTACAAAGGCCATATTTGAGGCCTTAAATCTCCTGCGGGATCGGGATGTTTCTGGCTCTGGGCTTTCCTCCTCATTACTGCTATTACGCACCTGCTGTGTCTCCGCCTTGTTCCTCTCCCACTGTGATGAAAGAGGAGGGGCGGGGAATATTCTAGAAAGAATGTCGGGGGCGGGCAACACGGGCGGAGTTTCACACATGTGCAGTGTGTCGTACGTACGATCTGTGAGTGGAGGAAGTGCCGATCGTGAGAACGAAGGTAACATTTTAACTTGGGACATCAGTAGCCTATACTGATTTGAGATTGAGGCCTATATTGGGATACGATTAGGAGAGTTTAGTCTGATATTAGTGTTTTTGTCTTGTGTTATGTCTTGCAGCAAATATGAAACAATTCAAGACCCGGAATTCATGGGCCAGTTCATAGATAGATACAGGGATATGAGAAATTTGTGGGAGGTTAAAAACCCCTTATATCGAAATAAACCAGCTAGGAAGGCATCGCTGGAGAAACTGCTGCAATTTGTGAAGACGCAGGTCCCCGACGCAGACATCGAGTTTGTGGATAAGAAAATTGGTAGCTTGAGAAGCAGGTATAGGAAGGAGCTTAATAAGGTCCAGGCTTCCATGAAATCAGGAGCAGCAGCAAAGGATGTGTATGTACCCAGTCTGTGGTACTACAACAGGATGCGGTTTCTGGAAGACCAGATTGAAGTCAGGGAATCACTTTCTACACTTCCATCCACTCTTCCCTCAACCCTTCCCTCAACCCCAGCTGAGGCTTCCGAGGACCAACCTGGGACTTCCATCCTGGAAGAAGTTGAGGAGCCCAGCTGAAGCCAGGTATAGTATTTTTTAACATATTTATTGTCCGAAAAATTATTATTGTTACTAGATTTTATTATTGATAAAAAATGAATGATTTAACAAAAAGTGTTTTACATATCAATAGACAGTAGGGGCCAAAAATGATTTTGACAAGAATGAAAAATGCTGGCGTCAGAATGATAGTCTTTTCTATTTATTAACATTCAATTTGCAACAGTCATGAGCTGAAAATTGTGTGTGATTGATAAACAATAAACTAAAACTATGTCCCTTTTTCATATACAGGAAGACCTCAGCAAGGACGAGGTTTTGGAATGTGGCAGCCAGGAGGAGGGAGGGGTAAGTGTCAGCCAGGAGGTGGCCAGGCCCAGTAGCCTCACCCAATCCCAGGTGCTTCCCCTCCGCCTTATAACAAAAAGGGCCATAAAGGGGAGTAACGTGGAGGAGGCAGCACTGGGCCTCATTAAGGACGCTAATGCGACCCTGAAAACACCCCCGACGCTGAAGAGGCCTATGGCTGCTATGTAGCTGCAAAATTGCAGCAAATGGAGGAGGGCCAATGCCTCATCTGTGAGCAGATTATTTTTTAGGCCCTCCATAAGGGGTTGAGGGACAAATTGACTGATAACATGCACTTATGTGCGCTCGCCCATCCTCCTCCTCCTCCTGCCACAAGTCCACCTCCAGAGCCACAGCCTCCAAGGAAGGCTGGAGGGAAGACAAGAAAGTGATGGCCTGGGTTCAGTCTGGTCTGACAGAAGACGCAGGCTGTGGTAGTACCACAGCCTGGGGACATATATGTCATCTGCTGCTGTTCCTGATCTCTGGGAGTCCTGGACCAGATTGTGCTCCCTATTATATGGACTTATCAGGTTACCAATTTTTATTTACAAAGAGTTGATGTGTGCCCTGGTGTACAAAGGCTTCGCAAATTCAAGCAGTTTCTCCAGCGTTGCCTTCCTCTTTATTTTGTTATGAGCCAGAACAAATGTAGATTTTTTTATATGAAAATACTTGCCTATGTGTTTTTCTTCAAATAGGAGAATTTGTTTGCGAGTAGGCAGGTACATTTCAAAAATACGTCTAATTAACAAGGGACACCAACCAACCTCCTTGAGCTTTAAAAATACAAGATAATAATGTTGTTGTGGAAACTTGACACACACAAAAAAAAATATGGAGATCACTAGAAGATAATTTAAAAATAATAAAAAAAATAGGAGATCTTGATTAACCGGTTCAATACAGGGCATTTTCACCCCCTTCCTTCCCAGACCAATTTTTAGTTTTCAGCGCTGTCGCACTTTAAACGACAACTGCGCAGTCGTGTGACGTTGTACCCAAACAAAATTGACGTCCTTTTTTCCCCCCACAAATAGAGCTTTCTTTTGGTGGTATTTGATCACCTCTGTGGTTTTTATTTTTTGCGCTATAAACAAAAGAAGAGCGACAATTTTGAAAAATACACAATATTTTTTACTTTTTGCTATAATAAATATCCCAATTTTTAAAAAAAAAAACACATTTTTTCCTCAGTTTCGGCCGATACGTATTCTTCTACATATTTTTGGTAAAAAAAAAAATCGCAATAAGCGTATATTGATTGGTTTGAGCAAAAGTTATAGCGTCTATAAAATACAGGATAGATTTATGGCATTTTTAAAAAAAAAATATTTATTTTTTTTACTAGTAATAGTGGTGATCGCAATTTTTTTTTGTGACTGCGACATTATGGCGGACACATCGGACACTTTTGACACATTTTTGGGACCATTCACATTTATACAGTGATCAATGCTATAAAATTGCATTGACTACTGTGTAAATGTGACAGGCAGTGAAGGGGTTAACCACTAGGGGGCGGGGAGGGGTTAAATGTGTTTCCTAGGGAATGCTTCTAACTGTAGGGGGAGGGGACGCTCAAGGGGAGGAGACCGATTCCTTTGTTCTGGGAACACAGATCGCTCTCCTCTGAGCTGACAGGACGTGGATCTCTGTGTTTACACACAGAGATCCACGGTCCGGCCCGGTTAACGGGCAATCGCGGGTGCCCGGCGGACATCGCGGCCGCCGGGCACACACACGGGGGCCCGAGCAACGCGGCGGCGCGCGCACGCCCCCTAGGCGGCCAGGAACCCGAGGCCGTCATATGACGTCCACCCAGGATGGGAGATCCCATCTGTGGACGTCATATGTACATACGCGGGTAGGGAAGTGGTTAAAAAAAAAAAAAAAGAGGATTATAAAAAATAATTGTAAACATTATTATGGAGATCTGTCTTTAAAAACAAAAAAGATTATTTAGGAGATCACGAGAAATAATAAAGAAAGAATTTGTCAGAACTCTGTGTGAATATCAGCAGCAAAACAAATTCATTATTCTAGCATTATAAAGAACAAAAGAATGCGCTGCATTAAAAGATCCAAAAATTTCCAGCGTGACGAATGTGCTATCACCATTACGAACGCTAGTTTTACCAGACCGAGCGATTCCGTCTCGTACTTGATTCTGAGCATGCGTGATTTTTTGCGTGTTCGGATTGCATACAGACGAACGCATTTTCGGATAGGAACTTTTTCCGAATGAAAAATAGAGTACCTGCTCTCAATCTTTTGCTGGCGGGAATTCCACCAGCAAAAGTCCGATCAAGCATACACACGGTCGCAATTTCCAACCAAAAGCTCTCATTGTACTTTTGCTGGCGGAATTTCCGATCGTGTGTACGGGGCATAAACTGTGCTGTCTTGAAAGATGCCCCAAGGCATCAAATGTACTTTAGCTTGTCGTAAGCATGATGATTTTGAGGAGGGAACAGGGAATTATCACTGAAGTATAGAAACCTCATGGTTGGTGTATAGCGTGTCCTGGGCATAATGAAGAAATAGAGCAGCATATGGTGAATGGGATGTGTGGACTTTGCCGCGTTTACATGTCACGTTTGAAATTATTGGCCTAAATTTATAAAGATAGATTATGTTTGCAAAACTTTATGACAAAAACCAAGTAAAAAAAAAAATGTGTTTTTCTTCATATTTTCTGTATTTTGTTTATTTATATAGCAAAAAATAAAAAGCCCAGTGGTGATTCGATACTACCAAAAGAAAACTATTTGTGTGAAAAAGGGATCTAAATTTCATTTGTATAGTGTTGCATGACTGAGCAATTGTCAAAATAGCAAAAAATGCCCTGGTCATGAAGGGGGTAAAACCTTCCGGTGGTCAAGTCGTTAAATCCAATGAGCCGTAGGTGGAAAAAAAAAATTAATGGGCGTAACATTTTTGTTTACTATCCGAGGGACTGGCTGTGCTGTAAATGGGAGGACTATAGGTGCTGCTGAATTAGAGGGAAGCTATACAGGATTTTAAAGCCCCTCTGGAACACTAGTATTGGTCCTAATCTTATGTGTCTGATGTGACACCTCACTACTTGTACTACCATCCAGGTGTATTACTCTGGTGGTGCTCGCACCTTCACCAGGATGTATAGCTCTGCTGGTGGTTGTCTGCTGCTCTTCAGAATGCCTTTTTCTAGGCACCCTTTCCTCCACTGATTCGGTAACTGACCCACTGCTCTTAACAGGTTCTTAGTTAGAATCCAAATGTGACAGTCAGAGCTTCCCGCTGCTCTCATCTATAATGGTAAGAATCTGAAATTCCTTGTTGCTTGTGTACAATTTTTACCACACGGAGTTCTGGTTTTTGCCAACACTGTACTGGCATGACAGTGACACAGTATGACAGGTTGATGGTACACCATGACAGATGTTTGTGTGTTACACTGGGGTGGCTGCAATCAGGCTTTGTAGATGTTCTGTGTCTTGACACTGAAAACCCGGTAAAAACACTTAACGTAACTCCTACTCCAAGAGACCTACATCGATCAGCTCTCCTCCTTACACCTGTCTGTGTGAGGAAAAGAGCAGATGTGACTTACATTTTGTGATCACTGTGATTTGACACAGCAATCACATGATACAGGGCCAATCACAGCAGCCATGTACCCCAATCTATGATGTGCTGTGTCCAGATCGTGCCATACACAAATGCCAAAAGTGGAAGGAGGTGCGGTTACATCCTCCCAGGACGCTAGTCTCACCCAGTGCTGGACATTATACATACATAACGCATACACAGTTGTGCTCAAACGTTTGCATACCCTGGCAGAAATTGTGAAATTTTGGCATTAATATTGAAAATATGACTATCATGCCAAAAAACTGTCTTTTATTTAAGGATAACAATCACATGAAGCCATTTATTATCACATCGCTTTTTGGATCCTTTTTAAATCATAACAGAAATCACCCAAATGGCCCTGATAAAAAAAAAGTTTACATACCCTGGAATGTTTGGCCTTGGTACAGACACAGAAGGTGACACACAGGTTATTATGGCAATTAAAGGTTAATTTCCCACATTTGTGGCTTTTTAAATCACAATTAGTGTGTGTGTAAATAGTCAATGAGTTTGTTAGCTCTCACACGGATGCACTAAATCAGGAGGAGGTAGAAAAGAACACAGTCAAAAGACCTGCATAACAAGGTAATGTAACTTTTCAAAGATGGAAAAGGATATAAACAGATATTCGAAGCCTTGAATATACCAGTCAGTACTGTTCAATCACACAAGCGGAAAATTTGGGGATCTCTTGATGCCAAGGTCAGGTAGATCAAGAAAGCTTTCAGCCACAACTGCCACAGGAACTGTTTGGGATACAAAAAAAACCCCACAGCTAACCTCAGGAGAAATACAGGCTGCTCTGGAAAAAATACAATTTTTAAAACAGCTTACCTGTAAAATCCTTTTCTTGGAGTACATTATAGGACACAGAGCCTTCAGCATTTACTTAGTGGGTTATAGCTACCTTCAGGTGTTGACATTGGCACACCCAATACAGGAAGTATCTCAGTTTTTGTAGCCAAGCAATATAAGCAATATACTTACACCCCATAAAAAGAGGGGCGGGACCTCTGTGTTCTATGATGTACTCCAAGAAAAGGATTTTACAGGTAAGCTGTTTTAAAAATTGTATTTTCTTTATCGTACATCATAGGACACAGAGCCTTAAGTATTTACTTAGTGGGACGTCCCATAGCAATGCTACTTGAAGGGAGGGAGACACAACCCGTAGGGCACCCCCAGACCTTGAGGACTTATACTGCTGCCTGCAGCACACTGCGCCCGAAATCGATATCCTCATTCCTTCTTACATCCACTTGGTAAAATTTTGTGGATGTTTGGACTGAAGACCAAGTTGCGGTCTTGCAGATCTAAGCAAAGGAGGCCTGGTGACGCATTGCCCAAGAAGCACTAACCGCTCTGGTAGAGTGCGCCTTAACTTAAATAGGGGGAATCTTACCCCTTAAATCATAAGTTTGAATTATAACTTGCCGAACCCACTTAGCAGCAGTGGATTTCAACGCTGCCTGTCCTTTTTTAGGACCCTCTGGCAGAATAAAAGAGACATCAGTCTTACGAATCCTAGCAGTTTTCTTTAAATAGATTTTCACTGCTCTCACTACATCAAGACAATGTAGTGAGTTTTCTTCCCTGGAACATGGTTTTGGGAAAAACGATGGCAGGACAATATCTTAATTCAGATGAAAGCCTGAAACAACTTTTGGCAAAAAGCCTGGACACGGGCGTAACACCACTCTGTCCTCATGAATAATCAAATATGGCTCTTTACAAGAAAGAGCAGCCAATTCTGAAACCCTCCTTGCTGAGGATATAGCAACCAAAAATATCAGCTTCCTAGTCAGAAGGACTAAGGGAACATGCTGTAATGGTTCAAATGGTGGTTTTTGTAACACTGACAAAACTAAATTCAAGTCCCAAGGAGTTAAAGGTGATTTAACTGGCAGATTAATTTGCATCACCCCTTGCTTAAAAACCCGGACTAAAGAATGCGTAGCAAGCGGTCTTTGAAATAAAACCGATAAGGCTGAGACTTGGCCCTTAATAGTAGGGCCAACTTCGTCTCTATGCCCAATTGTAGAAAGGCAAGGATTCTGCCTATAATACATCTCCGAGGGTGCCAACCCTTGGATTCACACCAGGAAACTTAAGCTTTCCAAACTCTATCATATACAGCTCTGGAAACTGGTTTCCTTGCATTGATTAAAGTTGAGATAACAGACCTGGAATGCCCACGCTTCTTCAGAATGTGGGTTTCAATAACCAAGCCATTAAATTTAGCGTTCGTAAAGTAGGATGGAATATCGGCCCCTGCGATAGCAGGTCTGGCCTTAGTGGGAGAGGCCAAGGACCCTCCACTGCCATTACAATCTCTGCGTACCATGACCTTCCGGGCCATGCTGGTGCTACCAGAATTACCGGCTTTCTTTCCTGCTTGATCCTGCAAAAAAAATCGAGGCAGCAACTGAATCGAGGGAAAAGCGTAGATCGGGGAAAACTGATCCCACAGAGTTACCAGCGCATCTGTTCCGTATGCGAGTGGATCCCTTGTTCTGGACACAAAGTTGACTAACTTCATGTTGAATCTGGACGCTAGAAGATCTATGTCTGGAGTCCCCCCATCTTTGGCAAACAGCCCGAAACACTTCGGGGTGAAGAGACCATTCTGGGAATAACTGCTGGCGATTTTAGTCCCCCTGCCAATTTTCTACTCCAGGAATGAAAACTGCCGATAGGGATGGGACATTCAAGTTAGGATATGGTTCACCTCTCTCTGAGCTGAGAGACTCTTGGTGCCCCCTTGGTGATTGATATAGGCCACAGCCGTGGCCAGGTTTTCAGAGCCAGATACACTGCCCGAATCTCTAGGATGTTGATGGGCGGGGCTCTTTCGAGTTTTGACCACTGTCCCTGGACAGTTGTCTCCTCTAGTACCGCTCCCAAGCGTGAGAGGCTGGCATCTGTCATTACTACTTTCCAGATTATTGGATTGAAGGATTTCCCCTTCAGCAAATTCTGGCTTCGTAATCACCAACTGAGGCTTTGAGACACTCTTGTGGACAGCCGCATTGGCAAGTCCAAAGCTTGGATCGTCTTGATCCAGGCAGAGAGGATTCTGTTTTACAACAGTCTTGAATGGAACTGGGCATAGGAGACTGCTTCGAATGAAGCTACCATCTTTCCTAACAACCTCATACAAAGGCGAATTGAAGGATTTGCTTTTGACCTGACCAACTGTACCAGCTCTTGTATGGAGCTGATCTTTGCTGGAGGCAAGAACACCCTTTTCTGGGTTGTATCTATGATAGGCCTAAGTAATCCAGCCTTCTTACTGGTTTTAAGGAAGACTTCTCTAGGTTGAGGATCCAACCGAGACTTTCCAGGTAACTGGTTGTAATGCATACGCTTTTTGTTCCACTACGAATCGCAGAAACCTTTGGTGAGCGGAAATATTTTGAGCAAATTTTTAGGAACCGATTTAGATTTTTTAGATCCAGAATGGGTCTGACATCTCCATTTGGTTTTGGTACCGTAAACAGTTTTGAATAGAAACCTAAACCTTGTTCTTCTGTAGGATTCTGTATGGTTACCCCCACAGAAAGTGAGATGGTGGAAACTCTGGAAACTCTAGTTTGTATCCTAGAGTCACTGTGGAGAGAGCCCATCTGTCCTGAATTTCCCTCTGCCAGACTTCTGCGAAATGCAGAAGCCTTCCCCCCACCTTGGTAAGGGGAGATGCCTCTTCATGAAGAGGTCTTAGTATTCTGCTTTGTAGTCTTGCGGCTCCAGGTCTTCCTTTGAGCCTGGGCCTGACCCTACGATTTTCCTCTGGAATCTGACCGTGGAAGCCGTCGCCACTGCCTAGAGGCGGATATGCTTGGCGCAGGAGAGAGTTTAACCACTTCTCGACTGGTGCACGCTGATGTATGTCGGCAGAATGGTACGGCTGGGCAAATGGGCGTACCTGTAAGTCCCATTTGAATTCCCCGCCGTGCCATTGCGTGTGCGCGCGCCGGCCGGGAGCTCCGTGAGTCAGGTCGTGGGTCCCGCGGACTCGAACGCCGCGGGGTTACCCGCGATCGCCTCACGGAGAGGACAAACGGGGAGATGCTGATGTAAACAAGCATCTCCCTGTTCTGCCTAGTGACAGTGTCACTGATCTCTGCTCCCTGTCATCAGGAGCAGAGATAGTGACGTGTCACAGCTAGCCCATCCCCCCTACAGTTAGAATTCACTCCCTAGTACTGACTTAACCCCTCCCCGCCCCATAGTGGTTAACCCCTTCACTGCCAGTGTCATTTACACAGGAATCAGTGAATTTTTATAGCACTGATTGCTGTATTAATGACAATGGTCCCAAAAATGTGTTAAAAATGTTCGATGTGTCCGCCATAATGTCGCAGTCACAAAAAAAAACAAAAAAACTCTGATCGCCGCCATTACTAGTAAAAAAAAAAAAATTATTAATAAAAATGCCATAAAATTTATCCCCTAACTTTTGCGCAAACCAATCAATAATCGCTTATTGCAATTTTTTTTACCAAAAATATGTAGAAGAATACGTATCGGCCTAAACTGAGGAGAAAAAAAATTTTTTTAATTAGTTTTTGGGGATATTTATTATAGCAAAAAGTAAAAAAATAATGCGTTTTTTTCAGAATTGTCGCTATTTTTTGTTTATAGCGCAAAAAATAAAAACCGCAGAGGTGATCAAATACCACCAAAAGAAAGCTCTATTTGTGGGAAAAAAAGGACGTCAATTTTGTTTGGGAGCCATGTCGCATGACCGCGCAATTGTCAGTTAAAGTAACGCAGTGCCGAATCGCAAAAAGTGCTCTGGTCAGGAAGGGGGTAAATTATTTCGGGGCTGAAGCGGTTAAATGAAGGACGTTTATACTTTCTTTTGACTGGCAAAAGAGTACTTTTTCCACTGGAAATTGCCTGGATGTATTTATCCAAATCACCGCCAAATAGTCCCTCCCCATGAAATAGGAAACTAGACAGTAGGTTTTTGCAGGGTGCTTCAGCAGACCAACCCTTTAGCCAAAGGGTCCTACGCATGTGTACTAGCACAAGTGCAAGGCGAGACGCCTGGTGAATAGAATTCTTTATAGCAGGAATTCCAAACTTTTATCTGTTAGATCCTTTAGCATTTGTGCATTGTCCACTGGACAAGTTAAACTTTTATTCACACTTGAAATCGCAGCATCTACTGATGGAACTTTCCATTTTTTTGGTGAATTTTTTTTTTCCCCAAGCATAGAGAACTGAGAATCTCTTTTGAGGGAGAAAATGCTTATCCGGATGATCCCATTTGGTATAAATAAGCTTCTCTAGTAATGTGTGGACTGGAAACACATGCACTGGTTGTGAAGGTTTCAAGGAACCCAAAGAAGAAACCAGACTTTCAGCTGACTCTGTTAGGGGTAGCATGAAAGTGGAGCGAACCATGTCCCTAAGGATTTGTACCTCAGATTGTGAAGCTGAAACTGTTGTTTCCTCCGCAGAAGAGTAATCTGTTTGTTTTTCCCGATCGTTTGAGGGAAATACCTCATCCTGTTCCCACTGTTCCCCTGTAAGGGGTTTGGCATGGGAGAGAGGGATCTAGCACACTTCTTATCCCCTTTAATGGAGGATGCGATTAAAGCTGCTAATCTTCCTTCTAAGCCCTGCAGGTCAGAGAAAAATGTATCTTCAGTCATGTATACAGGGGCTGAAGTGTGAGAAGCAGTTGCACCACCAATTGCTTCCAATGACTCACCCTGGCTTGCCATGTCAGGTATCTCCGGAGAGGATGACAATGTGGAGGCATTTCTGGAGTCCGCAGTGCCTGGGGGTGGTTTGGTGCCTTATTAGTAAGCCTTGAAGCCATAGAGCAAAGTACAAAAAGCAAAGGTACTCTAAGAACTGTTCTATTTATTTGAACAATAGTAGGAAAAACAGTGGTAGCATAGAATGATCTAATGCTAAACAATAAGTTTTTTTTCCTGTATTACAAATGCCTGTGTACACCCCTCACGTGCACCAGTGCTTCTGTGTCCTGTGGCAGCCTTGCTTCAGCTGCTCTGATAGGCACTGTCTGTTTCCCAGAGTATCAGCTTTAAGCTTTTTCAGGTGTGAGCCTGATTGTCTATGCGCCATGCCCTTTCCTGTGCTTTAGCAAGAGTCACCTCAGAGGGGATGCGGGGGAGGGGGAAGGGGATTTACATAGCCTTTTTATCAGCTTTTCAGATTTATGCTTGTTTAAACATAACATGTATCCACTCAGTTTACCCATTTAGGGGGAGAGGAGACCTCCTCTCCAGCTGCTGAGCCATGCTGTATTAGCACAGATTTAAACAGGGTCTATACACTATTACTCCCTCTAGAGGAGTTTTTAAGGCATTTTACAATATAATTGAAAGAAAAGTCATAGGTGGACTTTGCAGTTCCTATGCTATGCTGTAAGCAGACAGATCCAGACTTCACCCATCACGGCGGGCGGGTGTTTAAAGCTTCAAAGACTGGGGCCCTTTTAATAGGGGTTCCACTCCTTTGGACCATGTATAGCACCCCTCAGGACAGCTTTAGGTAATGTAGCAAGACCACAAAAATCCCTGGTCCAGCCCTCAAAGAGGAGCATTACAGGCAAAACCTTTTTCTTGTATGCGAGACCCGGGTACCATCCTGGAGCTGCAGTGGCAGGATGGATCCAGTTGTGGAGGCTTTTTAAATCCAGCATGGATCCCTCCTGGAACTCTGCAGAGCACATCTTCACTCGTGCCAACACCTTTAGACACTGGCGAAAAAACGGAGATACTCCTGGAAGGAGGAGGGGTTATATAGGGGAGTCAACTTCCTGTATTGGGTGTGCCAGTATCAACACCTGAAGGTAGCTATAACACACTAAGTAAATACTTAAGGCTCTGTGTCCTATGATGTACGATAAAGATGGTGTGGTCATTTTTAAGGAGCACAATACGATGATACTTTAACAAAAAAGAGCTGCATAGTCAAGTTGCCAGAAAGAAGCCTTTACTGTACAAGTTCCATAAAAAAGTCTGGTTACAATATGCCCAACAACACCTTGACATGCCTCATTGGCTTTTTTGTGGCATTGGTGCAGTAAAGGCTTCCTTCTGGCAGCCCAACCATGCAGCTCTTTTTTGTTTAAGCATAAATGAATTGTGCTCCTTAACAACCACACCATCTTTTTGGAGAGCAGCCTGTATTTCTCCTGCAGTTATCTGTGGGGTTTTTCTTTGCATCCTGGGCATTTCTTCCACCAGTTGTGGCTGCAATCTTTCTTGGTCTACCTGACCTTGGCTTGGTATCAAAAGAGCCCCTAATTTACCACTTCTTAATAAGTGATTAAACAGTACTGACTGGCATATTCGAGGCTTTGGGCATTTTTTTTATATCCTTTTCCATCTTTGTAAAGTTTCATTACCTTGTTATGCATGTCTTTTGACTGTTCTTTTCTACCTCCTCATGGCTCAGTGTCTAGCCTGCTTAGAGCATCCATGTGAGAGCTAACAAACTCATTCACCATTTATACACTGACACTAATTGTGATTTAAAAAGCCACAAATGTGGGAAATTAACCTTTAATTGCCATTTTAACCTGTGTGTTCCACCTTGTGTGTCTGTACCAAGGCCAAACATTCCAGGGTATGTAAATTTTATCAGGGCCATTTGGGTGATTTCCGTTATAATTTTTAAAAGAATCCAAAAAACCACGTGATAATAAATGGCTTCATGTGATTGCTATCTTTGAATAAAAGACAGTTTTTTGGCATTATCAGTCATATTTTCAATTTCACAATTTTTGCCAACTTTTGAGAATATATATATTTTTTTGTTTTCCTTTTAAATGTACTGCTTAAAAGGTCACCAGTCACTTCCTGTCCTAGGCTACAAACCCACAACTACGCTGAAGCACAGCCATTTGGGTGATTTCCGTTATAATTTTTAAAAGAATCCAAAAAACCACGTGATAATAAATGGCTTCATGTGATTGCTATCTTTGAATAAAAGACAGTTTTTTGGCATTATCAGTCATATTTTCAATTTCACAATTTTTGCCAACTTTTGAGAATATATATATTTTTTTGTTTTCCTTTTAAATGTACTGCTTAAAAGGTCACCAGTCACTTCCTGTCCTAGGCTACAAACCCACAACTACGCTGAAGCACAGCTCTCCCTTTCCTGCATACTCCTGAGCTGGAGCTTAAGCAATTGTACAGTGCATTGACACATTATGCTGTAGATCCCACAGATCCCCCTTTTCTTGGAGTACATCATGGGACACAGAGCCTTAAGTAATTACTTAATGGGTTATAGGCCACCTTCAGGTGTTGACACTGGTAAACCCAATCAAAGGAAGTTTACTGCCTATATAACCCCTCCTCCTTCCAGGAGCACATCAGTTTTTGTAGCAAAGCAATATACTTGTATCCCAAAAAAGAGGGGAGGGACCTCTGTGTCCCATGATGTACTCCAAGAAAAGTATTTTACAGGTAAGCTGTAATAAAAATCCTATTTTCTTTATCGTACATCATGGGACACAGAGCCTTACGTAATTACTTAATGGGATGCCCCATAGCAATGCCATGAGGGGTGGGAGAAAACAACCCGCAGGGTACACCCAGACTTGAGGATCTTATACTTCTGCTTGCAGCACACTGCGCCCGAAGGCGATATTCTCATACCTCCTTACATCCACCTGATAAAATTTTGTGAATGTATGCACTGAAGACAAAGTTGCAGCCTTACAGATCTGAGCCATGGAGGCATGATGACGCACTGCCCAAGAAGCACTAACCGACCTTGTAGAGTGGGCCTTAACTTGAAAAGGGGGAATCTTACCCCTTAAATCATAAGTTTGAATTATCACTTGCCGAATCCACTTAGCGACAGTGGATTTCGACGCTGCCTGTCCTTTCTTAGGACCCTCTGGCAGAATACATAAAACATCAGTCTTACGAATCTGAGCAGTTTTCTTTAAATAGATTTTCACTGCTCTCACCACATCAAGACAACGTAGTGACTTTTCTTCCCTGGAACATGGTTTTGGAAAAAACAATGGAGGGACAATATCTTGGTTCAGGTGAAAACCTGAAATTACTTTTGGCAAAAAGACTGGACGAGGGCGTAACACCACTCTGTCCTCATGAAAAACCCTAGTTAGACTTACCGGTAACGGTATTTCTACGGTCTTTCAGGACAGCACCTGGAGAAAGCGCAGCTCCACCCACTTTTCCCAGGAAACACTGCAGTCAGTTTTCTTTAAAGATCGGACGCTTCCACCATGGCCTCAGTTGTTCATAGAGTACCTCCAGCCATGCTGAAATTAGATAAGCAAAACATAGCAATAACACTACATTTTATAATATAATTAGGGCGGGTCATCGGCGCTGTCCTGAAAGACTCATAGAAATACAGTTACCGGTAAGTCTAACTAGGGTTTTTCTCCCTTCCTCTTTCAGGACAGCACCTGGAGATGATAAGAGAGTACTTACTCTAGGGTGGGACCACCGCCTGCAGGTCTTTCCTGCCAAACGATTGTTCTGATGCTGATAGCAAGTCCAACCTGTAGTGGTGCGTGAAGGTGGAGAAACTTGTCCACGTTGCCGCTTTACAGATCCGACCCGGAGAAGCCCCTGCTCTTTCCGCCCAGGACGTTGCTACTGCCCTTGTTGAGTAGGCTATTACCCCTGTAGGAGGATCTGCCCCTGAAGCTCTATAGGCTTCACTGATGGCCATTCTCAGCCATCTACCTATAGTGTTTTTGGAAGCACTATATCCTTTACGTGATACAGAGAACAGAATAAAGAGTGAATTTGACTTTCTGAACTCTCTCGTGATTTCTAAATTGTGTAGTAAACACCTTCTCACGTCCAGGGTATGGAAGGATTTCTCCTTAGAGCTGGATGGTGTAGGGCAAAAGGTAGGTAGAATTATTTCTTGTGCTCTATGAAATGCTGTTGAAACTTTTGGCAGAAAACCCGGGTCAGTTTTTAGCACTACCCGGTCTGGAAATATATAGCAGAAAGGTTCTTTTATAGATAGAGCTTGCAACTCGCTTACCCTTCTAGCTGAGGTAACTGCTACTAAAAGGTCTAGTTTGAGCGACCATAATTTTATTGTCGCCTCCTCTGGAGGTTCAAAAGGTCTTTTGATCAAACCTTGTAGAACCAATGATAAGTCCCAAAACATTTAAAAGGTATTGGCCTAGCTCTGGCCAATGCCCTAAAAAATCTAATAATAAGCGGCTCCTGAGATAGCTGTCTCTCAAGGAAAACTGATAAGGCGGCCACTTGGACCTTCAGGGTACTGGCTGCCAACCCCATCTCCATTCCCTCATGGAGGAACTCTAATACTGAAAGCATTTCCTGTGGTGAGAATTTTTTAGTCGGGCACCAGGAATTAAATCGCTTCCACGTCTTAAAATAAATAGCTCTGGTAACCTTTTTTCGGCTACTTAAGAGGGTTGAGACTAGTTTATCTGAGAGGCCTTTTCTTTTTAGGATCTGCTCTTCAGTAACCACCCTGTCAGTCTGAGGGGCTCAATATTTGGATGCTGAAGGGGTCCCTGGGTTAGGAGATCTTTTCGAAGTGGAAGAACCCAGTGAGGTTCCACCTCCATCCTCTGTATAGTTGCAAACCAAGCCCTTATGGGCCAAAAAGGAGCCACTAGAATCATACTCGTGGCCTCTTTTTGTAGTTTCTTTAAAACCAAAGGGATCATTTGAAAGGGGGGAAAGGCGTAGCACAAGGGGAAGTTCCACGACTGTGCCAGCGCATCCAGTCCTCTCGCTTGATCCTGCCTGTTTAGTGAGAAATAGGCCTTCACCTTTTAATTTTTCTGGGATGAGAACAGATCTATCTGAGGAGCTCCCCATTTTTCTATTAATTTTTGGAATACTTCTGTGTTCAGACTCCACTCTGCTTCTAGTATTTTTTCTCTGCTCAGAAAGTCTGCTACTAGATTCAGATCTCCCTTTAAGTGCACTGCTGTTAGGGACCTCAGGTTGTTTTCTGCCCAGGATAGAATCTGAAGGGACGAGGATAGCAAGACCTTGCTTCTCGTGCCTCCCTGCCTTGTTATATATGCCACTGCTGTGGCGTTCTCCAACAAAACTTGGAAATGGTGACCTTGGACTAGTTTCTCGAAAGCCCATATTCCTAGGAGAATAGCCCTTAGTTTCCTACAATTGGAGGATCTCCTGGCTTCCCTGTTTGTCCAAACCCCCTGAGCCATCTGTCCTTCCAGGTGGGCGCCCCAACCCCAAGAACTTGCATCCGTTGTCAACCTCCTCTCCAGGTGAAAACACCAGAGCAGGCCTCTGTCCAGATTTGAGTGGCTCCTCCACCACCAGAGCTTCCTCTGAACTTGAGGGGGCATTTTTATCAATTTTTTCAGGGACTCTCCATAGGACCAATTTCTCAGGATTGATTGCTGGAGATCCCTTGCGTGGAAACGTGCCCATTGTACTGCTGGTATTGATACAGTAAGGAGCCCCAAGACAGACATAGCTGCCCTGATGGAAATTGTCAGGTTTGTCTGGGTCTTTTTTACCGCATTCTGAAGCTTTTCTATCGTTTCCTCGGGGAGAAAAATTCTCTCCTGTATGGAATCGATAGTATAACCCAGGAATTTTATTATATGCGATGGAATCATGACTTTCCAGGTGTCTCTTTGTCCTTTCCAGATCCTTCCCTAATATATCCCTTGTCTTGGCAAATATTAGGAGATCGTCTAAATATGGGACAATTGAGATTCCCTCTACTCTGAGTGGGGCTAAGGCCTCTGTTAAGATCCTTGTGAATATCCTCGGAGAGAATGACAGCCCGAAAGGGAGAGCTCTGAACTGAAGATGTAGGGTTGAGTCTCCCCTCTTGATCGCAAACCTTAGGTGCTTTTGGGATGCTGGTGCTATAGGCACATGGAGATATGCATCTCTCAGGTCTATGGATGCCATAAAACAGTTTGGGGTCAGGAGACCCTTTAATGAAAAGATCGTGTCCATTTTGAATTTCTTGTACCTGATAGATCTGTTGAGAATTTTTAGGTTTAGAATTAATCTGAATTTGCCTGAAGGCTTCTTTACCAGAAATATGTGCGAATAGCACTCCTGTTCCACTTCTTTGGGAGGAACATTTATGATCACCTTCTGTTGAATCAATTCCTGTAGGATTGATATCATTGCTACAGATTTCTCTGGATCTCGGGGAGCCTGGGTTACATAAAAACGAACAGGTGGGGGTTGGGAGAACTCTAGTCTGTAACCCTCTATTATCGTTTTGAGGATAAACGGACTGTCTGTTATCATCTTCCACTGTGAAAAGAAGGCTTGTAACCTTGCTACCACAGTCGGAGGACAGTCACTGGCTCTTTGTATTTGGGGTAGGGGGGGTGAAATAATACTCCTGACTTGCCCCTCCCTCTCTGAGACCTCCATGGTCTTTTATAACCTGTCTCTTTTGTGTCTGGGGTTTTCCGAAAAGGACAAAAATTTTTATTGTCTTGAGGGATCACCTTTTTCTTTATAGGGAAGGCCTTTTTCTTGTCAGCCGTTCTTTCAAGTATGGCTTCAAGACCCAGGCCAAAAACCAAATCTCCCTCAAAGGGTAGACCGCATAGCTTGGTCTTTGAGGCTGTATCCCCGGTCCATGTCTTAACCCATAGAGCTCTACGAGTTGAGTTTATTAATGCAGAGGATCTGGCTGACATTTTAACTGATTCAGCTGAAGCATCTGCTATGTATCCTACTGCCTTCAGTAGTACAGGTAGTGTATCTAACAGATCCTTACGGGAAGTACCTGCCTCAATATGAGCTTTCAGCTGTTCCAGCCAATGCTCCAAGTTCCTAGCTACCACGGTTGAGGCCATGGCTGGCTTCAAATTTGCTAGGGTTGAGTCCCATGCTTTCCTTAATAGGGAGTCAGCTCTTTTATCCATGGTATCCTTTAGGATACCCATATCCTCAAACGCAAGGTCAGTGTTCCTTGACACTTGAGAAAAAGCTGCGTCAAGCCTTGGTTTTTTGTTCCAGACTTGGGAGCTATCCTCTTCAAAGGGAAACCTGCATTTGAGGGATCTAGAAAAGGGTCCTTCCTTTCCCCTTTTATAGTTTCCGACAGAAACGTATGCATTGGAAACACTCTGTGCTTCACCTTACCCATGCCTTGAAACATTTTGTCATGTAATGACAATAGGGTTTTATCCTCTGTGATGTTTAGAGTTGTGTGGATAGTCTTCAAAAGTTCATCCACCTCCTTAGGGATAATTTGTAGCGGGAAGAAGAAGATTCTTTCTCTTCATCCACTTCTTCCTCAGAGTCTGTAATAACGCTACATTCTTCATCTTCTGAGTCACTGCCCCCTCTGGATGCAGAAACAGATGAATGAGAACGAGGTACTGTGCTGCTACCTGCAGCTGGGTGTTTATCAAGATAAGACCTGAATGTCTCAAATGTATCTGCCAATTCTTTTCTGAAGCAGTTCAATAATTCTCCTTGCTGGGATGCAGGTGTAGTAGGAGTGGTTTCCTCCTTAACTAAGTCTGCAATGCAGGCCCTGCATAATACCTTTGTCCAAGATTCTCTTAACACATTTTTACATGATGGACATCTCCTTTTAACAAGAGGGAAGGAATGTTTGGTCTTTTCTTTAGCTTTCTGAAATACACAAAAATAACCATATGTTTTTATCCTTTCTTCAAAATATAGAAACACAAAACCATAGCATGCTGAAGAAATAGAGGCGCTAACACTTTAACCCCTCTTTTTAAGATCAGCCAGTAAATCCCCCCACAGATTCACTTTACCACAACTGAACACACATACTTCCTGATTCAGCATACAGGAAGAGTGTTGCAGGCTCCTAAATTCTCCAGAATTAAAGAGGGGAAATAACACATGCCCATAGAGTAAGATACAGAGACCGTTGTTCCCGCTTACCTGGGCCTGGCTGACTTGCGTGGCTCCTGCTCCTGCCACCACCGTTTGTTCCTCCTCCATGCTGCAAGGACTCACAATGGCGTTTGGTGCTTTTTTTATTTAAAATTTCCCGGTCCGCTCGCCGCTGCGAGGGCCGGAAATGTCAGCCGGAAGAGGCCGTCCCCTCCTCCTGCGCTCCAGCGGCCGGAACCGGAAGCCGCGTTGCGCCGCTAGAAGTCCCGCCCCCGGCCGTAGTGATGCACTCACCACCGGAACCCGGAAGGCTGAGGCTTTGGGGATGAGGAAGATGCTGCTCCTCCTTAGCCTAGCTGTCGGTCTAAAGGAGCGGGGACCCCCAGCGGCCTGACCCTCGCCGGGTATGAAGAGGAGAGGACACCGGAGCATCCACCACACGTAAGGGAGGAAGCTGGGCTGGCCTGCAAACAAGAATGAAAACTAATCCCGGTATGCCCCATACTCTCCCCACCTGGAGAAAGTGTAGCACACCCCTGGCTCCCTGCAGCGCTTCCACCATGGTGGAGGAAACACTACAACTGAGGCCATGGTGGAAGCCTCCGGTCTTTAAAGAAAACTGACTGCAGTGTTTCCTGGGAAAAGTGGGTGGAGCTGCACTCTCTCCAGGTGCTGTCCTGAAAGACGAAGGTAGAAAAATCAAATATGGCTCTTTACAAGAAAGAGCAGCCAATTCTGAAACCCTCCTTGCTGAGCAACCAAAAATACCAACTTCCTTGTCAGAAGGACTAGGGGAATCTGTTGTATTGGTTCAAATGGCTGTTTTTGTAACACAGACAAAACGAAGTTAAAGTCCCAAGGGTTGAAGGGAGGTTTGACGGGCGGATTAGGCCACATCACCCCTTGTATAAAGCCCTGGACTAGATAATGAGTAGCAAGTAGTCTCTGAAATAAAACCGACAAAGCTGAGACTTGGTCTTTAATAGTACTTAAGGCCAATTTCATTTCTACCCCTAATTGTAGAAAGGCAAAAATTCTGCCTATGATATATCTCCGAGGGTGCCACACCAGGATTCACACCAGGAAACATAATCCTTCCAGACTCTATAATATATAGTTCTGGAAGCTGGCTTCCTAGCATTAAATCAGGGTAGAGATAACTGACCTGGAAAGCCCACGTTTTTTAGAATGTGGGTTTTAATAGCCAAGCTGTAAAATTTAGAGACTGTAAGGAAGGATGGAATATTGGTCCCTGAGAGAGCAGATCTGACCGTAGTGGGAGGGACCATGGGCCCTCCACTGCCATCTTTACAATTTCTGTGTACCATGACCTTCTGGGCCATGTTGGTGCCACCAGAATTATCGGCTTTCTTTCCAGCTTGATCCCTCAAAGACATCGAGGAAGCAACTGAATAGGGGGGGGGAATGCATAGATCAGTGAGAACTGATCACATGGGGTCACTAACGCATCCGTTCCCCATGCGAATGGATCCCTTGTTCTGGCCACAAAGTTGACCAACTTCGTGTTAAATCTGGATGCTAGAAGATCCACGTCCAGAGTCCCCCATCTTTGACAAACAGTCCGAAATATGTTGTGGTGAAGAGACCATTCCCCTGGGAATAACTGCTGGCGACTTAAGTAGTCTGCCTGCAAATTCTCTATTCCCAGAATAAAGATTGCAGAAAGGCGTGGAACATTCCTTTCTACCCAAGTTAGAATATGGTTTACCTCTCTCTGCGCCGAGAGACTTTTGGTGCCCCCTTGGTGATTGATATAGGCCACAGCTGTGGCATTGTCGGATTGAATCCTGACAGGACAATCCCGCAACCTGAAAGTCCAGGCCTTTAGAGCCAGGTGTACTGCCTGAATCTCTAGGATATTGATGGGCAAGATTCTTTTGGTTCTTGACCACTGTCCCTGGACAGTTGTCTCTTCTAATACTGCTCCCCAGCCTGAGAGGCTGGCATCCATCGTTACCACTTTCCAGATGACTGGTCTGAAGGATTTTCCTGTCAGCAGATTCTGGGTTACTAACCACCAAGTGAGGCTTTGGGCCACTCTTGGGGACAGCCGCATTGGCAAATCTAAAGCTTGAATTGTTTTGTCCCAAGCAGACAGGATACTGTTTTGCAACAGTCTTGAATGGAACTGGGCATAGGGAACTGCTTTGAATGAAGCTACCATGGTTCCTAGCAACCTCATGCAGAGGTGAATGGAGGGATTGCCATTTGACCTGACCCTCCGCATCAGCTCTCCTATGGAGTTGATTTTTGCTTGAGGCAAGAACACCCTTTCCTGGGCTGTATCTATGATCAGACCCAAGTACTTCAGCCTTCTTAGCGGTATTAAGGAAGATTTCTTTAGGTTGAGAATCCAACCCAAACTTTTCAGATAGTTGGTTGTAGTGTGTACGCTTTGCTCCAAAGGAGTCACTGATTGATCTATAAGTAATGGATCGTCTAGGTACGCTACGATTGTTATGCCCTGTGCCCTTAACCTGACTAGAGGTTGGGCCAGCACTTTGGTGAACACCCGAGGTGCTGTGGCTAGCCCGAAGGGCAGGGCTACAAATTGAAAATGCTGCTGTTCTAACTCGAACCACAGAAACTTTTGATATGCAGGAAATATAGGGACATGCAGATATGCATCCCTGATGTCAATTGATGCCAGAAGTTCTCTTCCTAAAAGGATAGAAACTACCGACCTGATTGTCTCCAAGCGAAAGGAGCGGATCTTCAGGAACTGATTTAGCTTTCTTAGATCTAGAATGGGTCTGGACATCTCCATTTGGTTTTAGTACCATAAAAAGGTTTGAATAAAATCCCAGACCTTGCTCTTTTGTGGGTATCTGTATGATCACCCCTTGAGATATTAATCAGTCTAGTGCCTGAAACAGAGACTGTTTTTTCTCTGGATCTTTAGGAACGATTGACCTTAGGAAGCGAGACGTTGGAAAGTCCCGAAATTCCAGCTTGTAGCCCAGCGTTACCATGGAAATTACCCATCTGTCCTGAATTTCCTTTTTCCAGACTTCTGAAAATTGCAGAAGTCTTCCCCCCCACCTTGGTGAGGGGGGTTGCCTCTTCATGAGGAGGCTTTAGGATTCTGTTTTGCAGATTTCCTACCCCAGGGCTTCTTTTGAGCCTGGGTCTGACCCTTTCCTCTAGAGTCTGACAGCAAAGGCCATCACCACTGCCTAGAGGCGGAGGCCCCTGGCGCAGGGGAAAGTGTCTGTTTAAATGCAGGGCGTTTATATTTTGTTTTGACTGGTAAAAAGGTACTTTTCCCAGCAGAAATTGTCTTGATATATTTATCCAAGTCTTCTCCAAAGAGTCACTCACCATGAAAGGGAAACCCAGTTAGGGGGTTTTTACATGGCGTTTCAGCTGACCAATTTTTCAGCCACAGGATTCTGCGCATATGTACAAGCATAAACGTGAGGCAGGATGCCTGGTGAATAGTCTTTAATAGCATCTATGGCAAAACATAATGCCTTAGGTAGTTCAGCCAAATCCCGAGCTTGTCGTGTAGGAAGCTCTCTAAGGGCCTATTTAAATTGGTCCTTTAGGGATTGGCAGATGCCTATCGTGGCAACTGTGGGCTGAGTGTCGGCACCTGCTATGGAAAAAGCTGATTTTAGTAGGGATTGCAATTTTTTATCTGTTGGATCCTTAAGCATTTGTGCATTGTCTACAGGACAAGTTAAGTTATTATTTACATTGGAAATCGCAGTGTCGACTGCTGATACTTTCCATTTTTTGGAGAATTTCTTTGTAGTGAGGAGAAAGAGAAAATCCTTGTTCAGAACGCAATGCATCTGCGAATCAGATGCGTTCCCATAGGAGATAATAGGCTTGTAGTTCGCACCGCAATGCCCAAAAAACACACACTTTTTTGTGCAATGCGCAGTGCGAATGCAACGCACATATGTGAACCAGATACATTCATATGAATGTATTTTAAAATGTCCTGCGAATTAGATGCGGTGTAAGTCGCATCTAATTCGCATAGGTGTGAACCCGGGCTTACTCTTTTGGTTTTTGTGGTGTCTTTTTTGGCAGGCATAGTGCTAAGTAGGGATGAGTTTTGAGTTTGAGTCGAACATCGCATGTTCGACCGTTCGTCGAATTTCGAACGTTATGGGCCAATAAAAGAGGGCAAGCAGGCTCTGTGTCTAGAGGCAACAGTGCTGGTCGTGGAGACAGTGCATCCTCATCAGCACGTGGCCGTGGGACACGCTTGTCCTTTTTTTCGGCAGCTGGCCGTGTTGAGCCGCAACGTGCGGAAAACTTGGTAAAGTGGACGACCAAGCCGTCCTCATCCTCAGTCATCCAGACTCAGGGTACTTTGTCTGGCAAAGCAGCTGCCAACGCGGCCTCTTCCCTCGGCTCAATGGCATCAGTCACTCCTTCCCTAGCCCCACCATGTCCTCCTGAGAAGTCCCTCGAACTGTTTGACCACAGTGTTGGGTACATGCTCCAGGAGGATGCCCAGTGTTTTGAAGGCTCCGATGATGGTACCCAGCTAGAGGAAGGCAGTAACGTGAGCCCAGAGAGAGGGGGTGCCCAAGAAGGACAGTAATCTGGCAGTCTTGTTCTCCCAGCTGCAGCATACTGCCAGCTTTGCTCCAGTGATGAGGAGGGAGGGAATGATGAGGAAGTCACTGACTCCACATGGGTGCCTGATAGGAGAGGAGGAAGAGGCACATCTCCAACGAGGCAGGATGCCCTCCAGGGGCCAGCTTAAGGGCAGCATACAGACTGCATCACACCGCAGAGCTCCGCATGTGCAGGGCGCTACTGTCTCTGTGCATTATTCCAAAAGTTCTTTGGTGTGGGCCTTTTTTGAGACCAGTGCATCAGATCCCACCGCTGCTATTTGCAACATATGTTTCAAGCGTAACTCGCGTGGCCAAAACATCACCCGCTTGGGCACCACATGCTTGACCAGACATATGTCGACCTACCATGCAGTTCGTTGGCAAGCGTAGCTAAAAGACCCACACCAAAGAACAAAGTGGACCTCTCC
The DNA here is from genome assembly GCF_042186555.1 of Aquarana catesbeiana. NCBI lineage: Eukaryota > Metazoa > Chordata > Amphibia > Anura > Ranidae > Aquarana > Aquarana catesbeiana. The sequence goes on from NC_133331.1 coordinate 203,776,712, forward strand.
TTGCTTCTCAGCTGGGATCTCCAACCCCACTATACCTTCAGTCCTCTCTGAAACCTGCACTGAGAGGAATGAAGGTGTATAATTAGGTGTGTCACAGCCAAGTACTTGCGGGCAACCTGCTATCGGTACACCGACGTCAGATTGTACCAGGCAAATTTCCCTGCCCCAGCTGCTGCACCACCGAAAGAAGTTCGCTCCCAGCCATCCACATGCCCAGCGGTTGAATGCTAGCTTGGCTAAATTGCTAGCACTTCAACTGCTGCCTTTTCAGTTGGTAGACTCTGCCCCTTTCCGTGAGTTTGTGGAATGTGCGGTTCCTCAGTGGCAGGTTCCCAAACTCCACTTTTTCTCACGGAAGGCGATTCCGGCTCTCTACCGGCATGTGGAAGGCAATGTCTTGGCCTTGCTGGACAGGGCGGTCAGCGGTACGGTGCATATTCAGGGAAGCCTATCCCACACCCACATAACAACTGTCCCTGAGCCTCCCCCATGAAATCATTCTCTGCAGCTATTACCTTTTGTACCACCACCCCCTCCCTTTAGAATGTAAGCTCTACGAGCAGGGCCCTCCTGTACCTTTTGTATTAAACTGTACTGTAATTGTGTTGTCTCCCCTATACATTGTAAACTGTTGGCGCTACATAAATCGCATATAATAATAATATTACCGCTGACTCATGGTCCACCAGGCATGGACAGGGACGTTACCTATCTTTCACTGCTCACTGGGTGACTCTTTTGGAAGCTGGGAAGGATGCAGGACAGGGTGCGGTAGCGTTGGAGATTGTTCCGCCACCACCCCTCCAAAATTCTACTAGTGGTGATTCTGCCACACCTCTATCTTCCACCCCCTCCTCTTCCTCCATGGCTTCTTACTGTGCTGATTTGTCCTTGGAACCAGTGGTGCTCCGTAGGCGTTCAAGGGGCTAGGCAAGCACGCAGGCAAAAAGATTCCATGCAGTGCTTGGGGGACAGGAGCCACACTGGGGCAGAGATTCTGTCAGCTCTGCAGGGGCAGGTTCAGAGGTGGTTGACGCCACGCCAGCTTAAGCCAGGTACGGTGGTTTGCGACAATGGCACCAACCTTCTCTCTGCCCTCCGACAGGGACAACTGACCCATGTGCCCTGTTTGGCTCACGTCCTTAACTTAGTGGTGCAGCGGTTCTTGGGCAGGTACCCGGGCTTACAGGATGTCCTGAGGCAGGCCAGGAAAGTCTGTGTGTATTTCCGCAGGTCATATAATGCCAGTGCTCGGCTGGCTGACCTCCAAAAGGAATTTAACCTGCCCAAGAACCGCCTAATCTGTGACATGCCCACCAGGTGGAACTTAATGTTGGCTATGCTGCAGCGGCTGCACATGCAGCACAGGGCCATCAATGAGTACCTATGCGACTGGCACCAGGACAGGGTCAGGGGATCTTGTTTTTTTTTTTTTTTTCCCCCCCACGCCAGTGGGCTATGATCAGGGATGCATGCACTGTCCTGGCACCATTTGAGGAGGCCACGAGGATGGTGAGCAGTGACAGTGCATGCATTAGTGACACTGTACCTCTTGTCCACCTGTTGGTGCACACGCTGCGTGGAATAATGGACAGTGCACTTGAGGCAGAACAGAGGAAGAGGAGGACTTCCTTACCTCTCAGGGCCCCCTTTATCCAGTGTTCCTGCGTGCCCGCCGATCACACAGGAAGATGAGGAGGATTGTGTCAGCATGGAGGTGGAGCCTGGCACTCAGCATCAGCTGCAGTCTTCAAGGGATCATTTACAGTCTGAAGAAACCCATGGACTTGTACGTGGCTGGGAGGAGGTGGCTGCGGATCATGTCGTCCTTAGTGACCCAGAGGACTCTGGACCGAATGCCTCAGCAAACCTACGCTGCATGGCCTCTCGGATTCTGCAAAGCCTGCGGAAGGATCCTCATATTCGTAGTACCAAGTGGAGGGATGATTACTGGCTGGCAACCCTCCTTGATCTGAGTTACAAGGGTAAGGTTGCGGACCTTATCTTGCCATCGCAGAGGATGAAACATCTTCGGGAGGCCTTGCAGAAAGGTTTGTGCAACGCATTTCCAGAGCCTGGAAGGTTACAATTTCCTGGTCCTCCTGGACAATGTGTTGCTGAGGCTTCGGTCAGTCACAGAAGATGGCTGTCTGACCGATGCGTTCAGACAATTTTTTAGTCTGCAGCCCCAAGATCTGATCAGTTCCAGAAACCATAATCAGCGTCTGATTCACACGGTGCAGGATTACCTAGGGGCAAGATCAGACTTGGACACCTTTCCCACTGAAAAACCTCTGGGTTACTGGATCTTGAGGATGGATCACTGGCCAGAGCTTGCACAGTATGCAATTGAGCTACTGGACTGTCCTGCATCCAGTGTTCTTTCAGAACGCACATTCAGTGCTGCTGGAGGCTTTGTAACTGATCACAGGGTGCACCTATCCACCGAATCAGTCGATCGGCTGACCGTCATAAAAACGAATCAGTCTTGGCTCACCAGCTACTAAGCACCTGATGCGGATGTAACCGATTGATTTTTTTTTTTAATGTGAGATCCCTTCAAGACTGCCTCTGCTGATGCTGAGTGACTATCCTGTTATGCTGAGTCACAATCCTCCTCCTCCTCAATTTATCATGCTGATAGCTTGTAAGAACATTTTTGGTTCTGGGCACTGCCACCAGGGCCCAATTTTTCAGCCCGTTTAACCGGGGCGTATAATTACAATTTTTGATGACATGCTTTGCAGTAGGGCTCATTCCTGCGCTCCAACTGGAGTATCTGCGAGGGGTTGCAGTGTTGTGGCTGCTGTGCACAAGGCCCAATTTTTCTGCCCCTGTTCAACAGGGACATGCAATTACAATTCTTGATCTAATATTTCACAGCAGCGCCCATTCCTGCACCCACCAAGAGTAACTGTGAGAGCTTACACTGTTGTGGCACCACCACCAAAGGTCCAATTTTTCTACCACTGTTCAACAATGGCATGTAATTACAATTCTTGATCTAATATTTCACAGCACGGCCCATTCCTGCGCCCACCAAGAGTAACTGTGGGGCTTACAGTGTTGTGGCAACACCTACACCTAAGGCCCCAATTTCTGCAGAGTATATAGGGCAGGCCCCTACATTCAAACATCCAACTTACAAATGACTCCTACTTGCAAACGGAAGGAGACAACAGGAAGTGAGATGAAATCTACCCCATGGAAGGAAAATTCTCTCCTGTAAGAGTTAATATAGGAAAAACGTGTCTCCTCTTTACTGATGCTTTATCACCAATCCTTGTTTCACTAAAAACCCCAAATTTTCAAAAAACATTTGTCATTGGGACAGAAAATGAGGTGAAATATTTTGAAGAGGTGCACAGACAGCAAAACAAATGTTAAAGGGGTGATAACCCTTCCCTAGGTTTTCCAAAAAGCTTAAAAATAGGATTTTTTGGCTGGAGCTACACTTTAAAAATGTACCAGTTCAAAATTACAAAACCGATTCTACTTAACAACAAACCTAGTCCCTGTCTTGTTTGCACCACCTGTATACTGCTGTTCAGCGTATATAGGGCCCGGGGTGGGGGCCCCACGCCTTTCTTTTTTTTTAAATTTGGGTGCAGGGTTCCCCTTAATATCTATACAAGACCCAAAGGGCCTGGTAATGGACTGGGGGGGTACCCAGACCCTTTTTAGGACAATAACTTGCATATTAGCACTTTTGATTTTGAATGTTCGAGTCCCATAGACTTTAATGGGGTTCTAAAGTCTGCGCAAGCTTTCAGTCCGTTCACAGGTTCTGGTGCGAACCAAACCGGGGGGGTGTTCGGCTCATCCCTAGTCCCAAGTACAAAAACAGAGGTGCTATACACATTGCACTAAATCACTAAAAATAGTCATGACTTTTTTAAAAGTTGCTATAAAGATCAGCCTAGTGCTGGAAAGTCTTTCCTGAATTAGGAATGCCAGTTTTGCAACCCATGCATGTCCCACAGCTCGTGTGTCCCTGTGTACAGGCAGCTTGTTTCCTCCTCAGCAGCAGAGGAGAGACTGACATAGCTGTATTTATCTGCAGTACGTCCTCGTGGACGTTTCACGGCACCTGTGATAGGCCCCACCCCTTCCAAAAAATGCCACCCCCTTTTTTATTTAAAATCTTTGCAGCGCCTGAGCACGGAGTTTTTCAGGCCCCGGACCCAACAGGGGGGGCTTGTGACGTTAGAGGCTCCTGCAGTGAGGCACAGACGTGTGAAATACAGCCACAGTAACAGACAGCAGGACCTTCCGCATCCGCCACGGCGGGGGGGGGGGGGGGGGGGGTTGTGGAGAATGAAGGGGGTGCAGTGCTGCCGTCCCCCTAACCCTCTGGTCCCATAAGGAAGAAATCTTCTTTCCACACGCTGAGCAGCCAGACACGGAACTGAGCAAACGGTGAGACAACAACGTAAGGTATGTGCATAGACTTCCTCTACTGGAGATTTTAAGGCATGACAGCATCTTTTACTTAAGTGAAAGAAATGCATAGATGTTCTTAATATCTAAGTTTTCTTCCCTTACCTTGGCCTCGCCGCAGGATTTTGCTGAATTAACAGAAAATTCAACTTTCACCCATCACGGCGGGTTAGATTAGCAAACCTTCAAGGACTGGGTCCAACTGCCTTGGGCCTTGTATAAGCACCCCATCAGGAAGCTTGCAGGTAATGTAACAAGACCCAAGCCCTGGGTTCCTGCCCTACAAAGAGGAATTACAGACAAAACCTCGTGCTTCGGATACGAGGTCCCAGATACCATCCACTTTAGGGATCAGTGGCACTTCTGGATGGATCTGGCTTATTTTTATGGAGGAATTTAAATGCAGTATGGATCCCTCCTGGAGCTCCTCAGAGCACTTCTTCACTCGTGACCAACACCTTAGACACTGGCAAAAAAACTGATGTGCTCCTGGAAGGAGGAAGGGTTCTATAGGGAGTAAACTTCCTTTGATTGGGTTTACCAGTGTCAGCACCTGAAGGTGGCCTATAACCCATTAAGTAATTACTTAAGGCTCTGTGTCCCATGATGTTCGATAAAGAAATAAGTGTACTCCAAGGGTTTAATTCTACTTAATGTGACTAAAAAATAAGCACAGTGGTGTAGTGGTTAGCACTTTCGCCTAGCAGCAAAAATGGTCGATGGTTCGAATCCTGACCACGACACCATCTGCGTGGAGTTTGCATGTTCCCCCTGTGTGGGTTTCCTCCGGGTACTCAGGGTTCCCCCACACTCTAAAGACATGCTGGTAGATTAATTCGATCCTGTCTAAATTGGCCCTAGTAAGTATGAATGTGTGTTAGGGACCTTGGGTTGTAAGCTCCTTGAGGGTAGGGACTGATGTGAATGTATATGTAAAACACTGTGTAAATTGACAGCGCTATACACGTTCCTGAAATAAAAATAAATAAAAGCAGGAGGGGACATACAAAAACACACACAGAAAGGCCATCATCAATTTTTATAATTTTTATTACAAGATCCTGGAATAAAGTACAATCTTCAGATAGTTCATCTTGGGATCCTTTAGTCCTTCTGTAAAGAGAAAAAAAGTAAATAGTTAAATATTGTAAAAAAAAAAAAATCTGCACAATTTAAATTTAAACCGGCAATTTAAAGATAGCAGGGTTCTGAGAAGCAATTTTTTGTGTCGTCATTTTAAAAATTGAACCTGTTAAGCACTGTACCAACTCACTCATGCAACAACTCTTGTATTGCTAACAGCAAATATTGGATCCAGCCCTGGTCACACACTAAACATTTTCATGCAGTCATGCTCGTTACAAACTATTATATATACCTGTGAAAACTAGACCCAAACTCACTGAGGTGGCAGGAAAAGACAAGAAAAAAGGTAAAAAGAAAATTAGAAAAAACATTTTTACAGAAAATCAAATAATTTTAATATATGAATTACACAGAAGTAAAATGTTTGCCAAGTTACATCAGCTAAACTGAATTGCAATGGAAGGTACTGCTGCAGTGCTAAGACTGTTAATTGCTTCCTTAAACTTATCAGCATTCAAAATTAACTTGTATAAAAAAAAAAAAAAAAAATGAAAACCAGCAACACACAAAACTGCCAGTAAGTAAATATAAAAGTGAAATATTTGCAAATCAAAGAACAGTTCCAGTCAAAATGAATTTGGTTAATCTGAGCATAGTGGGAAAGGGTCAGGACCTTGTTACAAGATTTTAATGCTGTTTGCAACTCAATTTTAAAATTTCCAAACCTCCCTGTCCTGCGAGTCCAGGAAGGAATGAGGTTAAAAAAAAAAAAAAAAATAAATAAAAATAAATGGGGGGGGGGGGGGTTTTAAACAATCTGAAAGATTTTAATGCTTGTAACACTGTAAAAAAAATAAATACAAATAAAATTTTGGCTGGTATTGATCTTCAAGAAAAAAAAAAAAAAAAAAAAAAGTTAAAAACCAAAGATTTTGGGTGTCAACCCTCTTTGAGGACCAGTCGCTGACATCCTTCCCCAGGTCACAGCCTTCACACTTCTACAGTACTCTTTACTAAGCTGGTGGCCAGGTGTATACTGCACATGCATGTTTTTTTATCCCCATAAGCCTTAAGGGTCCTATACAGCAGACTTTGGTCATATGGAGAACAGGCCATACAGGAAGGCACTCCATCTCCTCTGCAGCTGCTGCTCACTGACCCAGGGGAGACGAGTCTTTCCCCATATGTTTGCGAGTAGGTTTTTTACTTCATTTTTTAATATATGTCCAAGGATAATGCACAAGGCTGATGCGCGCGCGCTCTTTCTTTTGAGACCGAGCTGTGGATCACTTGACTGGAGCGAGCTGGACTGAAAATGGGCAAGTATATCCTTTGTTTTTAACACAGGTTAGGCAACACTGGTAGTGGGGGTGGGGGGGGGGGTAATATTTCATGTTAGGCTGAAATTTTACTTCAGGTACACAGATTTACACCGTGTGTCTATTCACTTTGCTTGGCCTAACCAAGGTTTACCAATTGCAACGTGCAAGAAAATATCCAATAAGTGCACTGGGCAACCTGATGTGCCACGAATGATAAAGTTTCATCCAAAATCAAGTGAATCACCGTTAATATTTTATTCTCTCAGGAAACCTGCCTTATTGTAAAGCTAGTAGCAATGCGCTGAAGAGGAATGTCCTGGCAGTACCCCCAGACAACCTTAGGTAGAGATGTTTAGAACCTGTCGAGACAAATGTGCCAATTGCTACTGCTGACCTCTGAATAGGATAGCTGCCTGAATGTCATTCTGATCCAGTGGGTTGAACTCATGTTAAGCCCTGAAACAAATATGCAGGGGGGGGGGATTGGTGGGTTGGCGGGGGTGTTAACTGGGCAAAGCTGCAGCAAAGGGAGAATGCACAGGAAGTTAGGAGATGAAGGCTCAACAGGCAATTTGCTCCGTGGTCTCTTCGGCAAGCCCTAATGTATTCACTGTGTCAAGTAGTGAAGAAGGGACTAATGAGAGGATGTTCTCTAGTGGGTTTAAATGCCAAGGTAAGTCCATAAAATGAGAAAGCCACTTTTTTGGTTACGTTGAGGATATTTCACCACTTATCTAAGTCCAGTGGAATGTGACAAACGAAGGATGCAGGTAAAAAGTTCGTAATTCACTGCCTAAATGTTTTTTTTTGGTCAAGGACTCTGATCTCAACAGCCAGAATCATCATAAAGTCTCATGAGAGCCTAGATATTTCTCACAGTACAAGCTTCCTTGAAGGTGAAATACATCGGCTGTAATTGCCTTCCTCATTCTTAAAGGAACACTGTCATTGGATAAAAGTGGTTACTAAATACTCCTTTGAAAATATTAGTTGCTTGGCTGTTATGACGCTTTGTCTTCAAAGCGGTTTGTCACTGACCCGTAACAAGTACAGAGATAAGTAGCTCTTGCACTCATTTACAGTACACTTCCTCCAGGACTGACTGAAACATACCGAGTGAGAGACAGACAGGCATTTAGCATTTTCAAATGAAGGCCTGCACCCTTCTCTCATGACATTACCTTTAAACATAAGCTGTCAGTGGGTGGGGCCTGAAGCAACATGGAGGAGTCGGCTCATGAGGAGCTCTGCTCTCCATCCTGCAACACAATCCTTCACCTGCACTTTTCATACGGGGTGCCCGATATATCCACTCATGTACCCACCTCATAAAGCACCAGAGACTAGCTCTAAGCTCGACAAATTTTGATAGGACTGTGAGAAGGCCAGAGAAGATGGCAGGCCATCCTCCGACAGATCAGCCGGCGGCAGATACTGCCAAAGTAATGAAAGCCATATCCCCTTGTCAAGCAACCCTCACTACTAAGATCAAGGAGGTAAAAGGTGGAAATCTCAGGAGATTAGACAAGACCTGCACAAACTCATGGACAGAGTCAGAGGTCATTTAATTGACCCCCCTTCAAAAAATTGCTCACATGGTATGTGAAAGGTCTCCATGATAAAGAGATCTGCTGCAATCTCCAACATGCTGACATTTTTCCATTGGTAGAGACCCATGTGGTAGGCCAATTATGATTTGTGCCCTAAAGAGACACCTGAATAAGGTGGGAGTTTGACACACACACTACGAATTCCATTCCAGGGGAGCTTCCCTATTCAAAGCCAAATCTGTGCATTTTTAGATAATAGAGTCAATCTCAGGTCCTCAGGGAAGATGTATTTTCTTGCATGCCCTTAATATCTGGTCCCCCGATAATTATGGAGAACTATACACCTCCCCCATACAAAACCCTGCGCTGCTTAACAATGGTTTCTCCTTTATTGCAGGAACCATTGGTTCCTGCAATCTGGCTTGGTGATTTTAATACCGCCCTCAATAAAGGCATTAATTGTCAGTCTGTCACACTGATCCCTTGGCTTCAACATACAAAGTCACACTGACCACACCAAGTCACACTGACCAAACAAGCGTGAAGGTAAGAAGTCCTGACCAGACACTTGCTCTAAGACCCCTTTCACACTGAGCCATTTTTCGGGAGCTTTTGGGCTAAAAATAGCGCCTGAAAAACGGCTCTCCTGCAGTCCCAGTGTGAAAGCCAGACTGCTATTACACTGGAGCGCTGCACTGACAGGATGTTAAAAGGAAAAAAAAAAAAAAGAAGTGTATACACCACTCCTCATCCGCTCCTGCCACTGGGCACTCTGCCGAAGCGCCTGCAAAGCACTTTGGCAGCAGCACTACACGGGCACATTTAATGCTTTATTCGTCACTAGCAGGGGTTAAAAGCACACTGCTAAATCTTGAGCGACTGACAGCATACACATTTCTCCCGCATTAGAATTGAAAGAAATCTGACCTAGTAATCCATACAGTAATGCAATTGTACCAATGCCAAGTAAGTTAAGAGAAGGAGGCTCCCAGCAGCCTTCCTGTCGCATTACATAAAAAAAAAAAATTATATATAAAATAAAAAAATAAAAAAACCCCTAATATGACGAAAGCGGTGAGGATTTGTTCACACTATATGAATCAAAGTAGGCTGCTGTATGTTCTCAAATGTGCTACATTTTGAATAGATGCCATTAAAATTACTTTGAATGGGAGTCGCAGGACAATATATCCAAAGGTTGCAGCACATTAGGGTTTTCCCTCATTATATGGCACATATAGGGCACGTGGCTCCATACGAAAACACTAGTTGCTGCATTATTCCACATTGTTTGTATTACAAGTTGCAGAGTGTGAACAAACCCATAGCCTACAATCAAGAGGCAACATTTGATTTTCAATGCTTATATGGAGAACATTCTAACTTACAAGTAAAAAGGCTGCACTATAAGTAGGATTTTCTATTTTTGCCAGTAAACTTCTAAACAGCACGTTAAACAGAATTTCTAGCAGTACAATGGGGCTCACAAACTAGCAGACATGCACATCTAGTTAGGAGTGTGTGTCTTGTGAGGTTTGGATGCACACCCATGCAATCACCGTACCTGTTGATCACTTTATTTCTGAAGATTCCAAGAAAGTGTGAAACAAAAGTAAAAAATAATCAGACAAAACTACTAGAGAGATGGTAGGCAGGTCATGCAGACTACTACAGGTCACTACTTCCAATAAGACCAAGGCTCAATTATTTGCCATTGACTTTTAAAGCAGATCTACCATACAAACAAAAAAAAAAAAAAAAAAAAAAAAAAAAGGGTGCCATTTTTAATAGCACCCCAGTGTAATTTTGCTGCGATTGTCATGGGGCAAAATGCACATAAAAAAGCACCTGGCTCAGTGCCAAAATTTGGTACATGAGTTTCTTTGGCATGACACATGCGCATAGGGCAGCCCAGTCATATGACTGGGCTGCCCTATGCGTGACACGCAGAACTAAGTGTCAATAGCAAGCAAAAGAAAAAATAAATTTGCAAGTGGGAACACGCGTTCTCACTACATGAGTTGTGAACAAGGCTTTAGAAAGACCAACCCTTATCTCACTGTCTAATATTTGTGGTGCCTTAAATCGGTTTTATATCTGCAGAAAAAAAAAAAAAAAAAACACATCTGTAAAGGCAAAGGCATAATGAGCTAGTTAGTATGCACCGCGTACTAGCTCATTAAGAAATACTTACCTTAGAACAAGGCGTCGGTATCTAATCTTGGTCCACGCCAAGGGAGCTGACATTTTGCCCTTGTTGCGTCTTCCGGGTTCGGGGCTAGGGCACGAGTGGCCAGAGCCGCGATGACGTCACTCCCGCGCATGCACGCAGGAGTCTTCTTCCCAGCAAGGTCCAGCAGCGTCTGCATGCCAAGCAAATATCTCCTAAACCGTAAAGGTTTAGGAGATATTCATTTACCTACGGGTAAGCCTTATTATAGACTTACCTGTAGGAAAAGGAAGGAAAAAAAAAAAAAAAAAAAAAAGGAAAAGGAAGAGTAAGAGGAAGAAGAAGACAACCACTTTAACTGAATTTTTAAACCTTGCAACCAGCGTCATCCACAAACACAAAGTGCCCACTGGGACTCTTGTAAGCATGCTCTGTACCAGTAAAACTGACTGCTCTAATGTAGTAATGAACATTTACAATTGCAGGTTTCATGGAGACTGCTTAAATGTTGAGCATGAAATAACAGTAAAGCATACAGATCTCACACAGCAGCACTGGTTTAGCTATAGTTGTAAAAATGGGTTTATTGATAGATCTGCTTTAAATACAGGAATGACCATTATAGAAACAACCTAATAACTGAGCCTGGAGTTGTGCCAATCTCCTTTCACTAAAAGTCTTAATGACAAGTGGTGAGATTGCCAGGAAATTATGGTATGATGAAGATGTTCCAATGTACAATGGATTCTACTGGATATGCCAATACAGCAATTTTGTAAATATTGTTGATTTATGCCCATTATCATATTTGGCCAAAAAGGACATCAAAAGAATACTGCTTTCACAAACTAGCAGGGCAGGAATATGTAGCACTAAGCAGGTTTATTTAAAATAAAAGCGCTAATCGGGGACAATCAATTTCCTGAACATCCTGACAACCAACAGCCAACTATTCTCTAGGAATAGCCTTTTACCTTCTGTACTCCAAACATTGTGTGAATGGGGGATGAGAGAGACAAGATTACTGATGTAGAATTGCATCATATTTTAAGTGTTTCCATTGCCGTTTCATACTCTTACCTTTTTACCAGCACCCACGCTTGCTTTGGCTGTGCCCCTGACTTTCTTCATTCTGTTTTTCCTTTCTTTACGCTGTTTTCTAGAAGTCTTTTTCTTCTCATATAAGCCATGCTTTAAAAGAAAGAAGTCTTTATGAGGGCAGATACCATGAAATAAACACACACAAATTCTTATACAGCTTTACAACCCATTCACACTTGTGCGACTTGTTTATGTGACTTTGGACATCAAAGTCACATCACAGGTAGTACCCCATGCTTTCCAATGATAACAATTCATATATGTGTGGCTTAAAGTGGTTGCAAAGTCAGGTTGTTTTTCATCTTAAGGCCCCTTTCACACTGGGGCGGGAGGTGCGCTGGCGGTCGTTTTAGTGGCGGTATTCGGCTGCCAGCGGGGAGGGGGGTAGTTAACACCCCCCCTCCCGCTAGCGGGCAAGAAAGGGTTAAAAACCACCGCAAAGCGCCTCTACATTGCATTTCAATGGGCAGGAGCGGTGTATACACCGCTCCGAAGATGCTGCTAGCAGGACTTTTTTTCCGTCCTGCTAGCGCATCCCTCCAGTTTGAAAGCCCTCGGGGCTTTCACATTGGAGACAAAGCAGTGGCTGTCTCGGGTCGGTTTGCAGGTGCTATTTTTAGCGCAGTAGCGTCTGCAAACTGCCCAGTGTGAAGGGGGTCTAATGCATTAAGATAAAAAGCCTTCTGTGCACAGCAGCCCCCGTTACTTACCTGAGCCACATCTCTCTTCAGCGATATCCACAATGCTTTGGGCCATTCAGGACTCTCCTCCCGATTGGCCGAGGCACAGCAGCAGCACCATTGGCTAACTGACTTTGACAGCAGCAGGGGCCAATCAGGAGAAAGGGTGGGGTCAAACCAGGGCTCCATGTCTGAATGGACACCGGGAGCTGTGACTTGGCTCAGGTGCCCCATAGCAAGCTGCTTGCTGTGGGGGGCACTCGACAGGAGGGAGGGGCTAAGAGCCAAAAAGGGACCAGGCTGCTCTGTGCAAATCCATTACACTGAGCAGGTGACACGTTTGTTATTTTTAGATAAAAAAATAACGAGACTTTACAACCACTTTAAAGTCGCAGCGACTTCAAAATAGTTCATGCACTACTTTGGCTCAACTTTCATGCAACCTGAGAGCCACAGACTTCAATGTTAACCCTTAAAAGTTGCATGAAACCAATACCTGAATGTTTAACTTACAACAGTGGGTCCAACTTTGCAGAGGGACAAGTCACATCCAAGTCGCACCCATCCAAAGTCGTGTGACTGTGGAGTTGTACAAGTGGGAATGGAGCCTTAGACTTGCTTATTTTAACAAAGCAGAGCTATGCTGAAGGGCCAGTCTCCCACTCCAGAGTATCCCAGGGGGACTCCTTGACAGTTCCCTTATTTGTAGTAATCTTCTCGCATTCTGACAATTACCTCCCAATCGGAAAACACACCTCACCTGTCACCTCTACCAAAATTAGTTTTACATGTTAAATAATTGGACTGTCCACTGTAGTTACCCTGGCAAGTCTGTGTTTGGGTTCGTTTTTCTTTGCATAGTCCAGGGAATCGTAGATCATGCCAAAACCAGTAGTTTTGCCACCTCCAAAGTGAGTCCTAAAGCCAAATACAAAGATCACATCTGGGGTAGTCTTGTACATTTTGGCCAACTTCTCCCTGATTTCAGTCTTTGGGACAGTGGCTTTTCCAGGATGAAGGACATCTATGACCTGTAAAACAAAGGAATGGTTGGTAGGCAGATTTTTTGCTATGCATCAAAAAACACAAATTGGGTTCAGAAAAATCCTATTGGAAAACAATAGCAATCCCATAAAGCTATCAGCACGAGATAAATGTGCATCTGAAATAGCTATGCTTATATCCAAGAGTGGAACTATGAAGCTTCATATTCCAAGTATATAATGTGTTCAATACCAAATAACAGGAATGGTTTTCAAATACATACCATCTGCTTCCTCTGAAGCAGTCTGTTGGTCATAAACTTCCTAGTTCTAATAGTGACGCTGTCGTTCTGGAAATAAATGAAAACAAGAGGGTCACACATTTAGGACAAAACCAAATAATCATTCAGCAAAACGTAAGTTTGGACAAGCACAAGACACATGTCCCAATTCACAGCCAAATCTAGCCCCATCTCACTACATAACAGCTCCCGCTACACTTTCTTTACTGTATGCATAAAGTGTAAGTTCACCTTTACAGAAAATCTGGTCACCTTACACTGGACTCCCCCAATCTGCCCTAATCCCACTGTACGTTAGTCTCGCAATCCTGCTCTGTCAGGGACCGCAATGTTGCTTCACCAGTCTAGGGATTTGAAATCCCTACAGCTTAATCTCCTTTCCGTACCTCTCAGCTTGTATGGACAAGAGGCAATTTATCTGGTCAGCACCATCACATGGTCCAGTGTATGGTAACCTTACACATTTTCCGTAAAAGGTGAACCTACACTTTAAAGTAGATGTGGGAGAACATCAATGCCCACTGGCTGAAAAATGACCCCCTAGTATTCTAGCCGTGGCCATCTTGAGTAAGAGCAGATTATTCCTGTAGTATTTACTTCCTGGAATTCATGGAGGATGTGCTAGCTTTTAAAACCCCTCCTCCCCACCTGAAGACTCCAGGATGTAGGACATTAGCTTAGGCCTGGAAACCAGGAAGTAACAGAAGAAATGTAAAAAAAAAAAAAAAAAAAAAGGGTTAAAAAAGCAAATGTGATATACTTTCCTATCTATTTGCGAATGCTAGCAGCATAAGGATTACAAAAATAGTCAATGTTGATTGGGAGAGTGACGTTCCACTTTACGGCACTGCTAAATTTGTAGAGGCCAATTTGCAGACAGCAAAGCGGAATTAAACCCTTCTATCCTTGACAGCTAAAGAAGCTGCTTCGGTTTGATCTCCAACTGCCACAGTTCTGCACATGTGATCAGTTATGACACCAGCCATTTGATGGTTTGACAGTTTGGTTGAGGACACAAGCAAATGTGGCAGTTAGTAATTTCGGCATTCCAGGAATGTAACTGTTTTTTGGAAATTGTTAAAATGATGGGTTTAGTTCCGCTTTATAATTTAGGGCTCATACACACATTAACGGTTAGTTTACACTTGCTTCAAAACATGGCTTTGTGAAAGCTCTCTGAACGCCAGTCAAGGCCCCCGTCACTAAATAAAATGGATAGCTTACAGGACTGTTCACATCTTGCTTTTGCGTTGCTTCAAAAATTATACCCCCATGTAGTTTTAGCTGTGCTTCAAAGTGTCTACAAAGCCTTCATGGAAGTCTATGGCAAAGCTCGCTTGAAGCCCCAAGCAAAAGCAAAGTGTAAACAGGACTGTAAGCTAATCATTTTTATTTAGTGACGGGAACTTTGACTGGCGTTCAAAGAGCTTTAACAAAGCCTGTCTGAAGCCTTGTTTTGAAGTGTAAACTAGCCGTTTTCGCTGTTCATGGGGATCCGGGCTTCAGCAAAATGGCAACCTCCAGCAAGAGGAAACCAGGAGCAATGCTGGAGGCAATTTACAGCGCACGTTTTGGTAGCAAAATTACTAATGTTAAACGAAAGTGCCCTGCTAAAGAACATTTTTTAAATCAAATTATTGGTAAAGTTCCGCTTTAAAAACAGATCCTTCCATTGCCTGTCACCACAGCCAGGGCTTCCCTCTTCTCCCTTCCGGGATCGTAGTCTCTGGCCGTTTGAATGGCTAGGCCGCGATGACATCACTCCCGCACACGGGAGCCACAATCACATCGCTCTGCAGGAACGGTACATGCAGTATGGGGTCCAGAGCGCAGTGACATCATAGTGAATACCTTTCCATACAACCCTCATTAGAAGTCACCTGAGGTCACTAAGAAGCCAGGTCCGTGCTGAGTGATGGCGAGACCTCCCCAGCCTGGGAGAGCAGAGGGGTGACCACACTGGGTGGACTCTCTATACAAGCACTGAGTGTACACTACAGCGCTCTACTACAGCACTAGGCAGGCCGCCTCAGCGCCCCGTACCGAACCCTCACAGGGTAGTAGGCCGCCAGCAGCCGACCCTCCACTCAGCGCTTTATTTCCTATCTCTTATCACATTCCGTCCCCCAATATCCCGGCCGTCCTCCTCACACACTCCGGGAGAACACACTGACGAGAAAGCAGAGCCCTCCGAGGCCGGATGGCCGCGATATCCCGCCGATATTACAGCCCGCACTCACCATCTTGCCACCGTCTCTCTCAGGGGCGAAGGAAAGAAAGAGCGAGCCTTTCTCCGCCAATCAAATTGCAGCAGAAAGAGGAAGAGGGCGTGTCTACTCGAGCCCATACGAAGAGCGCCGATTGGTGGAACGAGCCCTCAATCTCTGTACTGCGCCCGCCTTTTACTGAGCGCGTTTTGTAGTCCTGACAAAAATAAAGATATTTTTTGTAATATTTTAGTTGTGCGGTCATTAGAAGAAAGACGAGTCCGGAGGAACAGGAGAGAATGAAGAATTCTACCCGGGAAAAAAATAGCATGGTCCTGACGGTGGCGCTGGAGAACAGGTTGACGTTTGCTCCATGCGGCTCTATGGTGGCGGTGAAGGTCTCCCGGAAGTGATATAGACAACCAATGAAATGCTCCTCATGTTGTGAAGTAGGGGAGCTCACGTGTAGATGAAGAGTGAGGTGACGCTTGGAGCCGGGGACAACATGAAGGAACAATTCAGGGAAACCGATGTGGCGAAAAAGATGTGAGTGTGTGATGGGAAGGTCCGTGCTGTATGGAGAGGTGTGCTCTGCTCTCACTAATCATACAAGGCGACATGTCAAGGCACTCGCACTATTTTCACATAAATGCATGAGACTTGTCTGTGGAAGAAAGCGTTGTACATACAATACACACCCTAATATTAAAGTGGATCTAAAGGCAGGACCTTTCTTTAGGATAGAATGGATAAAACACTGTCACAAGTTTTGGTATCTCTGACCCATTGGGGACATTTCCCTTCATTTCCTCTTCTTGTAGACACAACAGGAAGTGAAAGGAGATCTCTCCGAAATGGATGCAATCCCTTCTTAAACAGTTATTGCCAGAATGAGTGACCCTGATGAAGGATTATTCCTTCCTTAAAGTGGTTGTCAACTTCAGACATGAAATATAAACATAAAATATCCCTCTATATTGTATGCTTGTCTCAAGAGTCCTAAGACCACTTCACACTGGGGTGTTTTTCAGGTGCTTTTGGGCTAAAAATAGCACCTGAAAAACGACTCCCCTGCAGTCCCAGTGTGAGAGCCTGAGTGCTTTTACACTGGAGCGGTGCGCTTGCAGGACATTAGAAGAAGTCCTGCAAGCAGCAACTTTCGGGTGGTGCAGGAGCCGTGAATACACGGCTCCTCCACTGTCCCTGCCATTGAAATCAATGGGCACCGCTGCTGAAGTCCCTGCAAAAGGCTTCGGCAGCGGCGCTTTGCAGGTGCTATTAACCCTTTATTCGGCCGCTAGCAGGAGTTAAGAGCGCCCCGCATGGGGCCGTGATGCACCGCTAAAATTAGCGGCCCTTTACCGATAGCGCCCACCGCCCCAGTGTGAAAGTAGCCTAAGTGTCATTTCTGTCTGCTGTTTTGTTCCTCTATCAGCATGACTCACTTCTTATAGGTTTACTGACACCAAGAGAAAAAAGGTGATGGGGAGGGTGCTCCAGCTGATTGACTGCCTCAGCGCTGTTCCTATGTGAAGGGGGGTCCTCTTTCCTCTCCTCCCCCTTTCCCTTTCATCTTTCCTCTCCCCCCCCCCCTTTCCCTTTCCTCTCCCCCCTTTCCCTTTCCTCTCCCCCCTTTCCCTTTCCTCTCCCCCCTTTCCCTTTCCTCCCCCCCCCTTTCCTCCCCCCTCTTTCCCTTTCCCTCTCCCCCCCTCTTTCCCTTTCCCTCTCCCCCCCTTCTTTCCCTTTCCCTCCCCCCCTTTTCCCTCTCCCCCCTTTCCCTTTCCCCCCCTTTCCCCCCCCCCTTTCCCTTTCCCTCTCCCGTTCCCTCTCCCTCTCCCCCTCTTTCCCTTTCCTCCCCCCCCCTTTCCTCTCCCTCCCCCCTTTCCCTTTCCTCTCCCTCCCCCCTTTCCCTTTCCTCTCCCTCCCCCCTTTCCCTTTTCTCTCCCTCCCCCCTTTCCCTATCCTCTCCCTCCCCCTTTCCCTATCCTCTCCCTCCCCCCTTCCCTTTCCTCTCCCCCCCTTTCCTCTCCCCCCCTTTCCTCTCCCCCCCTTTCCTCTCCCCCCCTTTCCTCTCCCCCCCTTTCCTCTCCCCCCCTTTCCCCTTTCCCCCCTTTCCCCTTCCCCCCCTTTCCCCTTCCCCCCCTTTCCCCTTCTCCCCTTCCCCCCTTTCCCCTTCTCCCCTTCTCCCCTTCCCCCCTTCTCCCCTTCCCCCCTTCTCCCCTTCTCCCCTTCTCCCCTTCTCCCCTTCTCCCCTTCTCCCCTTCTCCCCTTCTCCCCTTCTCCCCTTCTCCCCTTCTCCCCTTCCCCCTTCCCCCCTTTCACCTTCCACCCTTTCCCCTTCCCCCCTTTCCTCTCTCTCTCTCTCTCTCTCTCCCTCTTTCCCCTCTCTGCTGGAAACCATAGACATTTGAAGCAGAACATATGCCCCTAGCATACCAAGGATTCTCCAAACTAGTCCAAAGCTTTATTCAGCAGTTACATTTTATTTATAAAGGCAATGTTTCAGAGCCGCACAGGGCCCCTTCCTTAGGCTAGTGATGGGGGGGCCCTGCACAGCTCTGAAACGTCTTTGTAAATATAATGTGACTGCTGAATAAAGCTTTGGACCAGTTTGGAGAATCCTTGGTGTGCTAGTGGCATACACTCACTGTCCACGTCAGTAAATCTGTTCATTTGCTTGGTAACACAAATTGCTAATCAGCCAATCACATGGCAGCAACTCAATGCATTTAGGCATCTAAACGCAGTGAAGACTACTTGCTGAAGTTCAAATCAAGTGTCAGAATGGGAAGAAAGGGGATTTAAGGGACTTTGAACGTGACATGGTTGTTGGTGCCAGACAGGCTGATCTGAATAGTTCAAAAACTGCTGATCTACTGGGATTTTCACACACAACCATCTCTAGGGTTTATAGAGAATGGTCAGAAAAAGAGAAAATATCCAGTGAGCGGAAGTAGTGTGGACGAAAATGCTTTGTTGATTGCAGAGGAGAATGGGCAGACTAGTTCGAGATGATAGAAAGGCAACAGTAATTCAAATACCCACTAGTTACAACCAAGGTATGCAGAATACTATATCTGAACACATGGAACCTTAAAGCAATTGGGCTACAGCAGCAGAAGACCACACCGGGTGCCACTCCTGTCAGCTAAGAACAAGAAACTGAGGCTACAATTCACACAGGCTCCCCAAAATTGGACAATAGAAGATTAGAAAAACTTTGCCTGGTCGGATGAGCCTCAAATTCAGCTGCAACATTCAGATGTAGGGTCAGAATTTGGTGTAAACATGAAAGCATGGATCCATCCTGCCCTTGTATCAATGGTTCAGGCTAGTAGTGTAATGGTGTGGGGGATATTTTTTTGACACACTTTGGGCCAATTGAGCATCGTTTAAACTCCACGACCTACCTGAGTATTGTTGCTGACCATGTCCATCCCTTTATGACTACAGTGTACTCATCTTCTGATGGCTCCTTCCAGCAGGATAATGCACAATGTCACAAATCTCAAATCATCTCACCACTGGTTTCTTGAACATGACAATGAGGTCACTGTACTCCAATGGCCTCCACAGTCACGAGATCTCAGTCCAGTAGAACACCTTTGGGATGTGGTGTAAAGGGAGATTCGCATCATGGATGTGCAGCCGACAAATCTGCAACAACTGCGTGAGGCTATTTTTTTTTTTTTTTCTTTTTTTAGCTATTCTGTAGTATACAGTATAAAATTCATGCGCTTGCTGTTATTGAATGTGTCACTTTGACAGCGTAGTATAAGTTATACAGTACTGACATGACAGCAAGCGCATTAATTTTTTAAACATGGCAGTATGCAAGAAATATAATTATTAATATATTATATTTCATATATAATAATAATTATATTTATTGCGTACTGCCATGTTTAAAAAATTCATGTGCTTGTTGTCAGTGTCGTATAACTATATAACTTATAATACTACGCTGAGACAAAGCATGCAATTGCAATTTGCATTGCAAGCAATCCATTCCATTTTAGATCAAATTTATTCAGTTCAATTATATTTTTTTGGTACAAGTCAGATGTACTGCAGTGCAGACATAACTACCTTGCATGCCAAGAGCAGCACCATAAAAAAAAAAAAAAAAAAAAAAAGGATCGGTTAGTTTTTATTTTTTAAAGCTGCCTCCTGGGGTTTAGCGTTTAAATTGATTTTCGTCCTTTTTTTTTTTTTACCCCCCCCAGATTTCACTCCCACTATAAATCATTCTATATTATTCTACGTTACCAGCAAAGGTGGACCCCCATGTCTGCAGTGTGGAAATATTTTACATTTTCTGATAAAGACCCCAAATTTGCAATCTGTACTCTTTGCTCAACAGAAATTTCAAGAGGGGGTACAGTGCCAAAGAATTTTTCAACAACAGGTTTGATACACCACCTGAGAACACTTCATCCAGTTCAGCATTCTGATTACAAGAAAACAGCGCCACTTTCAAAAAGTGCCTCAGGCTCAACACCATCTGTGGCCACAGTGTTTGAAAAGGTTAAAAAATATGCAAGTGACAGTCCCAAAGCTCATGCCATTACAGCTAAAATTATGGAATTTATTGCATTAGACGACCAGCCATTCTCTGTTGTGGAGGACGTTGGATTCTGTAGGCTCATGCAACATATTGAGCCGCGTTACTCACTACCAAGCAGACGCTAATTTGCACATACCAGTCTACATGAATTCTTTAGCATTGTTAGAAAACACGTTCAGGAGCTCATGACTACCGACATCATAGCAATCGGTTTTACTACCGACATTTGGAGTTCAGATGTCAGTCCAACAAGCATGCTCAGCCTGACAGCGCAGTGGATAGATGACAAATTTCAATTGCAAAACATCCTACTTAACACACGTGAGTTTGTTGGATCACATACTGGAGCAGCAAAATCTGATGCTTTAAAAACCATGCTTGATACTTGGCACATTGAGAAGTCTAAAATGCATTTGATTGTCCAAGATAATGCACGGAACATGGCAAAGGCAATGGAGGACAGTGAACTTCAAAGCATACCGTGCATGGCACACATGCAACAATTCGCTGTGAATGAAGGATTGCTGAGTCAGCGCACCATATCTGATATCATATCAAAAGGAAGAAAAATTGTGGGTCACTTTAAGCATTCTCCGTTTGCTTATTCCAGATTACAAGCTTTGCAATTGCAGTTTAGAATGGCACCGAAACGACTGCAGCAAGATGTAGCCACTCATTGGAACAGCACCTACTATATGCTACATATATGCTTTTTGAACAAAAGCGTGTTTTAGCTGCATACATTGCAGATTACGAGCTGCCAGCAACACCGAGTGCACATCAGTGGACGTTGAAAATAGTTTGTCTCTTCTATCTCCATTTGAACAGTTAACAAAAGAAATAAGCTCAGCTAATGCTTCCATTGCTGAAGTTATCCCCTTGATTGCTGCACTGAAGCGTCTGCTTGGAAAAGAGGTAGAAACAGACCATGGCGTTAAAAATGGCTAAAACCACTCTACAGGAGGCCGTTACCAACTGGTTTCAAGACACCGAGTCCAACCCTCTGTACTGCATTGCAACAGTTCTAGAGCCTCGATTTAAAGAGCATACAAGCAGCGTGCACGGGAATTAATACTGGCACAAATGGAGGTGGTGGACGCATCTAGTGAAGGAGTTTCGAGGTGTCGCACAGAGGAAAGTGAGAAGCGGTCGCATACAAGTGAAGAGGAGCACACTCCCTCCATATCTAATATGTTTGAAGAAATTTTACACAAATGCACTCCAATCCATAGCGGTGCCACAACAAGTGCAGCTACCCAACAGATGGACATTTGTTTAGCTGAACAGCCTATTGCCAGAAGCGACAATCCCCTTGAGTACTGGCGCATCAACAAAGAACGTTTTCCCTTGCTTGCACAGATTGCACGCAGATATTTATCTACCCCAAGCACCAGTACAGATAGTGAGAGACTATTCAGTCTAGCATCTCATATTCTTGATGAGAAGAGAAACCGTCTCTCCTGTGAGAAAGCTGAACAGATTTTGTTACAGTGAAATCTGCCACTTTTACTGAAATAGATTTAAAAATCCGTAGCATAGACCAATTCATTTACCATGTTGAACATGGTAAATGAATTGGTATTGGACTGTGCTATTGGACAACTGGAACATACAACACAGTATGACTACCTAGTATGTTCCAATTGTCTACTTGTGCCATTTGTTGGTTGTTCATTGTAGTTCTTCTACAGTTTTTTGCACTTCAATTTAAGAGAGAACTCCAGCTTTTGAACAACTGTACCATAGTTTGTTGCTGTTGGGCCAAACTATGTCTCCCCCTAAGCTGTCAGCCCGCTGTATGTGCAAATGCAAAACTGTATGTTCTGTATCTGTGGCTGTCTACATACTACAGTACTATATCGCACTGTGTTCGGGGTATGGGCGGTGACTTGCATAAACACAGACTAGTCTACATTGCATGCTGTGATTGGCTGAGCACCGCTGCTGTAGACTAGTCTGTGTTCCAGGATGTCTCCACCCATACCCGGGGCCGGAACACAGTGCGGTCAACTGGTTGACTATGTATGTAACCCGCAGCTACATACATACACTTATCGCACATCCAGACGCTGACACCTTACGGAGAGAGAACTGAATTACTAGTTCTGATGTAAGTTGGAAATTAATAAAATATAAACAAAGTCAGTCTTCGGCATTTTTATATTATTATTATATTAATATTTATTATTATTATTCTATATTATTATTAATTTAATTTTTTTATGACTGTTTGATTTGGTATGGTGGTGCAGTGTGCACTGACTGCAGTCTTATTTTATTTTATTTTTATCTTCTGTGTCCACTGTCCAATTTTATGTGGGTTACTTTTTATTAAAGTACTTTTTGACATTACTGGATTGTAGTATTCTTTTCTTCATAAAATGAATGATTAAGTTGAAAATAAATAATATAACGAATACAACACAATTTTGTATATCCAATAATTTTTTTGGGTAATATATAAAAAAACGTTTTTTGGTTTCGGTGCTGTTTCGGTATCGGTTTTCGGGATCAAGGAAGATTTATTTTCGGTATCGGTTTCGGCCCCAAAAAACCCATTTGGTGCATCCCTAGGTTAAACGTATACAAACAGCGGGGGAGACCGTAGTTCTCAGATTGTGCATTGCTGCTGCTGGAGGGCGGCTAGTGGCTGTCTTGACGAGCTGGTTTTGTCTGTTGCAACCTGCCCTTTCACACAGGCAAAACCGGCCGGCCAACACAGACAAAACTGGACCATTAGCACACTGCAAAGCCGCCCCGCAACAACGAGGCACAATGTGAGAACTACGGTCTTCCCCCGCTGTTTGTATAGGTTTCAGTTGTGGCCGTGAAATGTTATCTCCCATCGAGAGATGCCTCCTGTGATGTGCGCATGCGCCATGGTCACATCACTCCAGCTGATCAGCTGAAGTGCGGCTCCGTCCTGCGCATTCGCGGGCACTATTCGATGGGGGGTACTTCTCGACAGATCACTGGCCTGATCTGTGTGCCAGGATGACTGTTTCTTTATGGTAGGAGGAGGGGTGGGCCACTTAAAGTGAATTTTGCACAGAATATGTACTTAAATTTAAGTAGCAAAAGTACCGTACCTGAATTTCACTTGGTATCGCCCTCTTGCAGTCTCTATAAATCAGAGTGCAGACTGTAAGAAAGAGAAGCAGCACGAGGAGCCACTGAGTTGTACTGTAGTGCAAGGTGTATGCTGATGGTAAGAGAGCAGGTTGGCAGAGTGAGTTGGTGTGCTGCTTTTCCAGTAACAAGCTGGGAGAGGGACAAGACCTGAAAATGTTACTGAACTGTAGCAGGAGAAATATCAGGTATTTTGTCCTGCTAGACACGGCTAAGCTACGAGGCAGAGCTGTATAAATCTCAGAATGGAAAGTAACACAAATCATTTGGCAGTTTAAACAGTTCACATATATGTTCAGTATATCTTCTGTGTATTTAGCTGTTCAACTTCAATATTTGTATCAGTCGAGCTACTGACCTCAAATTCACTATTTCTTTTTGTCTTGGTCTCCAGAAGCCACATTTGTTTTGGCGTAAAGTCTGCAGAGCAGATGAGACAGCAGGCACACATTCAGGTGGTAAGCAAGAGCCTGTACAGCCAAGACAACAGCCGCACACCTTTGTCTTATGGAGTACTGGATCATCGCATGGTATGTCAGTATGGACTGCTGGTTGATTGTAACATCTGTGTTTTATTATTAAATTTAATTACTTGTACTGCCTTTTCGAGCTTGGACCAATACAAGTACAGTGGCTATAAAAAGTCTACACACCCCTGTTAAAATGTCAGGTTTCTGTGATGTAAAAAAAATGAGACAAAGATAAATCATTTCAGAACTTTTTCCACCATTAATGTGACCCATAAACCGTGCAACTCAGTTGAAAAACAAACTGAAATATTTTAGGCAGAGGGAATAAAAATAAAAAACTAAACTAATATGGTTGCATAAATGTGCACACCCTTAGGCCTCTTTCACACGGGGCAGATCAGTCATGATCCGCCCCGTGAACATCCGCTTGCTCAGCGGGGATCGCTCCGCCGATCCCCGCTGAGCAGGAAGATGACAGGTGCATCGCTGCACACTGTGCAGCGACGGACCTGTCAGAGCGCCGCTCTCCCCTATGGGGGGATCGGATGATGACGGTCCATAGTGTCCGTCGTCATCCGATCCGATCCGAAAACGGAGGGAAAAGTAGGTTTTTCCTCCGTTACACTTTTCGGATCGGAGCGGGGTCGGATGTCAGCGGACATGTCACCGCTGACATCCGACGCTCCATAGGGATGAATGTATGTCCGTTTTTCATCCGAAAACGGAAGGATGAAAAACGGACATACGGATCCCTCGTGTGAAAGAGGCCTTAAACTAATATTTTGATTAGTAGCACCTTTTGATTTTATTTCAACACTCAGTCTTTTTGGGTATGAGTCTATCAGTATGGCACATCTTGACTTGGCAATATTTGCCCAATGTTTTTTGCAAAAACACTCCAAATCTGTCAGATTGCGAGGGCATCTCCTGTGCACAGCCCTCTTCAGATCACCCCACATATTTTCAATGGCATTAAGGTCTGGGCTCTCTGGCTTGGCCGTTCCAAAACTTGAATCTTCTTCTGGTGAAGCCATTCCTTTGTCGATTTGGATGTATGATTTGGGTTGTTGTCATGCTGAAAGATGACGTTCCTCTTCATGTTCAGCTTTCTAGCAGAAGCCTGAAGGTTTTGTGCCAATATTGACTGGCATTTGTAACTGTTCCTAATTCCCTATACCTTGACTAATGCCCCTGTTCCAGCTGAAGAAAAACAACCCCAAAGCATGATGCTGCCACCACCATGCTTCACTGTGGGTATGGTGTTCTTTTGGTGATGTTTAGAGTTGTTTTTGCACCAAACATCTTTTGGAATTATGGCCAAAAAGTTCAACCTTGGTTTCATCAGACCATAACACATTTTCCCACATGCTTTTGGGAGGACTGCAGATGTGTTTTTGCAATATTTAACTGGGTTTGGATGTTTTTCTTCCTAAAGAAAAGGCTTCCGTCTTGCCACTATACCCCATAGCCCAGACATGAAGAATATGGGAGATTGTTGTCACATGTACCACACAGCCAGTACTTGCCAGATATTCCTGCAGCACCTTTAATGTTGCTGTAGGCCTCTTGGCAGCCTCCCTGACCAGTTTTGTTCTCGTCTTTTCATAAATTTTGAAAAGATGTCCAGTTCTTGGTAATGTCACTGTTGTGCCATATTTTCTCCATTTGATGACGGTCTTCACTGTGTTCCATGGTATATCTAACGCTTTGGAAAAACGTTTGTACCCTTCTCACGACTGATACCTTTTTAACAATGAGATCTCTCTGATGCTTTGGAAGCTCTCTGCGGACCATGGCTTTTGCTGTAGGATGCGACTAAGAAAATGTTAGGAAAAACCTACTAGAACAGCTGAACTTTTTTTGGGTTTATTCAGAGGCACTTTAAATGATGGTAGGTGTGTACTGACTCCTTTTTAACATGAGTTTGAATGTGATTGTTTAAGTCTGAACACAGCTACAACCCCAGTTATAAGAGGGTGTGCACACTTATGCAACCACATTATTTTATTTTTTTATTTTTACTTCTCCCCCCTAAAAGATTTCAGTTTGTTTTTCAACTGAGTTGTACAGTTTATACGTCACATTAAAGGTGGAAAAAGTTCTGAAATTATTTATCTTTGTCTCATTTTTTTTTCACATCATAGAAACCTGACATTTTAACAGGGGTATGTAGACATTTTTTATATCAACTGTATGTAAATAACATACCTTACCAATTCCCCTGGAAATCCCTGAAGTAGACACTGCTACTTCACCTATCTCCACTTGCCTCTGGTTCCCAGGCTGAGCAGCCGGCCTGATGGATTTTGAACACAGGAGGTCGGACACGCAGCATGGGCACCATTCGGAGAATGCTTTTAATTTTCTGATTGAATGCAGCCTGTTCTCTGGATGAAGCCGAGAGCCAGGGTAGTGACATCATACTGTGGTTTGCAATCCATCGTCCCTTTTGATGTGGTGAAGTTGTCCTGTCCTCTTAGCAGAAAAGCACCCCCAAAGCATATTGTTTCCACCTCCATGTTTGACGATGGGGGTGATATTCTTGGGGTCATAGGCAGTAATCCTCTTTCAAACATGATGCGTTGAGTTGATGCCAAAGAGCTCGATTTTGGTCTCATCTGACCACAACACTTTCACCCAGTTCTCCACGGAATCATTCAGATGTTCATTAGCAAACTTCAGATGGGCGTGTACATGTGCTTTCTTGAGCAGGGGGACCTTGCGGGTGCTGCAGGATTTCAGTCCTTCACGGCGTAGTGTGTTACCAATTGTTTTCTTGGTTACTATGGTCCCAGCTGCCTTGAGATCCTTAGACCGAGGGAGATTGACAGTTATTTTGTGTTTCTTCCATTTGCGAATAATCTCACCAATTGTTGTCACCTTCTCACCAAGCTGCTTGGCGTCTTGTTGCCCATTCCAGCCTTGTGTAGGTCTACAATCTTGTACCTGACATCCTTGGACAGCTCTTTGGTCTTGGCCATGGTGGAGAGATTGGAATTGGGTTGATTGCTTCTGTGGACAGGTGTCTTTTATACAGGTAAGCTGAGATTAGGAGCACTCTTAAATGTATTGCTCCTAATCTCAGCTTGTTACCTGTATAGAAGACACCTGGGAGCCAGTAATCTTGCTGATAGGGGATCAAATACTTATTTCACTAATTTTTGTTGTTCTGTGTCTCACTGTAAAAATAAATCCTACTATTAAAATTAGACTGATCATTTCTTTGTCAGTGGCCAAATGTACAAAATCAGCAGGGGGTCAAATACTTTTTTCCCCTCACTTTAATGGTTTCCATACTGATAATCCTTCCACCTTCTACAAGCTGCTGAGATAATATCTAAAGATAAAGCAAAAATATAGTGCTCAAAAAAGTAATTAACCCCCCAAACTATTCAACAAAATAAAAAAATTATTTCTGTACTTATTAAATGCAAGTATATCCATCAAAAAGTGCATGTATACCTCTAAATTGTGCCTCCAATATGTTTATTTTTTTTTTTATTTATTTTTTTTTTTTAACCTGTGAAAATTTTGTAGAGAAGGTGCAGAAATCCTATAAAGTGCTAGAAGTCATCCAGTCGTTGGCTTGAAATTTTGGAAAATGCAAAGTGTAAAATTCATTAGTGCAAAATATTATGAAGTGACGAGTCCATATAGGATGCAGCAGATGAATATTATGTACATTGGTGAGTTCCATCTGAACACTATATCCCTTTTGGGGGTTAACTCACCAAGAGCAATTGATCCCTTAAAGTGGTTGTAAACCCTTTACAACCACTTTATACTACAGGCAAGCCTATAATTAAGCTTACCTATAGCTAATTTGGATGTTAATTTTGGCTGTTGGATGTCATTGGCACACGCGCACTTAAGCAAACTGAAGCAATAGCACGTACGTGCCATTGCTTCAGTTGTACTGTGTTGTTACCGGCGGTTTACGCACACATGCGGGAGTTACGTCATCGCGGCTCCGGCCAATCACAGCGACGGAGCTGCGATACCTGGATGTAACCCCCCGGGGAGATGTCGGCCACCGGAGTGGTGAACGAGGACCGCTGCGGGCGGCTTCGATCTCAGGTAAGTAATTCATAATGAGCTAGTATGCTATGCATACTAGTTCATTATGCCTTTGTCTTGCAGGTGTTTTTTTTTGTTTTGTTTTGTTTTTTGCATTTTTTTAAAAGGGTTTACAACCACTTTAAAGGATAAGTTCTCCTTTTGTAACATGTTACACCCATATTCAGGTTGTAACATGTTACGAATAGATTGGTACTGTAGTTCATTTAACCACTTCAGCCCCGGAAGGATTTACCCCCTTCCTGGCCAGAGCACTTTTTACAATTTGGCACTGCGTCGCTTTAACTGCTAATTGCGCGGTCATGCAATGCTGTACCCAAACGAAATTTGCGTCCTTTTCTTCCCACAAATAGAGCTTTCTTTTGATGGTATTTGATCACCTCTGCCGTTTTTATTTTTTGCGCTATACACGGAAAAAGACCGAAAATTTAGAAAAAAAATGATATTTTCTACTTTTTGTTCTAAAAAAAAAATCCAATAAACTCAATTTTAGTCATACATTTAGGCCAAAATGTATTCGGCCACATGTCTTTGGTAAAAAAAATGTCAATAAGTATATATTTATTGGTTTGCGCAAAAGTTATAGCGCCTACAAACTAGGGTACATTTTCTAGAATTTACACAGCCTTTAATCTATGACTGCCTATGTCGTTTCTTGAGGTGCTAAAATGGCAGGGCAGTACAAAACCCCCACAAATGACCCCATTTTGGAAAGTAGACACCCCAAGAAAATTGCTGAGTGGCATGTTGAGCCCATTGAATATTCATTTTTTTTGTCCCAAGTGATTGAATAATGACAAACAAAAAAAAAAAAAAAATTACAAAAAGTTGTCACTAAATGATATATTGCTCACACAGGCCATGGGCATATGACAAAGCCCTTTCTGACACTTTTTGACTACATGAAAAAATTATTTTTTTTTTGCAAGAAAATTACTTTGAACCCCCAAACATTATATATTTTTTTTAAAGCAAATGCCCTACAGATTAAAATGGTGGGTGTTTCATTATTTTTTTTCACACAGTATTTGCGCAGCGATTTTTCAAACGCATTTTTTGGGGAAAAAAAACACACTTTTTTTTATTTTAATGCACTAAAACACACTATATTGCCCAAATGTTTGATGAAATAAAAAAGATGATCTTAGGCCGAGTACATGGATACCAAACATGACATGCTTTAAAATTGTGCACAAACGTGCAGTGGCAACAAAATAAATACATTTTTAAAAGCCTTTAAAAGCCTTTACAGGTTACCACTTTAGATTTACAGAGGAGGTCTACTGTTAAAATGACTGCCCTCGATCTGACCTTCGCGGTGATACCTCACATGCATGGTGCAATTGCTGTTTACATTTGACCCCAGACCGACGCTTGCGTTCGCCTTAGCGCGAGAGCAGGGGGGGACAGGGGTGCTTCTTATTTTTTTGCTTTTTTTTATCTTATTTTTAAACTGTTCCTTTCATATATATTTTTTTTTTTAAATCATTTTTATTGTTATCTCAGGGAATGTAAATATCCCCTATGATAGCAATAGGTAGTGACAGGTACTCTTTTTTGAAAAAATTGGGGTCTATTAGACCCTAGATTTCTCCTCTGCCCTCAAAGCATCTGACCACACCAAGATCGGTGTGATAAAATGCTTCCCCAATTTCCCAATGGCGCTGTTTACATCCGGCAAAATCTAAGTCATAAAATGCCCGTAGCTTCCGGTTTCTTAGGCCATAGAGATGTTTGGAGCCACTCTGGTCTCTGATCAGCTCTATGGTCAGCTGGCTGAATCACCGGCTGCATTCTCAGGTTCCCTGTTGAGACAGGAGAGCCAGAGAAAAACACGGAAGACGGTGGTGGTGGTGGTGGGGGGGGGGGCATTCCCTCCCACTGCTTGTAAAAGCAGTCTAGAGGCTAATTAGCCGCTAGGATTGCTTTTACATGAAAGCCGACCGCTGGCTGAAAAGAATGATACCAAGATGATACCTAAACCTGCAGGCATCATTCTGGTATAACCACTCAAAGTCGTGAATGGTGTACCTGAAGACAAAAAAATGGTTAACAATAAAGCACAGTAAACGGTAAAGTATAAAAAATTACATAACTGAAAAGCAAACATGATAAAACATAATAACAATAAAACATTGCAGAATAGAACACAGTAAAAAAGAGCAGAACAATAGAGAGAATAGAGAGAGGTCCTATGCAAACCCTGCTATATACAAGATGAATTATGTATTTATGTTACTCAAATAAATTATAATTTGCATATACCTCCACTACCCAGTTGTTTCATTTAAAGTCCCAACTTCCTTGTACTTTGAACTGAATAGAGAGAGGGAGAATAATAAAACGACAACTATTTTTTTTTATTTTATATTTTTGTTTGTGGTTTTTTTTTACACTTTTTTTTGTAACTGTAACTTTTATAACTGTAACCGGTTCCAGGGTCGGGTCTCTCAAAATGCGATGGCATCTTGGGAGACCCTGTGAAAGTGTGCCTAGTCTGTGCAATGCTGTACCCTACGCTAATACTCAACTAGTGCATGGTAGCGTTCAAAACATTCACCGATGCAAAGACCAGGATTGTCAGGGCAGGAGGGACAATAATAGCGGGTGTCACGCTTATATCCGCGCTTGCTGCAGACACAACATCTTTTTTGGGGGGGTTCGTTGGGTAGGGGTACTCGGGAGGACATAAAGAAAATGCCTCTCATGCAGCTGACTGCATTTGGTTGGGGATGTGAATGGGGGAAGTACGGGCGCTGCAGAAGTGGTGGGTTCCCAATTAGGATTGGCGAATGCAGCAGGAAGGGCATTATGGGCACGACGGTAGGTGTTTGTCTTCTTGGTGGCAGCGGGATTCTACTTGTGCTTGCCACCTCACCAGCTTGAACTGCACTTATGGGACTCGCCACGTCACCAAGTGTTACTGCAGTGCGGGTTTGACTACGACTGGGGTGTACTAGGGCGCTGGTGCTTGCCAGTTCAATAAAAAGCTACCAAAAAAACTGTTAGCGATCGCAGGGATCAGGCCCGACTCTGCGAACGCTGCAGTTATGCGTTTAGTGTTTTGTAAGTGTCAGTGATCAATCAATACTGCACTTGGGTGGGCTGGGCGGAGGGGCAAAACGCAGGTGCTAGCAGGTATCTGGGCTGATCCCGCTAACACTGCGTTTTTGGGAACCCTAAACTGCTGGGGACGCTAGTATAGATCTGATCGGATCAGATATTGATCCGTTCAGATACTACACCACTAAGGGAGGTGTACGGTAGGTGTTAGCGGTACTGGCGCTAACCTGACGCTGCCTGGGGCGACGCATATCGCCACCGGGCGATCAGGGGGCTAAACCTTTATTCGTTAATAAACGGCGGGTGCCCTGACACTATAAAAAAATAAACGAACTAACCAGCGTCACCCGTAACAGTTATACGGTGATCAGTGGTGAAAGGGTTAACTAGGGGGCAATCAAGGGGTTAAAACCTTTATTAGATAGTATATGGGGGTCCCTGTCGCTATAAAACGCTGACGGCGAACCTAAATATTTACGTCCCTAACTAGCGTCACCAGCGACACTAATACAGCGATCAGAAAAATGATCGCTTAGCGACACTGGCAACGGGGTGATCAAGGGGTTAAAACTTTATTAGGGGGGGTTAGGGGGGTACCCTAGACCTAAAGGGGGCTAAC
Source organism: Aquarana catesbeiana (assembly GCF_042186555.1). Taxonomy (NCBI): domain Eukaryota; kingdom Metazoa; phylum Chordata; class Amphibia; order Anura; family Ranidae; genus Aquarana; species Aquarana catesbeiana. Next base: position 203,808,478 of record NC_133331.1, read on the forward strand.
AGTAACTGTCCTACCACAGTAACTGTCACAAACTGACACCATGCAGTAATCAGAAAAAAAAAAAAAAAAAAAACTTGCTTGGTGTCAGTGTGACAGGGAGGGGGGAGGGGTGATTGGGGGGGATCGGAGGTGTAATGTGTGCCTGGCATGTTCTACTGTGTGTGTGTGTTGTGCACTCACATTACAGTCTTCTCTCCTCGGCAACGGAAAATGCCGAGGAGAGATGACATAATTTCCTCTGCCTCTGTGTACAATACAGAGGCAGGGAAATGATTTGATTGGCCAGGAGCGATCGTGAGGGGGGGGCCACGAATGGATGGCCTCCCCCTCACCACCAATCGCCAGGGAGGATTTGCCGACCGCCGCAGGCACCGGGGGGGTCCGATCGGACCCCCCACCCGCGGGCAGGCAAGGACGTACCTGTAAGTCCTTTTGCCTGCCCGTGCCGCTCAGCTGACGTACATCGTCGTGCGGCGGTCGGCAACTGGTTAATATGGTTTCCTATGGCACACATTCACTTCTGTGCTTTTTTTCAACCGCTGCGTATCTGGAAAGGGTCAAGGACTTTTTTCAACGCAAAACGGTGCTTTTTTTGATTCAGTATACAGTAAAACATTGGATTGTGAGTAACGTGGTTTACGAGTGTTTAGCAATACAAGCTGTTTTTTTTTGTTTTTTTGTTTTTGTTTTTTTTTTAATTCTGACTCGATTTGTGAGCGTTGTCTCGCAAGATGAGCAGGATTCATGCCTCTCGGGTGTGCAGTACCGCATGTGGTCAGAGGTGCCGTTGATGCTCGGAAACACTCCGTTCCCGAGTGTCTCCGAGCGTTTCCAGCACCCCCTACCTCTGGCCACATGCGGTACTGCATACACTAGCAGTGACACTGGAACAAATTATCTGAGTTTCCATTGATTCCTATGGGGAATCTCGCTTTAATATACAAGGACTTTGAATTACAAGCATACTTCTGGAACAGATTATGCTCCTAATCCAGGGTAGGGTACTACTGTACTTCAATGGAGAAGCTGCAGAAAAGCATGTAGTGTGTAATGTGGGTCCATATGCAAAACGCAGCAAAATCGTACGTGCAAAACGCACTGCAGAAAGCACTGTAGAAATGGATCAAAAGCAAACTGCATAAGTGTGAACTGAGCCTTATGCTGGCCATACATGTATTGATTTTCGGACAAGAATATTCATACGAAAAATCTTTGTACATTCACTGAATGGAAGAATGTCGTTTGAAAATTTCACTTGCTTTTAACATTCAGTTTTAACATGAATGTAATTTCTGAAAATTCCTTTGACCAAGAAGTTTTCTATTCTACTCCTTCGAATTTTTCCATCACTGTGGTCGAAAATGTTGATTTGACCCCACTAATGATTAGAAAATCAAGCAAGAGTTCTTTAAATTACATTTTTTTTGAAGGATGACTTCGTTTTTGTATGGCCAGCATATAATATATTACAGTTCTGCCTGAAAATCTGCAAAACAGTCTTTAATTTTTTTTTCTTTAAATAAAAAATTTGATTGGAGTCTGATATTTACCAGATTCAACCTCCTAATAGTATATGCAATATATCTCTTCGGTCTAACTTTCTCAGAGTGGATTCAAGATTTTGCACCCTAACTATATAGTTGGTTATTTATATTTACCACTGCATAGAGATATATTTAGGAATAAATTGCTTTTTTTAAATTTTTATTTTTAAGGTTATTATCTGATTAATCAAAACTATAATCGGCGAACTAATTGATTATAAAAATAATCGTTAGTTGCAGCCCTACTGTACACCACACTACCAAGTCATGTGCAATTCCTGTTTGTGATGTCAATTTGCCACTATGGCACCCAACACATTTCGTCACATCCAGGCTTTCTCAAGAGCAGTCTTGTCAAGCACTATGAAAGTGATAGCGGGAATACTAGCCTATATGGGAGAATAGAAATTCTTTCAGTCTAGGAATTGATTTGTTAGTTTGTGGAACAGGTCTCTTACCAATCTGTCCCCATGTACTGATGTTTTGCAGTACTAGAAGTGTATACTTTCTAGACTATATTCCATATTGAATTGTAAACCTGGACTCATGAAAAACTTAATCAATTCAGCAAATATATTGTATTGTGTATGAATTGAAGCCATAGACTACAACATACTTTGAGTAAGGGATGTTCATAGATTGTGTAACCTCTACCATGTTCATAAAATATTAGCACAGGATGCCTCCCCATGGTGGCCATCATAATGGCTTAAAAATTGTTACCAAACGTAAAGTAGCTGTTTTATAACATTAATCTCAACAATTCGATCACAGAATTGATCATTATAATATTTACCTGGTTTAAGTTAAAGGTTTTCTACTTTCGGTGATTCCCTCATCATGTAGATGTATACAAATTAGCAATATCTCATGTTACCAGGATGAGATCTGTGCTCTGTTTAGAAAATTGACATGATGATAATTATATTGTTGTGCTTGTGAACTTATATTCTCTATTAAAATTTGAGCTCCAGGCAGATATAATTAAACATACATTCATGCAGGTATGTGTTAAATAAAAAAAATCAGTAAATATATATTTTTTAAAATTAGACTTAGTACCTGAATTTGGCTTGTTATAAGGATCCTGCACTCCCCTTGACTGCACAGCTCAGACTGGGAGAGGCAAAAGCAATCCAAGCAACCAATCCGTTATGCTGCAGTGTTCATGTGCTAACCAAGAACATGCTGACAAGAAGAAAGAAAAGAGTAAGGCCTGGTTCACACTATTGCAAATAGGATGCGGTATCACAGCATCCAATTCTCAATAGCTTGAGATTGTGACCGGCCCTCTATGGAGCCGGTTCACGTACCTCCGATGTGGCTCTGGTGGAAATTTGCACAGGAGGCCTGTGCATCTTTTGGTCCGTTTCAGGTCCGAATTCAGCCCAAAACTTGGGCTGAATCCGGACCTGAAACGGTGAACCAGGACGCACAGGACTCCTGCTGGGAACCGCATCGACATTAGGTGTGAACTGAGCCTGATAGAGATGAGCTATTCAATCTGCTTCTTCTCCTTTTATTGTCCAATCTCAGGTGGGGGGCAGGGACAGGGACAAGACCCAGACCTAGTTGAATTACTTAACTGCAGTAGAGAGAGGTCAAATCTCTAGGCTGGCTGTGCTGTGTGATGGGGCTGTGTAAAGATCAGGAATTAAAGCAAATCCTTTGGGTAAAACAGCCCTCCCATAGGTATTTCACCTGTGTCTGCCAGGAGCTCAGCTTTAAATTTAAACAAATCTATAAAATCGACTTCTGACTTTTAATTTTGTATATTTATTTAGGGTACAAGTGAGAAGGACCGACCTTGCCAGACTTGTGGGAAAAACTTGGCAGATTGTTTGGGTCACTATGGTTACTTAGATTTGGAGTTACCTTGCTTCCATGTAGGATACTTTAAAGCAGTCATTGGAATTTTACAGGTGAGACTTTTCTAATTGCATCTATTTTCTGGTTTATTTGCCTAAAAAAAAGTTAATCATTAGAAACAAACGAAATAGAAGAAAATATGAAAAAAACTCACTTCACATCCCAGCTTCTCATGTGATCCGGGGAATGGTAAGGATTCCAAATACCATGAGAATACTGTGTAGAAGCCATTCCTACACATTTTGGAAACCATTTTTTTCTCAGGATCTTGAGATCAGGTTTAGTGGTGTAAGGAGCCCCCAGAAGCCTCAGGTATGAGGGTATTTATTTATTTTTTTTTATCTTCTAATAGTTTTAATTCTTGAATTCAGATTTTTTTTTTTTTTTTCACTCGGGGGGTGCTGCACTAATAATGAGCAGACCTGAGGTTTTTTCCACCTCCAAGTTCAAGCTAAACTCTAAAACAAAATATTAGTGTATTGCTTACTAGTGCTTAGATGTGGCAATTGTTTTATTTATTTCAGGCTAAGAACATTGTTAGCATGTAGAAAAAATACCTGCGGATCTTGTTGAAATGTGTTTGTACTTGTCAATCACTTATTCCCCTACCCCCTTTCTTCTCCTTGTTTGCAGACCATATCAGGAGAGCAGCCTTAAGGACATCCATTGCTCCCTTCTGAGATACAGTGCAGCGAGTGAATGTAGCCACCTAAGGGCAGAAAGTGTTATTCGCAGGGTTACAAAAAATTAGTTATGTTTTAAAGGAGTACAGCCAAAGCTCGTTTCGCTGTACTTCACCTGTGGATCACAGGAGTGCAGTTAATTTTGTACTCCTGTGACCCATTTTCAGCAGACAGCGGGCTGAAGCCCACTGTCTGCTGACATCACAGAGCCAGTCCAGGCTCGGGCAAGATTGCAACCATATGGTCGGGATCTGCCCAGACGCCTGGAACGGCACTCAGCTCAGCCTCTCAGTGAGCCTCTGAGAGCCTGAGCCGGCCATTGCCACCCCTTCCACAGCTCATCGCTCCAGTGAAAAGGGGGCAGAACAGAGAGCCGGTAACTGACAGTCGATTGCTCTCTGCTCAGAGAGCTCCAAGAACCTTGCAATCGGCGGTATTTGATCCCTCAAGAGCCGTCGGGGGACAGACGCAACATCGGGTAAGTATGAATTTGAAAAAACAAACCCCTACTTCTCTTTTTAAGTACAATTTCTTCACCTGATCTGTCTTTGTTACTTTTTGTTTGGATGCCAGAGTAGCTAAGTAGTGAAAGCAGGAAATGGATAAAAGCCATGGAAAATTCATATTAAAAAACAAGTCAACTATATGAGGTGCTAGATTTCTAAAAATCAAGCAAACGTAAAATTTTACAAATCAGGTCTTGTAGTTAAAGTTTTCATACAATGACAATGTGATTAGTAGCTCATCATGTTTGGCTTTCCTTTTTAGATGATCTGTAAAACTTGCTCCCACATAATGCTTACTTCAGAAGAGAGAAAACAGTTTTTGGACTACCTAAAGAAGCCAGGCCTCACTTACCTGCAGAAGAGGGGCTTAAAGAAGAAAATTTCAGAAAAATGTCGCAAGAAGACAATTTGTCTCTATTGTGGTGCCTTTAATGGTACATAATTATAGATCTTTGCCATTTTTATAGTCCCATTTATTGTAGGGGTTTTTGTTTTTAAGTATTAAACTAGCAAATGTGTGCCTGTGCATGAATGGGTTAACTCGGGCTGATTGGTTTCTGACTGCTGAGTGATTCAGAACACATTAGTATGCCCAGTTAGACAATATTTATATAGACATGTATTCTTTAGTCATTTGGTCCATCTGCAACGAACTAGGTAATGGGAAGAGAAGGGTTGTAAACTGATCATATTGCCCGGGCTACAGGGGTCGGGTGGGACTGAATATGACCGAGCGACATTGGGGAAGATGATTGTCACTGGGGGGATAGAGGCAGAGCAAGAGCTGATCATGGGCATGAAAAGTGAGAACAAATTATCAATGATGGGCGGAAGGAAGAGAGATGTTTGGCAGTTTGTTTTTATAAGCAGTAGGTTGCAGAGGAAGACCTAGTCATGGACTGGTGTTTAACCACTTCAGCCCCGGAAGGATTTACCCCCTTCCTGACCAGAGAACTTTTTACAATTTGGCACTACGTCGCTTTAACTGCTAATTGGGCAGTCATGCAATGCTGTACCGAAACAAAATTTGCGTCCTTTTCTTCCCACAAATAGAGCTTTCTTTTGATGGTATTTGATCACCTCTGCCGTTTTTTTATTTTTTGCGCTATACACGGAAAAAGATCAAAAATTTTGAAAAAAAATATTTTCTACTTTTTGTTATAAAAAAAAATCCAATAAACTCAATTTTAGTCATACATTTAGGCCAAAATGTATTCGGCCACATGTCTTTGGTAAAAAAAAGTCAATAAGTGTATATTTATTGGTTTGCGCAAAAGTTATAGTGCCTACAAACTAGGGTTCATTTTCTGGAATTTACACAGCCTTTAATTTATGACTGCCTATGTCATTTCTTGAGGTGCTAAAATGGCAGGGCAGTACAAAACCCCCACAAATGACCCCATTTTGGAAAGTAGACACCCCAAGGAAATTGCTGAGAGGCATGTTGAGCCCATTGAATATCCATTTTTTTTTTTTGTCCCAAGTGATTGAATAATGACAAAAAAAAAAAAATTACAAAAAGTTGTCACTAAATGATATATAGCTCACACAGGCCATGGGCATATGTGGAATTGCACCCCAAAATACATTTAGCTGCTTCTCCTGAGTACAGGGATACCACGTGTGGGACTTTTTAGGAGCCTAGCCGCGTACGGGGCCCCGAAAAAGAATCACCGCCTTCAGGATTTCTAAGGGTGTAAATTTTTGATTTCACTCTTCACTGCCTATCACAGTTTCGGAGGCCATGGAATGCCCAGGTGGCACAAACCCCCCCCCCCCCAAATGACCCCATTTTGGAAAGTAGACACCCCAAGCTATTTGCTGAGAGGCATGGTGAGTATTTTGCAGCTCTCATTTGTTTTTGAAAATGAAGAAAGACCAGAAAAAATTTTTTTTTTTTCTTTTTTCAATTTTCAAAACTTTGTGACAAAAAGTGAGGTCTGCAAAATACTCACTATACCTCTCAGCAAATAGCTTGGGGTGTCTACTTTCCAAAATAGGGTAATTTGGGGGGTTTTCTTGCCACCTGGGCATTCCATGGCCTCCGAAACTGTGATAGGCAGTGAAGAGTGAAATCAAAAATTTACGCCCTTAGAAAGCCTGAAGGCGGTGCTTTGTTTTCGGGGTCCCATGCGCGGCTAGGCTCCCAAAAAGGTCCCACAAATGTGGTATCACCATACTCAGGTGAAGCAACAGAATGTATTTTGGGGTGTAATTTCACATATTCCCATGGCATGTTTGAGCAATATATCATTTAGTAACAACTTTGTGCAAAAAAAAAAAAAATTTGTCTCTTTCCCGCAACTTGTGTCACAATATAAAATATTCCATGGACTCGACATGCTTCTCAGCAAATAGCTTGGGGTGTCTACTTTCCAAAATGGGGTCATTTGGGGGGGTTTTGAACTGTCGTGGCATTTTATGCACAACATTTAGAAGCCTATTATAGGTAAAAAGAGTATGCGGCGCTAATCTATCTACATGTACCACTAAGAATTATGAAAAGGACCTCTCAAATTAGCATGAATCTGAATCCTGAAGTTCACAGTGTACGCAATGCCTAAGATTAATGTAACAACCAATAAGCACCTACAGATAGTTACCATAGACCAGTGTACATACAATTTCGATGTGAACACTACACTTCAATGTAGACTACTACCTTCTCCTGTTTCAAAACAGCCAAACTATATTAAAGTGCTAAGTGCTGGTTACTATTCCTAGTGAAAATATAAAAATCAAACAGTGTGCGTAATGTTCCTAAAACCACACCATGTAAAACTATGACCAAAATATTAAAACAGGTATTGATGGTGAACAAATATTTCTCAAAATATATAAATCATACAATGTGCATTGATGTTTCTAAAATCCACAACGTGCAAAATATAACCAAAAAATAATAATAAATATTACTGGTGAATAAATGGAATACAGTTCCTCACAATCTAAGCAAAAAAACTGCAATGCAATGCTTGATTAAAGGATGCGACTCTGTACTCCATATCTATGCATAAGTGATCAAGTGCAAAACAAAGTGACAATTGTGCAAAAATCATGCATGTATAAATACGACTCCAATATTGACCCCAAAATGAACGCCCCTCCCACCTAAAAAAAAAGTGCAAAAACGGTGACAAATATAGTGATTGAGTCCAATTAAATGTTGCTCCATGCAATGTGACTCTTAATGTCCATAAAAGTCAATAGTAACGTGCCAGAAAAGGTGACTTTGTGCTGTAATCTTTCACTTCAAAACTGGTGCAGCACAAATGTCATCCCTTTGATAAAGTCACGTGGTGTGACGCAACGCATCAGAGTAGGAGGAGCCAGGTGCCAACGCTTCTCGGGGACGGCCGAACCCGGAAGCCTTACTGTTCCTGCTGCTATTTTCGTTTTTAAATGTAAGTCGCTACATTTGTTAAATAAACCTTAACTGAATTACTGCACTATGGGAGCATCTTCTTCTTCCTTATTTTCATTCTGGGGTTTGTGTGAGCGGTGGTGAATACTATAGAAAGCCTGACCCACGCACACCCTCCGGAGGAGGGGGACAGTCTCTGGACCTTCATCCCCTGCATAGAAGCATTACCATCTGCTTGACTTGGCCCATTGGGGGCCGCTATTTGAGGTGAGAGGCTGGGGGAAACACCTGTGTGCTGCACCAGTTTTGAAGTGAAAGATTACAGCACTAAGTCACCTTTTCTGGCACGTTACTATTGACTTTTATGGACATTAAGGCCCCTTTCACACGGGACGGATCCGTGTTGATCCGCCCCGTGTTTATCCGCTGCTCAGCGGGGATCGTTCCGCTTTCCCCAGCTGAACAGGCAGATGACAGGGCGGGACCCGCACACTGCAGGGACCGCCCTGTCAGATCTCCGCTCTCCCCTATGGGGGATCGGAGGAACACGGACCGTCTGTCCGTGTTCATCCGATCCGCTCTGCAGACGGATAGAAAAATAGGATTTTCTTCCGTCCGCAGAATCGGACGAAAGCGGAGCCGGACAACATCGGGTGTTAGCGGATGTACATCCGCTGACACCCGCTATCCCATAGCGATGCATGTATGTCCGTATTTCATCCGAAAATGGATGGATGAAATACGGACATACGGTCCGCATGTGTGAAAGGGGCCTAAGAGTCACATTGCATGGAGCAACATTTAATTGGACTCAATCACTATTTGTCACAGTTTTTGCATTTTTTTAGGTGGGAGGGGCGTTCATTTTGGGGTCAATATTGGAGTCGTATTTATACATGCATGATTTTTGCACAATTGTCACTTTGTTTTGCACTTGATCACTTATGCATAGATATGGAGTACAGAGTCGCATCCTTTAATCAAGCATTGCATTGCAGTTTTTTTGCTTAGATTGTGAGGAACTGTATTCCATTTATTCACCAGTAATATTTATTATTATTTTTTGGTTATATTTTGCACGTTGTGGATTTTAGAAACATCAATGCACATTGTATGATTTATATATTTTGAGAAATATTTGTTCACCATCAATACCTGTTTTAATATTTTGGTCATAGTTTTACATGGTGTGGTTTTAGGAACATTACGCACACTGTTTGATTTTTATATTCTCACTAGGAATAGTAACCAGCACTTAGCACTTTAATATAGTTTGGCTGTTTTGAAACAGGAGAAGGTAGTAGTCTACATTGAAGTGTAGTGTTCACATCGAAATTGTATGTACACTGGTCTATGGTAACTATCTGTAGGTGCTTATTGGTTGTTACATTAATCTTAGGCATTGCGTACACTGTGAACTTCAGGATTCAGATTCATGCTAATTTGAGAGGTCCTTTTCATAATTCTTAGTGGTACATGTAGATAGATTAGCGCCGCATACTCTTTTTACCTATATTACGCATATATCAGGGTGTGTGAGGACACCCTTTATGTTGGCAGATGTTCTATCTGGTACTATCGCTTATGGTCTTTTGAGAGTGGGGTTTTGCGCACTAGTTTTTTGCTATTTTAATTTAGAAGCCTATGTCACACATCACCCACTCTTCTAACCACTTGACAAAGCCCTTTCTGACACCTTTTGATTACATGAAAAAATCATTTTTTTTTGCAAGAAAATTACTTTGAACCCCCAAACATTATATATTTTTTTAAAGCAAATGCCCTACAGATTAAAATGGTGGGTGTTTCATTTTTTTTTTTCGCACAGTATTTGCGCAGCGATTTTTCAAACGCATTTTTTTGGGAAAAAACACACTTTTTTAAATTTTAATGCACTAAAACACACTATATTGCCCAAATGTTTGATGAAATAAAAAATATGATGTTAGGCCGAGTACATGGATACCAAACATGACATGCTTTAAAATTGCGCACAAACATGCAGTGGCAACAAAATTAATACATTTTTAAAAGCCTTTACAGGTTACCACTTTAGATTTACAGAGGAGGTCTACTGCTAAAAATACTGCCCTCGATCTGACCTTCGCGGCGATACCTCACATACATGGTGCAATTGCTGTTTACATTTGACGCCAGACCGACGCTTGCGTTCGCCTTAGCGCGAGAGCAGGGGGGACAGGGGTTCTTTTTTTTTTTCTTTTTGTTTTTCTTTTTTATCTTATTTTTAAACTGTTCCTTTCATTTTTTTTAAAAATCATTTTTATTGTTCTCTCAGGGAATGTAAATATCCCCTCTGATAGCAATAGGTAGTGACAGGTACTCTCTTTTTTTTTTTTTTTTTTTTTTTTTTTGAAAAAATTGGGGTCTATTAGACCCTAGATTTCTCCTCTGCCCTCAAAGCATCTGACCACACCAAGATTGGTGTGATAAAATGCTTCCCCAATTTCCCAATGGCGCTGTTTACATCCGGCAAAATCTAAGTCATAAAATGCTCGTAGCTTCCGGTTTCTTAGGCCATAGAGATGTTTGGAGCCACTCTGGTCTCTGATCAGCTCTATGGTCAGCTGGCTGAATCACCGGCTGCATTCTCAGGTTCCCTGTTGAGACAGGAGAGCCAGAGAAAAACACGGAAGACGGGGGGGGGAGGCTAATTAGCCGCTAGGATTGCTTTTACATGAAAGCCGACCGCTGGCTGAAAAGAATGATACCAAGATGATACCTAAACCTGCAGGCATCATTCTGGTATAACCACTCAGTCGTGAATGGCGTACCTGAAGACAAAAAAATGGTTAACAATAAAGCACAGTAAACGGTAAAGTATAAAAAATTGCATACCTGAAAAGCAAACGTGATAAAACATAATCTTAATAAATAAAACATTGCAGATTGCATAAAAATAATAAAACATTGCAGAATAGAATACAGTAAAAAAGAGCAGAACAATAGAGGGAGAATAGAGAGAGAGAGAACAATAAAACGCCAACTATTTTTTTTTATTTTATATTTTTGTTTGTGGTTTTTTTTTTTTTTTTTTTTTACACTTTTTTTGTAACTGTAACTTTTATAACTGTAACCAGTTCCAGGTTCGGGTCTCTCAAAATGCGATGGCATCTTGGGAGACCCTGTGAAAGTGTGCCTAGTCTGTGCAATGCTGTACCCTATGCTAATACTCAACTAGTGTATGGTAGCGTTCAAAACATTCACCAATGCAAAGACCAGGATTGTCAGGACAGGAGGGACAATAATAGCGGGTGTCACGCCTATATCCGCGCTTGCTGTAGACACGACATCTTTTTTGGGGGGGTTCGTTGGGTAGGGGTACTCGGGAGGACATAAAGAAAATGCCTCTCATGCAGCCGACTGCATTTGGTTGGGGATGTGAATGGGGGAAGTACGGGTGCTGCAGAAGCGGTGGGTTCCCAATTAGGATTGACGAATGCAGCAGGAAGGGCACTGTGTTTGTCTTCTTGGTGGCAGCGGGACACTACTTGTGCTTGCCACCTCACCAGCTTGAACTGCACTTATGGGACTCGCCACATCACCAAGTGTTACTGCAGTGCTGGTTTGACTACGACCGGAGTGTACTAGGCCGCTGGCGCTTGCCAGTTGACCAAAACGCTACCAAAAAAACTGTTAGCGATCGCAGGGATCAGGCCTGACTCTGCGAACGCTGCAGTTATGCATTTAGTGTTTTGTAAGTGACAGTGATCGATCGATACTGCACTTGGGTGAGCTGGGCCGCGCGGAGGGGCAAAACGCAGGTGCTAGCAGGTATCTGGGCTGATCCCGCTAACACTGCATTTTTGGGAACCCTAAACTGCTGGGGACGCTAGTATAGATCTGATCAGATATTGATCCGTTCAGATACTATACCACTAAGGGAGGCGTATGCTGCGTGCGTGGGTGTTAGCGGTACTGGTGCTAATCTGACGCCTGGGGTGACGCATATCACCGGCGGGCGATCAAGGGGCTAAACCTTTATTCGGTAATAAACGGCGGGTGCCCTGACACTATAAAAAATAAACGAATTAACCAGCGTCACCCGTAACGGTTATACGGCGATCAGTGGTGAAAGGGTTAACTAGGGGGGCAATCAGGGGGTTAAAACATTTATTAGGTAGTATATGGGGGTCCCTGTCGCTATAAAACGCTGACGGCGAACCTAAATATTTACCTCCCTAACTAGCGTAACTAGTGACCCTAATACAGCGATCAGAAAAATGATCGCTTAGTGACACTGGTGACGGGGGGTGATCAAGGGGTTAAATCTTTATTAGGTGGGGTTAAGGGGGTATCCTAGACCTAAAGGGGGCTAACACTAACTGCCCTAACACACTAACTGTCACAAACTGACACCATGCAGTAATCAGAAAAAAAAAAAAAAAAAACTCAGTGTCAGTGTGACGGGGGGGGGGGGGGGTGATCAGGGGGGATCGGGGGTGTAAAGTATGCCTGGCATGTTCTACTGTGAGGTGTAGTGTTGGTGCACTCACTCAGATGTCTTCTCTCCTCGGCGCCGGAACGGAAACTGACGAGCCGAGGAGAGATGACATCACATCCCCTGCCTCTGTGTACTACACAGAGGCAGGGGACGATTCTCATTGGCTGGGAGCGATCACGAGGGGGGAGCCACGAATGGATGGCCTCCCCCTCATCTCTGATCGCTGCCAGACCAAATCCGACTGCCTCGGGCACCGGGGGGGGGGGGGGGATCCGATCGGACCCCCCGCCCGTGGGAAGGCAATCACGTACCAGGTACGTGATTTTGCCTGCCCGTGCCATTCTGCCGCAGTATATCTGCGTTAGCCGGTCGGCAAGTGGATAAAGATTACTTTTATTAAGATGACCATGTCTCGGGTTTCAATTAAAGCTAGCTAGAAAACAGGCAGCATTGTGTTTTGCTGTCTCTTTAGAAAATCCGTGGTGCTTTGGGAATCCTTTGTCACTTATGGGTTTTTTTTTTTTTTTTGAAACAAAGACTGTATAAATATATCATCATCATCAGTACAGTGCCATATAAAAAAAGCACTTAAAACCAAATAAATTCACCCCAAACCTTTTTATAGTTTGTTTTTAAATTGGAAACAATAATCCTTTTACAATTTCAGGGCCAGTAAAGAAGTGTGGCTTACTTAAAATTATCCACGAAAAATACAAGACCACCAAAAAAGTAATAGACCCTCTGGTGTCCCAGTTCCTACAGTCCTTTGATACAGCAATAGAGCACAACAAGGAAGTAGAAGCATTGCTGGCGCGTGCACAGGTAAGTGTATTTAAAGCTTTGTAAAACGGGCCTTCATCATGAGGTCATTTACCCTGCAAACACTGGATTCCTGCAGTAAAAACCAGCTGATTCTGGTGGCTAGAATAACCAGTGCATGAGAATAGCGGCGGCCACTCAACCTGTTAAAGGTACTGACAGGCTGAGAGCAGCCATCGCTGTTCACATGCAGCTGCACACCAGGTGGTTTTCTGCTATTAGTGACGGGTTGTCCGAATATTGACATCTGACTGCGTTCAGGCTTGGACACACTCATCTGTCCCTAATGGCAGGTAACCGCTTGATGTGATGCTACATGTGAGCAGCTACAAATGCTGTCATCCTGTTATCACTTTGTACAAAGGCCACTGCTATTCCCATGCACCTGTCGTTCCATCCACAAGAATCCACTGGTTCTTGCCACTGGCATCTGGTGTATGCGGGTAAATGTACATGTGAAGGCATTTTTTTTGCATCTGGATGTCTGATGCTTTATTATGGTGTCTTGCATTTCTTTATCTCGTTGGAGATATAGAAAGATAAGTTTACTGAAATTTGGTGTTATATTGATGAGCCCTAACGGCTTTTAATTCTTGCAGGAAAATCTAAACCCACTTGTGGTGCTTCATGTTCTGAGACGTATCCCAGATGAAGATGTTCCTCTGTTACTAATGAACCCTGAAGCTGGTAAACCATGTGACCTTATTCTCACAAGGCTTCTGGTTCCCCCACTCTGCATTCGTCCCTCTGTTATCAGTGATCTGAAATCTGGAACTAATGAAGATGATCTCACAATGAAGTTGACAGAAATCATATTCTTAAATGATGTCATCAAGAAGGTAACACAGCTCATGTACACAAATCTCTGCTTTCTGATTAAATTAACCTTGCAAAAAGAGTAATTGAAGTTTAGAAAGAAACTTCCTATCTTTAGGTCAGAGTTTCATATGTTGAATGTATAGTTTCATAAAATACTACATGCCGGAAAGTGTTAGCGCGAAGGATTATTTTTTTTACGTTGTAAAGAAGCATTAACCTGGCAAGTTTTCTCACCTGAAAAGTATTAAGTAATGTTTTAAATGCTGTGTATTCTTATTTCCTTTGGCTTTTAGCACAGAATCTCAGGAGCGAAAACCCAGATGATTATTGAAGACTGGGATTTCCTACAGCTTCAGTGTGCTTTATACATCAATAGTGAACTCTCTGGAATTCCCATGAATATGGCTCCCAAAAAATGGACACGTGGTTTTGTTCAAAGGCTAAAGGGAAAACAAGGTAAGACAAACTTTCTCCTGAATCTTTAACAAGCTCAGTTACTCAAATACTTACCTGTTCCTGAGTTTAAAGTGGAGGGCCACCCTAAAAAAAAAAAAAAAATTGCATGAAAGATCCTAAAAAGTTAAAAAAAAAAAAATTTGGAGAAAAAAAAAAAATTTAAACTTACCAAACCCTTGTTGCTAGGCAGTCTTCCTAATCTGCCTCTTCCTATTCCACGGCGTGTTCTGTTCCACAGTGAGCGGCCCCGTTGCCTTCTGGGAACTGTGTGTGTTCCCAGAACACCACGGGGCCATTCACAGAGCGCCGCTCGCGCGTGCGCTGTAGGAAATTGGCAGTGAAGCCGTAAGGCTCCACTGCCTGTATCTTTTACTTAGGATGGCGGTGCCGGGACCCGAGAGCCGAGGGACGGGTCGGCCGCGGGCGGCCGACATCGCAGGCACCCAGGACAGGTAAGTACTTATTTAAAGTCAGCAGCTACAGTGTTTGTAGCTGCTGACTTTAAATTTTTTTTTTTTTCACGACAGGAATCCCGCTTTAAACTATGACCTGCTTCCTCCCACACCCTGTATTAACTATTTTGTCCATCATTATGATCATCAAAAGTGAGTAGGGCATAGCTTGACTTTAGGAACTGAAGTCTTTATTTGCGTAATTTAGCACCTCAGATTTCAGCATCTACAGGCTTTACAGACAAATGCAGGGTATACACCGTGATTTTCTTTTTTTTTTTTCAGTTTGAATGAAAGACTCACAGACTAGGAGAGATCCCTGCATCCACATCGCTTGTGTTGATGCAGGGATCTCTCCTGCTGTTCTTTTTGTATTCTGACAGGGGGACTGCGGAAACGGCTGATTTCTGGTACGTGTATACCCACCTTTAAGTTGGGTATACATGGGCCAATTTTTTTTAGTCAGACAGCGGGCTGATCGAAAAAACTGAACTAATTCCCCCATTTACACAAGCGAGGTGCATAAAGGAATCAGCCCCGCTGTGCTATTATATTCTGACAGTGGGGTCTCCTCCACTGTCACAATACACTGATCAACAAGCCTGTTCCTGAGAAGACGATCAATAGATTAAATTGCAGTGAAGCGGAATAGCCATGGATGGATCAAAATTTGATCAGTCTCTTCTGAACCGGCCAATTTTTGAGCAAACTTTGGCCAACTTTAATTGCAGTTGACTAAGTTTATTCCTTATAAAGGACAACTTTATTGTCTTCGCTAGTGCCTAGTTGTTCGCTGATACAAAACAAAGTATTGTGCCTGCAGGGGGCTTTACTGAATTGCATTTAAAAAAGTGTCTTAATTAAATAAGCCGTTAGCTTGTTACTTGTGTTTTGTTTAACTTACATGGTTTTTGTTACAGGTCGATTTAGAGGAAACCTTTCTGGCAAAAGAGTGGATTTCTCTGGTCGTACTGTCATTTCTCCAGACCCAAATCTGCGTATAGATGAGGTAGCGGTTCCTGTTCATGTGGCAAAGATTTTGACATTTCCTGAAAAGGTAACTATGCAGTTATTTGTTTGAAAATCACTTTTCCAGTTTTGGTCTTAAAGCGAACTGGTGAAAGAGTATTGGAGGAGGGGGTTCTTATACTCTCTCAGCAACTCCTTGACTGCTGCCTAGAGCAGGCAACTCTATATAAAGAGAAAAGTAAAAAATCACGCTACCCATAAATAACCAAAAACTGTGCGATAGATAATTAATATGATCCAAAATCAATATACAATGATATGTGAGATTAATCAACAGTGCAAAAAGAATGCATATAAATACCTAAAAAATATATAAAGTGAATTAATACTAAACATCAATAATCATTAGCACTTAGTAAAATGAATGATAAATAATAAATAAAAGAAAACACACTAGGTGCACAAAGATAAAAAAACATAAATAGACGGTATAATGTAATATACACCAGTGAGTGGTGAAATAAAGTCCATAAAAAGTGAAACAAATTGTTGTCTTCAAATACTGTGTGAAATCCACCAATATTAGCAGGAATGCGCCCTTACCAAAGCACCGTGATCCCCCATCACAGAGGATCAGGGAGAGCGTGTGTTATACCATAGACTGGCTTCGCGGGACAGCAGGTAATATCCCAGGTACTGGAAGGCCACCTCACAACAACTCAGATTGTAATTCCTCTATCTGGCTTGTTAGAGCTTCTATCAGATCCCTGAAATGAAGACCTTCCAGATTGTTCATAGACAGGTTCAGTGTCTGGTTATTTTTTATTCCAGATGCCAGGTGGGGGCAGGAACTTCTGTCAGGTGATTAGAGAACTATCTGTGGGAATAATAGCTCAGGACTGACTGGGTGCTGGAGCGAACGGTCACATTATTCCCACAGATTGTTCTCTAATCACCAGACAGACAGATTTTACTAAGTGCTAATGATTTTTGATGTTTATTAATTCACTTTATATGTTTTTTAGGTATTTATATGCATTCTTTTTGCACTGTTGATTAATCTCACATATCATTGTATATTGATTTTGGATCATATTATCTATCGCACATTTGGTTATATATGGGTAGCGTGATTTTTTTACTTTTCTTATTATACCTTTTGTATTGATGTTGAACATATTTATTGGGGCTCCCAATTTTGTGGATGGTTGGTAAATGTCTTGCCACCACTTTTTTGGTTTCCTTAGTGCGGTTTTTACATACTTTTTTCAGGCAACTCTATATGGCTGCTTGCATCTTTAAATGATTGTTACTCTGCCCCAGGATACCAAAAAATGTGGTGATGAATTTGCATCTCTCTGCTAAATCCTTAGTGATCTGTATAATTTCTACAGAGGTAGTAGGACATTTTTTACCTTAATGCAATATATGCATTAGGGTAAAAAATATTGGACTGTATAACCACTTGAGCATAAGCTTTACATATTGCTCTATGCTACATTTTTATCCATTTTTATTTTTTTTATTTTTTTTGTGCAGGTTAACAGCGCAAATGTCCATTTTATGCGGAAACTTGTCCAGAATGGACCAGATGTTCACCCAGGAGCCAACTTTATTCAACAGAGACATACCCAAATGAAAAGGTTGGCCTCGTACCTTTTTGTCTGTGTTCAGGTTATCTCCTGATCTGTTGATATATAGTATCACGTTTCCACCTCCTCTATCTACAGCAGTATACAGTTAATTTTTGTAAATAAACTTTTAGTACAGATTTCTACAATTTTTTTTTTTTCTTGCCTGTCTGTTCTCCAAACTTCTCATGTTGCCATCATTTTCCAAGGGTACCCATAAATAAATGAAATTGTAAAGGCACTCCTTGTACCTGCATATAGGTGAAGTTATCTTAAAAAAACATGTTTTGGTCTATATTTATATAAAAAAAAATAAAATAAAGCTTGCCATGTGGGAACATTTCACAGTAGATGCATACTGGTGTATTTTCTCCTCTTTTACTTGAATATATCAATACAGAGATAGTAGTAATACAAATTAAAGGTTATTTTATAAAGAAACAGAAGCTTATTTATTGTTTAGATAAATATTTTGCAAGTGCAAGAAGTCTCCCTGCTCTTTATAGGTATGTGTTTTTGAATTTGTAATGGTTTCTAAAGGTTTAAGATCTTTGTGTAGATTTCTGAAATATGGTAACCGAGAGAAGATAGCTCAGGAGTTACGGTATGGAGACATCGTGGAGAGGCACCTCATAGATGGAGATATTGTTCTGTTTAATCGACAACCATCCCTGCACAAGCTCAGCATCATGGCTCATATAGTGAGTAGCACAGCTAATGTTATGCACTTTCCTAAAGCATTTCTAAACCCAAGAAAAACATATACATTGATGGTTAGCAGTCAATTTTTTTCTTATTGCAAGGATTTTATCTTCTCCTGGCAATCCAGTCCTAGGGTGACAATGCTCACTCTCTACTGTATCTATGGAAAGCGGTGTTGTCACCCTAGAACAGGACTACAGAAAAACATCCTCTCCCCTCATATACATAACATAGTGCCCTCGTTCGCGGCCTGCTATTAGTGTCCACTTGTTAGTTTTTGTTTGTTTTTTTTTTTTACTCCTCACCCACAACAGGTTATTTTATTACTATTGCTCAGGTACTACGGGGGTTACTGGACTTCCTCCCTGGCCGCCCCCTAAGAAAACTGAGCTGCTTTGTGACTGGTTTTGTTTTTCATTTTTGGTTTAGTCTAAGCCCTACCCGCTCGCCTCCCCGTTCTGAGTCAAGTCTGGCACGGGCAGGGTATGAGCAATTGCACCTGGGTTATACTTCCTATATAGTTTGGCTGCTTGTGTTTGTTTTGCTTTTCTTTAGAGTCCTCCCCTCCTTTTCCAGCGCTGTCCTGTGCGACACTGTTCTGAGCTACTTAGTGCCATGGCGTCACATGTGCTAAAATCCATGCCTGAACTCTAAATTTAAAAGGGCGCTCTTGTTTCAGTACCTAAAACCTTATGCCCTCCATATTGTTTTGCTAAGAGTTCGCTGCCCATTAGGTGTGTCTCCTGAAGCATTGAAGAAACCCTGGATCCAGAAATGTTTTCATGCTACTTACTCCAC
The DNA here is from genome assembly GCF_042186555.1 of Aquarana catesbeiana. NCBI lineage: Eukaryota > Metazoa > Chordata > Amphibia > Anura > Ranidae > Aquarana > Aquarana catesbeiana. Next base: position 203,827,552 of record NC_133331.1, read on the forward strand.
GTTCTCCAGAGGAGTGTCTGTCCTTATTAGTAAGTCCCTTCTGTGCAAGGCAGAGGCTGTGCACACAGATCCTCAGGGGAAATATGTAATGGTGGCCTTGAATTTCTGGCATTAGCCTTATTTACTAGTGGCCATTTTCATTCCTTCCCCCTTTTCTTACTTACTTTTGTATACAGTATGAGATAAGGTAACCTCAAACTCGCCTGCTAAACTGTTAATGGGTGAGTTTAATGTGGTTTTATCCTCTAATCTAGATAGACCTACTCCAGGGCAGCACACTTTGGGCGGCCTGGTGTCCTGAACTCTGGCAGCGGATTGTGCCGAGATCTGGCGGTGGTGACATCCCCCTTAAAGGGGTCCTCATTCTTTTCCCTGTCGCACCGGATGTCCTCCCGCATAGACACTTGGCTTTTGCCAACCCTGCTCTGCTGGCAGATGTGCAGGATGCCAGGTGGCTTGTCAGACCACTCTTCCCTGGAACTTTTCCTGCGAGTTACTCATACCCGTAAGGGCTCTGTGTGGCATCTAGGAGCCCAATGGATTTCACATCCAGATATTGTAGACCAGATGCCTCCCCTGGTGGAAGATTACTGGAGTTGAAATGCACACTCCTCCAACCCTGTAATGGTATGGGATGCTTTCAAGGCTGTTACAAGGGGGCAATACATCTCCACTATCGCTGCAGTCCACAAAGACCAGGCCTCTAGCTCTCAACACCTTCAATATCAAATTGATGCCCAATCACCCCCCCCCCCTTAAAATCACATTTACTAGTGCAACCTATAACATCCAAGTGAAAGATAGAATGCCAACATGTCAGAAAAAAAAATCAAAAACTGAATCACTGAGTTGGAGAACAGTGGTTGAAGGAGAAAAAGGTGAAATGTCCTTGCATGGCTTAGTCAGAGCCCAGACCTAAACCTCATTGAAAATCTATGGAATGACCTGAAGACTGGAGTCCAAAAAACAGTCACCATCAAATTTAACTGAACTTGACCATTTCTGCAAAGGGCAAATAATGCAAAGTCTAGATGTGCTAAGTTAGTAGAGACATATCCCAACAGACTAAAGGTCATAATTAAAGAAAAAAGTGGTCCAACAAAATACTGACATAAGGGGGTGATCCTTTTTCTAACTCATTGGTTCTGTTTTTTTATTTTTTTTATTTTCCTCTGGCATGTTGGTGTCCTATCTTTTATTTGGATGTTATAAGTAAATAGTAAATACAGCTGGACAAAACAGTCTTCATTTCAGGCTGCAAAGCATCAAAATGTGTTTATTTTAAAGGGGGGTGATTTATTTTCTATACCCACTGCATGTCTGAGGTTGCAAGGCTGGATCATCATAAGTTTAAGCAAGTGTTTTTTGAACAGGGTGACCGCAATGGGAGGTTCCTGGCTCTATTATCCCAACATGACACACCTCTTACTATCATTCCCGAGATCAAAGCGGATGACGGCACAATTATTACATCCTCAGCAGGTTTTTTACAGGAGTTTTGTAATTTTTATAGCCGCCTATATTCCCCCTCATTGCCATCTGATTTTGCCCAGTTAACATGCAGTCCCTTCTGAGCTTGGTGGCCTTGAGTTGGCTCTCAGACAGGGAGCGAGAATTCTTGCCTGAAGAGATTCTTGCTGTCATTAACCTCTTCCTTAGTTGTAAGGCCCCTGGCCCTGACGGCCTCCCGATAGAATTTTATAAAGTACATTGTGTGGCTTTGCCTCCAAGACTGGCCTCCTTATACTCCATTTGTCTTGCTGAAGATTTACTCATGCCTTCAATGAATGATGCCCATATAGTGTTAATCTATAAAAGCCCTAAAGATCCAGCTCTCTGTGCCTCATACACACCCATAGCTTAACTGAATTTTGATTTTAAGATACTTACCTAACTCCTTACGGGCAGGATCAATAAAATCCTATCCTCTGTGGTGGACTCGGATCAAACAGATTTTGGGTCCCATAGATCTACAGACATCAACATCCAATCCCTCACATTAATCGGGGTACTAGAGTGGTGGCCTCCCTGGACATAGAAAAAGCTTTTGACATTGTAGAATGGGCATATATATATCGGAGGTTCTCAGACGTCCCCCCCCCTCCACTTTTATAAACTGGCTTCATACTCTCTACAAACCCCCCACTGCTTCCATCAAATTAGGGAGTTGCCTGTTTGAATCCTTCTCATTTCAAAGGGGCACATGGCAGGGCTGCCCCATTTCTCCAGCTCTTTTTGCCATCGCCATGGAACCTGTGACTGAAGCCCTCTGTACCTCTCCTTAGATCCAGGGCCTGCGCGCTGGCTGGAGGAGAGGGTAGCTCTGTACGCTGATGACTTGCTCCTTATTTTTAAGACCCCAGCCTGCCCTTACAGGGGGCCCTTCAGGGTTCTAAACACCTTCTCAGAGGTCACGAGCCTCTACGTAAACTGGACCAAATAACCAATTTTCCCAATAGACCCTGGGGCACAATGCTTTTCCTCCCCTGATATGCCGTTGCAGTGGGTAAACCAGTTCAGGTACCTGGATGTTTTAATTTCCAGCTCCACCTCTGACTTTGTTGAACTAAATTTACTGTCAATTCTTTCTGATGTCAAGGCAAAACTAAAAGTATGGGAGAATTTGCCATTGTCTTTTTGAGTTAATCTTATTAAAATTTTAAAATTCTACCTAAATTCACTTATCTGTTTAGGAATTCCTAAATGTTTTTTCACTAAATTAAATCAATCATTCTCCTCCTTCCTTTGGGGACCTCACCCACCCCGTTATAAATTGTCCACCTTGATGAGGCTTGACTCTCAAAGGGGCTTGGTCCTACCAGACTGCTTTAAGTATTATCTGGCTTGACAACTAGTTACTGCTTATTGGTGGCTCTGCCCGGACACACCAATATGGCCATAGTACTGGAGGCAGCAACGCTGTCCTCCTTGGAAGTCCTCCAATCTCTTTTCTTTCAGGGTGCCAAGGCCCCTTACTCTTTGACACCACCCATGCTCACCACTCTTAAGGCCTAGAGAGAGAGCTTAAAGGATAAGTTCACCTTTGGGAACATGTTACATGTTCCACCCCTTTTTAGGGTGGATCATGTAACATGTTCCCAATGCTGCAGCCACTGCCCTCTCTCACTGTGGCAGCAGTACGGGAAGAAGTTTCCCGTACTAGCTGTCACTTTTTAAAATAAGAGCGGCCGTGCAGGGTGCCGCCCACAGGGCCATATCATTCATTCACACAGCTTTGTGTGTGAATGAACTACAACCCCTGGTATCCTTTGCCATTGTCAGCTTGTTCTCAATGAACTACCATGGTGCTGTGGAGCGCCATGGTAGTTCATTGATTTGTTCCTGTCAGTGTATCTGCCTGTCTATACGGGTTTACAGATATACTGACAGGTTTGCCGGAGACCTGATCGCTGGTGCAATGCTTTACAGGCTCCAAAAAAAAAAAAATATGTCGGTGCTTGAGGAAGTTGTGAGATCAGATTGTGTGGTCAAACCTATGTCCGTTCTGTATAATCATCTGTGTATGAACACTCTTACAGACCTGACCTCCCTCTGGAGTAGATGGCTGGCTGATACCATACCTTGACGGAGATGACTGGACAGACATCTAGGACTTTCCATTTAAACAACTCGTCTCCCTTAGGGAGAGACCTATTCGATTCAGAATAGTACACAGGGCATATTTCACCCCATACAGGGTTCATCCAAACTCCGTACTGTTGGAGCTGTCCCCATACGTCAGGAGAGTTCACTCATATATTTTCTCGGCCTGCCCTGCTTATCGCCCAATATTGGGAGGCCGTAATCTATTAATTCTGTTGGCACTGTCTACAGCAGATACTGTACTTGTGATCTGCACGTGTTTTCCCCTGTGTGGGCATAGTTTTCTGTTCAAATAGTTTTTATTGAGAAATTTTTAGTACAAATACAGATAAATGCAGTCATACAGGAAGATATTGAAACAATCCTGTACTTACTGTACAGAAAGCAATCGAAAATATTACATATTTTTATTATAAACGTTAAGTATGTCTGTAGCATTTTCTACGTATCTTAAAGAATGTTGCTTTATTACTATAAAGAATCAGTGAGATAAGAATATTTACTCGTGTCCCAAGAATAATTGTGGATATGTAATAGGGAGTACAGAGCTTGTATATAGGGGGAAGAGATCCCCGGGCACCCCAATGGGAACACACTGTGCTCACACAGGAATCCCCCCCCCCCCCCCCCCAAATGTATTAGTAAACCAGTAAACTTTTCAGTAATAATCAGTATGTCTCGGGGATCATTGAGATATATCACTTTGCATGGCTTACCAGCTACAGCTAGTTTGAATGGCTAAACGAAAGAATTAAAACAAATAATTAGAAGAGAGAAGAAGTTTCCATGGGGACCAGTTAGATTCAAACCTTGAAAAGGCTCCATCCCTGTATGCCATAATTTTTTCAAATTCTATTATAGTGTTAATTTTTATTTTTATATCTTTAATAGTAGGTACATCAATCGATTTTCCACCTGTATATCAATTCCATTCTTGCTGCCAGTAAGACTTGTGTTGCTATACATCTATGTTCTGGTTTATATTGGTCCATATTTAATCCTAAAATAGCTTGTTCTATGTTTGGGACCACCGTGCTTTTAGTTAATTTTGAAAGCATATCATAGACCTTCCACCAAAATTTTTTGACTCCCAGGCATGACCATAGCATATGTGCTAGGGTCCCTATCTGTCCGCACCCTCTCCAGCATAGGTTTGAGTTGTCTCTAGAGAATTTTGCCGTAATATACGGTGTGTAGTACCATCTTAACATTAGTTTTTGTGTAAGTTCCTCATAATTGGCACATCTGGAAAATTTGCGATTATTAGTAATCGCTTGTTTCCATTGTAGATCTGTGAACTCTTTGCCTAATTCCTTTTCCCATTTGGAAATCTTGTTATTTTTTGTAAAAGCATCTTTAGAGTGAAGATAATTGTAGATCATTTTTATTCCTTTTATATTGGGGTTTTTGGATTGGAGGAAGGTCCATACTTTTTCTACTATGGACACATGTGTGGCCTTAGCCTCTTGAAGGTATGAAGTAATCTGGGTTTATGTTAAGAATTCAGAAGTATTGAGATTAAATTTCTGTTGTATTGTGCTAAACGGTAACAGCTTATTGCCACACATGATATCCACTATATTTAGTATGTTTCCCTTATACCAGTTGCGAAGGTTAATGTTTGGAATTGTCCATTGCAGTGTGTCAAGGGGAATGGGTATCATTGTTGAAGGGTAAAATTCATTCCCTGTAATGTTGATCTCTTCCCAAGATTGTAGTATCGCTTGTATTGTTTGTGGAGCCTTCTATTCTGTTTATGTGCTTTAGTAGCAATTAGAAATGATAATGGTGACGTCTTGTTTAATCGTACAGTTTCCAAGTGGCACCATGGTTTAGTAATAGGGTTAGAGAACCAATTTTTAAGTTGGTCCAGAACTGCCGCTGTGTGATAGTCTTTCAGAATTGGTAAACCCATGCCTCCCACCGTTTTGTTTTTAGTTTGTATTTCAGGGGAACATCTTGGTCTTTTCCCTGCCCATACAAAGTCAGATAATTGTTTTTGCATTGATCTAAAGAATGATGCTGGTGCTGGTATTGGTAGAACTCTGAATATGTATATTAGTTTCGGTAGGATGAGCATTTTGTACGCTGCTAATCGGCCTAACCACGTCAAGTGGTGCTTCCCTAGTCTAGATAGTTCTGGCTGAAAGGAAGAGAGAAGTGGGGTATAGTTAATGGTATATGTTTTCGAAACTGGGTAGGTGAGCTTAATACCTAGGTAATTGATTCGTACAACCAGGGATATGGTAGGGAGTGTTTGAGGTGGTTTTCAAGTTTTTTTATGTATATGTATTCCTAATATGTTGGATTTAGATGCATTAACTTTATAATAAGATATTTTACTAAATTGTGCAAGGACATCATGTGCTGTGGGTAATGATTTGTCTGGGTTTGATAAAGCTAGAATAACATCGTCTGCAAATGAGATCTTGTGGTGGTGTTCTTTTGACGTGATACCATGTATGGAGGGATGGGACCTTATTTTTTCCGCTAGTGGTTCCATAAGCATGGTAAAAATTATGGGGGGCAGAGGGCACCCCGTCTTGTTCCATTTGTAATGAGAAATGGCTTAGAGAACATGCCTTCTGTATATACAAATGCGGAGGGTGAAGAATATAGTGCCATTATTGCATTTTGCAATGGGCCGACCAGACCAAACTTATCCATGACCTTGGACAGGTACCCCCAATGCACTCTATCAAAGGCCTTCTCTGCATCTAAGGCCAGAAGCAGAGAAGGCTCTTTGTTCTCCTCTACCAGATGAAGAAGATTTAACACTCTTCTGGTGGCATCTGTGGTCTGGCGACCCACTACAAATCCCACCTGGTCATAGTTTATCAAGTTGGGTAAAATACATGATAATCTGTTTGCTATCAGTTTAGCGTGCAATTTGACATCTACATTTAATAAGGATATCGGCCGAAAGTTTTGTGGAAGGTTGGGTTCTTTGCCTGGTTTAGGGAGAGTTATGATTGTGGCTGTAAGCATTTCTGGGGGAAATTTTGCTGTAGTTGTTGCAGCTTCAAAAACAGGGAGTAAGTGGGGGGTTAGGATGGGAGAGAATAATTGATAATATTCTGAAGAATAACCATCTGGGCCTGGGGCTTTGTTGCGGGGGAGACGTTTGATGACGTCGTTTGTTTCTTGTAGCGTAAATGGTTGGTTTATGTATGCCAAGTCTTCTTGTGATATTTTAGGGAGATGTATTGACTCCAGAAATTCTGAAATCACCGTGTCATTGGGCTGAAAAGTATCTGGGTCCTTTTTAAGGTTATATAGTTTCTCGTAGTAATCGCTAAATGCATCGGCTATTTCTTGTGGGTTGTTAACTTTTTTGTTGGATTTGGGGTTAATGAGGTAGGAAATTTTTTGTTTAATAGTTTTTTCTTTTAATTGTGTGGCTAGGGACTTTCCTGCTTTATTCCCGTATCTATGTCTGAGCTTTTAGTGATCTCAATTGGTGGTTATGGCGTGATATTAGGAGAGTTCGCAATTCTTGCCTGGACATAAACAATGCTTCTCTTATATTTTATGTGGTATGTTGTTTGTTTACGTTTTCTAACTGTTGGATTTGAGCTAATATAGTATTGAGCTTTTCTAATCTTTGTCTTTTTGCTCTAGCACTCATCTGTATGAGTAGACCTCTTACGTAAACTTTATGTGCATTCCATAGTGTGAAGGGGTCGCTGACCGAGGGGGCGTTGATGGCAAAAAATTCTTCAATTGCTTTTTCGATTTTGCGGTTGAGATAGTGTGAAAATGTCATTGCGCCATCTGTTAGCCCTGGTCTCGGCACAGCGATCCCCCACGACCACCGATATCGGAGCATGGTCCGACCATGTAATACAATGCAGTTCAGATTTAGTAATCTGTTGTAGGATAAATTTATCTACTAAAAACAAATCTATGCGAGAATATGTATGGTGAACGCTGGAAAAAAAAGTAAAGTCCGTTTCTTAGGAATGTTGGCACCTCCACACATCATACAAACCGGAAGATGAAATGAAATCTTTCAAAGTCAATCTGTTTCTTGAATGCTTGGTCTGACTGGATACATCTAGGTCTCTGTTGTGGACAGCATTAAAGTCTCCACACAAAATGGTATGACCCTGTTGCATCAATGAGACTTTTTTCCATACTTTTTTTAGAAAAGATAGCTGTTTGGAGTTTGGAAGATAGATGTTCACTAAGGTGAATTTTTTGCCGTTAAGCTCACATACTAAGATAATGAATCTGCCTGAAATGTCCAAATGGATATCTAGACTTTGGAATTGCACAGTATCTTTAATAGCTATGGCGACACCCCTTTTTTTTTTTTTAGGTATAATTTGCTTGGAAAATGTGCGGGAACTGGCGATTTTGAAAGTTAGGCGATTTATTTGCTGCAAAGTGGGTTTCCTGAAGACATATCACATCACAGTGAAGATTTTTAGCTTCCTTCCAGGCCATTTGCCTGTTATTCTTAGTTATAAGGCTTGACAACAATTTAGATGCTGGTTACCTTAAGGCCAATGAATGGCTCGATTCTGATCTGGAAGGCGATGGTCAGACGCTGGCAGTGCGGTGGTCCGTAAGGTGGGACTTGCGGTTTAGGGAACTCTCAGGTGTTAGTTGTTGCGGTTATGCTGAGATGAAATACTGCAGGTGGAGTTTCTGTTCAAGTGATGTAGCAGATGATTCCTTGGGTTGTGGGTTGTACAGGGATGGATCCTATTCTTGGAAACTTCTTGGAGAAAAGAAAACAGTTAACAGCAACAAACAAAACTTGATTCTTAAAAGAATCAGTGCGGTAGGAATAACCGCTCAATCGAGGGGTGTTTAACAGGTAAACGAAAGGTGGCAGTCCCCGGGGCCATTAGGGATGTAATAGCAGTAGAGGTTGCCTAGCAGTAGATCTGGTTTGTGGACCTCTTTCTTTCTAGCCATAGTTGTCTTGGTCGTCTGCATCAGGGAGAATGATTTGCCAATCTCGCAGGAGGCGGAGGCCATCTTTGATGTTAGAGATCACATGTGTAGTTCCTTCTCTTATTATCATGAGTTTTGCTGGGTATATCCACCGATATGTGATATGGTGGTTGTTCAGTGGCTTCGTGATAGAGGCTAGTTGACGCCTCTGTTGCATGGTGAAGCCTGATAGGTCAGTATAAAAGGAAAGTTCTTGGAATTCCTCTGGAAGGGAATCACGGTTTCTTGTGGCTGCCATAAACTGATCTTTGACATGATAAAAATGTATTCTGACAATAGTGTCCCTGGGAAGGTGGGCGGCTACATGCTTAGGCAGTCTGTGGATACGATCCACTATTAGTTCATCATGGGGAACTTCTGGAAGGGCAGATTTCAGCATTTGTATAAAGTGAGGTTTCAGGTCAGGATTTTTAACTGATTCAGGTATCCCACGTATTTTAACGTTGTTTCTCCTGGACCTATCTTCTAAATTTGCTAATTTAAGTTTCAGTTGCATCATGTCGTCATCTCTATCATTATGGGCATCAACTAGATCATTGAAAGTGCAAGCGAATTCATCCATCTTTGTTTCAACATGTGAGATTCTCTTGTTCACTGAAGATATTTCAGACTTAAATTGTCTAGTCAGTGATTGAATGTCAGCATGCAATGTGGATCTGAGAGATATCAACATATCTTTAAGTGTAGTGTCCATTATTGGTGTATTAGCGGTGGGGAAGTCAGTTATGGAGTCTTGTAGTTCTCTGGTACCATCCTGAGATGAGTGCAAGCTTACCTCTTCATCATCCTCCTCTGTGTGATCCAACTTTGGCTTGCTTTTGGCTGGGCTGGATGAGGCTGAGGGAGGCAGGGAGTACTGCTCAGCGGTGGGTGAGGTGTAAGCTCTGCTTGATCTTCTCCCCTGTGCAGTGCCGTTCTGTGTGTGAGAGCCTCGTGTGCCTTTCCCCTGCTTGCCGCCGCCATCTTGCTCAGGAGACCGCCGCTGCCACATGAAGTAATCTGGCAGCTTGTTGGGGTAAATATCCTCTTTTCTTTTCCTGGATGTCATCCCTGATGTTCCCCCAGCTGAACCGCTTTGGTGGCAGTAAAATTTCTAGGCTGTAAGTCGCTGTTTGAGTGTCTAATGGCCCTTGGCAGAGAGGAGCTCTTTCAGTGAGCGTACATACACCGCGCCGGCTAGCCATGCCCCCTGTGTGGGCATAGTTTTGTACCTATACTGTAAATTCAATAAACAGAATAAAAAAAAAAAAAAAAAAAAGTTGCTTCTGCTAAATTTAAACAATTCTTTATCACATTGGTGGTTGATGCATTTGCTTTTATTTTTTCAAGTAGGTATGAAATCTGTATTCCAGCTTAATTGATGCTTGAAAGGAATTTATAGAAATGTAAGCATTTTTTAGGAAATTAAGTAATTTTAGAGGCTGAATGAATCTACTATGTATACTTTTAGCAAACTTGGAGCGTACAGCTGAGTGCACACACAGGCCGAAAATTGGACATAAAAAGGGTGGTTTGGAACGGTCTGACTTTCGGCTTGCGTGTACAGCTGTCTGTTCTACAGAAGCCAGCTTCTGCCGAATGGGCATGCTGGAAGTCCAGCGTCCAACCAGCATCTGATCAGCTCTGTCAGCCAATGGCAGCAAACACTATTCAGTGTGTTCTGGAGGTGGGGGGGGGGGAACACACAGGCACAGCGGGGGAGATCGCTTCACTAACATTGCTTGTGTTAGTATAGCAATCTCTCAGCTTTTTTTTTCTGTTCAGCCCACTGAGTTGAATGAAAACAAAACTTCTAGTGTGTGCCCAGCGTTAGCCTCCAGCTTTGCCTACAGCGCCACCGGTAGATGAATATGAGGCTTCCTGTTTCTCAGTTCTCCTCTGTTGTCAACCTGTCTCATGCTTTCGAAGGGGGAAATTACAAGCAGCTGGACTGACACACATTGAAAAGACATGGCCTGCTCTTGTCATCTTTAGCAAATTCACCATAAGGAATACCATACAGCTGTTACTGGGGTACATGTATGTAGACTGGAAGTGGCAAGAAAATGCCGCAGGAGATGAGCAGCAATAAAATGTAACTGAGGATTTAAAAAGTGGAAAAATCGCAGGCGCTTATGACATTTGATGCTTTGTTTATATGTCCTCCATATGTATGGATTTGTGATTCCTGTATGTGAAAAGTACAACTATCACATCTGTTGTGTGACCTTGATGCCAATTCAGACATTGTTGGTGTACTAAATTGAGTAAGTTGTTTTTAGAATAAGTTTTTTTAAATGCATGTGTAACTTTTTCACATTTTCTCCACAGGCCAGGGTGAAACCGCACAGAACTTTCCGTTTCAATGAATGTGTCTGCACACCCTACAATGCTGATTTTGATGGTGATGAAATGAATCTACATCTTCCTCAGACTGAAGAAGCCAAGGCAGAGGCTTATGTGTTGATGGGGGTAAGTGCTTTTATGCAGAATAATGCTATCAATGTAAACTGCTGACTTTTCCTACAAAGATAAATTGATCATTTCCTTTCTGTTTTCAAAAAACAGGGTGCTTGTTCACTAAAAATGGCTTAGGTTTAATGGAACAGCCAGATAGGTCTTTTTAAATTCCTAAATCTCTCTGCAAAATAAATTTAACAGCGTTTTCTTTTTTGTTGAACTATTGCAAAAATTAGCAGTGAAAGTTGGCATTATGACTTTATACCAGCTTATTTGTATTCTGGGCTGCTGTTTGGGAAACTAGCAATGTTCGATTACCACATTAGCTTACATTCCAAGACTTTCAAGGTAGGTATCAGACTAATACAGTAGTCCAAGAGAGAGGTAAAGTGGAGCCTTTAAGACATCCCTACAGCTTTGTCTTATACACCCAACAGTGCAATCTCCCTGCCATAATTCCTAACTGTTTTTGTCTACCTGTCCATTTCTGTGACCATATACAAAATCTGGTCTTTACTCATTGACCCCTTTGTTTCCTGCTTGAGCCTTTTTTAGCAGAATAGGTTCAGATAAAAATATTGAGGCTGCCACTACTAATTTTAGTTTTTAAAGGTGCAAGATTATGCTGACCCTGGCTTCACTGTCAAGTGAGTCACTGACCTTAAACAAGCATATGCAGGTTTGCAGTTCTAACTTGTCAGGTTTCATTTACTGTGTTTTTACAGGGTATTGGATCACAAGGTAGGGAAAAAAAGGATCGGAATAATACTTGAGCCTGCATCATTTTCTCAATCTCTGCTCCCAACTTTCTGTCCAGACAGGTTCAATGTATAATGTTGTTAAAAAAAAAAAAAAAATGTTCTCCCTTTTTTTGTTATTTATTGCAGACTAAAGCCAATCTTGTGACACCACGTAATGGGGAGCCACTGATTGCTGCAATTCAGGACTTTCTTACAGGTACATGTAGTAAAAGAGCCTTAAAGTAATTGTAAAGTCTTCTACCTTTTATTTTTTAATGAAAAACATGTTGTACTTTACCTGCTCTGTGCAGTGGATTTGCACAGGGCAGCCCGGATCCTCCTTCTCGGGTCCCTCTTGGCTGCTCCTGGCCCCTTCCTCCTGTTGAGTGCCCCCACAGCAAGCAGCTTGCTATGGGGGCACCTGAGCCAAGCTGCAGCTCCGTGTGTCCATTCAGACACGGAGCTATGGTTCTGCCCCGTCTCTTCTGATTGGCTTCCACTGCTGTCAAAGTCAATTAGCCAATGGCACAGCTTCTGTGTCTCAGCCAGTCAGGAGGGAGGGACTCATGGACATTGTTGGAGAGAGATGGGGCTCAGGTAAGTATGAGGGGGGCTGTTGCGTAGAATGCATTAAGATAAAAACCTTCTGCCCTTACAACCCTTTAAAAAAAATTAAAAAAAATATGGGTAGTGGCACTGCTATATAGTATGAAGAATAATACATTAGTCCACCAATAAGTCCTTGAAGTGAAGTGTATGCATAAAAGGGGAGAGATGAAGAGGGGAGACCTGTATATATTATTTTAACAGTCCAGAAACCAGGGCAGCCTTTAAGGGGGAGGTTGAAAGCAGATATGCAAAGAAAAGAGAACACAGGCGCCTCTAGGTTAGAACTGTAAACCTTTTAATATAATACGGGTGCATTATCCACTTACATAGAGTTTAGGGAGGTAAGGCACAAGTCCATCCACACTGGCATGGTGTCAATCGGTACAAAGCGATGTTCAGAACAGCTAAATTAGAGCTCCTGCTGGCTTGGATTCCTCCCCTCCAGGCTAAGTCAGCTGTTCTGAACGCCTCTGTGTACGGATTGATGCCACGCCAGTGTGGATGGACTTGTGCCTTACCTCCCTAACCTTATTGCAAGTGGAATAATGCACCTGTATTGTATTAAAATGTTTACATTTCTAACCTAGAGGCATCTGTGTTCTCTTCTCTTTACAATCCTTTTAGGCTGGATTCGGATGCGCCTGACAGCAGGGGTCCAGTGCGTCCCTGTTCTCCATTTCAGGGACTAATCGGGCCCAAATTTTGGTATGGATTTGACCTGAAACAGTGCCAAAGATGCACAGGGACCCCTGTGCAATTTGCTCCGCAGCCACCCCCTGAGATGTGTGAATCGGCTCCATTGAGAGCCGGTCAGTCTACTGTCATGCAAATTGGATGTGGGGAAACGCTCGCATCCAATTTGCATAAGTGTGAACCCAGCCTTAAAGAAAAAGGCTATAAAAGCAGACTAGTGGTTGCAGTTTTCAGAGTCACCTGAGCTTAAGGGGGGTATTGAAAAAATTATAATTTGAAGTTCAGCAGATTTCGATTGATGTCCCAGGAAACCATGAATACATAGAAAACAAAGAGGAGATCCCCACCACCAACACAACTTTGAAGTAGAGCTGCACGATTAATCGTTAAGAATTGAAATCGCAATCTTTTTCCCTTCCCGATCTTTAAAACAGCATGTCATGATTCTTCCTAACAAATGCAGAGTTCTCACAGCTGGAAAAAAAATCCAGACAGCCTGCCAAGTTTCATCACAACACACGAATAAGTAGAAACAATGCATTTTTTCGTTTTTTTCAGGGGGAATTTGGTGGAACTAACTCAGTTCCACCACCTCTGGCTCAGACCCTTTGGTGCCTGCTCACCACAATCACTTGTAAACACAGAAGTCTGGTTCATGTGTTTACAAGTGACAGCTCTGCACTCTGTATGTAATGCAATCCTGGTATTTAATGCCCCTTTAAGACCCTCCTACTGTTTTTGTGAAATTTGACTGAACACACCCACTATTTGATGTGCTTTGGAGGGTGTGTGTGGGGGGAGGGGATTTGTGGGGCCGTGGTTAAGTTCCAGCACCTATTGTTTGAGGAAAAAAAGCCCTGTGTGTGTATGTGTGTGTGTGTGTGTGTGTGTGTGTATATATATATATATATATATATATATATATATATATATATATATATATATATATATATAATTTATACACACACAGTGGGGACCCTCACTCTTTGTTATATTGCAGCCATTTGCTAAAATCATTTAAGTTCATTTTTTTTTTCCTCAGCACCCCATATTGACAGAAAAACACAGAACTGTTGACATTTTTGCAGATTTATTAAAAAAGAAAAACTGAAATATCACATGGTCCTAAGTATTCAGACCCTTTGCTCAGTATTTAGTAGAAGCACCCTTATGATCTAATACAGCCATGAGTCTTTTTGGGAAAGATGCAACAAGTTTTTTACACCTGCATTTGGGGATCCTCTGCCATTCCTCCTTGCAGATCCTCTCCAGTTCTGTCAGGTTGGATGGTAAATGGTGGACAGCCAATTTTAGGTCTCTCCAGAGATGCTCAGTTGGGTTTAACAGGAATGAACGAAATGATCTGGATGGCCACACACCGGACAGAATAACGTGTTTTTATTGATAAAACTGGATCATAGAGTACACAGGATACTACAGCAGGAACGTACAGGATAGCAACTGACGCGTTTCACACTTATGCTAAGTGCTTACTTTTTCTTCGCTTCAATTGGGTTTAAGTTAGGGCTCTGGCTGGGCCATTGAAGAACAGTCACAGAGTTGTTGTGAAGCCACTCCTTCGTTATTTTAGCTGTGTGCTTAGGGTCATTGTCTTGTTGGAAGGTAAACCTTCGGCCCAGTCTGAGGTCCTGAGCACTCTGGAGAAGGTTTTCGTCCAGGATATCCCTGTAATTGGCCGCATTCATCTTTCCCTCAATTGCAACCAGTCATCCTGTCCCTGCAGCTGAAAAACACTATGATGCTGCCACCACCATGCTTCATTGTTGGGACTGTATTGGACAGGTGATGAGCAGTGCCTGGTTTTCTCCACACATACCACTTAGAATTAAGGGCAAAAAGTTCTATCTTGGTCTCATCAGACCAGAGAATCTTATTTCTCACCATCTTGGAGTCCTTCGGGTGTTTTTTTAGCAAACTCCATGCGGGCTTACATGTGTCTTGCACTGAGGAGAGGTTTCCGTTGGGCCACTATGCCATTAAGCCCCAACTGGTAAAGGGCTGCAGTGATGGTTGAATTTCTACAACGTTCTCCCATCTCCCGACTGCATCTCTGGAGCTCAACCACAGTGATCTTTGGGTTCTTTTTTACCTCTCTCAGCGAAGCTCTTCTCCCCCGATAGTTCAGTTTGGCTGGACGGCCAGCTCTAGGAAGGGTTCTGGTCATCCCTAATGTTTAAGGATTATCCATTTAAGGATTATGGAGGCCACTGTGCTCTTAGGAACCTTAAGTGCAACAGAAATTGTTTTGTAACCTTGGCCAGATCTGTGCCTTGCCACAATTCTGTCTCTGAGCTCTTCAGGCAGTTCCTTTTGACCTCATGATTCTCATTTGCTCTGACATGCACTGTGAGCTCTAAGGTCTTATATAGACAGGTATGTGGCTTTCCTAATCAAGTCCAATCAGTATAATCAAACACAGCTGGACTCAAATGAAGGTGTAGAACCATCTCAAGGATGATCAGAAGAAATGGACAGCACCTGAGTGAAATATATGAGTGTCACAGCAAAGGGTCTGAATAGTTAGGACCATGTGATATTTCAGTTTTTCTTTTTTCTTTTTTAATAAATCTGAAAAAATGTCAACAATTCTGTTTTTCTGTTAATATGGGGTGCTGTGTGTACATTAATGAGGAAAAAATGATAAATGATTTTAGCAAATGGCTGCAATATAACAAAGAGTGAAAAATGTAAGGGGGTCTGAATACTTTACCTCCCCACTGTATGTGTGTGTGTATAATTAAGTGTTCTTGCATAGCAAGACCACTTACTGTTATCTCACATATATATTATTATAGCCAAATTTACCACCCTAACTCCTCCCACAGTTTTTACACTACATAGACAAGTAATATACCAAAACGTGCGGATTGTTCCCGATTGGTGTGCTATTACTTTGTGGAACGTTTCGCCGAATGGTTCACGAAATATCGTTGTTTTTGTGGCGAAATTGGTCCCATAGGAATGAATGGGGAAATGTTCAAAACTAGAGTGGGAGGTGACAAAAGCTGAAAAATAAGGACATGATTTCTAAACTGCCACCACTCCCTCATTTTCAAGCCCACCTACACAAATCTTATATCAAAACATTCAGCTATCCCTGCTGCCACTAAACATGTCCACGGCTAAGCCATAGTCCTGATAGTTTGCACAATATGACCATTTGTTTGTAACTCACGCCGTCCATTGACATTCATTGAAACTCTACTGTAGCCCCCTCCAAATTTGAAGGGCAATATCTAAACTGTGACTGTGCCTTCATTTTTAATATTTCAGAGACATACTATGCATCAAAATCTAGGTCTGGGTCTTGTGATTCTCACAATATAAAGATCTTCACTGTAGGATTTACAGTTTTTAAAATACAACCATCTGAAATACTGCACAGTTATTACAGCTATCATGATCCTGTGTATTGTGTTTTGAGCAGTGGTTGTGAAGCATAAACAGGGCATGAGTGTTGCCAGGAAACAGTGAATGTAAACACTGATTATCATCAAACAGATAGCACACCTTCACCTCCATTCTACGTCAAGCTGCTGAGACCCCCCAAATGCATGTGGTCATACCTTCATCTGCTAGGCTTGATAATGCTTGTAGACTACTGGTGGAGGCAAGAACACTTCACACAATTTCCCCAGAAATTGTAGCTTTTCTGGTATATTATATAATTATATTATATATTTTTTTTTTTTAGCAGAGACCCTAGAGCAGCGGTTCTCAACCTGGGGGTCGCGACTCCCTGGGGGGGTCTTTTGCCGATTTGCCAGGGGGTCGCGAATGCTGGCTGAGACGGACCCGAAGTTATTGTGTTACACTGGAGTCTGTCCGTCTCGGCCAGCAAGATGTCACTTCCGGGAGAGGAGAGTCCGCACGGAAGTGACGTTCCGTCAGTGCCATCTTGGTACTCTCGTCCGCAGTGAGGCTACACTTAGAAGTCGGGAAGCGGACATGTTTTTACACCCACTGAAGTCCGCTTGCTGAGGACGAGTCTACCAAGATGGTGGCGATGAAACGCCTTTTCCGGTGAACACAGACAGCTTGCTGATTCTGAGGGAACACCAGTGATTTGGTAATCAGAGATAGCATTTTTGTACATCAATTGCCGCCACTGTGCCCTATCAAATGCTCCCACTGTACCATCAAATGCTGCCCCCGTGCCATATCAATGCTCCCACTATGCCCCGCCGTCTGCCCGGCACTTACCCTGTGTCTCGGTGGGGCATTTTATTCATTTGTAACTTATATGTTAAATAAATATCTTGCACTGTATGTTAGATTGTTTTTGTGATTAATCACTACGCTTTAAGATGTTAAATATCTAGGAATGAAAATACATCCTGCATATCAGATATTTATATTTCAATTCATAACAGTCGCAAAATTACAGCAATGAAATGACCAACGAAAATAATTTTACTATTAGGGGTCCCCACAACTTGGGAAATTTTATCAAGGGGTCACGGCACTAGAAAGGTTGAGAACCACTGCCCTAGAGAATAAAATGGTGCTTGTTGCAATATTTTATGTCGCACCGTATTTGCGCAGCGGTCTTTCAAACGCAATTTTAAAAAAAAAAAATCTAAACGGTAGTGAAGTTAGCCCAATTCTTTTTATTTATTTTTTTTGTATAATGTGAAAGATGATGTTACACCGTGAGAATTGTGAGAGAATTGCGGTCTTTATTCTAAGCAAAAAATCGTGATTCTCATTTTAGCAAAAATCGTGCAGCTCTACTTTGAAGGGTAAGCTATGTATCTATTTTCCCTGGCCTAGCTGTTGGCGCTATATAAATCCTGTATAATAATGAAGTACTGTATACGGAAGCTCTCAAACTGTTTGAAACACTGGTGCATAGCCTTATGTGTTATATATACACTATACATACTTTACAATGGGTGGACAAAAAATAGAAGCACTACATGATCAAGGAAGTGATTTTTAAGCAAAAACACTTATAAGCACAGTTGTAGTGAGTATTACTCGACTGTCATTTTCCTCCTATGTTCTGATAAATAGGCTTTAAACACAACAGGAAGCAACTAGCAGAGTTCCAGAGCCCAAACCGTATGTGCCTGAACTGAAGTTGGAAGCAGTCCAAACAACTGCATTTTTTTAGGCTGGAATTGCACATTTGTTTTTCATTAAGCACACCTTAACATTAGCTATTAAGACAACACCTTAGCTATTAAGATTATGTGCATTGAACAATTTTTTTTTAAGCTTTATGTTAAAATAAATTTCCACACAAAAAAAAAAAAAAAAAATATGCTCACCTAGGTGGATGCTGCATCTGTCCCCTGCTGCCTCTGCACTGAGAACTGGACGATCAAACATCGCTGATCACTCAGTTCTCCCCTCCGCTCTGAGCAGAGAGCCGAGACTATCAGCTACAGGCTCTCTGCTCTGCCCCTCCAGCCCTTGCTGAAGAGGTGGGCTGTGGAGGGGGGCGGGAGTAGCTGGCTCAGTCCACAAGTGGCTCGCTGAGAGGCTGAGCTAGCGGCTGGTTTAGTGAGTGAGTGACGTCAGCCGACAGTGGACTTTAGCCTGCTGTCAGATGAAAGTAGGTCACAGGAGTGCAGAACGAACCATAGGAGAAGTAGGGTCAGAAGTGCTTTGGCTATTTCTCTTTTTTAAATGTTTGTTTTTTTTTTTTTTCCACAGGAGAAATCTAAAAACTGTGTTTCTCTTTTCATAATGTACGCTCCACTGCGCTGTGAGGCATTCTAATTCATTGCAGTTTGTTTAACCACTTCCTTACCAGGCCAATTCTGACATTTCTCTCCTACATGTAAAAATCATCATTTTTTTGCTAGAAAATTACATAGAACCCCCAAACATTATATATGTTTTTTTAGCAAAGACCCTAGAGAATACAATGGCGGTTGTTGCAACTTTTTATCTCACACTGTATTTGCGCAGGAATTTTTCGAACGTGTTTTTTTTTGGGGAAAAAAACAGTTTTGTGTTTTAAAAAAAAAACAAAACAGTAAAGTTAGTCCAATGTTTTTGCATATTGTGAAAGATGAAGTTACGCCGGGTAAATAGATACCTAACATGTCACACTTCAAAATTGCACATGCTCGTAGAATGGTGCCAATGTTCGGTGCTTGAAATTTTTTTTACTGGTTACATGTTTTTGAGTTACAGAGGAGGTCTAGTGACAAAATGATTGCTCTCACTCCAACGTTCGCGGCGATACCTCACATGTATGGTTTGAACACCGTTTTCATATGTGGGCGGGACTTACGTATGCGTTCGCTTCTGCGTGCGAGCACACGGGGACAGCGGCGCTTGAAACTTTTTTTTTATTATTGATAATTATATTTTGTTTTTTTTTTACAAAAAAAAAAAAAAATTTTGATCACTTTTATTCCTATTACAAGGAATGTAAACATCCCTTGTAATAGGAATATAACATGACAGGTCCTCTTAATAGTGAGATATGGGGTCAATAAGACCCCGTATCTCACCACTAGGCTGGGAAGCCTGAAATAAAAAAATAAACATAAAACGATCACCACTTCCCAGCCGAAACGGCGCCTTTTTTTTGAATGGAGAGGCCGGGCGTGACGTCATAACATCGCGCCCGGCCTCCGATGATCATAGAGAAATCTCTATGATCTACATCCGGCGCCGGCGGATCCGCTCTCCGCCTCACCGATCGTAACGGTGAGTCGGAGCAAGCACCGGAGGGCGGCGGGAGGGGTGGGGGGGGGGTAACGTCTCCTCTCGCCTCCCATAGGAACGATCAAGCGGCGGAACGGCCGCTATGATCGTTCCTATGGCATAGAGATTCGCCGGCTGAAACCGGCAATATCTGAATGATGTCTGTAACTACAGGCATTATTCAGATATGTCCGCCCAAAGCCCAGGACGTTATATGACGCGGGCGGGAAGTGGTTAACTTCTGTTATATTCAGCTGCATGTTCAGTTTCATCCATTGGGCCTATTGAAAACAATAGATTATATCTTTTCATTGCACTGGACCTGCAGTAAGCAACATAGCTCAACGCACATGGTGTGAATGCACTTTTCATAACCCATGAAGAGCAGTTTTTAAAATGTCAGCACATACTAGGTTTGGGAAAACTGCAGTGGCAAAGAGTGAGGGCCCATTCAAACTTGCCTGCATGCTAAACTGAAGTGGTTTAGTGTGCAGGCAGCAGACGGGCTGCAGTTTTATGTGGCAGGGGGTGGAGTGATGTGTTTGTTTTTTTTTTTTTATTTATTTTGTGTGTGTGTGTACAAAGTGACGCATCATTCGCTCAAGTCAACACGTTTTTCCAGTTTTTTGTGGTAAGGTGCCTCGGCTTATATTCGGGTCGGCTTATGCTCGAGTATATACGGTAAGCATTGCGCATACACAAGCGGCTCTTGAGCTCGTTCACATGAGTTTTTCGTTGCGCGCCCAAAATCTTAGTAAATGTTAAGCAACGTACATGCAATTGCATGCATTGAATGGGCGCACCTTTAATCTTTGACTAATTTTTTTGTTAAGCTGGTTCACCTTTGTTTTTTTTAAGGAGATTTGCACACAGGTCATGTGAGCATGTTAAGTTGCCAACATGTGACATGTACCTTGTTAAAATTTATATAAAAAGACTCTCGCTCTTTTCTTAAAGCCTAAAAGGGCATGGTCGCACCGATTAGGACGATGCCATTGACTGCAATTGCCGCCGATTTGACATGTCAAAACGCTCCAGTGTGAACCAGGGCAAAAAGCTACTTTCCTGGTGCCTTCATGGCAGCATACGCATGGATTGTATGCTGCCATGGATAGGCAACAGGAAAGGAAAATTACAGAAAGGTAAGTACTGTATTCAGTTTTCCATTTTAGAACAGTGGTTCTCAGCCTCCGTCCTCAAGTATCCCCAACAGGCCATGTTTTGGGGATTTATCTTAGCTAAAAGCTGTCCAAAATACCAAGCAATTGCCTGGTTTAAAGCACCTGTGCAAGATGAAGGAAAACCTGCAAACATGGCCTGTTGGGGGGGGGGGGGGGGGTGTACTTGAGGACAGGGTTTAGAAGCACTGATTTAGAGCACTGAGCAAAAATCTAGCTCAAGACAATCCTATTCAAATTGTGGGCATTTGAGGGAAACCAAGTGAGTGTTCTAACCCCTGCTTGTCTTTTTAGGTTGGACTTTGTGTCCCTTTTCAGAAAGTTGGCTTCACTTCCTGTCACATAGCCAAACAGGAAGCGAGGGGAAAACCCTACCAATGTCTTTCCTTGGGGACACACAGGTCAATCTAGCTAGTGTACCGATTAGGCAAATTGCACTCTGCTGTGTACACCACAAATTATTAGGTATTTTGGACTTTGGGGTTTATTTACTACAGGCAAATCCACTCTGCGCTACAAGTGGACTGAAAGTGCACTTAGATTTACAGCGACTGCACTTCCAAGTGCAGAGTGGATTTGCCTTAAGTAAACAAACCCCAAAGGTCAAAATACCTAATAATTTGGGGTGTACATAGCAAAGGGCTAGAGTGCAATTTGCCTAATGGGGACACTAGTTAGATTGTCCCCAAGGAAAGACATTGGTAGAGTTTTACCCTCACTTCTTGTTTGGCTATGTGACAGGAAGTGAATGCATTTGAAGGAGAATCTGGCAAAATTTGAGAGGTGTCTTCACCCTATCAGGGGTGCAGACATCCCCTAAAACTGACAAGACTTCTATTACCTCTGCACTCTATCCCCATGCAAAAATAAAGGATTTCATTTAGTTTAACTTTGCAAAGACACATTCCTAAATTGAACTGTGATGCATGTCAATGGCCCATTTAGGCCTTGTTTAATAGAAAAGTATAATAGGTGGTTGAGAAATGTGATGTGTAATTTATGCTCCTAGAACACCTGATGGTGCTCCATGCATGTTGGGCCTCTGTATGTGGCCAGGCAGTGAAAAAGTCCCACACATGTGATATCGTAATACTCAGGAGGAGTAGCAGAATGTATTTTGGGGTGTCATTTTTGCTATCTAAATGCTATGTGTTGGAAATATCTTATAAACTGACAACTTTGTGTAAAAAAAAAAAATGCGTTTTCATTTTTTTCCACATTTTTCAAAAACTTCTGGAAAAAAAATGAACTGTTCAAAAGACTCATCATGCCTCATAGATTATACATTGGGGTGTTAGCTTTCCAAAATGGGGTCATTTTGTGGGTGTTTCCATTGTCCTGGTGCTCCAGGGCCTTCAAAAGTGTAATAGGTGGTTGAGAAATGTGATGTGTAATTTATGCTCCTAGAACACCTGATGGTGCTCCTTGCATGTTGGGCCTCTGTATGTGGCCAGGCAGTGAAAAAGTCCCACACATGTGGTATCGTAATACTCAGGAGTAGCAGAATGTATTTTGGGGTGTCATTTGTGGTATACACATGCCATGTGAGAGAAATAAGCTATTACAATGACAATTTTGTGGGGGGAAAAAAATAATCTCAATTTTGCAAAGAATTGTGGGAAAAAAATACAACTTCAAATAACTCACCATGCCTCTAACTAAATACATTGAAATGTCTACTTTCCAAAATGGGGTTATTTGGGGGGCATTTGTACTTTCCTGGCTTGTTAGGGTCTCAGGAAATGAGATAGGCCACCAGTACATCAGATGTGATAATTTTTTTATGATTTGCACCATAGCTTGTAGACTCTAAAACTTTCACACAGATCAAATAATTTCCACAAATTTTTGGTTATTTTTACCAAAGATATGTAGCAGTATAAATTGTGGCCAAAATTTATGAAGAAAAATTACGAATTTGCAAAATTTTATCACAGAAATTAGGAAAAAATGCGTATTTTTTTCAAAATTTTCTGTCTTTTTTCATTTATAGCGCAAAAAATAAAAAACCCAGAGGTGATCAAATACCATCAAAATAAAGCTCTATTTGTATGAAAAAAAGGACAAAAAAATCATTTGGATACAGTGTTGCATGACTGAGTAATTGTCATTCAAAGTGTGAGAGCACTGAAAGCTGAAAATTGGTCTGGATAGGAGGGGGGTTTAAGTGCCTAGTAAGCAAGTGGTTAAAGATCAAGATCTGAAAATATTAATTGGGTTTAGAAACACTTCTCTGTCCTTTGTAATATATTGAAAGATTTGGGTAAAAAAAAGAAAAAACACATTTCAAAGATATATTAGAAGTAATAGGAATGAGATTAGCATCAAAAGGGTTAATTAACGGAGAACACCTACTAATTGCCTAACAAGTCAAGCCCAATTAGATGAAATTAACCAATTGTATTGAGAGTGCGCTATTATCAACGAGAAAACCGTTGTTACCCTAGCACCAGTTGCAGTTTACATACGCGGGTATTTATTATCGATATTTGCGCTTCAACGTGCGCCTGTTCTCACGTTCAATTAATGATTTTCCGGCGCACCAACTAATGTATGAACTGGTACAGCGCCTTCTTCTTAGCGAATAACCCTCTTTGACACCTTATTAAATTCCAGAAAATTACAGACTTCAATATTACTTTTGAAGTAAAATGTTTCCAGGCTCAACAAAAACTATGTACAAAACATCACAAGCGTTAGAAAGATGGAATTTATAGTGCTTGCCATTTTTATATCCTGTTGTTGGGTGGCTTATATTTAGTCTAGCTACTCTATACTGTATGTATGTATCTTTATTATAACAATAAATTGCCTTTTCTATTCTAAATGTTCTTTCTTTTTTAGCTGCCTATCTCCTTACGCTTAAAGACACTTTTTTTGACCGTGCCAAAGCATGTCAGATCATTGCGTCTATTCTGGTGGGAAAAGATGAGAAAATTAAAGCTCGCCTTCCACATCCATCTATTCTGAAGGTATATGTATAATCCATCGTTAGTCTTGGGGTCTGACAAATTAGGATTTTATTTATGGCTTCAACAATTTTTACTTAATCTTTTCTTTTCTTTCCTCAGCCTGTCGTTTTGTGGACTGGAAAGCAGATCTTCAGCATTATTTTGCAACCGAGTGCGGACAATCCAGTCCGTGCCAACCTAAGGACCAAGGGCAAGCAGTACTGTGGTAAAGGGGAAGATCTGTGCCACAATGATTCTTGTAAGTCTTCTGTGTGGTACAGCTTTCTTGTTGGGGTTAACAACACTACTTTGACAGTAGACTGTATGACAATAGTGTCAAATCCAGGTACTATGTGATCTATAAGCCTTGTAAAGAACCAAAAACCCTCCTTTATCTTCCCTGACAGAGCCAAATCCTCCTCCTTCATTTGTGTTTCTTACCCTTGCTCTCCCAGACACTGCAGTGAGAGGGTTCCAGCATCAGAGACAGTGCTGGTAATCAAACAATGTACAAGGACTAGGTGTAGTCAGGCTCTGATTGTCATCCCGCTGTAGTGCAAACAGGCACAGCCTACATGAATGCAAATTCATGAGCAGTGCAGGATCGTTACCACACCATCACAGGAAGCTGTATTAAGTATACTTCACTGGCAGGCTCAACGGGTATTTGTGGGACTTTGTAAGGGGACTGAAAGAAAACGAAGTGTAGATGCACTTAGCATTTAGGTGATACTAAACGCACACGGTTTAATTTACATTATCCCTGATCTTTGTGTATATGGATGATGACGCTGTATATTTATTTTACAACCCCAATTCCAAACAAGTTGGGACGCAGTGTAAAATCTACATAAAAACAATGCAATGATTTGCAAATCTCATAAAGCCATATTTTATTTACAGTAGAAAATAGAAAACCTATCCCATGATTAAAACTGAGAAATTGTACCATTTTAAGAAAAAGATAAGTATTTTGAAGCAGCAAGGCTAGCTTAAAGTGGTTTTAAAGCCTAGACATTTTTTTACCTGAATGGATTCCCTGTATTAAGGTAAAAAAGTTTAGGTGTCAGCATCCCCCCTTACCCCCCATTTACTTACCTGAGCCCTCATTCAATCCAGCGCTGTGTACGTCTGCAGCTTTTCTCACCCCTCACTTCTGGGTCTCACTGACTTAGCTTGGGCACCGGGAGCCATTGGCTCCCAGTGCTGTCAATCAAAGCCAGTAATACGGGGCAGGGCCACCAAAGTCTGCTGTCTGTCAATGGATGCAGCAGCAGGGCTCGGCTGAGAGCACGCACAAGTGCCCCCATGGCAAGCGGCTTCCCATTGTAGCACTGAACAGAGGAGTAGGGGCCAGGAGCACCGACAGGGGACTCGAAACGAGGAGGTTTACAACCGCTCTGTGCAATTCCATTGCACAGAGCAGGTAAGTATAGAGGTTTGTTATTTAAAAAAAATAAATAAATTACCTTTTACAAATCACTTCGGAGTGGTGTAAACCCCCAAACAAAATGTAATATATTGTAGATTTAATATCTTTATTTTCAGCTGGTGATACTGCTAGTAAGGCACTTCCTTTCTTAGTGCCTCCACTCCACTGGAGGAGCAATTAATGCAACTGTTCTTTATCCATCTTTTTATGGGTGAAGCTTTTACATGAATTGAAAAAAGCTGACCTTTGGAAGCACCCCCCATCTGTGTTTAACCACTTTAGCCCCAGAAGATTTTACCCCACTCCTGAACAGAGCACTTTTTACAATTTGACACCTCCTCCCTGCTCTTTAATCCTCTCTGCTCATGTGTGTACTCCTGCCAACAACCCAGGAAGCTGAGAGGATGTCCAGTGTGTCCCTTTGGCGTCATCATTTGGTTGGACATGGGCAGCCAGCCGGCACAACTATGTGGGTTGTAGACAAGAGTACAGATAGGAGCAGAGAGGAGGAGAGAGCCAAGAGGAGGTGCATGCTGTGCTTTCTTCCTCCTGTCTGTTAAGACGGAACACACTGGGATCATAATGTACAGGCAAATTTTGTCCTTTTGCTATGGCAGCCCAGGGTGCCACAGCAGACCGGTTGAGAAACGCTGGAATAACTTACCAAGTATGTAGCTTCATTATATTTTAGTCCATGTCACTGTTCCAGTTTAAGCTGGTTCCATGACTGTTGCCCCAGGATTCCTGTTTCAGGGTAGATCCTTTCTCTTACAGCATCCTATGGAGCCACCCTTGCATGCATGGACAAACACACAGCCCTGTAGCACATAATGACAGGCCACTCCCCTCTCCTCCCTTCTCCAAGCTCAAAGACTTGTTTGGAAACTATACTGTCCACTATTAACCCTTTGCTGTGAGTAATGGAAAGAGCACCGAGAGCAGGAGCCAGCAGCATTGATAATAGTTGTAAGCTGCAAGTGTTAGAGTAAGATTAACAAATAGTTTGCTTGTGGAGTGTTTATTTCATTTGTGCTCAATATGTTAGTGTTATTAAACCCCAAAAGAAAGATGTAATATATGTCAACTTGCCAATCCTTAGATATTGTGGCTGCATTCATTTTCTTTTCTTAAGCTTTTTTTCATTTATTTCACCTGGTGATCCTGCCAGTAACACTTCTTGTTTAAGGGTGTTTGAATTCTGGATGAAGTAGTAAAGCAGCATTGTCAGTCTGAAGGGAGGGCAGTGTTAGACTAGCAGATTTACATGGACTTGACTAACAAATTGAAGCTGAGCTCCAGCGAACACTTTACAGGCAGTAACAGAAAACAGTTTTATTTTCTTTTGGGTTAAAGGTTTTACATTAAAGCGGAACTGACGTAATGCTGTCACAAGCAGCAAAGAGGCAGACTTTTAAACTGCATGCGCAGCTCAGCTTACAGTGCTGGTCTGGTCTTTGTGTGTGCTGGGGTGACTGACATCCCGCGCCAGCCAATGAAAATTGCGGAAAATCAGCACTCAGAAGAAGATGCCGGGTGTCTTGCCGAGAAAGTTCCCCCCGGTGGATAAGGACCCCCCTGTACTGCGCATGTGCTGTGCTTAAGCAGTACGAATGACTACAGAGCCGCCGAAAATAGACGAAGATGAACAGCTGATCGTCAGCTGTACACGGCGCCTGCATACTACATTCTACCCTATGTCCACGTTAAAGCCCCACCATCCAAGTGGACATAGTGGTAGAATAATAATATGCCGAGCGCAGCGAGGCCGTGCCCGAAGCGTGGCGAGCGGCCTGTTACAAACTCTTTTTTTATTAAAATACTCTTGGCACGCAGGCGCCGTGTACAGCTGACTCAGATGTTCAGCTTCAGCTCTTTTCGGCGGCTCCCTTGTTCCTACTGCGCAAGCGCTGCGCCTGCGCAGTAGAGGGGGGTCCTTATCCGATGAGGGGAACTTTCTCGGCAGAACACCGGCAAGGGAGCGTTGGAAAGCTAAGTTTAACCCCTTTAGTTCTGCTTAAATAAAAACTGACCATTGAAAGCACACCTGTCATCATTAAATGGTTTGTCTCAACTTTATAACTGCTACTTGGTCTGGACAGCTTGGTCTGTTAAAGTAAGTTGAAAAATAACAGACTTACTGGCTAAATCACCAGGAAAGAAAAAAAAAAAGTCACATCTAAGAATTTGTGAGCTGCAATTTAATGCATTTTTGTTTTAAGTTTAATGCAGTGTTAAAAGAGCTGAATACTACTTTTTAGGATCTCCTTTATACATTTAACCCGTATCTGTGCCCTCTTCTCTTCTCTTCTCTTCTCTTCTCTTCTCTTCTCTTCTCTTCTCTTCTCTTCTCTTCTCTTCTCTTCTCTTCTCTTCTCTTCTCTTTAGTGCCCTAGTTCTAATTTCAGTACTTATGTTCTCCTATAGCTCTAGTTTTCCTTATGCAGGCCATACATGGTCGAATTTCGAACAGATTTTCTTTTCAAAATCAGAATGTTCGTTTTTTTTTTTTTGTGATCCGATGATGCCACCATTGATTTTCGAAATTCGGCCGACCAAGCCTTCAATTTCACCACATGTTGCTACAGAAAAGAATTTTCGTGGCCAGGAATCTTCTTTTCTCTCCGTAAATTTTCTTTTCTTATTCCATTTCTTGCACGCTTCTCCCATCATTGATTAGAAAATCGTTCGTTTTTCTAAAAATTTCCAACATGTCCGATTCCTCAAATTTGATTTGCGCACGAAAATCGGCCAAAATCGAAAGAAAATTCTTATTAAATTCGAACCGTGTAGGGCCGGCATTAGTCTTTTTCCAGAATCATTCAGAATCATATGATACTTGTTTTTTTTTCTACAGATGTTACAATTCAGAACAGCGAGCTAATGTGTGGAAGCATGGACAAAGGAACTCTGGGTTCTGGCTCAAAGAATAATATTTTCTACATACTTCTGCGAGATTGGGGACAGCTTGAGGCTGCCAATGCTATGTCACGTCTTGCAAGATTGGCACCCGTTTATCTCTGTGAGTGATGCATACCTGTAGTTTTTGACTGAAAAGTAGGTTATTGTTTATAACGAATTTCAGTAGATAAAACTATTCTGTTAGGTATGACATGTAGTCCTTAGTGTTATGGTTATGTGCATAGTTTTCAAATTTCCTTTTAACCAACTGCCACCCGCCTACTGTCAAATGACGGAGGAGTAGTGCTGCTCTCGTTCTGGGTGGACGTCATATGTCGTCACCCCAGAACGTCCGCTCCCACGGGGATCGTCGCCACGCAGTGATCCTAGGACATGGCGTGACCTCAATCTCTGTAAAGAGCCGATGGCGTGGCTTTTTAACCTTGTGATCGGCTGTGTCCAATCAGAGGCGGTCACATGTAAATGCGGACGTGCCGGTAATCGGCTCTCATTGCCTCACACTTGACTGTGTGTGGAGAGGAGAGACAATAAGCGGCATCTCCTCACAGGGGACATCCAGGCAGGTAATCAGGGCACTGATCATCAGTGCCCTGATTACAATAAAGCCCCCAGTGCCAATCAGTGCCCATTAGTGGTGCCAGTCAGTACTGCCTTTCAATGCCTGCCCATCAATGTCGCCTATCGGTGCCCATTAGTGCGGCATATTAGCGCAGCCTCATCAGTGCCCAGAAGTGCGTGCAGCCTTCTCAGCACACATCAGTGAAGGAGGGGAAAAATTACTTATTTACAAAATTTACTGACAGAAACTAAAACCTTTTTATTTTTTTTTTTTAATAAAAAATTAAAAAAAAACAGCAGTGATTAAATACCATCAAAAGAAAGCTCTGTATGAAGAAAATGATTAAAAACTAATTTGGGTACAGTGTTGCATGACCGGGCAATTGTCATTCAAAGTGCGACAGCACCGAAAGCTGAAAAATGGCATGGTCAGGAAGGTGGTGAAAGTGCTCGATATTTAGGTGATTAAACAGAACAGCTGTTTTTATGAAAACCAGTTCTGTCTTGGCAGATATAATTTCTGATCACTTTGAACTTTGTAATTTTCAAGTTGACTTTTAGGATTATTCACATTTCCCCTCAGTTAGAACTTAAAGCAGAAGTAACACTTTTGGGTGGAACTCTGCTTTAAGGCCTTCTCCACAGCTCCTGTTTGTGAAATTGAGCTTTCGGGGAGGAGGGGGGGAAGGTACCCTGAATTTGACAGGTACCTGCTCCCACTTCTGTTTGCCTAGGTGACCGGAAGCAGAAGCTCTCCCTCCTGAAGTCTTCTGGGACATATGACAGTCCCTAGAAGATTTCAGGGCCAGTCACAGAACGTCGCTCGAACATGCGCACTGGGCACCCAGCTGTGAAGCCGTAAGCTGTCACAGCTGGAAGCCCATGGCAGAGATGCCGGCACCGCTGAGGGAGGACACGTGGAGAACATGGCTGCAGTGAGTACACCGCTGGACCGTGGGACAGGTGAGTGGCTGTTTATTGACTTTTAGCTGCTGACTTTTAATAAATGACTCAGGAGTCACTTCATACCCCTTGCAAGGTGTTTTTTTTTTTTTTGTTTTGTTTTCTTTTTTCGTATGTCATTGATTTTTACATGTTACAAACAAGAACGCACATGTTCCAGAAGTGTGATATACACCTAATTTTCCAGGGCTTTTTTTTTTTTTTTAACTTATAACAAACTTTTTATTTGCAAGATTGTACATAATACATGAAAAGCATTGGTATACATGTTTAACATCTTACAGAAGATATTCCGCATTCAAAGAACATGATACACATATATTACTATCATGTAGTTAGTTCTGTAGGTTCATATATAATCCGTACACTTCCACACTCATATTTAGTAAATATCAGGATAAGCACCGTTTATATGCATGTCATAGACTCTTGTAACCATCTATCCCATATTCTGTTATACTTGTTTGGACAACCTCTGTTAATATAGAGGAATTTTTTATATGGAAGGGTTGTGTTAATGTCTCTTTTCCAGTCCACCAATTGAGGGGGTTCGGATCTCATCCATTGTCTGGCAATAATTTTCCTAGCTGAAAATAAAGTTTCATGTAGGAATATTAGTGTGAATTTGTCTAGTACATCTGGAAAAATTCCCAGTAGGCATTGTTTTGGGTCAAGAGTTAATGGGGACCCCATGTCGTCATGCAAGAAGGCAACTATTTGTTTCCAGTAATCTTGTATCTTCTGACAAGACCATATAAGGTGAAAGAATGTGCCTGTTTCAGTTCCACACATTGGACATGTGATGGATTGACTTCTTTTATATCTAGCTACCCTAAGAGGAGTGAGGTATGCACGATGAAGTATAAAGAGTTGGGACAGTCTGTCTGAAAGTTTGGGTGAAACCAACTTGCATGTTTCCAGGGCCTCCTCCCACTCCTCATCCTCCATCCTCCCAACCTCCCTCTCCCATCTTGGTTTCAATGCGTAAGCTGATTTTGCAGAGGCAGGGGCGGATAGCATGTTGTAAAAACAGGAAATTAGTTTTTTTGAGTCTGTATCCTTGACTATGGCTATAATAGAGTTAGGAGTGGGCTGAGGAAGGTCCTGTGAAAACTGCGTCTGGATCGCATGGCGGATCTGGAGATAACAAAAAAACATTTGATTCGGAATCTGGAACTCCATCTTAAGTGCCTCAAACGTTTTAAAAGTTCCATTTGTGAACAAATGGTGTAAATAGTATATGCCCTTGGCTGCCCATAAGTCTGAGTTCTGGACTCCATTAAGTTCCTGCATCTTGTTATTATGCCAAAGTGGTGTATAGTCATTAAATGATGGTATCTCTAGTTTAGAGGAGGCTAATTCCCATATGCGTCTATAATGATATAGCAAGGAATGTCTATAATCTTTTGACTGTGTGTTCCCTACACCCACCGCTATCCCGTTTATTGGGTCCCCAGTATGCTGAACCCAACGGGGGCTCAGCAGAATGAGAAAGCGTTCCTTGTCAGTTTTGTCAATGTGAAATAGTTGGGATAGCTGTGACGCTATATAGTAATGGTTAAAATCAGGAAGTGCTGTTCCACCCATGTCCGTTGAGCTTTTAAGTGTTTGCCATGCGAGTTTGTGTCTAGATTTCCCCCATACAAATGGTTTAAGTAGTGTTTCTAGTAGTTTAAAATACTTAAGGGGTAGATATACTGGAGTGTGCCATAGGACGTACAGTACCTTAGGCAGTAGTACCATCTTTATTAAATTGACTCGGCCCCATACTCCTAAAGGGAGGCGGGACCAGACCTGGGTCTTAGATTTAATTAGGGAGAATAATGGTTCGACGTTCAAGGAAATATAGTCTACTGGATTCTTGGATATTTTAACGATTTTCCAGGGCTTTTTAGAACATCCATTTAAGACAAAGGTGCACAACTGGCACAAATCAAGATCATATAAAGTAAAGTTTGTGCATATACAGTATATGTACATTTACCAAAGTTTCAATAAACTTATACTTTCTGGAACTTTAAGGTGTGGGCTGTATTTTAGAATCTGCCCTGAGACAGCTATGAAAGAGGTTTAAGAAACACACAAACTGACATAGGTTTTGTGGATTTTAGTCATTCTCGGGGTTCTTTCCTGGTCTTGCCTTGGTAAAGGTGTGTGTTCTGACGATTCTAGGAACATAGTTCCTTGTTGCTTATCCTTATTGGATCTGGTGAGTAGAGACTTAGGGCCTCTTTACTTGATTTGGTCTTCCTTTTACAAGGACATTTACATTATTTCTTGGTTCTTTCTCTGGTGCCTATTTTCTACTAAGAAACTCGATTCTCTTATTAACCACGTCGGATTTTTTTTTTTCCTGTTGGAAGATTGTCTGTTCCACCCTTCTGTTTGGATCAGATTGACCAGCTTCTCCCTTCTTAGTTCATGGTTCGGTGCTCTCTCCTATGTTGGGTGATTTTTCTCTGGTTACTGACCATTTGTTTCTTTGGGCTTGAGCATCAGGGTTGTCAACAGATTTTAAAGAATTCAAGAAGATTAATTTAAAGGTGAGCACAAAAATCTAATTTTATTCTCTGTTCTTGATGCAGCAAATCGAGGCTTCTCTATCGGAATTGGAGATGTCACTCCGGGTCAAGGTCTGTTAAAAGCTAAACAGGATCTTTTAGATGCCGGCTACAAGAAGTGTGATGAATACATTGAGGCTCTAAACACTGGCAAACTCCAGCAGCAGCCTGGCTGCAGTGCAGAGGAAACTCTAGAGGTAACAGCTTCTTCTACTCTATTTATTTTAGTGTTAAATAACATATATCTCTAGAACAGACATGGTTCTCTAGCTCTAATCTCCTCCTATTTGACCCTCATTGGTCTATTAATGTAAAATTGTTGGATCGATTTTTTTTTTTTATTTTTTTATAGTGTTATCTGCAAACTCTTTATATTCACTTGCACCTTAATTTTGCTCACTGCAGATAATTTGTTGCCTATCCCAAACTTTATCAGGCCATTTGGTATATCACCATTTGGTAATAAGTTATAATTGTTAAAGTTAGCGACTGCTAAATATATTTAAAGTGGCTCTAAACCCAATCACTTTGCCATAGAAGTGTAATTTAACAAGCTACTTTTTTTTTTTTTTTTTGGTAAAGTAATACTTGGTAACCTTGCCATAAAGGTCATTGATCAGGCACTTAAATAGTAAAGGGGCAACAGTGGTCTGTCCCTGTGTCCGAGTTGCCCTACTGAGCTGTCTCCCTTTGTGTGTGCGCCTCTACTGGAGGCTAGAATCAGCAGTACCAAGCTTATTGTATAAACATGAACTAATCAAACATGCATTTAACAGACTTCAGCATTGCATTCTAAAGTTTTGTTTTCTTTTTGTTTTTTGCTTTAATAGTACTATGTTTATTGGGTAGTAGTTTTAGAGGTAGTATGTAGCTCTAGTCAAATAATGGAGGCTGCATAACAAGGTATGTTGGTGTGTGACTAATTGGGTTTAGGAAATGGCAGCTTTAACCAGTAATTGCACTTTATTCATTTTGGATTTAAGAATCTGGTTCTACTGACTTTTTTCCAAAGGCTTTGATTTTACGTGAGCTGTCGGTAATCAGAGACCATGCGGGAAGTGCCTGTTTGAGAGAACTGGATAAGAGCAACAGTCCACTTATCATGGCCTTGTGTGGATCCAAAGGTACGTTCATGCTTTAGGTCAGCATGTGGTGTCCACTCTCATATGCTTATGGAGCTCAGAACTAGAAAAGCTCATTTGTTATGTTTTCTCCACAATGCTTTGTTTTTTTCTACATTAAACAGAAATATCAAGCATTTAGCTTAAGTAACTAACTACAACATAACATGTAGCAAAAAAGTTGCCTGCAGGAGGGACTTGTATATCAAAATGTTCAGTCCATGTATCCCTTTTATTAAAGTGCAAAACAAGCAGACAGCAGCAAATTAATGTGCATAATCCTGCATAGAAAATGACAACATTTTGAGATACAGTACTAAATGGGCTCCTTATGAAGCATGCTTGAAAGGGAGCCTATTTAGTGGCTCAAAACATTGCCATTTTCTGTGGAGGATTATGCACTTTAATTTGCTGATGTCTGCTACTTTTCCACAAGAACACTTATGCTTAACACACAGAAGTTATTAAAGGACAAATTCACTTTTAGTAAAGACTAAGGCCACCATGTGTATAACTGCCAAAAGATTGAATGGCGCAGTAGGCTCAGGATGTTGCCAGGATTCTTTGTAAAAAGAAAAAAAAAAACTGCTGGGTGTCAGGCAGGGCCACAAAGTGAATATCTCCAGATTGGGGCTTAAAGCAAATATTCTGTTATGTGGGTTTCAGTGGGGAGGGGGAAGCTTTAAAGGATAACTTCACTAAAAGTAAAGCTTTCGTTAAAGATGCTGATCAGCGGGTGCCGGCCAATAGATGTCCACTGATCGCGGAGGAGAGACACAGGATGGAGCTCTGTCTATGTAAACAAGGCAGAGCTCCATCCT
Organism: Aquarana catesbeiana; assembly: GCF_042186555.1. Lineage (NCBI taxonomy): Eukaryota > Metazoa > Chordata > Amphibia > Anura > Ranidae > Aquarana > Aquarana catesbeiana. The sequence continues at coordinate 203,861,792 of NC_133331.1, forward strand.
GTCAGTGAGGATGCAATGGATTTTCTTTCCTTGCAAAGCGGGGAAAGAAAATTCATCACTTTCCTTAGTAAAAATAGTACACATAAACACTGGCTAGGCACACATTTGCCAGTGTCATTAGTACAGTCACAGTGCATATTTTTAACACTTATCACTGTATTGGTGTCACTGGTTTCCCAAAAAGGGGAATAAAAAAAAAATTTAAATTCCAGTATATATCCCATAGTTTGTAGACGCTATAACTTTTGCACAAACTATACAATATTCAGTTATTAGCAGAATGCATATTGGCCTAAATTTATGAAGAAATTCGATTTTTGATGGGTTTTTTTTTTTTTTTTGGGATATGTTCTATGGCAGAAAGTAAAAAAAAAAAAAAAAAAAAATATATATATATATATATATATATATATATATATATATATATATATATATATATATATATATATATATATATATATATATATATATATATATATATATATATATATATATATATATACACTTGACTAGCTGTTGGCTTCCTTATACATACTGTAAATGTGTTCACCATCGTGTAGTAGTTTGGAGTGGTCCTGTGTTTCCTCTCGCAACTCTCAAAAGTAACGACAGCTTATTTGGTGGCTTCTGCCATTTGTAAAGAATTGTTTGTTGGGTCACTGTGACATAAGGACATTCCGTTAAAAGTTCTGCTATGGCAAGTCAGACATGTTGCATATTATGTTGGTGCAACATAAATTTGGGAAATAAAGGTCAATTATGTTCAGTTTCGCAAGTTTCTTATACTGGGGACCTTTTTTAACGTGGATTGCTATGTTTTTGCATGCGTTCTTTGGACAACTTTTGATAACTGACAGCTGTTTTAAATTTCTCTCATAGTAAAAAAAAAAACAAAAAAAAAACAAAACATTTTTGAAAAAATGTTTCTTTTTTATACTACAATCTTGATACTATAGTCTTGTACGAGTATCCGGGATCAGAAAAAAACACACGATCACTTTATCACGGTTATGTGATTTATGTTTTTGGGGTTTTATTTGAGATGTGCAAAGAGAGATTGTACAAATTAGAAGTATAACATTTACCTCTTTACAATCACCCGTAGCACATTTACATATATATACATGAATCTGCACTTATGGGTTTTGGGTGCTGTCATTTTACACAGCGGGAGCTGATCATTCAGTACTCTTACAGAATGACAGTCTGCCTATGTAAACAATGTATACTATCATTCTTTGAGTACAGAAAACAAGGATCCAGTGAAGCAGAAATACCGATCCATGTCTTCAAATAGTAAAGGCACCTTCCCCACAGTTGGTGTTAAACGCTCCCTAGGCACACACTTAACCTTTGATCGCCCCTGATGTTAACCCCTTCCCTACCAGTGTCAGTACAGTGACAGTGCATATTTTTAGCACTGATCACTGTAAAAATGTCACTGGTCCCCAAAAAAAGTGTCAGGTGTCCGATTTGTCCGTTGCAATATCGCAGTCCTGCTTTAAGTCACAGATCACTGACGTTACAAGTAAAAAAATAAATAAAAATATCCCATAGTTTGTAGACACTAACTTTTGAGCAAACCAATCAATATTCGCTTAATGGGATTTTTTTTTTACCTAAAATATGAAGCAGAATACATATTGATACATATTGGCCTAAATTGATGAATAAATTATTTATATATATATATATATATATATATATATATATATATATATATATATATATATATATATATATATATATATATATAATTTCAAAATTGGTGTTCATTATTTGTTAATACCGCAGAGGTGATCAAATGCCACCAAAAAAAAGCTCTGTTTGTGGGAAAAAATTACATCAATTTTGTTAGGGTGCAGTGTCGCACAACCACGCAATTGTCAGTTAAAGCAACGCAGTGCCGTATCGCAGAGGGCGGGGGACCTTCCATAGCTGAAGTGGTTAATTAATGACCGATTCAGATAATGTAGTAGTAATTTTAGAAAAATCTAACAAGAATATGTAACTAAAGATGTTTCCGTCATGGGTCCCTCCGTTATGGCAAGGAATAGATGACCAGATCAAATGAAGTGTGGGCATAACACAGCTCTGTGATAAGACAATTTTTCCACGTTCTAGCTGTAGTGTATATATGGGACTCAAATGTAAAGAAATGGTCATCCGGCACCCATTGCAGCAACATTTTTTTAAGGATTTGGTCAGTTTTCAATTACATTCTTTTGGTATGGTGTCAGCTAAAGTAACCAAGATATGGAGGCTTTATATTGGAGGATTTTTTTAGATATTGTAAGACCGCTTTAGTAAAGAAAATATTAAATATAAAACTTCCCCATGATTCCATTAACAAAGATCCTGATGATTAACATTTTCTGTTTGCCTCCTTTAAATGATTGTTTGCAGGGTCATTTATAAATATCTCTCAGATGATTGCATGCGTGGGCCAGCAGGCTATCAGTGGCTCGCGTGTCCCTGATGGCTTTGAGAACCGATCCCTGCCACATTTTGAGAAGCATTCAAAGGTTAGTGAAGTGTGACTTTTTACTGTTCTGTGCTTGTGGGCTTTTTCTTTGCATGTTATTTGCATTTTGTTTTCAGGCGTTTGCCATCCTTGCTTCTTTCGTGGACTATCACCTCTTGAGGTGGTATAAGATTTAAACTTTTAAGAAAAAAATTAATTGCAATACTATTTTGTAATTTGCTTTTTGGTGCCCTGGCAGCCCTATTTCTCGCTACTCTTAAGGTAAAAGTAGACAAATGAAATTGGCCAAGCTGTAAGTTAATGTTTCATTGAGCCATATTAAATAAATTTTCTTTGGTGTACAAGTTGTGTTATACTAAGAATACTGTTCTGTATACAGCAGATGTACTACCCTTACTAAGCCTTTGCTGATATAAAAAAAAATAAATAAATAAATTCAGGCAAGTAGAAGAAAATTTACCTTTCAAAGTAGACTAGGGCATATAGGACAAAGCCATTGAGGCCGACAGAGAAAGGCCAAACATGTGCATCTCTGCTGGCCACAGCTCCTGAACCAGGTTGCCCTCTGATTTAAGACCCCCTTTCACACAGAAATAGCACCTGAAAACTGCCTCCCATTCCGCCCGAATGTGAAAGCCCACAAGCTTTCACACTGGAGTGGTGCGCTTGCAAGACATTAGAAATAGTCCTGCAAGCAGCATCTTTGGGGCGGTTTGGGAGCGCTGTATACAGCGCTCCCAAAAGGCTCTGCCCATTGAAATGAACGGCAGCACTTCCAAAGTGCCGCAACAAAGGGGGCTTTTAGCCCCTTCTTCGGCCGCTAGTGGGGGTTAAAGGCTCCCAGCTAGCGGCCGAAAAATTCCGCTTAACCACTTGCCACCCGCCATATAGCAGAATGACGGCGGCAAAGTGGTTTCAATAACCTGACTGGGCGTCATATGACGTCCGCAGGATATTGAGCCGCTGCACGCCCCCGGGGGTGCGCATTGCGGCGATCGTTGTTGCGGTGTGTCAGTCTGACACCCCGCAACACCGACCTAGGTAAAGAGTCTCTGATGGAGACTCTTTACCACGTGATCAGCCGTGTCCAATCACGGCTGATCACGATGTAAATAGGAAGAGCCGGTGATCGGCTTTTCCTCACTCGCGTCTGATAGACGCGAGTAGAGGAGAGCCGATTGGCTGCTCTCCTGATAGGGGGGGTCTGTGCTGATTGTGCTGATTGTTTATCAGCACAGCCCCCCCTCGAATTCTACCCATGACCACCAGGGAAGCCATCCACACTGGACCACCAGGTATGCCCCCTAGACCCCCAGGGAAATACTAATTTTTTCCCCGGCAGCTGCCAATCAGTGCCCACTCACAATGCCTGCCAATGCCACCAGGGATGCATATCAGTGCCGCCCATGAGTGCCCCCTATCAGTGCCCATCAGTGCCACCCATAAGAACCGACCTTTGCAGCTTTTCAGTGCCCATCAATGTCGCCTACCAGTGCCACCCATGAGTGCCCATCAGTGCCGCCTTATCAGTGCCCATCAGTGAAAGATAAAACTTACTTATTTACAAAATTTTTTAACAGAAAGAAAAGCAAAAATTTTATTTTTTTCTACATTTTTTTTTTTTTATTTGTTTAGCAAAAAATAAAAACCGCAGAGGTGATCAAATGCCACCAAAAGAAAGCTCTATTTGTGGGAACAAAATGATAAAAATTTAGTTTGGGTACAGTATTGGATGACCGCGCAATTGTCATTCAAACTTCGACAGCGCTGAAAGGTGAAAATTGGTCTGGGCAGAAAGGTGTATAAGTGCCCTGTATTGAAGTGGTTAAACAGCGCCACTAAAACGTGTGTCGCTTTAGCGCTAATGCATGGGCGGCCCCAGTGTGAAAGTGGCCTTAAGGTAAAGGTATGTTGGAATAGTTTTTTGAGTTTTTATCCTTAAATGATTTTCAAACCATCACACCAACAGTGCTAAAATACTGTGCAAATCTGATTGCATGTTTACAGCTTCCATCAGCTAAGGGGTTTGTGGCAAACAGCTTCTATTCAGGACTGACACCTACAGAATTTTTCTTCCATACCATGGCTGGACGAGAGGGTTTGGTGGACACAGCTGTCAAGACAGCAGAGACTGGTTATATGCAGGTAAATCTACTAACTATTTTTTACTGGTACATGGCTTAAAGTGTCTTTTCTGTTTTTATTTTCCAGCAAACAGCCCTGTAGAATGCATGGCACATCTGTGCATTCGGTTGCAGGTTAGAAGTTTAGCTGCTAACGTTATGGTTTATCAAATGACAGGAAATATTTCTGTAGGAACTCTTAAAGGATGCCTGTGTGAGAAATATATAGACTACTATTGCTGACCTTCTGGCAATGCCAGTTCCCGGGCTGTCATTGGCTTTATAACTTGGGGACAGTGATCTTGGACATATATGCAGCAATTGAAGGGAGAGCTTCTAATCTGCATACTTGTCCTAGGTTAGTGACACAAAAGATATTGACTGTAATTTCTGATTGCTCAGATTTTCTAAGGAAAACTAGAGCTTTAAATAACTGTATTTAACAGGATCATACACATATTTATTTTCTTTTACCTGAAATTCTTGGACATTCAAACAAGCACTTGCTAAATTATTGAAAAAAAGGATGTTTAAAAATCACTTACCATTTTTTTACTTTTGGGTTTGCCTTTTTTTATTATTTTTATTTTTTTGAAAAATCTTTTATTTTAATTTTTAATATCCACCAAAGAAAAAAAAGGTAAAAAGACATAAGCATATATGACAGATAGTAAAGGGAGCAAGCGCAAACCCGCAAGCACCCCATGCAAAGGGTATACAAATTACAAATCCAGAACAGGTGCTATAGACATACAGTTGTGCTCATAAGTTTACATACTCTGGCAGAATTTATGATTTCTTGGCCATTTTTCAGAGAACATGAATGATAACACAAAAACTTTTCTTTCACTCATGGTTAGTGTTTGGCTGAAGCCATTTATTATCAGTCAACTGTGTTTACTCTTTTTAAATCATGATCACAACAGAAACTACCCAAATGACCCTGATCAAAAATGTACATACCCCAGTTCCTAATAACGTGGATTGCCCCCTTAAACATCAATGACAGCTTGAAGTCTTTTGTGCTATTTGTGGATGAGGCTCTTTATCTTCTCAGATGGTAAAGCTGCCCAATCGCTCTTGGCAAAAAGCCTCCAGTTCATGTAAATTCTTGGGCTGTCTTGCATGAACTGCACGTTTGAGATCTCCCCAGAGTGGCTCAATGATATTGAGGTCAGGAGACTGAGATGGCTACTCCAGAACCTTCACTTTATTCCGCTGCAGCCAATGACAGGTCGACTTGGCCTTGTGTGTTGGATCATTGCCATGTTGGAATGTCCAAGTACGTCCCATGTGCAGCTTCCTGCCTGATGAATGCAAATGTTCCTCCAGTAATTTTTGATAACATACTGCATTCATCTTGCCATCAATTTTGACCAAATTTCCTGTGCCTTTTTGTAGCTCACACATCCCCAAAACATCAGCAATCCACCTCCATTGTTACACATTAGGAATGGTGTACCTTTTACCATTGGCTTTGTTGACTCCTCTTCAAATGTAGTGTTTAAGGTTGTGGCCAAAAAGCTCAATTTTGGTCTCATCTCTCCAAATGACTTTGTGCCAGAAGGTTTGAGGCTTGTCTCTATGCTGTTTGGCTTATTGTAAGCGGGATACTTTGTGGCATTTGTGTAGTAATAGCTTTCTTCTGGTGACTCGACCATGCAGCCCATCTTTCTTCAAGTGCCACCTTATTGTGCATCTTGAAACAGCCACACCACATGTTTTTAGAGAGTCCTGTATTTCATCTGAAGTTATTTGTGGGGTTTTCTTTGCATCCCAAACAATTTTCTTGGCAGTCGTGTCTAACATTTCAATTGGTCTACTTGACCGTGGTTTGGTTTCAACAGAACCCCTAATTTTCCACTTCTTGATTAGAGTTTGAACACTGCTGATTGCCATTCTCAATTCCTTGGATATCTTTTTATATCCCTTTTCCTGTTTTATACAGTTCAACTACCTTTTCCCGCAGATCCTTTGACAATTCTTTTGCTTTCCCCATGACTCAGAATCCAGAAACATCAGTGCAGCACTGGATGAAAGATGCAAGGGTCTGTCAGGAGTCCAGAAACTCATCGACCTTTTATACACACACACACACTAATTACAAGCAAACAGATCACAGGTGAGGATGGTTACCTTTAATGGCTATTCAAACCCCTTTGTGTCAACTTGTGTGCATGTTATCAGGCCAAAATGACCAGGGTGTGTGAACTTATGATCAGGGTCATTTAGGTAGTTTCTGTTGCGATTATGATTTAAAAAGAGTAAACACAGTTGATTGAAAATACAATTGCTTCAGCCAAACACTAACCATGAGTGAAATAAATGTTTGTGTTATCATTCATATTCTGTGAAAAATGGCCAAGAAATCATAAATTCTGCCAGAGTATGTAAACTTATGAGCACAACTGTATCTAAAGAAGTTCATATCAACATCAAACAGCATAAGGAGAGTACTACGCCTATTGGTAAACCACACAAGGGTACACAGAAGTTTCTTGAGCCCCACATAAGACCATGTGCCCCAAACCCGCTGCATGAAATCAAAGTAACAGAATGAAAATAAGTATTAACCAGAAAAGAACAGATAAGTAGCTACAAATCTAAGGTCTTTGGACCCAATTCTCCCTGCTTGAAAGCCAGGAAAAGAGTCCGAAGAACAAAAGAAATAATCTGTTATGCCACATCAACCAGCCCCCTCCCACCAGATCACTAGGAATAAAGTGCAGTTAACTCAGAGTTTACTTATAATACCAGAATTTCATATCAGCAACTGTTTGTATAAGTCAGCGTTCGAAAATTCAATCCACAAAGCCCAAATGTTATATTTCTGGTAATTATCAGACCATTGATGCTGCCATTATTCCGAATGCTGGATTTCCTGTACCTTCAGCAGCCACTCTTGAACAACAGGGTCCACCGCAGACTTCCAGTAAATGCGTATAATGCCCTGTACACACGGGCGGACTTTTCGGCAAAAAAAGGTCCAACAGTCTTTCCGGCGGACTTTTGACGGACTTTCGAATGAACGGACTTACCTACACACGATCACACCAAAGTCCGCTGGATTTGAAGGTGATGACATATGACCGGACTAAAATAAGGTAGTTCATAGCCAGTAGCCAATAGTTGCCCTAGTGTTGATTTTCGTCCCTCGGACTAGCATACAAACTAGCGGATTTTTCGATAGGAACTGGGTCCGGCAGAGTTCCGACGTAAAGATTTGAAACATGTTCCAAATCTAAAGTCCGGCAGATTTTCGAGAAACAGTCTGCTGAAGGTCCGATGAAGCCCACACACGGTAGGATTGTCCTCCGGATTCGGTCCCTCAGACCAGTCCGGTCAAAAAGTCCGCTTGTGTGTACAGGGCATAAGGCTTTTATCAGCATTCAGAAGATGAAGACCAAAGAGCGCTTGTATGAGCCTGTGGAGGATGTGTATTGTGAAAAAAAGGGGCGCAAAATTCGCTTTAAACAAAACGCAAGTGTCTGCTATCAGTTCAAAACCTAAATAGGTGATAGGGTCGTCCTGCCACTTAAAAGGAAAAGACTCCTCTAACACCTGCCTATCCTCTCGGGAGACATACAGAGGCATTATGACAGATATTTCTAATTTAATTTTAAAGTTGGGCAAGGCTATAAACCGCTCCAGCTCGCCCAGTAGGTTGCTAACAAAAAAGAACATAATCCACAAATGCAGCAATTTTGTGCTCTATAGAGCCAACGGTAACACCGAGATATTGGATTTCAGTCTGACTTTACACAAAAAAAACTTCCATTACTAGAAGGAAAAGTAAGGGGAATAATGGGCACCCCTGTCTGGTCCCATTAGCTATACTGGAAAGAGGTGAGAGAACCTGGTTCACTTTTACTTGAGGAGTCAGGTTCGTATGAAGAGCCTCAATCCAAGCCCGCATGCTGTCCCCCAGTCCGAACCTTTGCAGCACTACCGATTTAAATAGATTTGGCTTTTTATTAGACTAAAACAAAACGTTAGATTTTTCAGTTGAAGTGTTACTCAATGACTGCAATACCTCAGGCATGGCGGTTTTATCCTCTAAAGACATGGTTGTCTTATTGCTTGCAGAGACGACTAGTAAAATCCCTTGAAGACTTGTGCTCTCAGTATGACCTGACTGTCCGGAGCTCCACTGGTGATATTATCCAGTTCATATATGGGGGTGATGGACTGGACCCTGCTGCCATGGAAGGAAAAGATGAACCTCTTGAGTTTAAGAGAGTCTTAGACAATGTCAAGGTAAGATTTATTTTTGGCTATAAATCGTAGATTTCTCAGAATGGCTATTTTTCAGATTTCTGTGCCAGAAACAGGCCTCCTACTAAAGAGGATATGGTCTTTAAGAAATTAGTCACAATTGACAGCTTAACCACTTTGTCTCTCACACCTGTTCATCCCCAATAAATCAGCGCAATTTTTACATTTTTCCTGTAGACCTGAAACTCATTGCTATAAGCAATCATAGTTTTGTAAAAAAAAAAAAAAAAAAAATCCTGATCACCTACTCAGTTAGTACAGTGTTACAATGTTAACACTGTATTGCTCTGGTCCCTGATCGCCGCCACACCAGTTAAATGATGATGTTATACTGCACTGGCGACAGTATATAAAATAAAAATAATTTGAATTTTGTTATTTTTAAATTTTAATTTTCTTTAAAATGTTTTGGTCATTTGGGGGTATTTGTACTCTCCTGGCATTTTCGGCCCTCAAGAAATGATGGGCAGTCAGTACATCAGAATTGATCGTTTTTTTTTTTTAAATACACACACACACACACACGTACCTTGGATTACCAGCATAATCCGTTCCAGGAGAATGATAGTAATCCAAAGCACTCGCATATCAAAGCGAGTTTCCCCATAGAAGTCAATAAAAATAAAGATAATTTCTTCCACATGGAGCTTCTATGGCATGCAATACCACATGTGGCCGGCGCGCGCTGCGCACAATCAGCGGTGGGGATCGGCGTATAACACGCACCCACGATTTTCCCCTGATTTTAAGGGGGAAAAAGTGCGTGTTATACGCCGATAAATACGGTAGTTAATGGAAACAAATAAAAAGGGGTTAAACAGAAGAGAATTTTATTAACCTCCCTGGCGGTATGATTATTTCAGATTTTTGTGTCTCAAAGCGGTACAATTATTTTGCATACAAATTTTATATTGTAGGCCTGTCATTTTTTTTTTTTTTTTTTCCAATAAATGTTTATTAAAATTTTTCAGATATACATAAAGTCAGTTATCGGGTATACATTGAAACAGAAGCTGTTAATACAATCAATAAGTCATACAATCGATTAAATAAAGCAGAAATGAAAGAACAAGTTCAAAATACGGCCAACTGAGCCTCTTACTAGGTCACTTTTGTATTAGTGATGGAGGTGAAATTCCGACCCAGTGAAGTATTCCTATTGTAAAGCGGGAATACCCTAATTAACAAGTGTATAAACTAAGGATCATTAAGTATCTCCGTGTGAGGGAGAAGGGGTTGGTGTGGGGTAGGGGTCCAATTGGGGTAATGTTATGTACCGATCAAAGCTACCCTTAAACCCATTCACCCCTAAAGGGTTCTAACTGTGAATGGGTGGGGGCCATGTGTAGTAATGTGTGTGGTGTTAAACCAATTCGGTACCCATATGATTGAGAGGCAGCTCTGTAATAATAATATGTTGTTTAGGAGTGGGGGGGGGATAAGGAGACCAGAAACCGTTAGGGTGTGTGCTCCTGCCGGAACAGTGAAGGAGTTATGTTGGTATCAGGTTGAGAGGGTGTGGAGATCGCTAAGTATGATCGGTGAGAATCAATTGGGTAAGAGGAAGGGTATGGATGGAGGGAGGGCACGATCAGCTAGACACTATGACGTTTCTGTGACAGATCAGTATCGATCATGGCTTAGAGGTTGGGTCACCGGGTGGAATGATCTGCGTCGAGGAAACTCTAAAGTGCAACCAGCAAGCCCATGTTGTATTAAATTTTGTCGGATTGTCTTTTGCTTGGTAAATTAGTTTTTCCATCTTGGCCGTTCTATCGACTCTTTTGAACCGTTCAGCCACTGTGGGTGGTGTGGAACTCCTCCAGTGAACCGGGACACAGAGGTTGGCTGCATTGATAAGGTGTAGGGTAAGGGATTTTTTGTAGGAGAGGGGCATGGAGGTGTGATGGAGCATGTATTGGGCCGGAGTGAAGTCTGGGGCGTAAGAGGTAATGTGGATGATAAGGCGGTGAATTTCCGTCCACTACGGTAGGATAAGAGGACATTCCCACCAGATATGAATGAGGGTGCCAAGCGCCGCATTGCAACGCCAGCATGTCGGGGGGACTGAGGGGTGCATTTTGTGGATCTTATCAGGTGTCCTATACCAGTTGGTGAATATTTTGTATCTGTTTTCCTGGGTGGATACATTAATGGAGCCCTTCTGAATATGGTTGTGTATACGTTCCCATTGGGTGGAAGTTAAGTCTATAGACAGTTCTGATTCCCAACGACGGATAAGCTTATAATCTTTAATTTTGCAAGTTGAAAATAAGAATGCGTAAACAGTAGAGATCACATGACGTTGGGGTTCTGAACTATCACATAGCAATTCAAAGGGTGTACGCTCTCGGTACCACAGTGAGATGGATTTGGCGTCGGCAAAAAAGTGTCTTAATTGTAAGTACTTGTAAAAGGGGATGTTGTATTCAGTGAGTTTGGCTGACATGGCTTGGTGAGGGAGGAGTTCACCATTTTGGAAGAAGTGGTGTGCCCTGTTGAGGGCTGTGCATGATTCCCTGTGCAGATCTCTTAAGGCAAGGCCTGGCAGGAAGTCAGGATTACGGATCAAAGGGGTCATAGGGCCTGGGTGCGGTGTGCAATCGAGTGCTTTGCCGGACAATTTAAGGTGGGGCAATGTGGCTCCAATAAAGGGATGTGTCACCAAATCTCTAGGGATGGAGTTGTGATTGATCCAGGGTAGATGTGACAGCGGGGTTTTAGTGAAAGAATCCTCAAGTGTAATCCAGGCTTTATTGGAACGATGCAGATGCCAAACTACAATCCTAGTTAAATGACATGCACAGTGGTATTTTTGAATGTCGGGGAGGCCAAGGCCCCCTAATAGCTTGGGGAGTACTAGCCTATCCCATCTTAGTCGGGGGGTCTTGGACGCCCAGATAAAAGTCCTGCACATACACTTGTATGATGTAAAAAAGGAGGTGGGTAGCTTTAAGGGGATTGCCTGAAAAAGATAAAGAAGTCTGGGCAGTACATTCATTTTTAATATGGCTGTCCTACCCAACCAGGAGAAGGACCCGAAATACCATTTATTTAAATCAGCTTGTATGTTTTGAAGCGCTGGTTGGAAGTTTCTCATGTAGAGATCCTGTAGTTTAGTAGGTATTTTGATGCCCAGGTATCTAATGTCCTGTGATTAATATAATCCCAGGCCACCCTGTCGAACGCCTTCTCCGTGTCCAAAGACAGGAAAAAATCTTGTGTGGATGTTTTGGAGAGCCAGTGATGGATATTTAGAGTCTTGATAGTATTGTCCCTGGCCTCCCTGCCAGGGACAAAACCTACTTGATCAAGGTAGATTAATTTGGGTAGCAGAGGGAGAATGCTGTTTGCCAACACTTTGGCGTAGAGCTTTAGGTCTACGTTCAGAAGTGATATCGGGCGTTGGTTAGAGACCAATGAGGGGTCTTTGCCTTGTTTGGGAATGAGAGTAACGTGTGCTTCAAGGATGTCCCTCATCGTATTAGAGGTTGGTGACAGATTATTGGCTTTGGTGAGGTAGGGAATGAGGGTGTCTGGGAAGGACTTATAATAGCTAACTGTCAGGCCATCTGGGCCAGGGCTTTTGCCCGGTTTCATTTGTTTTAATGCAGTTAAAATTTCCTCTCCTGAGAGTGGGAGATCAAGGTCCGAGGATTCATCTGAAGAGAGGGGGGGGGGGGGGGGACAGTATTGTGCAAGGAAGTCAGTAATGGCTGTAGTTCGGTCCGAGATGGCTGCAGGGGGGGAGCGTGGTGGGGAGGTTGTATAGTTTGGAGAAGTACTGAACAAAATGGTCAGAGATATCATCCGTAGTAACAAGGGCGTCGCCAGTCGGTGTTGTAATTTTGTGAATGGTATGGGCCGCTATCTTAACTTGAAGCGCTCTGGCTAAAAGTTTACCCGACTTGTTGCCGAATTCGTAGAATAATTTTTGGGTCATGGCGTACTTACATTTTAGTGTGTGGTTAAGTTCCTCTAGAAGTTCTTCTCTGGTCTGAGTTAGTTCCGTTAATGTGGAAGCTGCTAGCGATGCTTTGTGTGCTTGTTCAAGTGTTAGTATGCGGTCGGTCAGCTCATTAATTCGTGCTTTTGTTTCGAATTGTTTCGTTGGGCTGCAAGGGAGATAAATTCCCCCCTTATGGCGCATTTGTGTGCTGCCCAAACGGAGATAGGAGAGGTGTCTTCTGTTGTATTTTCTGCAAAGTAGTGGGTGAGGCTCATGGTAATTTTTTGTATATGGTTCAGGTCGTTCAGTAGAGAATTGTCAAGTCGCCATATGTTGGACCTACCATGGGTCATCGGGAGGGTTAGAGTTATAAATATGGGGTTGTGATCAGAAAGAACCATGGGTTCAATGGTAGCTTTTGAGAGGTGTGTGAGATCATTTTGGGATAAGAAAAAGTGGTCTATTCTTGAGTATTTGTTATGAGGTGCAGAAAAGAAGGTGAAGTCCTTAGTGTTGGGGTGCAATGTGCGCCAGGCATCGTGAAGTAACAGGTTGCTGAGTTGCAATTTAATAGCTCGTAAGGCTCTGTAGGTTAGGGAGGAAGCACCGTTAGATGTGTCAAGGGAAGGATTCAGAGCGACATTGAAGTCTCCTCCTACTATCAGAGTACCTGATTGGAAGCTGAGAAGTTGTTGGAAGGTGTCTCTAAAAAAGGCCACTTGTTGCGAGTTAGGGGCGTAAATGTTAGCTATTGTGACAGGTCTGTGGTGCAGAGTGCCTTTAATGAATAGGAATCTCCCTTGGTAGTCTCTTTGGACTTCTGTCACCTGCAGGGGGCATTGTTTAGAAGTTAAGATTGAGACTCCTTTGTATTTAGCCTCGGTGTTGGAAGCGTGGTACATCAGTGGGAATTGGTGATTATACAGTTTAGGGATGCTATCAGTCCTGAAGTGCGTTTCCTGTATAAGTGCTACATGTATTTTCGATCGTTGTAGAAAATAGAACAGTTTAGACCTTTTCTCTGGGATGTTAAGGCCTTGTATATTGATTGAGCAGAGTTTGAGTGTCTGTAGGTGCTTATGTAGGTCAGGTGGTGAGACCCGGGAATCTGTGTCATCCGCCATAAGTACGAGTGAAGGGAGAGGGATCACCTAGGCGTTCAGTATGTGGGTCTGTTCAGTGTATGGCAGGCTTAAGTGTAATGTTGAGGTAACTGGGGTGAAACCGATGAGGTTTGGGGGTGACTTGCTCCCGTACCTCTAAACTGTACAGTATTGGTAAGGTACAGTGTGGGCACGATGTGTGTACCCTGAGGGGTGTAACAACACCGTGACTCACAACTGTGTGGGGGTTGGCAATCACCAAGCAGTGAAGGACGACTATAGGTAAAGGAAAGAATGATATAGTCCGCCACCACAGGGTCTTCAGGTGATAAAGGGAGGAGGTTTTGGAGAACGTATTTTCGGGGGATATATGATAGGGCGAGGGGATACTCTCAAAGAAAGGTGAGTGCTGGGTGGTGGGATTTGGGTGAATAAATGCATCATTACACAAATAGCATACAAGAACCATCATATAGAAATATTGGGAGTTCTGATACCACCACCCAGCCCCCATACCAGAAAGCACCCAAAACGCCATTAAATAGTATCACGGCTAAATGCGGGATTTGTAAAGGTGGGTGCCCTCTCATGGGTCAAGTGTCGGCCCCAGAACGTGTGAGGTAATTAAACAGAGGACGTTTATAGGGCCTAAAAACAGCACAAAAATCTCAAAAGAGGGATAGAACACTGTAACCGGAGTAACATGTAAATAAACAAGTAAATCAGTCAGCAAGCTGACCATGCAATCAGTGACAGATCTCCAACTAGAAAGTCTGAGGAATACTAAACTTGTAGACTAGAAGATTTACCATAGAGAGAGTGTGGAATATCCTCTGGTACTCTCAGGAGAGCCGTGCAGCCCTGGGTGGAGGCAGAAAGGCAAAACGGGAATTTCCATTTATATGGAATACCTTTCGTGCGAAGGGCGTCCAGCAGAGGCTTCAGATCACGTCGTTGCTGTAAGGTGATTCCTGAGAGGTCCTGATAGATTTGGATTGCTCTCCCATCATGGAGAATTTGAGGCCTGCTTCTTGCTTGTCTGATAATTTCTTCCTTCAATTTGAAGTCTATTATACAGCAAATGATGTCCCTCGGGGGGATCCGTCTCCCTTCCCTTGGGACGTAAGGCCCGGTGGATCCTTTCCATATCAATGGGCGTATGAGGTGGTCTATTAAGCAGACCATTGAAGATTCCAGTCACAGTGGGGGCTATTTGTTCTCCCTCGATGGCCTCTGGCAGTCCTCTGACTCTGAGATTATGGCGCCGACCTCTGTTGTCAACTTTTCCCTGTGGTGGCAGGAGCTCAGGGATTAAGCTTCCATCTTCCTGCTACATTAGGCCACGCCCCAGGCCTGTAATTCTTAGCAATAACACACTTAAATCTGTCCACCAAGAGTCTAGTAGATATGCCGGGTATGATGAAGTTTGAAACACAAAATCATAAATTATAATATAATAAGTAAATATAAATTTAAAAAAAAATATAATAATGAAATTTCCCCACGATTCATTATCGCTCAATTCTACAAGTGTTCTAATTTACTATCGCTGTTTTCTAGCTGGTCTAAAGCCACTTTTGACGTAAAGGGACACTTTTTGATTGCTATGGACAATCAAGTTTCCAGGCAGAAAGAACAGTATATATAATATAAAACTGCATGCAGGGCATTGGACAAAGCATTGGGGACAAAAGGGATGTGAAATGATTTCATATGGTACTGTAATCTGTAAGATTACAGTACTGTATGTGTTATGATTTTTAAAATTTTTTGAATTTGCCTCCAGGCTCCGCCCCGTGCGCCGTGACGCTCTCAGGGAACGGAGCCCGGCACAGAGAGGCTTCGGGAGGAGGACAGAGCCCACAGACACAGCGGGGACATCGCAGGATCCTGGGGACAAGGTAAGTATACCATACCAGGATCCTGCCATGCAATCCCGAGTGTGGCTCGGGGTTACCGCTAATGGTGCTGAAATTTAACCCCGAGCCACACTCAGGAATACCATCAGGGAGGCTACAAAAAACTTTTTTTTTTTTTTTTTTTTTTTTACTTGTCGGGTAGCTTTAACTGACTTTATCTGCAGATCTAAGTTCATTCCTTTGATCTGCAGATGAATGAACAGATTCAGCAGAATAATACGAAAGTAACAATAAAATGATTCTAAAGGCAGAAGGTTTTGGGGGAGAAGTATGGGTTTGGGGGTTTTTCCTCCATCATACTTGCTTAGGTGGATGCAGCATCGGTTCCATGCTGCATCTGTCCCCCAGCGCCTCTACACCGAGAAACGAGTGATCGAACATCGCCAATGTGATATGACACATATAAAATGCATGAATATCTTAGTGCAAACCGTGCATATTAAACATAACGTATATATAAAATATCCATTGTGCTGGCAAATTAAAACAGATGAAAAGTGCAGCACTAGATTGATGTAACCAATGTGATGTGACACATAAAATAAAATGCATGAATGACTTGGTGCAAAACGTACATAATATCAGCCATATTAAATAATAAAAGAAAAAATGTCCATTGTGCTGGCAAAGCAAAATCCTGCGATGGTGCTCCAAAGTTGACAAGGTGACAACAAACTTGTGTTCACAACCCCCCCCCCCCCCCGTGTGAATCTGCTCACCTCAGGGCGTTTGACCGCACACCTAAGTTTGGTCAAAAAATGCCTGTGACCCACCCCTCAATCTATGTGAATGAAGCTCTTTGGGATCCTGAGATGTCCAGTAGTAAGTTCCTCCATCCATATATAAAAATAAAGTCTAAATAGTTTTTTATCGTTTTAAAAACATATTTTATTTATAAAACATCAATCTGGGTACTCACATCTTCCAGATGCTGAAGCGCACCACTATAACAGATAAAAGAAGAAAACGATGAGATAGCTTGTCCATTCGCAGCGTTCAAACCTGCTGCTTACTGCACCGCCCTGTCCCCTCCCCTACGCGTGTTGGACACAGGGATCAATCACATGTCTTCCTTGGGGATTGCTAATGAGGAAGACACGTGACTGATCCCTGTGTCGAACACGCGTAGGGGAGGGGACAGGACGGTGCAGTAGGCAACAGGCTTGAATGCTGCAAACGGACAAGCTATCTCATCATTTTTTTACTTTTATCTGCTATAGTGGTGCGCTTCAGCACCTGGAAGATGTGAGTACCCAGATTGATGTTTTATAAATAAAATACATTTTTAAACTATGAAGTCTAAATAGTTTATTTTTATATATGGATGGAGGAACTTTTTGCTGGACAGCTCAGGATCCCAAAGAGCTTCATTCACATAGAACCCAGGGGTGGTTCACAGGCGTTTTTTGACCAAACTTAGGTGTGCAGTCAAACGCCCTGAGGTGAGCAGATTCACAAGGGGGGAGCACAAGTTTGTTGTTACCTTGTCAACTTTGGAGCATCATCACAGGATTTTGCTCTGCCAGCACAATGGACATTTTTTATTTTATTATCTATTATGTTTGATATTCACGTTTTGCACCAAGTCATTCATTCACTTTGTTTTATGTGTCATATCACATTGGATACATCAACATAGTGCAGCACTTTTCATCTGTTATTATTTTAATTTGCCAGCACAATGGACATTTTTTTTTTTTATATTCTATCTTGTTATGTTTAATATGCACGGTTTGCATTAAGATATTCATGCATTTTATATGTGTCCTATCACATTGGTAATCTTAATATAGCGCAGCATTTTATTTGTTTTTATATATTTATGCACTTATGAGATTGTGATCAGTGCCAGCAGCTGTATCAATTAACCACTTAAGTCCCGGACAATTTTGCTGGCCAAAGACCAGAGCACTTTTTGCGATTCGCCACTGCGTCGCTTTAACTGACAATTGCACGGTCGTGCGACGTGGTTCCCAAACAAGATTGACGTCCTTTTTACCCCACAAATAGAGCTTTCTTTTGGTGGTATTTGATCACCCCTGCGGTTATTTTTTGCACTATAAACAAAAAAAGCAACAATTTCGAAAAAAACACTTTTTTTTACATTTTGCTATAATAAATATCCCCCCAAAATATATATTAGAAAAAAAAAAATATATATATATATATATATATATATATATATATATATATATATATAATATATAAAATCTTTTTTCCTCAATTTAGGCCGATACGTATTCTTCTACATGTTTTTGGTAAAATAAAATCGCAATAAGCGTTTGGTTTGCGCAAAAATTATAGCGTCTACAAAATAGGGGATAGTTTATGGCATTTTTATTAATTATTTTTTTTTTTTACTAGTAATGGCAGCAATCAGCGATTTTTATCGTGACTGTAACATTATGGCGGACACATCAGATATTTTTGACACATTTTTAGGGCCATTGTCATTTATACAGCAATCAGTGCTATACAAATGCACTGATTCCTGTGTAAATGACACTGGCAGTGAAGGGGTTAACCACTAGGGGGCAGTGTAAGGGTTAAGTATGTCCTGGGGAGTGATTCTAACTGTGGGGGGGCGTGGCTACGTGTGACACGTCACTGATCTCTGCTCCTGATCACAGGGAGCAGAGATCAGTGACACTGTCACTAGGCAGAATGGGGAGATGCTTGTTTACATTAGCATCTACCCGTTCTTCCTCTCCGTGAGGTGATCGCGGGTATCCCCATGGCCCGACTCACGGAGGTCCCGGACGGCGCGCGATGGCATGGCGGCAAATTTAAAGGGACGTACAGGTACGCCCATTTGCCCAGCCGTGCCATGCTGCCGACTTAAATCGGCGTGCACCGGTCGGGAACTGGTTAAGAAGGTTCTGAGTCATTCGTTTGGTTTGCTCACAAGCTTATTCAGTTTATCAATTGAATATCGCTGATGGGTTGGTTCTTACAGCTCCCCGAGCAGAGAGCTGCTGACTGCCAATCAGCAGCTCTCTGCTGCTCCTCACTCACTGGAGCGCTGAGTTGTGGAGGGGGTGGGGAGCGGCTGTCTCAGCCACTTAGCGGCTCGTTGAGAGGCTGAGACGGGTATTGGTCCAGGCACCTTGCAGATCCAGACTTCCTTTGTCGGGATGACGCGGTGCCTGGACTGATTACTGTGACGTTAGCAGAGAGCAGACTTCAGTCTGCTCTCCGCTGAAAACGGGTCACAGGAATGCAAAATTAATTGCACTTTAATGCATTCTATGCATTAAGGTTAAAAAAAAACTCCTGTTTGCAGCAGCTCCCCTAATACTTAACTGAGGCCCCTCTCAATCCAGATGTGCATGACTGCCTCAGCCATCCGGGACTCTCCCTCCTGATTGGCTGAGACACAGCAGCAGCACCATTGGCTCCTGCTGCTTTCAATCAAAGTCAGTTAGCCAATCAGGAGAGAGTGGGGGTGGGACCTGAACCATGGCTTTGTGTCTAAATGGACACACAGAGCTGCAGCTCGGCTCGGGTCCCCCTTATAGCAAGCTACTTGCTGTGGGGGGCACTCAGCAGGAGGGAGGGACCAAGAGAGCTGGCGAGGGACCCAAGACGAGGAGGGTAAGGGCTTTTCTGTGCAAAACCACTGCACAGAGCAGGTAAGTATGACATGTTTGTTATATATATATTTTTTTTTTTTTAAATGGACTTTAGTATCACTTTAAGATACTTTTGGGGGGGATTTACTAAAATTGGACAGTGCAAAATCTTGTTCAGCTCTGCATAGAAACCAATAAGCTTCCAGGTCTTCTTGGTAAAGCTTAACTGAACGAGCTGACGTTAAAAGCTGATTGGCTACTATGCACAGCTGCCCCAGATTTTGCACTCTCCGGTTTTAGTAACTCAACCCCTTCGTGTCTTCCTATATTACCTCCTGAGCAGTGATGTTTTAAACACTGATTCAGCCTGCTTTTTTGACACCTGCAGCTGCTGAGGTCTTCTCTGAGTTCTCAGCAATCCTGGCTTTGATTGATCAAAGCCGACCATTTCTGTATAATGGGGGGGGGGTACCAGCAGCAGCAGCAGGTCAGAGAGACTGAACGTGCTACACACATCCTGTGTACAATTACGTTTTTGTGGACGTGCAGTGCGCCCAAGGTCTGTTAGGTTTTATTTCAGTTGCATAGGGCCTACTCCTGCTATGGACTAGCAGACATGCATGTCCAGGTTGCATTTAGTTACAGAAGACAATACGATTAATCTGTCCACAAAGTCAGTGACCGGTTTTATTTTTGTTTTACAGTTTTGTATTTTACAATTCTGATATTATATCATTTTATAATAGAGATGTCTAACCTAGGAGGAAGGACTAGCTGTCTGCTTCATTCACTCTCGCCCTTCCTTGTTGGTGAGAGGGAAAATAATGGTCAGTTGCACTAGTGTGTGTTGGTCGGTAAGCAACATATTTTCCCAAGATTTTATACAGAAACAAGCAGGGCAGTGTGATACTTTTTGCTTTCATTCTAATTATATACTGTGGCTTGTTCAGCACATCGAAATGAGATAAGACTATATAGTATTTATTACTTGCTGCTAATTACATTTTTAGTAACTTATACTTATTATTCTGCATTTCCCTCTTTGTTTTAAGGCTGTTTTTCCCTGTTCAAGCGAACCAGCACTAAGTACAAATGAGCTGCTTCTGACTACAGAGTCCATCTTGAAGAAGGCAGAGTTTCAGTCTTGCCAGGATTCTTATTTGCAGGTAATGGGGTTGCTTTTTCTATCCCTTGACCAGGCAGTTAAATTAATTTATGATTTGTTCTTCTGAGTATGTATTTCCAATGAAGCCCAGACAAATTTTTGAGAATTTTTAAGAACCAGGTTAACGTTTATGAGCTTGTAAACCTGTAACAAACAATTCAGCAATATGGACAACTGCTTGACTGTTGTCTTTAAAAGCCTCCTCCACCTTTAGACCAGTTTTTCTCAATTCCAGCCCTCAAGGCGCACCAACAGGTCATGTTTTCAGACTTTCCATTATTTTGCACAGGTGATTTGATCTGTTTCACTGCCTTAGTAATTACCACAGATGTTTCATCTGAGGGAAATCCTGAAAACGTGACCTGTTGGTGCGCCTTGAGGACTGGAATTTTGAAACACTGCTTTAGACCATTTTACCCTCGTATCTAGGGTGTAACATAGTTACAAGCATAGTTACAAGCAAACCCACCCCCAAACCACTACACACCCTCCTCCCCCAAGATTGTGCGGGGGTTCTTTCTTCTTATGGCTGCTATCAAGTTTGAATCATGCATGGCTCTGCGGGACTCTACCTGCACAGTTGCCTCGTTTGTTCAGATCTGTAAATGAATGAACTACAAGTCCTGTCTTCCACCGCTGGAGATGGGCTTGTAGTTCTCAGGGAACACAAGTGCGTTTATTACTGCACTCCTAGTCCATTGACACTTGCTCTAGCTCAGTAACTGAAAGTCCTTACAAACAAGAAGCTGGAGGAAGAGTCTGCAGGAGCCTGTGCATTCCATCCACAATCCAGTGATGGCATTTGTAATGTTTTGCAAGCTCATTTGCAAATAAATGCATTTTTTTTTTTTTTTTTTTGCTACAAATATTGGTGCATAATATATACAGATGACGTTACCAGTCCTGTTTTCTTATGTGAAAAGCACCACAAGGTCACCTATTTTTAACTTCCTTAAACTGTGAGGTCTGTGTCATCAGAATTTTCTCCACCTTCCATTCACAACCCTTTATCATGCACTTTCATGTAATTGGCTTGTCTTGTTTTGGTTATTTTATAGTATATATAGTCGTCAGCTTTCTCAGTTGTGCAGAAATGAATATTTCTCTGCTTTCCTGAAACTTTACACTTCATTCGTTTTCCTCCTTCTCCCACATATCAAGTCTCTCACAGATACAGGTTACAGACATTATTATGAGGTAAATGCAGAATGGAATGAAAATTGCACCGTGTGTTTACATATTGTGTGCATTTCTGTGTACATAGAATAGAATTAGCAAGTGTGTGTCTAGTCAGTGTTTCCCTCTCCTGATGATGATATAAAAGCAGAATCCACCCTGACATTTTCCTCTTAGTTTTTGGGTGACGTGTTCCTAGGCTTGAATCCTGGGAAAGGATTTTACAGCTCCCTGACCCTTGTGGAAAATTCTCTTGACTTTTGGGATTCCTATGGCTGGCTGGTAGTCCAGTGTAGTTTGTGTAATTATATGTGATTGACACCGAAATAATGCTAGTATTCTGCAGCATCTTCCCATCCTTGCTGGAAAGTTGATTTTCTGTGGGAATGTATGAGTAATTTGCTTTTGGCTTCAAAGCGTGTGGTATCCCATTGTGCACTCTGGTTTCTTCCACCTGCTTTTATTTCACTATTGTGTTCTGTGTTAATGCAAGGACCAGCAGATGGAACCACAACATGCAGCAGGAGATGCAAGCATCAGATGCTCCCAGAAAAAATGCTGAAGTTTGTTGCGTGTTTCTTTTTTTGTTTTTTTAATGCTGTCAAAGTGCGGTGGTAGGGCAGGTAGGTATTGTTTTCTTGCAGGGAGTGTGTTTTTTTTTTTTAAGTATAAATAAGGCTCCATGCACACTAGCTTTTTTTTTTTTTTTTTTTTTTTTTTTTTTTTTTAAGCTAAAGAAACGCTGGATAAAAAAACACTGGTGATGGCTTTTTGTAGTAGCATTTAAGAGCGTAAGCATTTTATTAGCATTTTTGCAATACCTTTAAAAAAAACACTGTAAATGGCATTTAGGAGCGTTTCTTTTGGGAAAATGCTTTTTTCTGTTTCTAGACGATGAAGCTCAAAAAACGCTAATAGCCTAAATGTAGTGTAAATGGACACATAGGATAGCACTATTTTGCTTCTGGGAGCAGGAAAAAAAGCTTAAAAAAACGCTAGTGTGCATGGAGCCTAAAAGCAAAACGTTTTTTCTTTTAGTTTTGTGTAGAATGCATAGAGATTAGAACACTTGGCAGTTTTTATTGCTGTCTGTGTCCCCATTAGGGAGATTCACCCTCTCTATTTGTCCTGTTTACCATTAAAAGTAAAAGAAATTCCCACATTTTGGGTTGTCCCCAGAAAAGTAATAGAGAGGAAATCTTCCAATGGGGACACTAGTTCAGGTGACCCTGGGGGTCACCAAGGAATTCCATTAATCTGCAGGAATTTTCATTTCCTCTCACTTCCTGTTTGGCTGTGGGAAGTGAAGGGAAATCTCCACAATGGGACACAAATGGCGAAAAAAAAAAAATCTGACCGGTTGTAACCCTCCCTTGCTGTATCCAAAATGAAAAAAAAAAAGGTTTTGCCTATAGTTCTACTATAGGATGATGATGATGATGATGATGATGATGATGATGATGATGATGATGATGATAATAAAGTGTTTAAAGGGACAACTGACATTCTGATCTTGCAATGCTTTGGCACTCCCTTGTAGTTGAGGTCTGGTTCAGAATTTCATCCTTTAGCTACTGTTTGCAAGTGCTTGTCTGAATCTGAATGAATGTTATGGCCTAATACAGGTTAAAGAGACCTTGTCACTTTGCTTATGCAGGTCAAAGTAACAAGTAGTCTTTCAAGGACAACCACAATCTGCTGAGGCTTTCTTTCAAGTGTAAGTTCACCTTTAGAGAAAATCTATAAGGTGAACTTACACCGGAACCTGTCCCCACCCCCATTCCCTGCCTCCGGTCCCACTAACCAGCAATCATTCGTTCTGACAGCTCATATCGCAGCTTTACCAGTCAGGGGATTTGAAATCCCTGCGGCTTTCTTTCCTCTTCGCCCATGGTGATAGGACGGGCTAAGCAGGTTCTGATTGGTTAGAATGCTCCTAAACGTACCTCCTGACGAGGCACATTTTGGAGATTAAGCCAAGGGTGATCACCACGCTCCAGGTCAGCGGAACTGGGGGGGGGGGGTTCCCTGTGTAAGTTCAAATTACAGATTTTTTTTGTAAAGGTGAACTTGCTCTTTTACCATGCTTACCCACTGTTCCATCACAGCCCTCAAAAAATAGCCAGTGCACTTATGTATGGAGCACATGTGACCCCTCCCACCCCCTTTTCTTCACTGGTTTCATTGTTCTGGCTTGAGCTGCTAGTCACCAGGCCAGAACATTGTCAAATGAAGGAGAAAAGGAAATCGTTTACTGCACTAAAATTCATGGAGTCTTACAAAGGAAGGGAGTTGCAAGGGCAGTGTGGCAAAGGTGAATAAAGATGGGTGTGGGGTTCTCATTTCAAGAGACTAGTCACTTTACCTCGAATAGGTGAGCTGACAGTTTCTTTAACTATGCTAATTGCAGTCAGTTAAAACAGAACCCCCCCCCTTTACTAAAATTCACATCAGCATGCATCTAAAAGCAGGTGGTGAGTATGGCAGTATACCTGTCTTGGGTGCCATCCCCCTACAGTTCTTGTTGCACACAGCTGACTGGCTCTCGCTCACATTATGCCTGTTTAGGCTTGTCCCCAAACTATTCCTGTAGGGTTCTTCACCATTCTGGCTCAGTGTATTAATTATTCTGGTGGCTAGGGGGTTAATTACTGCCACTCTGGTATACCCGCAGCAGCCCTGGGTGGTCTTACTGTTTTCTGGAGTCCTGATAGCCTTGGGCACACTGCACATGCACAGGTTAAAGCAGAGATCGTATTGGGACTTGCTTTCTTTCTGGACCCATAGCTACCAATAGGTTGGGGGGTTATGGTGCCTTCTCCAGGACTCTTTCCTCTCCTCTGGCATTCCGTACTCCCTCTGTTAAAGTAAGAAGGACTTTGTGGCTTCCGCGTGTGCCTTTTATGAGGGAAGATTTTGGATCTTATCTAGTCAGTGGGGTCATCAGGGTCGCAAATGCTCCATGCGTCTTTCTGATGCACTTTTAGCCAAGATCTGTTACTCCTAACAGGAGAGGGGGTCGGGAGTGGAGGAAAAAGATGGTCAGGAGCCCTGATCTGCTATATTCTCGCCAAAGCTCTGTGATACTATCTCTGTTCTGAATGACAAGATGAGGGCATGTTTGGCACTGGACACACCAGGGGCTTCCAGAGCTAAGAGTACAAGCATAGATTTCCTTAAGCACAAATAGACTAAGACCTTATCAGTTCACTTTCTAGTGGAGGATGTCCTATATGGTGACAGGCCCCATCCTGAGAAGGATTATGCCCCGCCAAAACATTTTACTCAACAATATCCGTTTGAGGACTCGGACAATGTCAGTGGAGGACATTCCAGTGTTCAGGGACACCATTTATAAAAGACTTGAGGTTCTTTTCAAAACCTCTTTTGCCCTGATTGGTCCTGCAATGAAGCTTGCGACTGCCTCTATGGTGGTGTGTCAGACTCTTACGTGGGATCCTTTAAAGCAGAGGTCCACCCTAAAAATAAAATTACATAAAAAGGCTCCTAAAAATGTGAAAAAAAAAATAATTTTTTACTTACTAGAAATGGCTGTTGCTAGGCAGATCATCCTAATCTGCCCCTTTCCTATTCCGCGCTAGTCTTCATTCTTCTCCTCGCGTTGTCTTCTGGGGAATGGGGCACGCTGTCTTCTGGGACCTGTGTGTGTCCCAGAACACAGCCGGCCATTCACAAAGCGCTGCGAGCCTCACGCATGCGCATTAGGAAACGGACAGTGAAGCCGCAAGTCTCCACTGCCTGTTTCCCTTAGTTTGAATGGCGGTGCCGGGACCCGATCCGATGGACATATCGGCCTCGGGCGGGCCGACATCACAGGCACCCTGGATGGGTACGTGTGATTATTAAAAGTCAGCAGCTACAGTGTTTGTAGCTGCTGACTTTTAAAAAAAATTTTTTCCAGCTGGAACACCGCTTTAATACAGACCCAGAGGTCCTTCAGCAGTTGAAACTCCTGCCAACTTCCTTGAGATATTACCTAGATTGACTGGCTGACTCTCTAAATGAAATGTCTAAAGTGGTCTTCATAACGTTAAGATGTTTGATTTCCAGAAGGTGACCTGGTATGAGTAATTTGTTACCTAGCAAAGCAAGATGAAGACTCCCAACTTCTACCCAGAGAAAGTATTACTTTTGTTCTTCACTGTCCTCCCTTCTGGCGACAGCTCATTTTAACTTGATTCTCAGCACATCCTGAGCTTTTAAGCATCCAGCCTCTGCATAGCAGATTTGTGAGGCTGCCACCTGGTCGCCAAGAAATGGATTTTACAAGTAAGACAAAAATCCAGTTTTTGTCTTTTTAAACTGACAATAGCAAATCTTATTTACTCACTCTGCAAGTGGACTTTTAGAAACTAGGTGAAGGGCGTTTGCTTTTACATGGTTGCAAGTGTTTGATAATGGTAAGACAAAAAAAAAACCACAGGAGTTTAATCTCTTTACTGGATATAATAGGTGGGAACTGGGCTTGTGCTAACTGGTATCATTGTTGTTCTGTTTATAGCAGCAATACTATTTAGGACGTCTTCACACTGTCAGGCTTCAGTACAATGTACCCATGGTTTGGTTGCTGGTTAATTGCGCTTTGCTATAGACTTCTGCTATGTCATGTGGTTTTGGCGCATTCTCTGAAAGCACACAAAAACCATAGGGCATAATGGAAGTCTATGGCAAAGCGCAGCTAATCTGCACCAAAGCTGCGGGTACACTGAGATGCAGTCAAAGCACAATGAGGTAGTGTGAAGCCACCCTTGCAGTAGCTAAAGTATATACAAAAGCAAATACTACCATAGGCTACTTTCACACTGGGGTGGGGGGTGCATTAGCGGTAAAGCGTCGCTAGTTTTAGCGGCGCTTTTTGGCTGCTAGCGGGGTGCTTTTAACCCCCACTAGCAGCCAAATAAAGGGTTAAAAGCACCCGTGTTGCAGCACTGCCGAAACACTTTGGCAGCGCTGCCCATTCATTTCATAGGGCAGGACGTTTTGGGAGTGGTGTATACACTGCTCCTGCAAGCAGCATCTTTGGGATGGTGCAGGACTTTTTTTCCTGTCCCGCAAGCTCACCGCCCCAGTGTAAGAGCACTCGGGCTTTCACACTGGGCAGGCATGAGAGGCACTTTTCAGGTACTATTTTTAGCGCTAAAACGCCTGAAAAGCGCCTCAGTGTGAAAGGGGTCTTGCTGCAAATGAAAGGTCTAGATGGATCACATAAAAAACATCCAGGTTTATCTTATTTTTTATTGATAATGAGGTTTAACTGTGAATCCTCTAATCGGTATGTCTTGTTTTAATAAGAGCCCTTGCACACTGGGGCGGGGGGCGGCGTCGGCGGCAAAACGCCGCTATTATTAGCGGCGTTTTACCGTCGGTATGCGGCCGCTAGGGGGCGGTTTTACCCCACGCTAGCGGCCGAGAAAGGGTTAAATATCACCGCAAAGCGCCTCTGCAGAGGCGCTTTGCCGGCGGTATAGCCGCGCCGTCCCATTGATTTCAATGGGCAGGAGCGGTAAAGGAGCGGTATACACACCGCTCCTTCACCGCTCCGAAGATGCTGCTGGCAGGACTTTTTTTACCATCCTGCCAGCGCATCGCTCCAGTGTGCAAGCCCTCAGGGCTTGCACACTGGAATGAAAGTAGCGGCACTTTCGGGGCGGTTTGCAGGCGCTATTATTAGCGCAATAGCGCCTGCAAACCGCCCCAGTGTGCAAGGGCTCTAATAGGGTGCTTTGCTTGCTTTAGCATGTCCCATTTAAAAAAAAAAAAAAAAAAACCTTTTAATCTTCTTTTGTATTTGGGAATAAAACCTGTTTTGACATGTGTTACCTGTTTTGACATGTGTTACCTGTTTTGAAGGAAAGTGCTAGTCTTTGTCACACTCAGACCCTCTGTCCACTGTGTTCAGGCTCATTCTTTTTGATATACAACCACATCATGGTCAAAGAATACGTCATATTCTCAAGGCTTATACTGTAGTTAAATTCTGTGCTATTGACTGCATGTTGGCTTTTTATTGGTGTGGTTTCAGCATGCTTTAGTGTTGGGAAATACCGATATGTCCACTTATACTCAGCGATGTAGTGTTCAGGCTAGTGGATTTATGTTTTGCAGATTGTAGAATAAACAGATTTAATACTTGTTCTTACCTGTGCATTTAAAAATAAAGTTGTGCTTGCCGCTTCTTTGATGGAAAATAGTGTAAAAAAACGCGCTATAAGAACCAAACTAAATTAAACTAAATTGAAAAAGTGGTAGCAGGATGATTGATACCTGACCCACATGTAGGGAGCAGCAATTAATATGTACACATCAATACATATACAAATAGGAAAAAATATAAAAAAAATATATAGTACTGTGAAAATATATATGTGAAAACCTGCGTGATAATAATAACATACAGGTGATAAGTTAAATTGGTGAATTAATATACGGCGTGAACCATGAAGAATGTCCAGTGATCGCTAAACAATCAGTAATCAATGGACAATATAATGTATTGAGCACCAGTGAAAATTAAAAATAAAGTCCAACAAAATAACATAAATCGATAACAACAATAAAAAATGTCCAGTGGTCAATAAATAGTAATGACAAACGATCAGTGATCAATGAACAATATAGTGTAGTGAGCACCAGTGAAAATAAAATTGGCATAAATCAGTGAATCGGTTCCTGTTTCCCAATAGTAAGTGAGATCCACCACCACAAATCAACGAGAATGCGCCCTTACCGGAATACCATGATCCCTCATCACAGAGGATCAGGGAAGACATGTATTATCCTAAACCCCCGCTCCATGGGGCGGCAAGCAGACACCAGATGGTAGGAAATCACCCAAGGCAGCTCCTCTGCTGTTACTTTCAGTGATGTCTTCTTTGATGCACTTTGAATAAAACACGTCATATGAGCAGTAACGTATGTAAACCGCTTCTAAAACGCATAGCACAGATGTGACCAGGCCCTTAAGACCTCAAGATTTAATTATTCTATACTTAGTAACGTCATTGCTGCATATCTAATGTTCTGACTTTTCATCCACCAGGAAATAAAGAAGTTTGTGAATGGGGTATCAGAAAAGATAAGGAAGACCAGAGATAAATATGGCATTAATGACAATGGCTCCACAGAGGTAACGTGACCTTTTGCATATCATGTGCAGTGTAGCAATTATAAAAAATCTATTGGAATATTTTACTATTCGCTTTTTTCAGGGCCCTTTCTTTTGTGGGTTTTTCACCACTCCAACATCGCAGAAGTTTTAAGTAGTTGAGACAATGAACTGATAGAGCAATGTGCACAGATTGCATAGGATGTGCATTGTCAATTTGCTGAGAACATCAACAAAGGCACTGTCATTTCCTTATGATTGCATACTAATAAATTGGAAACTAATTTGCAGTCACTTGTCATTTAGTGAACTAGTAGCGCAAGGGTCTTCAAACTATGGCCCTCCAGTTGTTCAAGAACTACAATTCCCATCATGCCTAGCCATGTCTGTGAATGTCAGAGTTTTACAATGCCTCATGGGATGTGTAGTTCCGCAACAGCTGGAGGGCCGTAGTTTGAGGATCCCTGTAGTAGCGTAACCAATCCAAGGAAACTTGTAGTGTGGTTTAGGGTTGTGGGTAGAATTGTAGGGCCTAGATATTTATTCAGTCAGTAATGAGCATTCTTCAATGCCAGGTCTATAATCCTTCTAGGAAATGACTTTATAATAGCTAGAAGAAATAATAGTGGTAACCTTTTTTTCATGTCAACCATTCTGATTCCAATCTTTCTATTGAAGCATGGGAGATAAAGACATCTGGTCTATAGTTTTATTTTTTTTTTTTTACTTTTGTTCTGAATCTGCACTTGGATTGGCAGTTTTACAAGCAGTTGTAGCATGATGTTATGGATAATAAATGTGAAATCTAAAACTGAGTACTAATATTACTAATATTTTACTGTAATCATACACTTATATTCCACATAGATATGACCATTGTGCAGTATTTTTCAGTGCTCTGGATATTTAGTGTCTGAGTTTGTTTTTTTTGTGGTGGTGAGGTTTGTGCTCCAGATGCAGTCCATTTTACTGTGTATTACCTGTAGTTTGGCCTAATCTATATATGCATGCTTAAAGGGATTGTAAAGTCTGTGTTTTTTTTTTTCTATAAAAATACTAAACATGTTTTTTACCTGCTCTTTTCAATGGTTTTGCACAGGGCAGCCCAGATCCTCCTCTTCTCAGTTCCCTCTTTGGATCTCCTGGCCCCTCCCTCCTGCTGAGTGCTCCCACAGCAGGCAGCTTGCTGTGGGGGTGCCGAGCCGCAGCTCACTGTGTCCATTCAGACACGAAGCCCCAGTTCAACCCCACCCCCTCTCTCTCCTGATTGGCTAACTGACTTTGACAGCAGCGGAAACCAATGGAGCCACTGCTGTCTTAAGCAACCAGGAGGAAGAGTCCCGTAAAGCCAAGGCACTTGTGGACATTGCTTGATAAGAGATGTGGCAGAGGGGGGCTGCTGCACACTGAAGGCTTTTTATCCTAATGCATAGAATCCATTAGGATACAAATACTTCTGACTTTACAATCACTTAACATAACTTTAAAGGGTTAGTTCACTTTTACATAAAAATTGTAAAGGTGAACTAACAATGGGCACCCTCCCCCACCCCCCCTGGTTCCCGCTCTACTTACTGCCTCAGTGTGACAGCACTGACCAATCAGTATCTATCTGGTCTGTACTGGAACCACTGACTGAGAAGCCGCTGGAAGGGAGGATGTCCGGGGTTGGTTCAGCTTTACATTTTCATCTTCTAAGTTATAGATATTGTACTTTAGAGGAATAATTTGAACTGTCCTCAAGCCATATTAATTTAAATATGCTATACCAACACCTCCAAAGGTTTATTGCTGTCCAAGATCATCATTCACAGCAAAATGAAATTAATTACTCGAAAAGCATAGTGTTTGCTTCCCCAATGTCATCTAATGCACTTGTTCAGGACTCCTTCCTATGTATTTATTTCAACATATTTGAACAGACAAACCTTAGCTCTTCATTCAAACCCTGCCTACAAATAAAGGTGATATACTTAACAAAATACACTACACTAAGTTTAAAATAAACTTCACATGTTGTAATCATTGTCATACTCTAAATAAATGAAAATACATATTTAAGCACACCCCTACAATTATCTCCACGTCAACTTCTTAAAATAGAATCGGGTGTTCCAAATTAAATGCCAATGACTAGAAACCTAATAGGAAAGTATGCATGTGGAACCTATTTTATTTAAATCTAAGATATCTAGGGTCTGGTGTTATCTTTGCTATTGACATACATGTGTGACGTCTTCATGGCAAGACAAATAGAGCTGTCCAAAACCTTCAGAAAGAAAGTTGTTGATGCCTATGAGGGCTATTGTAAGGGGATTAAAAACATTGACAGACTATTTGTAATCCATCATTCATCTGGAAGGAAAATCTTCAAGCGTCATGGATTTCAAATGACTTGGCCAAGATTAGTCAGTCAGCAAAATTGGCCAAAGAGCTGACTGTTTACTGCTGAAAGAAGTCTGCAAAAACCTCAGAATTACATAGCTGGATGTGCAGATGATTCTTGGCACCAGTTTGTGTAAAATGCATGCATCTACAATCAGATTTTACCAATATAACATGCATAGGAGGTGTGGCAGAAAAAAATTGTTTGCCTTTGTGTGAAATCGCAAACTGTAGACTTGCTCTAATGTTCTTTATGGATAGCAAAGATCAGGCCCTGGAACATTGTGCTGTAGACTGATGAATCAAATATAATTGATAAAGTAAAGGCAGATAGTTTGCAAACGGAGGACAGCAATTTATAAGAAAAAAACTCATACCAACTGTGAAACATGATGATGGCAATGTTTATGTTTTAGGGTTAATTTTTTCCTGCAGAGCCTGGCCAGCTTACTGTCATCGAGTCATTTGTAAATTCTGTATCATGTCAGTGTATGATGCAGTATTTTGTCAGGTCATCTGTCCAAATGTTTACTCTGAACCAGAATGGACCTTTGAACATAATAAGAAGTTCACAGAAAAATGAATGCTAAAAAAACAATTTGAAGTTTATGGACTGTCCTAGTCAAAGACCTGATTTGATTCCTATTGAAATTTTGTGGGGTATTTCGAACGGAAATTTCATATAAGGAAAACGCACTAATTCTTGCTACTGAATTCATTTTTACATGGTCAAAAATGTCACCAAGCCAACATTGGAGGTTGGTGGGCAGTCATGCAAAATGCCTGAAAGAAGTCATTTTTGATAAGTGGGCAATACTATCTTGTAAGCACTAGGGTTTACTTACTATTTCCATGGTAAAAAGTTGCATCTTCTGTTTTTTTCTTGTTAAATTATTGAAAAGGAAAAATTTCCTCATGGTTTTTATTCAATTATAACACTGTTCGAATAACGATCTATTGTTTTTGTCTGTTCAACTATATTGAAAAATTCAACAATTAACATAGATAAAATCACTTGTTAGGTGGTCCAAGGTGGTCTCCTTTCACCTTAATCAAGACATTGTCCTTCCATCCTTCTGCCTGGCTTCTAAACACTCTAGAGAGAGCTCTCTTCACTGTTTAGATGTGGTTCATGCTGTACGTGTCCACCCTTTGACCTCCTTTGCTTGATTTTCTTCGTCCTTCCCGAAGGCTCAGGCAGAGGGCAGCCTGCTTCTCATTACACCATCGCTAGGTGGATTCAACAGGGTATTGTTAAAGGCTATCATCTACAGAATAAGGTTCCTTCCTTTCCTGTTAAGGCTCACTTTACTAGGTCTATAGGAGGTTCTTAGTCTTTTTCACCATCGAGCATTTTTTTTTTTTTTTTTTTTTTTTTTTTTTGCTGGTATGTAAGGGTGCCATCCGGCCTTATGTTCACACATTTTCTAAGTTTTACCAGGTGGATGTTCAAGCCTCTGCATATACCTGCTTTGACTGTAAGGTTTAAATGTAAAATTAACCATGCTATGAGCTTAAAAATATATACAGTAAACCATGCTGATAAACCTTTTTCAAATTGTGATCCCAAAGGATAATGGTTCACTCATAGAAGAATGGTTAAATATTTTCAATCTGAGTGAGGAGAAATTGATGCACATGATTATAAGGAGGAGGATAATGAAGTTAGCTATGGATGAATCAAAGTTGGCCACATTAAATCATTATCCTTTGGGATCACAATTTTATGAACTTTCGCATGAATTTACAAAGTATTTTAGTAATACTTGGATTTAATGAAACTAACCAATTTGATGTTTGCATGAAAAAGGTGCTTAAGTAACATTTATCTTTGTGTGTGTGTGTGTGTGTGTATATTGCTCAAAGCACTGTTTACAAAAGTAAAGTTAGCCCAATTTTTTTTATATTATGAAAGATAATGTTACGCCGTGTAAATTGATTTCCAACATGTCACGCTTCAAAATTGCGCCCGCTTGTGGAATGGCGACAAACTTTTACCCTTAAAAATCTCCATAGGCGACGTTTAAAAAAATTCTACAGGTTGCATGTTTTGAGTTACAGAGGAGGTCTAGGGCTGGAATTATTGCTCTCGCTCTACCGATCGTGGCGATACCTCACATGTGTGGTTTGAACACCGGTTTCACATGCGGGCGCTTCTCACGTATGGTCGCACAAAGTTGACGGAAAATCCGATCATTCTGAACGCGGTGATGCAAAACACGTATGTCGGGACTATAAATGGGGCAGTAGCCAATAGCTTTCGTCTCTTAATTTTTTCTTAGCGTGGCACTCTGTGCATCGGCTTTGTGTACACACGATCAGAATTTAAACGATCTGATTTTGTTGTCGGAAAATTTCATATCCTGCTCTCAAACTATGTGTCGGAAATTCCGACGGAAAAAGTCAGATGGAGCCCACACATGATCCGAATTTCCGACAACACAATCCGATCGCATTTTTCCATCGGAAAATCCGACCGTGTATACAGGGCATAAGACTAAGTGTGTGTAATGTATTGTCCAATCAACAAGAGGATTTTTTAAATCTGTTTTGTGGAAGACAGCACCAGGATACAGGATCCTGCCCCCTGCCTTTTGTGGGGGTGGTCTTTATGGAGGTGTATTTGTGGGGAGAGCTGTGTTTTGGGAGGCATTTGAGGGGGGTTATATTTGGTTCCTCAGTGGCCTGTATATTGTGTATTTCTAACCAGTATATGCTGCACTCCATGCATACTCCACTTCTGACTCATTCACTCCACTCACCACATCCTTTCTCTAGTCGTAGTGCCTAAGGCAGTTTTTTAAACTCTTCCATTGTCTGCTTCTTGATCCAAAAGTCTATGACCAATTGTTTCAGGGCATGTTAAAAATGGGGGTGTCATTTTGTATGTGTGGTTAAAAGTGGGTATGATCATGGTTCCTCAGATTTATTTTAAACATATGGCAACTTTATTTTACAGGCTTCACCTGCTAATATAAGTACAATAGCCCCTAAAATCGATCTCAATATAGAGGCTTTTTAATAGTATCCTTCATCTTTTTGCAGCCACGGGTATTGTACCAGTTGGACAGGATCACGCCTACACAGCTAGAAAAGTTTTTGGAGACTTGTCGGGATAAATATATGAGGTAATGTGACTTTTGAATTCTTTTGATTTTCTACATTTTTCTTTTTTGACAATAAAACTCGTAAGTAGAGGTGTTAGCATTTTATCTGAGCCAGAAATGGCTACAAATCTCAATTTGTTACAGCAGTTAGTTTATGGCTGCAGAGTTGTAGCTTTACTATAATACATATCTATCTAGGTACAAACCAGCGGTGTGATAGAAGTTTCAGCAGCTTTGTTGCTTCCAGGCACATGCTGAGGCTGACTCGCTCAGCACCTAAGGCTCCATGTACACGGAACGCTGAGGCAAAGTCCTCTGAACAAATTTTTTTGACACTTTGAAACCGGCTTTTAAAATGCCCATTTAGCGTGTTTGCATGCCACGTTTAACCGCGTTTGCGTCTAGCAGCGTTTATTAAGATTACCTCATTTAAGACCCTCCCCAAGCTCAAAAAACATTTTTAGTTAACTATTTCAGCCATTTTGACCAGAGTGGGTAGCAGCAACAAAGAGCTGTTGTCTACTTGTATTTGCCTCTATTTCTGTGCTTTTTTTTTTTTTTTTTGCAATGGATCCAATAATGAGCATATGTGAGGAAATGCTCCTGACATTGCTCTTGATGAGACCAGAACGACATAGAAAATTGCGTGAGAGGTCCAGAGTCACCTGCCACAAGTTGTGGATTGTCCACTTGCCATGTCACCTGCCACAAGTTGTGGATTGTCCACTTGCCATGTCACCTGCCACAAGTTGTGGATTGTCCACTTGCCATGTCACCTGCCACAAGTTGTGGATTGTCCACTTGCCATGTCACCTGCCACAAGTTGTGGATTGCCCACTTGCCATGTCACCTGCCACAAGTTGTGGATTGTCCACTTGCCACGTCACCTGCCACAAGTTGTGGATTGTCCACTTGCCACGTCACCTGCCACTAGTTGATTGTCCACTTGCCACGTCACCTGCCACAAGTTGCTTGCTCAAATCTAACGTGTCAAATTCCAATTAAATTTGGATAACAGCAATGCTAGCGGTGTATTGGATTGGATCAAGGGCTCATTAGGGTATATAAATGGTCTATGAATCATTGCAAGCAATTACAAGTTTTAAAATATTTTTTTAATGGTTTTTCATCAATTGCCATAATTTTTGAGATTTTTAATGTAAAAAAAATAGGGCACCTTTAAAAACGCTTATAAATGAAAACGCGGCTAAACTCCGGTGTCGCGTTTGGCGTCTGAAACGTGGAAATCTTCTGCATCTGAACCCATTTTTTTGCTTCCAAAGAAACGCTGTTAAACGCAACTGCAAAAAATGGCAATAAACGAGACTGTGTACATGGTCATATAGGATAAAATTGAATGAGTTCAGGGGCAGTTGAAAAAAGCATCCAACTGCCTCTGAACGTGTGTTTAGCAGCGTCCCGTGTACATGGGGCCTAAGCCGCAAAGTTGTTGGAATCTGACTTACTACACTTATTGCAAAATAAATAAAATCAAGCCTTCAAAAAAGACCATGAGTCTTGCTTTTTAGAGTTTAGACCTACCTTTATTTTACTTATGGCAGGTAAATTTATCAAATAAAAGCTGAATGTAATCAGTTTAGGCAGTGTGCAGAAGAAATGATTGAGCAGTTTTGATTAGAGACAACTTAAATTAGAAAGATGTTTTAATGGATAAGTGATGGATGACTATGATTTGGACATTCTTGTGCAAAAGCAGTTTTCTTATTTTGTTGTGTTCATTGTGACTATAAGATTTAACTTTGCAGTAGAGTAATTTGGCAATGTTTGCAATGGTACATTTTCTAGTTTATGTCTAGCTATATGCCAATCACATTTGATGTGTTTGATGCCTACAGTGAACACTTCTGAGTTCAGTAAGAATTCTGTAAGCAGTTTAGGTTTATTAATGAAATATCTCAGAATAGGATATACAAAGATCACAGCCAGCTCTTGGAGGACTTGGTGATTTTAGGCTGCTTTCACACCTGAGCATTTTCAGCTCGTAAAATGCTCATCTCAAAAGTTCCAAAACGCCCAACAAGCAAAATCTCATTCATTTAAATAGCCCCTGTTCACATCTGAGCGATCTGTCGCCTGAAGCCCAAGAAATTACATGAGCTTCTATTTAGGCAGATTACAGGCGTTTTAAGTTGACGACCTCTGGACCTCAAAACGCCTGTACAAAAACGCACTAAAAACCGCCTGAAAATGATACGGTCGGGCGTAAATGCAGCCTTGGAGTTTTGTTGAAATCTCATACCATCTGCCATTAAACTTCCTCTGTGTAATGCACTAGGATAATAAAAAATAAATAAAGTGCGCTAATTATATGAAAATACACACATAGATGTGAATACATGTGGGTGGTAGTAAAAACCCCAATCTACTGAGAGCAAGTAAATGACTCCATGAGTGGTAGAAATATATAAGTGCAAAACATAAAAACTCAAAGAAGAAACAAAAAATGTGTACATGTGAAGTACAATGATATTAATAGCGTGAAAATCTGAAAATCAAACAAACTCAGTCCATGGGTTCAAACATAAAAAGTTCATCAGTGAAAAAAAGCTTCCATCCACTATACAGCTCAGCAGCAACTAATCCCCCTATGAGTGGATTGACAAAGGAGAGAGATGTGCAGGATGGTGCAAATCCACTGACGGTGACTCCAATAAGTGAGAAAGTGATAAAGGTGGACTCTTACCCTCCGTGTTGGACCCCCTCCTTGGCAGGGTCTATCAGGCATGCAGATTTTTGCCCTCTGCAGGGACCGTGTAATGAGAAGATCTCCCCAGCAGCTGTCAGGAATGTTGTCTCCGATCCGGGCTGGTCCAAGTGAAACGCCTGAAGAGGGGGGAAGGAAAGCTCTCTTGCTAATGCACTAGGATAACAAATTCTTTCATAGCCCTCCTAACCCAAGAACCTCCACCTAGCTGCTTACATCGGTAAGAAAGCTGCTGCTTCCTCAGCTGTTTAAATCTTCTAGGCTGAAAGGATTTTCAGTGCTGGCCGCACCTGTGCAGTGAGATTTGAGCAGGGCCGTACTCCAAGATTGGATACACTCTCTTGGTTCGAGCCCATTCATGTTTATAAAAGTTCACTGCTCAAATACAGCCAGCATGGAAGTGGATTTTGGCCCTCATGTTTTAAACAGTGGAGGAGGCTTGCTTGATGAAGGTATCAGGTTAGTTTAGAATAGGAGGGCTAGCTAGCATGGAACTCCGTACTTTGTACTAATGATGCACCTGTCCTGTCATAATTAAAATAAATCTTTTGGAGTAGTCAGTGGAATCTGCATCAGTTTTAGCAATGGGTATTGATTTCTCTCCCAAGAGCACAGATGGAACCAGGTTCGGCCGTGGGAGCTCTCTGTGCTCAGAGCATTGGAGAGCCAGGAACACAGATGACCCTGAAAACATTTCACTTTGCTGGTGTTGCTTCCATGAACATTACATTGGGTGTGCCCCGTATCAAGGAGATCATCAATGCCTCAAAGAACATTAGGTATGTGTACCCAAGTCATATTTATAAATGTTTATATGTTTATTTAATAGTGTTAAGGTGCTAGTACATGGACAGATTGAATGGCCAGTCTGAATCTGGGACTGGCTAGGTTCAAGCTGTATATAAGGAATATTGCTGGCAATTTTGTCTAATATTTGTAGTATAATTGTATTTTGTTTTTTAAATCTGTACAAAATTATGGAGGTCTGATTTATATTTATTGTCATGACTAATGTCACATGCTCTTTCTTAATCAAACACCAGATCAAACAGGGTATTAACAATGAATTCTCCATTTCTTCAGCACACCAATCATTACCGCTCATCTAGATGTAGATGATGACTCTGACTTTGCTCGTCTGGTAAAAGGTAGAATTGAGAAGACCTTATTAGGAGAGGTAAGAGGTTTGGTGCTTTGGGATGGTCCCCTGTGGCCTGCAGTAACACCAATCCCAAGAAACAAGAAAGAGAGGGGAGATCAGTTGTTTTTTAGCCTGGGTCATAAATTTTATACAGCTGTGTAATTTAATATGCTAATGCATGCTGATCGTGTGTTTATCAGTCATTTTGTGTAAAATTTATGGAATGCCAGTTACAAATACAGGTAGTATGTTTGCTTGGCGTAGAGTTTTGCTTTGTATTGGAAAATTCACGTTTTGTGGCATTGAACACATATTATTTTGATCTGTTTAATGTGCTTGTTTAGTGCCTTTAGACAAAGTAATCTGTTTAGCATTCCATTAAAGTGCTTGTCACTTTACCAGAAAAAGAACTGCCTTCTGGTTTATATTGTAGCACTGAAAGCTGTCTACGTTCCTGAAAAATCTTGCTCAGAGCTCTCATGGTTCCCCACTATGATAAACTGCCTTGTTGACCAATAGGAATGTGTAGAAGAAAAGTTGGGGTGAGCAAGCATTGACCTTAACAGCAAGTACTGAAACTTTGCCTGATCAGACTGGTGGAGGCACTGAAAGCTGCTAAGTTTAACTTTAGGTGCCCAAGCCTACATGTGTCAACATTTTATTTAGAGTGACAAGAGTTTCGGTGCAAAAATAGGATTAACCCATAAGCCTTTCTTCTTTGAGAAAGGGGTTATATGTACTGTATATAGGAAGCATCTCCTAAAGTGTCATAAGAACTGCATAAATAAAGTTGAAAAAAGGTGCATCCTTGCAGAAATAGTGCTCACTTCACACAGAGCTTTTGTTCATGCATTTGTTTCTTGAAAATAGACTCCAGTGCTAGGCTGTGAATGTGTTGTGTATGCCCTGTCACCCACAAAAACCTTGTGATCTTACGGGTGTTTTTTGTATGTTTCGTTGCGTTTTGACTATGCTTGTAGTTTTAGAGCAGTGTGCTGCTGTTTTTTATGTTATTTTTATTGTAGCTCTACCCAACACTTTTTTTTTTCCGTCCATTGAGGGACACAGGGATTCAGAGACTGATGGGTTATCCTGATGCCTACAGGAAAATTGGACACTGACAAAATAAATTGTGGGTCAGCCCAGTATACTTACTCCTACTCCCAGCATGCGTAAGATTTTTGTGCTGCCTACAGGTTGCCCCCTGAGGTGCTGGACACTGACAGTCTTGAATTTTGCCCTCAAAGTCTTTGTCGGGAATGATATCTACTCTGCTCTATGCTAGGAGGATTTCACCTCCATTTTGCAGGACTTGATAGGTAAAATAAAAAATGTAATAGCGGACTAAAACCCCAAAGGCCACAAGTTTGTTTTCAAGCCTTCCCCTGTCTCTGAGCCCTCAGCTACTTATATCCTGTGACATGCAGTCCTATCTCTCATGCCAAGTCTCAAGTCCTTGATGGATGATCCTAGGTCTGAGATTTCGCAGGCTTCTACCATTACGCCCAAACCTAGAGATGCTCTCATATCTTATTGATGTGATATGCACCACTTTTAAGGATGAGCCTATAGCTCTACCAGGGCAGCTCCCAGTATAGGCTTCTTAAGGGTACCCAAGACTTATCCTGTTCACCTGTTATTCACAGCCTTTCTTTTATAGAGACTTAAAGAAACTTTACAAGCCCTACAAAACATCTATCAGTCTTTTACCCATTTGAGGAGGACTTTGTTAAAAACATACACTAACCCCTATAGATCTGGCAGTATTCCATATTGACAAAGCTTTGACCATCCCTGTGAATATTGTACCTGCTTGATTGGCAAGTGATTGGAGGCCATTTCTAGAATGTTCTGTGGCAGGCCCAGCACTGTAGCCTGCCTTGGCCATAACCTTAGTCTGCCAAAAGCTACTGGTTGTTTAGTTAAAGAGCATTTAGAGCTCATGCCTACAGCCTTAAACTACAGTGTAGATGGATTTTTAGAGATTCCCTTCATTTCCCTGATTAGTCTCCTACCAGTGAATATGAGGACTCTTTAGCAAGTGTCGGAGATGAAAAAAGTATTTGTTTGCTCTGCATTCCCTTCGAGGGACTCTTCGGAGCTGCCCTGGACATCCTCATGAAGGATGTAATCGGGTGGGGGGGCTAGCATACCCATTTGCCCCAGCAAAAGAAGCCTGGGCCTAGTCTAAGAACGCTTACTTCTCAGAGGTCAAGAAGAGTTTTTCGTTACCTCCAAAGCCAAACCCCCAGTCTGAAGGTGGAAACATCTTGTTAGCCTTTTCAGACAGCCAGCATCTAAGATGCTTTGGGGTAGAGGTGGTTTCCAAGGGCTGCAAGCTACAATTTTGCTTCCAACGGCTTCCCAGGTTCATTTCTTCCAGTCTACCTGTGTCACTACACAAATTAACCGATCTCCATGCAGCCTTAGTGAGCCTTCTGAAGCAGGGGGCATTGCGCCAGTTCCCGTGGCAGAACCGTTCTAGAGGAGCTACTTCAACCTGTTTGTTTCCCATACCAAAAGGGGCTTTCGGCCCATCTTGAATCTCAAGTCCTAAATATCTTGGGTTCAAAAATTCAGCATTAACCACCAGGGAGACTTCCTTGCCTTTGTGGACATCAAGCATGCTTACCTCCATGTCTCCACTTTTTCAGATCATAATCAATTCCTTCACTTTGCTGTTGGTCTTCGGCACCTCCAATTTGTGTCCTTTCCATTCAGCCGATCTTCTTTACTTCACGTATTTACCAGGGAGTTGGTTCCTTTGCTACCCATAATGCACTCCTTGATAATTCCCATAGAGAAATATCTAGTCAACCCCTGTTTAGGGAACAGTTGGTGCAGGTTTTGTTGGGAAACATAGCCCAGACTTTGCAGAGTTTTGGCTGGGTCCTCAACCTCCAAAAGTCAGTGCTGGATCAGACTTATTGTTAGGATCTTACCTCAACCCAGAGTTTTTTTCTTCCTCAGGAGAAACTTCAAACGCTTTGCTCACAGACTCGGACTCTTAGCTTGTGTATGAGATCTTAAGGGCTGATGGTGACCTCCTGCAAGGGAGTACCATTTTCCCAGTTCAACTCCAGACCCCTATAACACAACATCCTGTTATTGTGGGACAGGTCAGTCCAGTCTTTGGACAGACCAATTTGCCTGGCACCAAAGACCAGGTGGTCCCTGGTTTGGCGGCTCAGGAATCCAGGTTTGTGTTGTGTGTGTCAAGCAGCTTGCAAGAGGAGTCAGGAAGGTTCCAGAAGAAGTGAAATCGGTGTAAAACCGTTGCACAGTTTGATTTAAAAAAAAATCTTTAATATCACTTTAAGACCCAGGACATTTTTTGATAACAATCGTATAGGCCTTGCACATTAAGTTGGACATTTTTCTTTCATCCCTCTATCTGGTTTCACTCAAGAGATTTCCCTCTGTTGTTTGAATGTAGTGTGAGTTGTTGGTTTACCTTGCAGCCATTGTATCAGCCATTCGAAAGACTGACACTGTTATTCCTGGTAGTTCCTGTAAGGGGTAAACTACTTGTTCCACCATTTATCAGTGGTTTATTCAAGCTTATGGTCTCAAGAAAATAAGATTTATTATACTTACCATAAAATATATATCTTGGAGTCCACTGAGGAAGATAGGCCCCTCTGTGTCTATGATTTTGTTCTTGGTACTGCTTCATCACAAAATTGAGGCATGCTGGGGGCAAAAAGGGGT
This sequence comes from Aquarana catesbeiana, assembly GCF_042186555.1. Classification (NCBI taxonomy): domain Eukaryota; kingdom Metazoa; phylum Chordata; class Amphibia; order Anura; family Ranidae; genus Aquarana; species Aquarana catesbeiana. The sequence continues at coordinate 203,903,754 of NC_133331.1, forward strand.
TATACTGAGCTGGCCCTCAATTTATTTGAGCAGATGTGTCCCTCATGGACCTAAATAAATAGAAATTACTATATTTTTGTACTTTAAATCTAACTCCTTTTGGCAGATATCAGAGTACATGGAGGAGGTGTTTCTTCCTGATGACTGTTTCCTCCTGGTGAAGCTTTCACTGGAACGTATCCGCTTGTTGAGGCTTGAGGTAATGGAATCTTAATACTGCATTTTTTAAATGTAAAAGGAACTACAATGTAGCCACCTTTTTGAAAAAATTATTTTTGGTTTTACTTTTTCTAGGTAAATGCTGAGACTGTAAGATACTCCATCTGCTTGTCTAAGCTCCGTGTAAAGCCTGGAGATATTGCAGTTCATGGGGAGGCTGTGTTGTGTGTCACACCAAGAGAGAATAATAAGAGTTCTATGTACTATGTCCTGCAGTCACTGAAAGAGGAATTGCCAAAGGTGAGTATCCTAATGGTATTCTTACTTATATTGTGGTGTCCTTTGTGCATTTTATTCAGATCTGTGCAGTAACCCTGCATTAAACTTCTGCTGTTTGCTTCCATACAGGAGGTTTTTGTAATAAAGACCAGATACTGTAGCTTTCTCTCCTTGTGCAGGGTCTCTGGTCTTGTATCCACTCCCCTTTAGTTTTCTGCAGGCAGGCTATAGTGGCTGGACCTGCTGGTTCCTACCCATAATCATGCTCTCTGTGCTGGCTATGTACAGCACAGTTCTAAAGTCATTGACAGATTTACATGGTAATATTGCAAAGTGAAATAATATTCTTTTTGGCTATTGAATATATATCAATAAAAATGTATTTGCCCATAGATCAGCTTTTAATCTACAATATCCAAACACACATGGCATTTCGAGAGCAGGTAAAATCCTAAAAATCTAAGAACATTGAATTTCAAAATATTACTATGCTTTTCTGGTTTTATTTTAGTAAAAAAAGTTATGGAAAGTGTGCAAGCTACCATATATTATATCTTATTTTGACCTCCTCGTGCATTACCTCCATACAGTTTATTAAATTCCAAATAACAAATGGATACTCGCACGCATAAAAGATTAACAGGCTTGTAACTTACATGCTTCAGCCTTGGGCAGTAAGTCCCACCACAAAAACATCAGATGGAAAAGCGAACGTGTTTTTGGGAGTTGTGTACCCTTTTTCAGAGCACCTTTTCACCTTGGCATCACTGAAATTGTGCTAGTTGTTTATGCAGTGTATTAAGTACGACCCACTTTAAATTGATTTTCAACATAATAGTTGCATATGTGTGACTATTACCCGAGATGATCCAAATTCATTTTAGTTTGGTGAATCTGATTAAAAATCAATATGGTGTATTGTGAGGGAGCAGAAAACAAAATTGGCTGATTTTATCATTTTAACTTTCGCAGGTGGTGGTACAAGGCATTCCTGAAGTGGCACGTGCTGTCATACATATTGATGAACAGAGTGGAAAAGAAAAGTACAAACTTTTGGTTGAGGGTGATAATCTCCGTGCTGTCATGGCTACCCATGGGGTTAAGGGCTCACATACCACTTCAAACAACACCTATGAGGTAGGCTTCAAAGTTATTGCATTATCCATGCAGTTAGAAAGTTACTATTTTTATTTTACATATTAAAATAATAAACAGGTTTATACTTCCCTGCTCTGTGCAGTGGCCCAGAACCTTCTCTTCTGGGGTCCGCCACTGGCGCTCTGGGCTCCTCTACTGTGTCTTGCTTGCTTTAGGGGCAGACGTATGGGCTCATTCCTGAGCGGGGCAGTGTGTGTCCATTGACGTCCACAGTGTGACTTTGCCCTGCTCTGTTCACTGGATTTGACTGACAGCAACAGGAGTGGGTCCTGCTGTTCTCAGCAAAGCCTGTGAGACCAGAAAAAAGGGAGAGGAGAGGGAGCTCCAAAGTGTGTGTGTATTAAAAGGTGCCTTCGCCAGATTCCTGCCTTCAAACTTTTTTATGGATTTTATCCCCCCCTGCTCGCTTTAGGTAACTTGAATAATCCTCTGGAGATCACTGGTCTGAGATGACACTTAAACACTAGCTATAAGTAATAAACTTTTCACTACAATGTCCGGATAGCGCTTTTTTTTATTGAAATAATAAATAAAAAGATTATTATGAGCAAATTCTCGATTTTTTTTTTTTTTTTTTTTTTTTTTTTTTTTTTTTTTTTTTTTGCGGTTTATTAACAAAGTGTTCAAACCTAGTGTTTAAACAAATAATTCAGCTATTTATTCTTCATGTATAGCATTGTTCTCTGATCTGTGATTAATCATTTTTATATAACTGTAAAGTACAGTACACAGGCTTCTTTACATCTACAGTGGGGACGGAAAGTATTTAGACCCCCTTACATTTTTTCACTCTGTTATATTGCAGCCATTTGCTAAAATCATTTAAGTTCATTTTTTTTCCTCATTATTGACAGAAAAACACAGAATTGTTGACATTTTTGCAGATTTATTAAAAACGAAAAACTGAAATATCACATGGTCCTAAGTATTCAGACCCTTTACTGTGACACTCATATATTTAACTCAGGTGCTGTCCTTTTCTTCTGATCATCCTTGAGATGGTTCTACACCTTCATTTGAGTCCAGCTGTGTTTGATTATACTGATTGGACTTGATTAGGAAAGCCACACACCTGTCTATATAAAACCTTACAGCTCACAGTGCATGTCAGAGCATATGAGAATCATGAGGTCAAATGAACTGCCTGAAGAGCTCAGAGACAGAATTGTGGCAAGGCACAGATCTGGCCAAGGTTACAAAAAAATTTCTGCTGCACTTAAGGTTCCTAAGAGCACAGTGGCCTCCATAATCCTTAAATGGAAGACGTTTGGGACGACCAGAACCCTTCCTAGAGCTGGCCGTCCGGCCAAACTGAGCTATCTGGGGAGAAGAGCCTTGGTGAGAGAGGTAAAGAAGAACCCAAAGATCACTGTGGCTGAGCTCCAGAGATGCAGTCGGGAGATGGGAGAAAGTTGTAGAGAATCAACCATCACTGCAGCCCTCCACCAGACGGAAGCCTCTCCTCAATGCAAGACACATGAAAGCCCGCATGGAGTTTGCTAAACACATGAAGGACTCCAAGATGGTGAGAAATAAGATTCTCTGGTCTGATGAGACCAAGATAGAACTTTTTGGCCTTAATTCTAAGCAGTATGTGTGGAGAAAAACAGGCACTGCTCATCACCTATCCAATACAGTCCCAACAGTGAAGCATGGTGGTGACAGCATCATGCTGTGGGGTGTTTTTCAGCTGCAGGGACAGGACGACTGGTTGTAATCGAGGGAAAGATGAATGCAAGTACAGGGATATCCTGGACGAAAACCTTCTCCGGAGTGCTCAGGACCTCAGACTGGGCCGAAGGTTTACCTTCCAACAAGACAATGACCCTAAGCACACAGCTAAAATAACGAAGGAGTGGCTTCACAACAACTCCGTGACTGTTCTTGAATGGCCCAGCCAGAGCCCTGACTTAAACCTAATTGAGCATCTCTGGAGAGACCTAAAAATGGCTGTCCACCAATGTTTACCATCCAACCTGACAGAACTGGAGAGGATCTGCAAAGAGGAATGGCAGAGGATCCCCAAATCCAGGTGTAAAAAACTTGTTGCACCTTTCCCAAAAAGACTTATGGCTCTATTAGCTCAAAAGGGTGCTTCTACTAAATACTGAGCAAAGAGTCTGAATACTTAGGACCATGTGATATTTCAGTTTTTCTTTTTTAATAAATCTGCAAAAATGTCAACAATTCTGTGTTTTTCTGTCAATATGGGGTGCTGTGTGTACATTAATGAGGAAAACAAATGAACTTACCGTATTTATCGTCGTATAACACGCACCTTAACTCTAAGAGGGAAATTTCAGGAAAAAACTTTCCACAGACCCCTGAGCCCCCTGCATAAAACACATACCCTCTGCATAAAACACTGAGACCCCCTGCATGGTACGCTGAGCCCTTTCATTATAAAGCCCCCCCCTCCTCCTCTGCACTCCCAGGAGATCCCCAGTCTCCTTGGACGGCATTGCCAGCATGCTCTGGATCTGAGCTATTAAATACCTGCATTGCCATCACTGCCGGCCCCTTCTCATGCGCCGCTCCTCCTGTGTCCCTTGTGGATCAATTGAACACCTCCATTGGCACTGTGGACCCAGTCATGTGACTGCTCTCCTCTGATTCATTGATGGTCACATGACCGCTCTCCTCCAATCAAAAGCTACACTCGAGGAGGGGGCGGAGCGGGAGGAGGAGAGTGGCGTTGGTGGAGGGGTTTGAACTGACATATAGTGGCATGGGGGAGCAGTGTGTGGCAGGGGGCTGACATTAATGTTATCTGGAGTTGTCCTGGCAGTGCTGTCCCAGGGCCAGGAGAGGCGGACAGACCCCCCGATACCCCATCCCCCCCCCCCCCGGTTAAAAAAAAAAAAGATATCGGCGTATAACATGCAGGCACAGTTTACCCTGTTTTCAGGGTAAAAAAGTGCGTGTTATACGCCGATAAATACGGTTAATGATTTTAGCAAATGGCTGCAATATAACAAAGAGTGAAAAATTTAAGGGGGTCTGAATACTTTTAATCCCCACTGTATACAACTGGGTTATATGCAGCTGCCTTCAGGTCATTGGACACTCCCAGTGAGCCTCAGTTTTTTTACAGCATCCTTAGGTGATGGACATCTTCTCTCTTCTACATTGAAATAAGCTTACGTCCTTTTATGGTGTTTTTTTTCTTCTGTATCATTTCAATGGGGTTCTTAAATCAGGACTTGGCTGCATCATAGCTATTGTGGCTTTTTTTGCAGCTTCTTGGTCGGTTGACTTCTCAGCGGAGCCTTGGATCGTACCCAGACCCTGCCATATGGAAGACTTGGTGCCAGCCTGTAATGTTGCTGCAGCAAGTCAGGGCAGGAATGCTTTAAACATTCATCCTGTGTGTGTGTGTTTTTTTTTTTTTTCTTCATACCACCTTTCAGGGGATCTTCTACTGCTGTTCCTACAGGAGTGCAGTTTGTCCAGGATGGAAGACGTTAACGGATGAGCACCATTGTTCAGCTTGAGAACTTGTATTTCTGGAGGATGCCTGTGGTGGCTCTGTTGCATCTGTCTCATCTTGATGTAAGGGTTTGGCTATCCCTACTCTCTTAAAAGCTTGAAAATCATCTTCTCCCAAAGTCTACCACCACACTTGGGAAGGCATATTTTTCTTGGTGTGAGAGAAGGAAATTCCATCCAAAGAAGTTCTCTGTGGGATAAATTCTGTCTTTTCTCCAGTCAGGACCAGTGATTGGCCTTGAGTACCATCTAGGGTAAAATTGTGTCCTTAGCAGTTCTCTTTCAGAGACCACTTGCCTCTCATTGGTAAAGGCTACTTCATAGGTGTTGCTCACATTATCCTTCCTGTATATTCCCCAGTGACTTTGCGGAATCTCAGCCAGATTTATGTTGGCTCTTCATAAACCACCCTATGAACCCGTTAGGCATATTCTTCTGTCTTCTCCTAATTACAGCCCAATTGTTTTAACCACCTACCTTTCATCTTCTTTATCACATGCAGTGCCTTGCAAAAGTATTCACCCCCCTTGGCTTTTTACATTAGCCTTTAGTTATGTTTTTTTAATCTGAATTTTATGTGATGGATCAGAACACAATAGTCTAAGTTGGTGAAGTAAAATTAGAAAAATATATACCTAACACTATTTTTCAGAAATAAATAACTGATAATTGGCATGTGTGTATGTCTTCACCCCCTTTGTTATGAAGCCCATAAAAAGCTCTGTTGCAACCAATTACCTTCAGAAGTCACATAATTAGTGAAATGATGTCCACCTGTGTGCAATTTAAGTGTCACATGATCTGTCATTACATATACACACCTTTTTGAAAGGCCCCAGAGGCTGCAACACCTAAGCAAGAGGCACCACTAACCAAACACTGCCATGAAGACCAAGGAATTCTCCAAACAAGTAAGGGACAATCTTGTTGAGAAGTACAAGTCAGAGTTAGCTTATAAAAATATATCCAAATCTTTGATGATCCCTATGAGCACCATCAAATCTAACATAACTAAATGGAAAGAACACGGCACAACAGCAAACCTGCCAAGAGACGGCCGCACACCAAAACTCACGGACCGGGCAAGGAGGGCATTAATCAGAGAGGCAGCACAGAGACCTAAGGTAACCCTGGAGGAGCTGCAGAGTTCCACAGCAGAGACTGGAGTATCTGTACATAGGACGACAATAAGCCGTACGCTCCATAGAGTTGGGCTTTATGGCAGAGTGGCCAGAAGAAAGCCATTACTTTCAGCAAAAAACAAAATGGAGCATTTTGAGTTTGCGAAAAGGCATGTGGGAGACTCCCAGAATGTATGGAGGAAGGTGCTCTGGTCTGATGAGACTAAAATTGAACTTTTTGGCCATCAAAGAAAACGCTATGTCTGGCGCAAACCCAACACATCACATCACCCAAAGAACACCATCCCCACAGTGAAACGTGGTGGCAGCGTCATGCTGTGGGGATGGTTTTTAGCAGTCGGGACTAGGAAACTGGTCAGAGTTGAGGGAAAGGTGGATGGTGCTAAATACAGGGATATTCTTGAGCAAAACCTGTACCACTCTGTGTGTGATTTGAGGCTAGGATGGAGGTTCACCTTCCAGTAGGACAATGCCTCAAACACACTGCTAAAGCAACACTTAAGTGGTTTAAGGGGAAACATGTAAATGTGTTGGAATGGCCTAGTCAAAGCCCAGACCTCAATCCAATAGAAAATCTGTGGTCAGACTTAAAGATTGCTGTTCACAAGCGCAAACCATCCAACTTGAAGGAGCTGGAGCAGTTTTGCAAGGAGGAATGGGCAAAAATCCCAGTGGTAAGATGTGGCAAGCTCATAGAGACTTATCCAAAGCGACTTGGAGCTGTGATAGCCGCAAAAGGTGGCTCTACAACGTATTGACTTTAGGGGGGTGAATAGTTATGCACATTGACTTTTTTCTGTTATTATGTCCTATTTGTTGTTTGCTTCACAATAAGAAAAAAAAATCTTCAAAGTTGTGGGCATGTTCTGTAAATTAAATGATGCAAATCCTCAAACAATCCATGTTAATTCCAGATTGTGAGGCAGCAAAACATGAAAAATGCCAAGGGGGTGAATACTTTTGCAAGGCACTGTAGCAATAGTTATCGAATCGCTACTTCCATTTTACTTGGTCTTTTCTGAAAATGCCAAAACTAAAGTTTTCCTCTGATATGCAGAGGAGGAAGGGAAGTTTGTTTGCCATAATTAACCCTGTCTGTGCTGTGCTGGCACATCTCCTTATCACACGTTTAGTGTTTTTTTTTTTTTCAAATTTGACTTCAGATCTTGAAACATCTCTAACTTGTAAAGAACACCATTTAAGCTTGTTATTACCAAAATGGTTTCTTCTTTCACCTTATTCTTTGCTTCTGAGTTCTGAGCAAGAGCCGTTCTAACATCGGCCTCCGCATCCAATTCTAGTCCTTTTTCAGGCACTCAACAAGCAGCCTATTTGAGTAAAGCAGACTTCTCTGTTAGATTTCCTTGGACAAACCCTTCAACCAGCTCTTGCTGATTTCTCAGTATGTCAAACTGCAGCTAACTCGATTAAGGCAGTGAAAAACCAACATGACCCTGTATTTTAAGATTGTGCTGTCACATAGCAATTACAGCAGTTGCCTTCTGCTCTGCTTTTTTGTGTATGCTCTAGAATACAAAGTTCCATAATTGGCTCCAAACTCCATTCACATGCACAGAATCTTATGGCTGAAAGCTTGGACAGCACAAGCTGCAGAATGTGCCACACGAGTAGGTCTTTCCAAGGAAGTCATCTGTCTGGTAAGGCACTTGACCAGTTCATTAGAGAAATGGTGGATTACCACCCCAGCCCTAACAATGGGGAAGTCCTCCTCCTTTTTATCATATAGATTGTCACAACAGATGCAAGTATCTCACGTTGGGGAAGAGTGTTCCAATCTCAGTCCAAAGAACCCTGCAGCACTGGACCCCCATTCTGAAGGGAAACCCAATCAGGGTGTAGTCAGAAAATACAACTTCTGTAGCCAACATCTCTCATCCAGGGGCACCAGTCTGGGTGCCTTGATTGAATCAAATCAGATAATCTCATAGACAGAAGCTAATTTGCTAGCAGTCTCTGCGGTCCACACCTGGGAGTGGACAGCTAGAAAGCAGATTGCCTCATTCCCAATTGCCGTTATAAAGAGGAATGGCCCCTTCATTCAAATGTTTTTAAATGAATGTGCCAAAAATGGTGGATTAAGGCTGTAGCATATCCTATCCTCCAAATTAACCAACAAACTACCTGTTGCCAGCACCAGGAATCCTCTAGCCTCAGATGCCTTGATAAATCCCCTAGTCTCAGTTCAGGCTTATTTATACATTCCCTCTGCTTAATCTGCTCAGTAAAAGTGTAGGAAAGCAAACCGGTGATTCCATTTTCACCAAACTGGCCCAGAAGAACCTGGTATGCAAACAACCCCTGGCCCCATTCCAACAGGCCAGATCTGCTATCTCAAAGCCCTCTATTTCATTCTGCATCTCAGTCTCTGGCTTTAACAGCATAGCTGTTGAAATCCAAGTCTTAAGATGGGGGGTTTCTGCGGCTGTGATTCTTGCCTTGTTAAAAACAAGATGAGCCATTCTTAGAATATCTATTATTTTACCTGGAAATCCATTTTCACCTGGTATGAACACAGGCACTTCAATGCCAGGGAATAATCTCTGCCTCACATTTTGGCATTCCTACCAACAAATATCGACCAGAACTTGGCCTTAGGCACTCTCAAAGGCCAAGTCTCCTCCTTATCCGTTCTTTTTCAAAGGCCTCTGGCTTCACTCTCCCTTGTAGGAATGTTTTCTTCAAGGTGTATCTTGTATTGAGCCTCCCATGCAGCACCCTGTGCTTCCTTGGATCTTAACTTGGTTCTCGCTGCTCTATAGAAACCACTGTTTGATCCTATCGGGGATATTGCCCTAGAGGATCTCTTGTGCAAGTTCCCTTTTTGGTTGCCATCACATCTATCAGATATGTTTTCTGAACTGGCAGCCCTTTCTTGTAAGGAGACTTTTCTATTTCGTACATCATGGGACACAGAGTTAGGCTAATATTTATTACCTAATGGGTTATACTTCATCTCCAGGTGAATGGACACTGGTAGACCAAAGGTCTTTAGACAGGAAGTGATCCCCTATATACTGTAACCCCTTTCCATACAGGAAGTACTTCAGTTTTTTACCAGTGTCTGCAAGGTGGATGGCACTGTTTGAGCTCTCTGAGTTCCAGGTCTCTAGTCCCACAAACGGTTCTTAAATGAATCAAGGGATTGACCAATCCATTTGACACAGCCTTTATACACTTAGATAAATGGTACCCGAGCCTCGCAAAGAAGACTCTAGATCCTGCAAGGTTTTGCCTGTAATGCGGCCCCTGGGTGCTGGACCCTGCGAAGTGGAATCCTGGACACTACAGTGGTAAGGCATTCCTGCAGGGTGCTGTACAGGTCCCAGGAAATGGACCCTAAACCTGAAAAGGATAACCAGTCCTTGAAGGTCCTCAAGTGACAGAAACTCGCCGTGAAGGGTGAAGATTGGACTCTTAGTTTTTAAGCTGCCCTACGCCTGGACAGGTACGTGAAACCCCTTTTATTATTATTGTGGGGTGTCCCAGTGATTGTAACAATCAGTCAAGCTAGCTAGAGGCTGGACACCTGTGTGCGGTGACCATATGGGGGAGTTTTTGGGCTAGCTGTGGGTGTTTTCAAAGTGTACCTTTTTTTTGCTTGTGTCTGGCTGTTTTTTACTTGTAGGATGGTGCACCATTTCGCCTTGGTTCACCATGGCACACGTGTTCGCAAAACCGCCGCTGGGCTCAGCAGTTTGTTTGGCGGCCATGGGACATGAGGCTTCGCCGTACATGCACCGTAGCCTTTTATCTAGGCGCACGAAGATTTGCGACGTATGCAAATACAATCACGCCCGCTCACCTGGACCGCGCACACATGCATAGAACGTTCAGCCGCACACTCAGCTTATTTAAGCTGTGCAGGCCAAGCATGTGGTGCTTCCAGAAGGCAGCTGTGGGAAATAGAGCAGGCTCTGAACCAGGCACTTGCAGGAGTTCATTTCCCCTTACCTTGGTCATGTGAGTCACCAGGTGTTGCTTGGCAGGCTAAAGGTGCTTAGCAGGATTGTTGCATAGGGGCTTGGTGAGCCCTATTAAAGGGTCTCCCTTCTGAGGTGTAATGATACTACACCCAGGTACTCCCTTTTTGAGGATAGTAAATGTCTTCAAAAAAGAGGAGCGGGACTAACATTACAGGGAAGGGCACACCTATGTCATCAGTAGTTCCTGATGAACCTAGTCGTATCCCTAGTGTTGTATCCCCTGAAGGACCAGAGGCTTCTGGGTAATCTGAGCCGCTGCACCTATCCGAGATTGTGCCTACAGTCAACGCTGCTACTTCACCCTTTATCACTACGGATGAACTGTCCTCAGCCCTAGCCCGGTTAGAGCACAGGATTGCTGACATGATTGCCTCCGTCCCACAGGGTGGCAGGAAGCGTGACAGATCCCCCTCCCTGGAGCACGAATGGGTTGAGGATGGGGGAAGAGCTTAAAGCTCAGAATTCTGTGGATGGCCTGGCGGATGAGTCTTGCTTCAGAGCAATCTGGACAAGAAGATATCCAGTTGGCGTCTGCCTCTCAATCACAGAGGCTTTTGAACCTGACTCTTACCGAAATGGTTAGTTCTGCCTTTAAGTTGTCTCTTGCAGAGGTTACTGAGCCTCCCTGGTCCTCTTTGGGATCCCTGAGGCCTCTTTAGGCCACACAGGTTTTCCCCAAGGGACAAGGTGATACAGACCAAATTACTATATAGAGATTGCCTTCTCCCTTATGCTCTGGATGCAGAATGGCCAATGGTACATTATTTCATCCAATGTGGGAATGTGCTCCGATAAGGAAGTTTTGGTCAGAAGTTACGGCCTTCATAAGCTCTGTAGCTACGATACCTAACATTTCCAATCCTCTTAGATGTCTGCTGGGATACATTGACGACGAAGATTTGTCCAAAAATGTACATTCTTATATACGTATAGTGAAAATATACAAAAACGTGTAGCGCTAAATGACAGAAAGGGCACCTTGGAAATAATGGGTTAGAAAGCCAATGCCTTGTATATATTGCGGCTGGAACGCAAATAATTGTTCTCCTAGAAAAACTCTAAAGAAAAAACTGTTTATGAAGTAATCAGTAAATTAAAAACTGAATGGATCATCGCTTGAAAGTGGTGTGGAAAGAACCTTCACCAGCATACGTCTTAGAGTCTTAGGAGTGGTAATATGTAGTGGATCAAAAACAGTCCTATTTAACTCTGTAGAATGTAGTATGAATGGACTAATTTCAAAATATCACACCACAGTGTCTTCACAAACATGCAATGCACTCGGATAGTATAGATGGAGGCTTACCGGAGGGTTTGAACCCAAGACAGTGTATACTGTAAGGGTCAAACCAGCTTTAATTGCTCCTTGGCAATAATGAGAAGATCTTAGCGGCCTGAAGATGTCAAGGGAGCTTTTCCGAAGGCGTATTTTCTCCAAACACAACAGAAGTCCTTACGTATGGCTCATAAAGGATATAAAAAGGACCACATAGTGTAATACCGTAGAAACCGTATTTATTAAAATGAAGAAATACACTTACATGATATAGATGTTTAAAAAAGCGCTTGTGGATAAAAAGGGGGCAGCAGTGGAGTCCTCCCGACGCGTTTCGTCTGAATAGACTTCGTCCTGGGGTGCCCTCCACTGCAGCCCAACTCACTAATATAGGCCCTGTGGTCCTCTTGATGTGACTCCAGCCCGTTCAATTTCGTCAATTGGCACTTCCGGGTTGCCCAAAATGGCGGACCCGCGTGCGTTCCAGGCCTCAGTTTGGTGGATATAATGTGCGTTCCACCCACCAGCGTTACAGCCAATTATTCCCCATAAATCAAAAATTAAAAATTAAATGTTATTAACACGTTGATATGTGGTGTTAAAATTAGATCTACAAGTTGGAATCAAGCATCTGCTGCTATTTAAGACTATTCAGCCTTCGTGCGTCTCACACTGTATGTGGAGACAGGTCTTAGCAAGTCCCGCGATATGACGCTGTGTCGTCATGGCGCGAGAACGGAAGTCGTGGTGTGAGTCACACAGCTTGCGTTCCAATGGTGGTTAACCGGAAGCTCGCGGTGTGACGACGGGTTAGAAATGACCTCGGTGTGAGATAGCTTGCGTTCCAGTCTGAAAGTAAAAACCGGAACCGTGCGTGTCACCCTATATCATACAGACAGTCGGGCAACTTAGCACAATAAGTAGTGAATGCACGTAATTGTTAATACAAAAGAACGTACTTGCTGATAGAAAAAAACAACTGGTGTTGTTATGATGGTTGGATGCCCAAAGGTGCATCTTTTGTTATAAAATTTTAAGTGTGAAAAGTGAATGTAAGGCCATATCTACCAGTATGTCCAAATGATTATAAAAAACCCTACTCAACATGTATCTATTCACTTATACATAAATCTTGTTCATCCCATAGCAGTAATAATGCATGTGACCTAATCCGGGCGGGCCACGTATGAAGTTGGCATGTGTGATAGAATGCACAAAATGCATATATGTAAACCCATATGGTGTGATAAATGAACACAATTCAATGAGCTGGATTCACATGAGTCATCTTAATTTACATCTGTAACAACTATGGAACATGTCAACCCTTAAGACATACTTCAGAAATCAATCTTTTCCATATATCGACAAATCATGAAGTGATAGATGTATGCACTGTGCACCCTATGATTCATCGAGGAATGCGTTAACATCTACCTCTACATTGAGTCCTAGGGGGGTAAAGGTTTGTAACTCATATGCCCAGAACATTTCGAGGCGAGATACACCCCTAGTTTTAGCGCCCCCTCTCCAGGGTGGTGTATATTTGTCAATAATGACAAAATGTGATCCCTCTAGACTCCCACCATGAAATTCCTTGTAGTGTCTCGGGACCGTATGTTTGGGGTCTCTGCTTTTAATTAGGGCGATATGCTCCCCTACCCTAATCGAAAATGTCCTAGTAGTGCGGCCTATGTATTGTTTAAGGCAGGGGCAGGTGATGAGATACACTACATATCTAGTACTGCATGTGCAGAATGATCTTATAGTGTATCTCTTTCCCGTCACCGTGGAAGCGAACTCAGTCACTTTACGTGTTTTAACAGCATTATGCTGGCAAACCGTGCATTTCCTACATGGGAAGAAACCAGTCCAGTCGTGAAAAAAGGAAGGACGAGTGGGAGGGTTTATAATGTTAGGAGCTATCTGTCCCTTTAATGACGGTACACCCCTAAAAATGACATTGGCTTCTTCTGGGATGAGTGAACCAAGAATGCTGTCTTGTTTAAGGACGCCCCAATGTTTCCTCATGATGTTTTTAATTTGTCTGTGTTGTGTTGAAAAAGTAGTCAACATGGCCCACCTAAATTTCCCATCCGGTTCTCTCTTAGGTCTAACTTCCAATAAGGATTTCCTATCTATGTTTGTAGCTCTTTGGATTTCCTGATCCAGGGCATCCGTATCGTATCCCTTGTCCTCGAACCTGGATTTTAAAATCTGGGCCTGCTCAAGAAATGGCTCCGTATCAGTGCAATTCCGTCGGAGTCTCAAAAACTGACTCCGAGGGACCGCATTTAGCCATGAGACATGATGACAACTATCTACAGGAATGAACCCATTGCGGTCTGTGGGTTTAAAATAGGTGCTGAATCTAAATTCTTTATTAACAATTTCTATCTGTAGATCTAAGAAATGAATTTTAGTCTCGCTGGCTTCATATGACAAGGATATACCCCTATCATTATCATTCAAACTCATGAAGAACTCGTTGAGTGTCTCCATGGTGCCATTCCATAGGAGAAGGATGTCGTCTATGTACCTAGTCCACAAAACCAGAGAGCTGGTTTCGTGGACATAGACGACATCCTCCTCCCACTTGGCCATGAATAGGTTCGCGAGACTCGGGGCGAACTTTGCCCCCATGGCAACTCCACGTTGTTGGAGATAGAAATTATGATTAAACCAAAAGTAATTGTGTTTTGCCGCGAACTCAAGTAGTTCCACAAGATAATCACACTGAAAGGCCGCTAGGGAGTGTTCCCGGGTCAAAAAATGCTTAACAGCGTCAATGCCCTTGTCGTGTGATATGCACGTATACAATGATGTCACGTCCGCCGTGGCCATGATGTAGCCCTCCTGTACTGTGATGTTTTCGAGGAGTCTAATTGTAGAACTGGTGTCTTTCAGATATGAAGGTGTTTTCTTTACTAGAGGCTGTAGGAAAAAATCGATGTATTTGCCTATTCTAGCTGTAATGGAATTAATACCACTTACAATTGGCCTACCAGGGGGGCAAACTGGATCCTTATGGACTTTCGGCAGGTAGTAAATGGTGGGGATTCGAGGCGCTGTGGGAATTAAGAAGTCTCTTTCTCTCTTATTTAAGATCTTCAATTCATATCCCTTTAAAACGAGCTGATGTAATTTTTGTTTGTAATTGTGTGTAGGATTATTAGGTAATATTTGATAAGTACCCGGTTCGTTCAGAATGCGATGCATTTCTGTTTCGTATTGGCTCTTATCCAAGATCACTATTCCCCCTCCTTTATCCGCTGGACGGACCACCAAGTCTTTACGTGCGCATAAAGACTCCAAACCCCCTTTTAGCAATGGAGGATGGTGAGTGCGCTTAATTGGTAATCTGGCTAAATCACGTAAGACGAGATCCCTGAAGATTTTCACAGCTGGCGCTGTGGGTACTGGGGGGGAAAAAAGAGAGGGATTGGACAAACCAGAATGAACGGTTCCCGACGTAGCTGCCGGATAGTCATTACGGACCGGATTAGATACCAAATATCTCTGTATATTAACCTTACGGATATATTTGTGAATATCCATGAACGTATGAAACTTATCCAGTTTTTTAGGAGGGGCGTATTTAAGACCCTTGTCTAATATAGATAGCTCTGCTTCTGTGAGAGTTTGTGAACTTAAATTATAGACACCTTGGCCTTTTAAAGTCTTTGTCTTTTTTCTTCTTTGTACTCTCCTCCCCCCTCTACACCCTCTCTTTGATCTGGACCTCGTTTTCTGGAGTGTGGGCCCTCGCGAAAATCCTGGTTACCATGTGTGTAAGGATTGTGTATATACGGAGAGTGATCGTAGTCATCTCTTCTATATTCAGGGCTATAGATCTCCCTGAGGGGTGAAAACCTATTATAGGTGCGTGTAGGAGATGAGTACTGGTGATAGGATTCCTCTCTACGCTGAGAGTCTGGGCCTGGTCTGTATGGTCTCGGGGAGGGATAATAAGAAGCATGTTGGGAGTGGGTGTCTGGGTGATATGTTTTATTACGAGAGTTGCCCCTACCCGTCCTTCTCCCTCTCAAGTTATTTCTCCCCCTACGGGATGTATGAGGGCTATAATGTTGTACGCGTGGTTGAGATGTATAAGGTATCTCATCACGTTTGGTTCCACTTCCCTGGGGACCACGACCCTGAGAGTGGGCTCCCATGGAATGAGGTTGAACTGTGGTGGCGTTTGATGTTGTAAGGCCATTTATTTGTGTTGTACTCACTGTATTATTAGAGGAAACCTCCATAGGTGGGGTAGCTTGAAGGAGTTTTTGCCAGCCAAAAACCACACGGTTCTTGTAGTCTCCTGCGTCTCTAGAGTATTTCTTTTGTTTCTTTATTTTTTGATCACGGTCTTCTTTCTCTAAATGTCCCAAAAGGTTAGAGGAAAGGGAATTGTACTCCTGAGAATTTTTATGGACTGAAAGTTTATCCCTCAGATCCTTAATTTCTCTGTCAATGACCTGGAGTCTATTATTTTTCTTGGATATAAGTACCTGTAAAAAATTGATGCCTGCATCATTAAAATACTTAAACCATGAATCATAATCAGTCTCCCCCTGTTGGGGTTGGACTTCCCAACGGAGGCTTCTAGGAACCATTTGTTCTGTAATATATTGCTGTAAAAAAACCAAATCCCATTGTAGATGAAGTTCGGTTGTCATGACATTTTTAAGCCTGAGGAACAAACCTCCAATCTCTGTGTCACTACTTGTTGTTGTAAATACCCCCTCGGTGTTAACCCTACGTGAGGCTCGGTAGTCAAACACATCCATAGTGGGGATAAAACCACGGAGCAGCGGCAAAATTTGTAATTCCTAATGTATTCACCAAAATCCCACCAATAAATTAGCGCTTGCTCCAAATAATCAAAATATTAAGATGATGAGCTGCTAACACTGCAACCAGAATTATTGCACAACGAATCAAAATATACAAAAACGTGTAGCGCTAAATGACAGAAAGGGCACCTTGGAAATAATGGGTTAGAAAGCCAATGCCTTGTATATATTGCGGCTGGAACGCAAATAATTGTTCTCCTAGAAAAACTCTAAAGAAAAAACTGTTTATGAAGTAATCAGTAAATTTGAAGTTTTACGCAAAAAAAAATAACCATGCACTGGAAATCCCAATCCTTACCTACTATAGAGTTCTGGCTCACCATTGTCAACCAAGCAATACCATTATATAAGTTAACATACGAAGCTAGAGGGTGCCCAAAAAAATTCTCTAAAATATGGAACTCCTGGGTCAACTCAGATGGCACCGTACCACCCACCCCTTGAGATACAAAAGATAATGGGGGCATTACAGTATGGGCTACCTGAGACTGAACCCTGAATGGAATGAATTGTGCTGATTGACGACACACCTTTTATTTGTTATTTTGTGGTCTATACCTGTATACCTGATAAATGTATTGCATTATGACTGAAGCGATGGTCACTCTGACTGTCTGCTCTGTTCGGGGGTGGGGCAGGCTGCTGCACTTTGCGGATGTTTGGAGAACAATAGTTAAGGACGAGTGGGTTACCTCAACTATATCCCACAGTTACAAGCTGAAGTTGCGGGGGGGGTTCCCCCTCAGAGGATTGTAAGATCCAGCGTTCCCTCGGATCCTCCAAAAAGAGACTTATTGCTTCAGGCACTACATCATTTAGTGCATCAAGGAGTGATTGTAGAGGTTCCTTTACCCGAAAGGGACGCAGGGTTTTACTCATAACTATTTACGGTTCAAAAACCAAATGGGAACACAAGGCCCATTTTGGACCTAAGATCCCTGAACCAGTATCTACTGATCCAGTCCTTTTGGATGGAGTCTATCCGCTTAGTAGTAGCCTCACTCCAGATGGGAGACTTTCTAGCCTCCATCGATAAAAAAGGACGCTAATTTACACGTGTCCATCTTTCAGCCTCATCAGAGGTTCCTGCGATTTGCAGTAGAGGAACATCATTTTCCGTTTGTGGCTCTACCCTTCCGGCTTGCTACAACTCCCCGGGTGTTCACAAAGGTCCTAGCACCAGTACTGGGTCTTTTAAGGGCCCAAGGGATCCTGTCGCTTGGGTATCTAGATGACCTCCTGCTCAGAGATCACTCACTACAGGCTCTAGAACAGAGCATAACATGCACAGTGTGGTATTTGGAAAGCTTATGCTGGATCAAAAATACCGAAGTCAACCTCGAGACTAGCTCCAAAGTCTAAAGTATTTAGATCTGATCCTAGATACAGTCCAAACAAGAGTATTCTTCCCACCCTCAAGGATCTATGCCCTGAAGAATCAGGTGCTTCAAATAAGGGGCACCAGACAACCCTCCATTCGGCTCTGTATGAGTCTTCTAGGGAGGATGGTATCCTCCTTCGAGGCAGTGCCCTATGCCCAGTTCCATTCCATCCTCTACAACAAGACCTCTTGTTATCTTATCTCCTCGGGCATGCTTAAGTCTAAACTGGTGGTTGCAGGATCAGAACCTGCGAAAGGAAAGGTCCTTCCTCCCGGTAACTTCTACAGATTCTTGTGACTAAGGTGCACAGACCCTTTTTCGTCTCAGCTGTTGATAACTCTCCCTTGTCCATGGGCTTGGTAACCTTGTGCACTGTAGACTGGGTTACAGAGGAGATTAGGTCCTGGTCCCAGACTTGCATCCAGAACTGAATTGAGTTTGTACCTTTTTAATACAGTCCTAATCAGATCCTGATCATGACAATGTTTCCAGTTTGCATTTCCATGTGGCTTTTATGTTACTCTGTTAAAGCAAAAAACGCTGACAAATTTACTGAATTCTCTACAGGCCACCTCTCCTGCCAATTGCCGCAACCTGACTCTCCTTCTCCTAGAAGCCAAAATGATACGCTGTCTCGCAGCCATGAGCCCCGTTTGGAAACTTCCTTTAAGTCCTCAGAAGTCAAGCCCCTTGGATTACCCTTACCTTTGACTGTCCCTAAACTCCCATGGACACACAGCCAGGCTAACTTGTCCACACGTTCCACAGTCGCTACACCTGGCAGTGCGATTCAGTCTGCCTCTGAACCAGTTATACCAGTGCAGCCCATGCCCATTGAGCCTCCTGCTTTTTCTTATTCAGGACTTTCTGTAACCTGGCCTCACCCTACTTCTACTACATCAATTCAAACCTTTCTAAGAAGCTCAATCCATCCTTTGGATAGACTGCCTCATTCGGCCAGGTGGGGCTTTCAATCTTTTTTTCTGCTTGTGTTTCAGCTATCCAGGTTGACTCCTGTGACAAGTCACGTGCTAACCAACCTGACCTCACTGATTCACTGACCTTTTCCCAGTCTGATGGTCCTGTGCTGGATCTCCAGTATGTCTTTAAGGGTCTGGGGGCCCCTCCTCGGATCCCTTAGTGATCCTGTTCTTCATTCCAGCATCCGGGGTTTGGCTATGGCACTCTCCTTGTCTGTCCACCTGCAGGCGGATTAATGTGATCAGTCTCTGGGTGGACTGTCATAGAACCACGTTATCTGTCTAAGTATTTGCTTTGCTCAGTCCGCATCTGCCCTGGCGTGGTGGCCAGGCACTATAGCATTGTGTATAAGTCCTTGGGGCAACAGAGTACCAGTAGGCTTGCTTATGAGAAAAGGGGCTGCTATAGGTGAAACACACAGTAGCCAGCTATAGTGTCTGACCACCTGCATTGGGGTAGACGTGACAGTAACACAAAATTTCTCTCTTCCTGGGGTATGTTAAAGTGGTTGTAAACCTCAGACATGAAATATGAATATAGCATATCCCTGTATAGTGTGTCTCAATTAAGAGCACCAAGTGTCATTTCTGTCTGGTGCTGATAACAGAGGAATAAAGCAGTAATCGCTTCTGACAAGTTTTCCTGACACCAAGAGAAAAATGGTGACAGATTGACAGCCTTGGCTCTGTTCCTGTGAGCATATTGAGGGGGGGGGGGGTGTCTCTTCCCTCCAATTAGCTCCCAAACCTCTCCTCACTCAGCTCTGCAGAGTGTAATTTTGGCTCTTCATCCCCTTTTTTTTCTGAACTCTGACCAGCGTAAAAATTCAACACTTTTTAAACGAATGTATAGACTGAAGATAAACAGGTACAACCTCTGTAGGAGGATTTGTTTCATCTCGGGGGCATCACCTGAGGCTCACTTCACTGAGTATATGTTTACAGCTCAAAGACATAATACAAATCAATCAGCGGAAAAATATTCTAATTTTACAAAAAACTAAAAACTGATACAGTTAGCACAAAAGATTATCACATAATCCAGGTACATTTATAAAATTTAAGGTGCAGCGCAAATAATGAATAAGGTTAAAATAGGCCAATTATGATCCAACACAAAAGGAGAAGAGGACTAAAAGTCTCAGCAAGTACTAGGAGGATCTCGCGTGACAAAGACAACTCAGGAAAAACCATTGGTGACAAACCTTTTAACCTTTAGAGAAATTCCTTCATTCCTCTCAAGAACTGGAACACTGAGCTAACAGATGGTCAAGTGCACAGGTCCCTTTCAAAGGGTAAATCATCCAGACAGAGGCAGGAACTCCAGTCAATTCCCCCAGGGTATAAAAGAGGTGAAGCAAAAACAAATCTAAGTGCTCACTGTTACTCACAAACAACTTGAATAAAAACACATATCCATGGTAAATGTTGGCGGTGTGTAATATACAGGTTGACAGCGGGTGATGTCAGCGCATGGATCCTCCCTGTACGCATTATATTCAAAGAACTTTTGTCTCCACCCCGTGTCTTTGTCACCAGGATCCTCCTGGTGCTTGCTGGGACTTTTAGTCCTCTTCTCCTTTTTTGTGTTGAATCATAATTGGACTATTTTAACTTTATTCATTATTTACCATTCATGCACTGCACCTTAATTTTATATATGTTTACAACTACTTTAAGGGACAAAGGTCCTTCTTATGATCCAATCCTTATTATTGCTTGCTCCAAAACTGGGGTGTGCTGGGAGTGATAAGGGATATGCTGGGCTGTGGTTTCAGCTTTGCTTGCCAGTATCCGAATCTCCTGAAGCCTTCATCATAACTCAATGTACCTGAACACCCTCTATCTTGTGTGCCTTTTAATGTACTCCAGAAAAACTATCTTATGGTAAGTTTAAATATACTTTTGCTACCTTTAATGTACTAGACATTATTTTATAAGATGTTATAATATTTAATATTCTTTAGGTGGAAAAGACTATTGGTATAGAAGCTGCACGCTCCACCATTATAAATGAGATCCAGTATACCATGGTAAATCATGGGATGAGTATTGACAGACGTCACGTCATGCTTCTGTCTGATCTGATGACTTACAAGGTAGGTTTCCAGTGTAGAATTTAGTTGTACATATGAAAAAATTACTATTTTATGCATATTTGTGCTAACAAAATGTTTACTTTAATTTGTTTACTTCAATTATTATTAATGATATTCCGTCTCCATTAACCACTTGACCTCCAAAACTGGAACTTTGTACCCAAAGAAAATATTATATATATAATTTTTTTTTTTTTTTTAACGTAAATAGTTTTTACTTTTGGTGGTATTTCATTACCACTGGGTTTTTTATTTTTTGCAATGTAAATAAAAAAAGACAGAACGTTTTGAAAAAAACAAACTATTTTTTACACTCTGCTACAAAACATATCCAATAAAAAAAAAAACATTTCTTCATAAATTTTGGACAAAATGTATTCCGCTACATGTGTTTTTATTAAATCAAAAAAAATTCCAATAAGCGTATATTGGTTGGTTTGTGTGAAAATTTATAGTGCCTACAACCTATTGTGTGTGTGTGTGTGTGTGTGTGTGTGTATATATATGTGTATATATGTATGTGTATGTATACATATATGTGTGTGTGTGTATGTATATATATATATGTGTGTGTGTGTGTGACTAACTGCCACTAATGTCACCAGTGACATTACTACAGTGATTAATATTATACGCTGTCACTGTGCTAATGACACTGGTTGGGAAGGGGTTAACATCTAGGGTGATCAAAGGATTAAACGTGTGCCTAACTAATGTGTAATATGTGTGAAGTGTACTGCTTTTACTACTTGATCTCCAAAGCCTGGTACACACGAGCCAAATATCGTCCCGGTCAACATAAACCGGCCGTCATTTGGCCTGCGTGTACAGTAGCCTGTCTGACAGAAACTGGCCGAACATCTGGCTTCTGTCCAAGGGGCATGCCAGATAAACATCTGCCGATCAGCATCCAATCAGCACACTCGGCCACTGGCTGTGAGCACTGACTGGTGTGTTCTGGCAGGGGGGGCAGTCTCCCTGTCAGAATACAATAGCTCAGTGGGGAGATCACTGTACTCACATCGTATAGTTAGTACAGCAAGCTCCCCATGAGCGCCTCATTTGTTTTTGTTTTTTTTTCAGCCCTCTGTGGCTGAAAACCCTGTGTACCAGGGTTAAGTAAAGGGATGAGAAACCGACAGATCTTTCCCTCTGTACGGAGCTCTGTATTTACCAACGCATGCCAGTACCCTAAACCCAGAAGCAGGCAGTGATATATGGGTACATCACTCTGCCTCTGCAGGCCGCCCATCTGCAGTGAACATTGATGTAAAAACTGTTACTTTAGAAAATATTTTTTTTTTCTCCTTTTTGTGATGCAAAATGGTTCGTGTGCATCTTAATTTACTATATTTTATAATGTAATAAAGTGTAGTGCAACACCATTAAATATAACTAGTGCAAATACAATATGTGAATAACTTCAAACATAAAATATTCTAAAATTATACAGACCCGCACTCAATATTGTTTTATATGTGAATATTTCTTTCAAATTCTTCTTGTGAATAGTGCTCATTCGCCACGAGGTGAAAAACCTGCTCACCTTCAACACAATAAAAATAGGCTCATCTGTGTCCTCCACTGGCTGCTATTCTCCCAACTGGACCTCCAACTGATCCCTTCAGACTTTGGGATGGCAAACGCCTTCCCCTTCCACTTGTCCACCATATGTTAAATGGCGACAACATAGTGCTCTCAGTTTAAAATTCTTTTATTAATCCCCCAGTAATAAAAACACTTGCAAGACAGATGAAAATGGAAGAAACAATTCCGCCAGCCAGCTCACCACTACCCTCGTATCGGTCGGTGGCGTGACGTCACAGGCTCGGCTCCTCTTTCCTATACGTGTTGCGCCCTCCAATTGGGCTTCCTTCTGTACTGTGCCTACTTTTATATTAGTGTTATTCACAATGTTATGGGCTTTCATATATTGTGTTTGAGCTAGTTATAATTTAATAGTGTTGCGCTACACTTTATTGCATTATACAATTTGTTTGGAGGTGAGGTTGAAACACCGTCTAGTGTTCTAGCTGGCAACACAGAGGTTATAATTTTTCAATTTTTTTCGTTTGGGTTGCGCAGTTTGAAATAGTATTGATTAATTTACTATATGTTTGGTTATAAGCTAATTGCCTACATTTTTGTTTTCAGGGAGAAGTGCTCGGTATCACTCGCTTTGGCCTGGCTAAGATGAAGGAAAGTGTTTTGATGCTGGCTTCTTTTGAGAAAACGGCTGATCATTTGTTTGATGCAGCCTATTTTGGACAGAGAGATTCTGTTTGTGGTGAGTAGTGTGCTGCTTTCTTGGATAACATTTATGACATTTCATGATTGTTCAGCAACTGGTGGTCCAGTAAATGTTGTACTTTGGTAATATGACCTGACCAAGTCGCTTCATTGTAAGTGCAATTTTATATATTTATATGTATAAAAGGCCTTTGAATACATACAGAGCTTGCAAGGATACTCAGTGCTTTGTCTACAGACAGTGAAGCACCTTACATTTGAAGATTTGTCAACCTAAAAATTCTTAATCCCCAAAGGGCTAAGTGTGTGTAGATCTGTGACCCCCTTGTAAATAAAAGTGACATATCTTAATAATACAGTACAGGACTTGTATTCATAGACCATGGGTTCTATGCAGGCTTCCTTCTGGTGATTGGACTCTGGAGACCTTCTGGGGCCACCATTAGTGTGCACTCATATAATCTTTCTAACTCCATGCGACTCTAGTTTTTGCTAGCGTCTTTGAAGATGGACTTGTTTTTCTCTGGAGAAATGCTTTCTTTTTAAACCATTCACATTTTTTGACATCTGTCAAGATATTTGAATGCTTACTCCCTTGGGCTATTAAGCAGTTTACCATTCAGTGTTCTCTTGGGGACTGTACCTAGACCCCACTGTATCTGAGGTCAGCCTGTAATGTTTGTTTTGAGAGCTAGATTCTACATTAGATGCTCACCTTGGCAAGGAGTGCAACATGTGTGGTTAGCTTGCAGAGTGCTATGTAGGTCCAGGGCCCTGGTCCATTTTTATTGTTCTTGGACCCTAAAAACCTCAATGGTATGCCCACCACAAAGGGACAAGGGGTCCTGATTTTTATTAAGACAAACCCGCAGTGTATAGCACACAATTTGCTTTTTATAGGCAGGGGAATTGGGTGTTCACTTTATTGTGAGACCCCTGTGAAATTGTATTTGCCAATAATAAATCGCTTGTAAGAATATATTTCCTAATCGTACATTACAGGACACAAAGGAGTTAATATTTGTGACAACTTGTGTTATGCTATGACTCTCAGGTGCATGGCCACTTGCTAAAAATAGGCAGGATTTCCCTCCCAGGAATAACCCTCTTAACCAGGGGTCTCAAACTGGCGGCCCTCCAGCTGCTGCGAAACTACAAGTCCCATCATGCCTCTGTCTGTGGGAGTCATGCTTGTAATTGTTAGCCCTGCAATACCTCAGGGGATTTGTAGTTTCGCAACAGCTGGAGGGCCGCCAGTTTGAGACCCCTGCTCTTAACCAAGCCTCAGTTTTGAAAAAAGCAATGAGGAACACAAGCAAGAAGGGAGGGTTCTCTGTCTCCTGTGAATATACTCCAAGAAAATGGAGGTAAACCAAAAATACTAATATCTTAATCATACATCACAGGACACAAGAGTTATTATTTATGACTGTTTAGGATGCCACAAAGCACTGACATAAACAAGACCAACATGCCCAAAGCCCCAAACAGAAAAGGGGGGAAACGCATTACAAAGTTACCTGCAAGACCTTCCACCCAAAACTGGTATCCACAGAGGCACAAACCTCAACCCATTAGAACTCGCTAAATGTATGAACAAAAAAAAGGGGAAGCAACCTAGAAATGATTGGTCAAGAAGCAGCCTGACCCTTGTAAGGACCCTCAGGCAGGACAAATGAAGCTGTAGACTTTGAACAGCTCAAACAACATCCAAGGAGTGAAGTATCTTCTTAGGAATAAAAGGATCGTAACAGAATGTCCTGATTCAGGTGGAATAAGAAACAAGCACCTTAGGTAGGAAGGTATTTGAGACCTCAACACCGCCTTCTCCTGGTGAAGAATCAGGAAGAGTTCCTTAAAGGATAGCATAGCCAACTCCAAGATCAAGACCCTGCAAGCCTGGGGTAATTGCAACCAAAAAGACAACCTTTGCCTAAGGAGCGATAAAGGAATCGCTTGGAGCAGTTCAAACAAGATTTGTCACTTGATAGTACTCATAGCCAAAGATATCTCCACACCAGACTGGAGGAACCCAAAATATGCCCCATGACAATCTCAGGGATGAAACTTACAGTATCTCACAAAGGTGAGTACACCCCTCACATTTTTGTAAATATTTTATTATATCTTTTCATATGACAACACTAAAGAAATGACACTTTGCTACAATGTAAAGTAGTGAGTGTACAGCTTGTATAATGGTGTAAATTTGCTGTCCCCTCAAAATAACTCAACACACAGCCATTAATGTCTAAATCGCCGTCAACAAAAGTGAGTACACCCCTAAGTGAAAATGTCCAAATTGGGCCCAATTAGCCATTTTCCCCTTCCCAGTGTCATGTGACTTGTTAGTGTTACAAGGTCTGGAGACATGGTTGGCCAGTCCATCACTGTGATTGGGGAACAGGTGTTAAATTTGGTGTTATCATTCTCACTCTTACTGGCCACTGGAAGTTCAACATGGCACCTCATGGCAAAGAACTCTGAGGATCTGGAAAAAAAAAAATTGTTGCCTTTCTTAAAGATGGCCTAGGCCAGTGATGGCGAACCTTGGCACCCCAGATGTGGAACTACATTTCCCATGATGCTCAACTTCACTGCAGAGTGCATGAGCATCATGGGAAATGTAGTTCCAAAACATCTGGGGTGCCAAGGTTCGCCATCACTGGCCTAGGCTATACGAAGATTGTCAAGACCCTGAAACTGAGCTGCAGCACGGTGTCCAAGACCACACAGCGGTTTAACAGGACAGGTTCCACTCAGAACATGCCTCACCATGGTTGACCAAAGAAGTTGAGTGCACATGCTCAGCGTCATATACAGAGGTTGTCTTTTAGGAAATAGATGTATGAGTGCTGCAGAGTTTGAAGGGGTGGGGAGGTCAGCCTGTCAGTGCTCAGATCATATGCCGCACACTGCATCAAATTGGTCTGCATGGCTGTTGTCCTAGAAGAAAGTCTCTTCTAAACATGATGCACTAAAAACCCCGCAAACAGTTTGCTGAAGACAAGCAGACTAAGGACATGGATTACTGGAACCATGTCCTGTGGTCTGATAAGACCAAGATAAATTATTTCTGTTCAGATGGTGTCAAGCGTGTGTGGCAGCAACCAGGTGAGGAGTACCAAGACAAGTGTGTCTTGCCTACAGTCAAGCATGGTGGTGGGAGTGTCATGGTCTAGGGCTGCATGAGTGCTGCCGGCACTGGGGAGCTACAGTTCATTGAGAGAACCATGAATGCCAACATGTATGGTGACATACTGAAGCAGAGTGTTATCCCCTCCCTTCGGAGACTGGGCTGCAGCGCAGTATTCCAACATAACAAACCCAAACACACCTCCAAGACGACCACTGCCTTGCTAAAGAAGCTGAGGGTAAAGGTGATGGACTGGCCAACCATGTCTCCAGACCTACACCCTATTGAGCATCTGTGGGGCATCCTCAAACGGAAAGGTGGAGGAACGCAAGTTCCACATAGACCATCTCAATGATGTCGTCATGGTGTGGAAGAGGACTCCAGTGGCAACCTATGAAGCTCTGGTGAACTCCACGCCCAAGAGGGTTAAGGCAGTGCTTGAAAATAATGGTGGCCACACAAAATATTGACACATTGGGCCCAATTTGGACATTTTTACTTAAGGGTGTACTCACTTTTGTTGCCAGCGGTTTAGATATTAATGGCTATGTGAGTTATTTTGAGGGGACCGCAAATTTACACTGTTATACAAGCTGTACACCCACTACTTTACATTGTAGAAAAGTGTCATTTCTTCAGTGTTGTCACATGAAAAGATATAATAAAATATTTACAAAAATGTGAGGGGTGTACCCACTTTTGTGAGATACTGTATGAGCTTTACACCGGTGTCCTGTGATATAATTCCTAGAAAAGGATTTTTCAGGGAAATGGTGAAATCCAATCTTTTTTTTCTCCTTAATCTGGAGGATGATATAGTTGGCGACACACTTCCCGACACATTCACTCCTTCCGGAAATGCACACGCCATGGTGCCGTATTCCTGCTGCCTTCTGCTAGAAAAATGGTCTGTTCCAGTTGTGGATGCTGCCATTTCTTTCCTCAAGTAAACACCTTCTAGTTCCTATTGAGGATATTCCCATTTAAGGACAGTTTTGAAGTCCTTTTACAAGCCTTATTTGCACTTGCAGGTTCAGCCCTGCTGACATGTCTTATTTGCCAGACTATTGCTAAATGGACAAGACAAACAAATATAGACCAGGAACCTAACTTTGAGGACCCTGTTCTTTTAGAACAAATACAGCCGATGCCCTTAGACTTATTGCTTTGTATTGATGTTCTATAGAATGTGATTCAGAGTCTCTAGACTAGTCCCTCCTATCTGTGCATATGCCTGTTTGGGGGGATCCGTGGATAAATTCATCTAGGAAGTCTCTCTCTTGCTCTTGCCTCCCACGAAAAGGGTCTGTTCACTCTCCCTAGGCATTAACCTCAATACCAAGGCTTAACACTTCCTTTTGATGCAAGCCCTGGATTCCTAAATTTGCCAGGCCTGCCCAGAATCCCTCTTCACACTGAAGGAGAGCCCCCACTCCTCAGAGTGGTGGGTATATCTATTGCCATTTGCGCCAGCGTGTGCCTGAGACATCTAGACCTCTGGGTCCAATCTGTCATTTTAAAGGGGTACAAAAGAGGTCTTCTGTCTCTCCCCCTCTATTCTTACCTTCCAGTCTGCCTGTGATAATTCAAAAGCAGAAATAATGACCAACCCAACTGCCCAATACTGGACTTAAAATCTCTAAACATTTCTTCATGTGCCAAAATTCCAGAAGGAATCAAGGGTCACTCACTTTGTCTCTCACATAAATGCCTATCTGCAGACCCCCCATCTTTCTCTTACATCAATGCCTTCTGTGTTTCTACTGTGGGAGACAAACACTTCCAATTTGTAGCGCTACCATTTTTGGGCTCTTATCGGCACCACTAATGTTCATAAGAGTGCTTGCCCTCTGCTTCTGGCTCCTCTACAGACCCAGGGCATCCATGTCACAGGGTACCTGGACGATCTCCTCAAGAACTTCAGTCACAAGTTTGTCTTCCAACATTCAAAGGACAATTCAGTTTCTTTAAACTTTCAGATGGATAATCAACTTCCAAATTCTGTCCCTGGCTTGTTCAATGCTTTTATCCAGCCAAAGCTCTTCTTGGCATGGTGGATATTCAATTCTGCCAGAGGATCCTTGACATATATTTTTATTTTAAAATAATTTTTATATTTGCAAAGGTGTGCAACTAAAACCACCTCTTTAACGTAAATTGTTACAGGGTCAATTTGTTTGGTTTTTTTTGGGGGGGGGTTTTTGCAGGCTAGTTGGTAAGTGTGCTGGAAAATATTTTTGTCTGTGTTTGGGATAACCACTTCTGAACTATCCAGGGGGCTTGTTCACCAGAGAAATTGAAACACTTCATCAACATCCTGCAACGGAGAGCCATTAGGAGGACTCTGCAACACTGGAACCCTCTTCAGGGTGCAGGTCCTCTGTTCATGTGTTCTCCAAGTTTTACCAGGTCAATATTCAGGCACATGTGAGCTTTGACCACAAGGTGTTTGTCTTTTCTTTTCTTCCCGCCTGGCCTATAGCAGAATGATGGCCGGGCGGTGGTTCAGTTATCCTGAGTGGACATCATATGACGTCCTGCAGGATAACAGCCGCCGCACGCCCGTGGGGGTGCGCATCCTGGCGATTGGTGGTGCGGTGTGTCAGTCTGACACACCGCGCCACCGATCTCAGTAAAGAGCCTCCAACAGAGGCTCTTTACCACATGATCAGCCTTGTTCAATCATGGCTGATCACGATGTAAACAGGAAGAGCCGTTGATCGGCTTTTCCTCACTCGCATCTGACAGACGCGAGTAGAGGAGAGCTAATCTGCGGCTCTCCTGACAGGGGGGTCTGCGCTGATTGTTTATCAGCGCAGCCCCCCCTCGGCTGCCCACACTGGACCACCAGGGAAGCCCCTAACATGTGGATGGCCAGGTACATCCCCCATGGCCATCAACATATGCCCAGTATATGCCAATAAGTGCCCACAAATGGGCACTGACTGGCACCATTATATAACAAAGAAAATCAGTGATGCCCAGCAATGCCACCCATTAGTGTCATTAGTGCCACCCATTAGTGTCATTAGTGCCACCCATTAGTGTCATTAGTGCCACCCATTAGTGTCATTAGTGCCACCCATTAGTGTCATTAGTGCCACCCATTAGTGTCATTAGTGCCACCCATCAGTGTCATTAGTGCCACCCATCAGTGCCCATCCATGCCACCCATCAGTGCCGCCTATGAGTGCCCATCAGTGCCGCCTATGAGTGCCCATCAGTGCCACCTATGAGTGATCAACAGTGCCACCTCATCGGTGCCCGTCAGTGCAGCCATATCAGTGCCGTCAGTGCAGCCATATCAATGCCCGTCAGTGCAGCCATATCAGTGCAGCCATATCAGTGCCTGTCAGTGCAGCCATATCAGTGCCTGTCAGTGCAGCCATATCAGTGCCTGTCAGTGCAGCCATATCAGTGCCTGTCAGTGCAGCCATATCAGTGCCTGTCAGTGCAGCCATATCAGTGCCTGTCAGTGCAGCCATATCAGTGCCCGTCATTGAAGGAGAAAACGTACTTATTTACAAAAAATTTTAACAGAAACAACTTTTTTTTCAAAATTTTTGGTCTTTTTTTTTTTTGTTGCGCAAAAAAATAAAAATCGCAGAGGTGATCTAATACCACCAAAAGAAAGCTCTCTTTGTGGGAACAAAATGATAAAACAATTTGTTTGGGTACAGTGTAGCATGACCGCGCAATTATTCAAATTGTGACAGCGCTGAAAGCTGAAAATTGGCTTGGGCAGGAAGGTGTATAAGTGCCTGGTATTGAGGTGGTTAATCCTGGTTTTTGTCACCATGTTAGCACTTCTTTTTAGCTGTGTTACCCACCCCACAGATTATTGCATAGGGATGTCCCATGGTCTATGGACACAAGTTCTGTACTATACGGAATAGGAATTGGGATTTACCACACCCTATCTTGGAGTATAGTACAGAACACAGGATCCTCTTGTCTCTTAAATTACTGGTTGTTGCTTGCTTTAAAATTGGAGCTTGAGTGTGCGGGGGTTATATAGGATCATTTACTAGGGGCTGTCCTAGCAATTTTTTGCTAGTGTCAAGTCACCTGAAGGTATCTTGCACATAACCCATGTTCTGTGAATACGAGTCGTGTGTCCTGTACTGTACTCCAGGTAAGTCAAAATGACTATTTCAGTTGCAGGCTATTATTTAGCTCCAGGCTGAAGCTGATTTTTGGGCATGCTACAGCACATAACTAGGCTCCCGCTCCCTCCCCTTTGCTTATTTTCTGTCCAGAGCCCTACCAGTGCTGACTGCTCATTCAAAGTTTTAAAAGATCGGTCAGTGCTTTGGAGCTGTGTGATCTGACTGCAGGTTGATAGTAAACATCCAGTGTGCCCCCGGATAGCTCACAGCACTGATTTGATCTTTTTTGTTGGCTCTTGTTATGAATGGATATGACCCCACCACCCAAGTTGTGCTAAATGGTGGGGCTTGTCTCCACCTTGCACCTACTACCAAAATCCAGTATTGCTAGTCAGCCCTCAATAAGTATCCACCCCCTTGCTAACAGCGTGGTTGCTGCTATCAAATGGACAGATCAAAAAGGGAGCCAAGTGCTACATGCACTTGATCCTGTGGGAGATTTAATAAAGATTTAAGATACTACTACTTTAATGGACAACTGTACTTTACTTTTCTTAGGCTGAACTTGTTACTTAACATACCAGTACTCATACTCTTGTCTCTTCCATTAGGAGTCTCCGAGTGCATAATTATGGGCATACCCATGAACATTGGAACTGGACTTTTTAAGCTTCTGCATAAAGCTGACAAGGACCCTGATCCACCTAAGAGACCCTTGATCTTTGACAACACTGATTTTCACCTCCCTATCACTAGCACGTAGTTGAAAGTTATGTAAAAACACAAAACTCAAAATTCTCAAAGTGCTTTTTACTCCAACCTGTTTATTTCTTTTCATGAGCGAACATAGGTATGTTCACTTAAAGCTTGAGCTTTAATATTATGCTTTATAAATATACTGTATGCTGAAACATTGTGTAAATAAGACCTCCAGAAAATGATGCTGCTGTTAAGGTTGTAACATAGTTACAGACGTGGTATGACATTCATGAAATATTGAGTACATTACACATTCTGTGTTAAAATATAAATCAGTTTAAGAAAACTGATCAATAATGTAAAAAAAATGCAATTTATGAATTTGTACATTTAGTTATTTGACATTGAGACTGCATTGTGAATATGTTGAGCTGGAATATTTATTTAGAGTTTATTTAATAAATTTACACTCAGAATTGTTTTGGTTCTAGAATTGTGATCTGCCCATTCTCAACCATTCATTGAAGGCACCTTTTTGAAGGTGAATTTCAATTTTTCTGTTCTATCCTAAGAAGGTGAAGTTGAGTTTTTGTACATAAAGAGTTAATTGTCGCTATACCATTATTTCATTGATTTACTGCTCCTCCAGAAACTTCTGGGACACCTCTTCCTCTCCTCACACTACATTGTGTCAGTAAGTTTGTAATTTATTAGGTCTACCACTTGCTCACAAATGCTCAGTGTGCAAACTTTTACCAATCACTGGAGAGAAGTATGTTTTACAGCCGTCATTTATCATGTTCAATCCTTCTTGTTTAGCCTAAGTTCTAAGAATTTACATTTGAACTATAGGCTTTTACATTACTGTATGTGGCCTGTTTGCTTTGTGTTTTTTTTCTTTTCACTGAAAGGACTAAAGATCCTGCTCTGAATTGTCTTCTTGACCTTTTAAATGTTAATGGCACTTAATGCTTTATTGTATAAAATCAACTGCATAGATGACTTTGAATGCTGAAATTAAATTTTTTGATCAGCACACAAGATTCTGTAGACTTTTCACTCATTTCCTGTATGTAGACAGTAAGCAGTTCACTGAAAAATATGGATTCAATATTCAGGTGGAATGTTTATTGCATTAAAAAAATTGCAATTTCAGGTGATCTGTCGGTAATGAATGTAAAGATTTGTTTTGCTTTTGTTATCGAATAGCTTTCGTTTTGCTTTTGTGGATTTGTCGTCTATATTTGGAGGGTTTCCAGTGCTGTAACATAAAGTCAACAGACTGTAAATTAACTAAGCACTATTACAATAAGACCAAGGCATTCAATCACATGAACACATTTATTGCAGCTAAAAAAAAAAAAAAAAAATCTCTCTTGGAAGCACTTTTGTTACTAGAGTACTATGAATTACAGCAGCCAAATGTTTTTGGCACAGTTGCTAAGATTTACTGTTTAGCAACATTTTGACCCAGCTATAAAATGGCTAACTTCGGTAGCTTATGTTGGTTTTCCAGAGTAACATCTCATGATCATATCACCTGCAATTTGTAGCTGCATTAAAATACTTTATTTTCTCCAGGTAATATTTTGGTGAAGTGTCTTGGCATTAGTTTGACGTTACATTTAAGTTCAATAGCCAGATTGCAAAGACAGGTAAACCTTGACTCAAATTCGACGCATATACATGCCACATCTTGTAAGAGTGGTGCCAATGACATCCTGCACAAATTTTTTTTCCTTCATAGATAAATATCTAAAAATTCAAACAATGCACATGCATGAGCATCATGGAAAATCTATCCAGTATGTGAACGTGCTGTACTGTAGAACACTCACTATTTGTTTCTCCGAGTAATTTAGTAGGGGTGGATCTTTTTTACTTCATACCCAATACCTCTGATATGCTGTGCCCAAATATTCCAATTGTGTCATGTCTAAAGTTAACAACATATCAACGTGTATATTAATGTAAAAAAAATTACAATTGTTTAAACAGAAGTAGCCAAATTTACAAACTTTCAAAAAAAAAAAGCGGGTGGTTACCATTTTTTTTTTTTTTTTTTTGTAACCCGTTCCCGACTAGCTCACGCCAATATACGGCGGCAGAATGACACAACTGTGCAAATCAACAGCCCCCGCCATGCCCGCGACAATCGAAATTGTTAACAGAACCGTTCAGTCTTCAGGTCCAGGCCAATGATTTCTGGCCTGAACCTGCTGATCGGTTCTGACTAATGTGTAATGCTTCCCCTGTCTGGAAGTGTAAACACAGGCAGGGGAAGTGATGTCATCTCCCCTCATAGAATTATTTTCGGTTCCAGAGAGAGGAGAGAGAGTATCTGTGAGTTCACCAACACTACACTAACACCAGTACACGTAGGCACACGTTTCACCCCCCGGTTTGCCCTCCAGTTAACCCCTTTACTGTGTCACCAATTGCAGTTTTCAGATCACTGCATTGCTGTCACTTGTCACTCTAATCAGCTTTAGGGCAGTTAGTAGTAGGCCCAGGTAGCTTTAGGATTCCCCCCAGTAAAGGTTTAACCCCTTGATCACCCCCAGTTAACCCTTTCACCCCCTGTCACTAATATAGTGTATAGATCTATATTCTGATTACCATATTAGTGTCACGGGTTAGCCAGTTAGTTTGTTAGTGTCACAGTCAGGTTTTTCTAGCGTAAGGTCCCCCCATATGTTACCTAATAAAGGTTTTAACTCCCTGATTGCCCCCTAGTTTCGCTTTCACTGCATCACCACTAATTACCGTATTAGTGTCATGGGTGACGCTGTTTAGTTCGTTTTTTTTATAGCGTCAGGGTACCCGCCGTATATTACCCAATAAAGGTTTAACCCTCTGATCACCCGGCGGGTGACATCAGTTAAGTTTTAGTGTCAGTTAGGGTCAGCGTCAGATTAGTGCCAGTAGCGCTAACGCCCACGCACGCACCATACACCTCCCTTACTAGTATAGTGTCTAAACGGATCAATATCTTTGATCAGAACTATATTAGCATCCCAGTAGTTTATGGTTCCCAAAAACGCAGCATTAGCGGGATCAGCCCAGAGCCTGGATACAATTTGGCTCCACAAAATTTGGCCCCTCGTAAACCACTTTGACCAACAGTTTGCAGCCTTGTTTACTTCCGATCAAGTTGTCTGCGTTAAGTCCCTGATTGCGTTCTCTGGCCGCTTGTCTTTCAAACAGTATCTTCCCAGCAAGCGTGCCAGATATGGGGTCAAGATGTATAAGCTCTGTGACAGGGCAACAGGCTATACATATAGTTTTATGGTTTACGAGGGAAACGATAGTCACGTGGAGCCTGAGAACTGCCCTAGACTACATAGGGAGCGCTGGCAAGATTGTTTAGGATTTGGTGTCAGCCTTATTTGGAAAGGGGTACCACTTGTATGTGGACAATTATTACACAACGTTCCACTTTTTAGTCACTTGTTTGATCATGGAATTGGCGCATGTGGCACCGTGCGATCGAATCGCCGGGGCTTACCACAGCGGCTTGTAGAGTCCCGACTGGGGGAGAGAGTCTGCTTAAGAAGTAATAATTTGCTCACAGTGAAGTGGAGGGATATTCGGAATGTTTTCGTTCTGTCCTACCTTGACGCAGATACGACAGTCCAAATTCCAACGGTGTTGCGGAGAAACCCCTCTGTGTCCATGAGTACAACCTAAATTTGGGAGGGGTGGACCTCAACGACCAGTTGATGGCGCTGTACTTAATTGCCCGAAAGGCCAGACGCTGGTACAAAAAAGTGTCTGTATACTTATTCCAATTGGCTCCGCTGAACGCTTATGTGCTATACAAAGCATCAGGATGAACTGGATCCTTCCTTAAATTCCAGGAAGAGATCATCACGGCCCTTCTGTTTCCAGACCGTGCTGTGGCCCAACTTCCCAACGCAAATGCAGTGAGTCGGCTGCATCAGAGGCATTTACCGTATGTCCTCCCTGGTACCCCTACCCAACGATCACCCCAAAGAACATGACGTGTCTGTAGAAAATGCGGATATAGGCGTGACACCCGCTATTATTGTCCCTCCTATCCTGCCCAACCTGGTATTTGCATAGATGAATGTTTTGAATGCTACCACACACTAGTGGAGTATTAGCGTAGGGTACAGCACTGCACAGTCATAATACACACTTACACAGGGTCTCCAAAGATGCCATTGCATTTTGAGAGACCCGAACCTGGAACCGTTACAGTAAGTTACAAATAAAAGTGTAAAAAAAAAAAAAAAACTAGTTGTTTTATTGTTCTTTCTCTATTCTCTCTTTTGTTATCTCTGTTCTGTTTTACTGTATTTTATAACTGCAATGTTTTATTGTTACTATATTTTATCATGTTTGCTTTTCAGGTATGTAATTCTTTTATACTTTACTGTTTACTATGTTTTATCGTTAACCATTATTTTCTTTTCAGGTACGCCATTCAGCTGCAACACTGATTTTTTTTATCTTGACAGCAACAGTGTTTGCTCTCACAATACGTAAAAAAAAAAAAAAAAAAACACTGCATGTATGCCCATCATTAGAAGTGAGTGGATGCAGGGCAGTATTCTAATAGTGGGCATACCCACCAATCTTTTTTTTTTTTCTTTCCGTTCAACCCGCAGGCTGCATGAAAAAAAATACATTACAATATATGCCCAACAAGGACCAACAATGTACTGGTATGTTGCTGGACTTTGAGTGGTTATACCAGATTGATGCCTGCAGGTTTTGGTATGATCTTGGTATCGTTGTTTTCAGCCAGTGGTTGGCTTTCATGTAAAAGCAATCATAGCGGCTAATTAGTGGAAGGGAATGTCCCCCTCCTGCCGTCTTCCATGGTGTTTTAGTGCATTCAAATTAAAAAAAGTGTTGTGTTTTGTTTTTGTTTTTTTTTTCAAAAAAATTGCGTTAGTATTTGCGCAGCAATTTTTCAATGTGAAAAAAAAAAATTGCAACACCCACCATGTTAATCTGTAGGGCCTTCGGGGAGTTCAAAGTAATTTTCTAGCAAAAAAAAAATGTTTTTTCATGTAAACAAAAAGCGTCAAAGGGCTTTGTCTTCAAGTGGTTAGAAAAGTGGGTGATGTGTGGCATAAGCTTCTAATGTTGTGCATAAAATACCCCCATTTTGGAAAGTAAACACCAAGCTAATGGTGAGTATTTTGCAGCTCTCATTTGTTATTGAAAATGAAGAAAGAAAATGAAAACATTTTTTTTTCCAATTTTCAAAACTTTGACAAAAAGTGGGGACGTACTAAACTGCATATTGGGATGATGGGATGATTGGATTATTGGCTGCAATACTAAGAACTCTCACTAGATGTCAGTGTACTATATACACATATATATGGTAATGACTGTTGTTTCTCAAAATATGTTATTCTTTCCTGCAGTGCTTGATACAATGTTGCAAGAAGCAGTTGCTAATGTTTAACTCTTCACTTGCTGATATATATACAGCTGTACAACAGGATACAGAAGTAATGTAAAAATTACATTTGACCTGTTTTTGATGGGAATATGGGTAGAATTATTATTTCTCATGGTTTATAAATATACATAGCAACATATTAAACACATTTCTGATAAGAAAATGCATATAATTATATTTCTACATGGGAATTATTGGTGGAATATTGTTTATAAATATACATAGCAACATATTAAACCTATTTCTGATATGAAAATGCATATAATTATTTTTCTACATGGGGATTATTGGTGGAATATTGTTTATAAATATACATAGCAACATGTTAACCCATTTATGATATGAATATGCATGTAATTATTTTTCTACATGGGGATTATTGGTGGAATATTGTTTATAAATATACATAGCAACATATTAAACCCATTTCTGATGAGAATATGCATATAATTATATTTCTACATGGAGATTATGGGTGGAATATTGTTTATAAATATACATAGAAACATATTAAACCCATTTCTGATGAGAATATGCATATAATTATTTTTGTACATGGGGATTATTGGAGGAATATTGTTTATAAATATACATAGCAACATATTAAACCTATTTCTGATATGAAAATGCATATAATTATATTTCTACATGGGGATTATTGGTGGAATATTGTTTATAAATATACATAGCAACATATTTAACTCATGTATGATATGAATATGCATGTAATTATTTTTCTACATGGGGATTATTGGTGGAATATTGTTTATAAATATACATAGCAACATTTTAAACCTATTTCTGATATGAAAATGCATATAATTATTTTTCTACATGGGGATTATGGGTGAAATATCTTAGCTAAACATCCTATGTAATACATTTGACCTGTTTCTCATAGGAATATGGGTAAAGTTATTGTTTTTTAGGTTGAATATGACTGGAATATCATTTACAATAACATTTACCATATTTAACCTATTTATGAGATGAATAGCCACATAATTATTTTTCTTCATGGGTGAAATGCCATGGTTTAAACATGCCTCGGAATAGGGATGAGCTTCGAGTTCAATTCGAACATGAGTTTGACTCGAACATTGGCTGTTCAATCGTTCACCAAATATCAAACATTATGGGGCGTTCGCGCCAAATTCGAGCGACGCGTCACGCCCCATAATGCACTGAGTCATCGCAGTGCATTGCTCGCTGATGATTGGCCAAACATGCACTATGACCCGCATACTTTGGCCAATCACAGCGCCGTCAGCAAAGAGCCATATTTGACCAAAGGCAGGGTGCCTTTGACCAATTATGGCTCAGGGTGTTAAGTCCATGCCCCACACTATATAAGGCCGCCTGCACATCAGCCTTGTGTAGTGTGTTGATGGCGGAGAGAGAGAGAGTTTCATTTACTTTGAGTAGGCAGTTTATTCAGTTAGCTAGATCTCACTGCAGACCGTTCCTGCTGTACTGTTTCTAATATACTTCAGGCTGGCAGTTGATTCAGTTAGCTGCAGTGTATTTAATATATATACAGTAAAACCTTGGTTTGAGAGTAACTTGGTTTGAGAGCGTTTTGCAAGACAAGCAAAATGTTTTATTAAATTTTGCCTTGATATACAAGCGATGTCTTGATATATGAGTAGCGTCATATCACAGCTGAGTATAAAAAAGAAGAGAGGAGCCTCTAAGTGTAGCAATATGGTTACATTTAATGACGGTACAACATTTAGCAACTTATTGCTACACTTAGAGGTGCCTCTCTTCTCTTTTACCCTGTAAAAAAATGCTTTGATATACAAGTGCTTCGGATTACAAGCATGTTTCTGGAACTAATTATGTATATATGTGTGTGTATATATATATATATATATATATATATATATATAATGTATATGTATGTGTGTGTGTGTGTGTGTGTGTGTGTGTGTGTGTGTATATGTATATATATATATATATATATATATATATATATATATATATATATATATATATATATATAATCTCCATCCACTGTATACAGTTTAGCTAGATCTCACTGCAGAACGTTCCTGGTGTACTGTTTCTAATATACTTCATACAGGCAGTTGATTCAGTTAGCTGCAGTGTATTTAGTGTGTGTGTATAATTATATATATATATATATATATATATATATATATATATATATACACACACACACACACACACACACACACACACACACGCTGTATCCAGTTTAGCTAGATCTCACTGAAGACCATTCTTGGTGTACATATTCAAATACACTTTCAGGCAGGCAAATGATTCAGTGATCTGCAGTGCATAAAATATATATAGTGTCTCCTACATATATATCCACTGCATTCCAGTCTAGCCAAGCCTATATCCGACTGCAGACCGTTGCTGGTGTATGTTCTCAAATTCACTTTCAGGCAGGCAGGCAAGTGATTCAGTGATCTGCAGTGCATTAAATATATATACAGTCTCCAACATATATATATCCACTGCATTCTAGTCTAGCCAAGCCTATACCTGACTGCACGCCATTCCTGGTGAAATTTTTCTAGTAAACTTCAGGCGGTGTTTTGCTAATCTAATTTTACTCCATGCCTGGAAGGCCACCAAGGAAAGGCAGACGCTCACAGGCCACTAAAAGAGGGCAAGCCTGCTCTGTGTCTACAGCCAACAGTTCTGGTCATGGACACGGTGCATCCTCAGCACGTGTCCATGGGGCACGCTTGTCCTTTTTTTTTTTCGACAGCTGGCCGTGTTGAGCTACAACAAGCAGAAGAGTTGGTAGAGTGGATCACAAAGCCGTCCTCATCCTCATCCTCCTCATCCTCTCTCACCCAGGCTAAGACAAGTTTGGCTGCCAATGCAGCTGCCAAAGCGGCCTATTACATCAGTCACTCCTTACCTAGCACCATCTTGTCTTGAGGAGTCCCCCGAACTGTTTGACCAGAGTGTCTGGTACATACTGCAGGAGGATGCACAGTGTTTTGAAGGCTCCGATGATGGTACCCAGGTTGATGATGAAGGCAGTAACGTGAGCTGAGAGAGGGGGTGCCCAAGAAGGACAAAAAACTGTCAGTCATGTTCCCCCAGCAGCAGCATACTGCCAGGTTTGCTCCAGTGGTGAGGAGGGAGGGGATGATGAGGTCACTGACTCTACATGTGTGCCTGATAGAAGAGAGGAGGAGGAGGCACATCTCCAACGAGGTAGGATGCCCTCCAGGGGCCAGCTTAAGGACAGCCAACCAACTGCATCACACCGCATAGCTCCGCATGTGCAGGGCGCTGCTGACTCCGTGCGTTTTTTCAAAAGTTCTTTGGTGTAGGCCTTTTTTTGAGACGTGTGCGGCAGTTCGCACCATTGCTGTTTGCAACATATGTCTGAAGCTTATCAAACATGGCTAAAACAGCAGCCGCTTGGGCACCACGTGCTTGACCAGACATATGTCGAGCTCCCATGCAGTCCGTT
Organism: Aquarana catesbeiana; assembly: GCF_042186555.1. Classification (NCBI taxonomy): domain Eukaryota; kingdom Metazoa; phylum Chordata; class Amphibia; order Anura; family Ranidae; genus Aquarana; species Aquarana catesbeiana. Next base: position 203,943,681 of record NC_133331.1, read on the forward strand.
GTCAACAGTACTTAAAAGACCCACACCAAAGAACAAGGCGGACCTCTCCTTGCTCCTCATCAGCTGGGATCTCCAACCCCACTACACCTTCAGTCCTCTCAGAGACCTGCACTGAGAGGAATGAAGGTGTAGAATTAGGTGTCCCAAGCACTTGTGGGCAATCTGCTAGTGGTAAACCTAATTTTGATTGTAGCAGGCAAATTTCCCTACCCCAGTTGCTAAACTTGCTCAGAGGCTTAATGCTAGTTTGGCTAAATTGCTAGCACGCCAACTACTGCCTTTTCAGCTGGTAGACTCTGCCCCCTTTCGAGAATTTGTGGAATGTGCGGTACCTCAGTGGCAGGTTCCCAAACGCCATTTTTTTTCTCGGAAGGCCATTCTGGCTCTCTACCGGCATGTGGAAGGCAATGTCTTGGCCTCGTTGGACAGGGCGCTCAGCGGTAATATGCATATTACCGCTGACTCATGGCCCAGCAGGCATGGACATGAACGTTCCCTTTCTTTCATGTCGCACTTGGTAACCCTGGTGGCAGCTGGGAAGGATGAAGGACTGGGTGCATTAATGTTGGAGCTTGTTTAGCCACCATGCCTCCAAAATGCTGGTAGTGGTGATTCTGCCACACCTCTCTCCTCCACCCCCTCCTCCTCTTCTTCTTCCTCTATCGCCTCTTCCTGTGCAGATTTGACCTTGGAACCAGTGGTGCTAAGTAGGCGTTCTAGTGGCTACGCAAGCACTCAGGCAAAAAGATGCCATGCGGTGCTTGATTTGGTCTGCTTAGGACAAGAGCCACACTGGGGTAGAGATTCTGGCAGCTCTGCAGGGGCAGGTTCAGAGGTGGTTGACGCCATGACAGCTTCAGGCAGGAATGGTGGTTTGCAACAATGGCACCAACCTCTACTTCGCTCTCCGACAGGAGCACTTGACCCATGTTCCCTGTTTGGCTCACGTCCTTAATTTGGTGGTGCAGCGGTTCTTGTGTAGGTACCCAGGCTTACAGGATCTCCTGGGGCAGGCTAGGAAAGTCTGTGGACATTTCTGCCGGTCATATAATGCCAGTGCTCGGCTGGCTGATCTTCAAAAAGGAATGCAACCTGCCCAAAAACCGCCTCATCTGCGACATGCCCACCAGGTGGAACTCAACGTTGGCAATGCTGCAGCGGCTGCACACGCAGCAGAGGGCCATCAATGACTACCTGTGCGACTATGGCACCAGGACAGGGTCAGGGGAACTTGGCTTTTTTTCGCCACGCCAGTGGCTAATGATCAAGGATGCATGCACTGTCCTGTCACCATTTGAGGGGGCCACGAGGATGGTGACCGTGCATGCATCAGTGATACTGTCCCTCTTGTCTACCTGTTGGAGCACACGCTGCGTGGAATAATGGACAGGGCACTTGAGGCAGAACAGAGGGAGGAAGAGGAGGACTTCCTTAACTCCCAACGACCCCTTTATCCAGACTTTATTCCTGCAGGCCCGCCTATGACACAGGAGGAGGAGGAGGATTGTGTCAGCATGGAGGTGGAGCCTGGCACTCAGCATCAGCAGCAGTCTTCAAGGGATCGTTTTCAGTCCCCAGAAACCCATGGACTTGTAGGTGGCTTGGAGGAGGTGGCTGCGGATCATGTCATCCTTAGTGACCCAGAGGACTCCGGACCGAATGCCTCAGCAAACCTAAGCTGCATGGCTTCCCTGATCTTGCAAAACCTGTGCAAGGACCCTTGTATTCGTGGTATCAAGGAGAGGGATCAGTACTGGCTGGCAACCCTTCTTGATCCACATTAAAAGGGTAAGGTTATACAGCTTATACACTTAAACAGCCTTTGCAGAGGATGAAACATCTGCGAGAGGCCTTGCAGAAAGGTTTGTGCAATGCGTTTCCAGAGCCTGGGAGGCTACAATTTCCTGGTCCTCTTGGACAACGTGTTGCTGAGGCTTTAGTCAGTCATAGGAGTGGTGGAGAAGGTGGCCGTCTGACCGATGCGTTCAGACAATTTTTTAATCCGCAGCCCCAAGGTCTGTTTGGTTCCAGCAACCATCGCTAGCGTCTGATTTACATGGTGCAGGAATACCTTGGGCAAGATCAGACTTGGAGACCTTTCCAACCGAAAATCCACTGGGTTACTTGAGGATGGATCACTGGCCAGAGCTTGCACAGTATGCAATTGAGCTACTGGCCTGTCCTGCATCAAGCATTCTATCTGAACACTCAGTGCTGCTGGAGGCTTTATAACCGATCAGAGTGCGCCTGTCCACAGACTCGGTTGATCGGCTCATCTTCATAAAAATTAAGTCAGAAATAGGTTTAATATGTTGCTATGTATATTTATAAACAATATTCCACCAATAATCCCCATGTAGAAATATAATTATATGCATATTCTCATCAGAAATGGGTTTAATATGTTGCTATTTATAAACAATATTCCACCAATAATCCCCATGTAGAAAAATAATTACATGCATATTCATATCAGAAATGGGTTTAATATGTTGCTATGTATATTTATAAACAATATTCCACCAATAATCCCCATGTAGAAAAATAATTATATGCATTTTCATATCAGAAATAGGTTTAATATATTCCTATGTATGTCTAACTACAATATTCCACCCATAATCCCCATGTAGAAAAAGTATATGCATATTATTATTAGTAATGGGTTAAATATGTTCATTGCCGGGTGTTAACATGATATTCCTCCAATAATCCCCATGAGAAATAATAATTCTGCCCATATTCCCATCAAAAACAGGTCAAATGTAATTTTTACATTACTTCTGTATCCTTTTGTACAGCTGCATATATATCAAGTGAAGAGTTAAATATTAGCAACTGGTTCTTGCAACGTTGTATCAAGCACTGCAGGAAAGAATAACATATTTTGAGAAACAACAGAGTCATTACCATATATATGTGTATATAGTACACTGACATCTAGTGAGTTCTTAGTATTGCAGCCAATAATCCAATCATCCCAATATGCAGTTTAGTACGTCCCCAAAAAGCGAGATCTGCAAAATACTCAACATGCCTCTCAGCAAATAGCTTGGGGTGTCTACTTTCCAAAATGGGGTCATTTGGGGGGGGGGGGGGGGGTTGTGCTATCTTGACATTTCAGGGCCTCCGAAACTGATACTTGTAGGTAGTGAGGCGTGAAATCGCCATTTTACGCCCTTAGAAAGCTTGAAGGCGGTGATTGGTTTCCGGGGTCCTGTATGCAGCTCGCCTCCTAAAAAGTCTCACATATGTGGTATTCATGTACTCAGGAGAAGCAGCAGAATGTATTTTGGGGTGTCCTTTCACATATACCCATGGCATGTTTGAGCAATACTGGTATATCATTTCAGTGACAACTTTATGTACATTTTTATTTTATTTTTTGTCATTTTTCAATCATTTGTGGAAAAAAAATAAAATATTCAATGTGCTCAACATGCTTCTCATCAAATTCCTTGGGGTTTCTACTTTCCAAAATGGGGTCATTTGGTGGGGGGGTTTGTATTGCCCTTTCATTTATAGCACCTCAAGAAATGAGATAGTTAGTCATAAACTAAAAGCTGCGTAAATTCCAGAAACTGTACCCTAGTTTGTAGATGCTATAACTTTTGCGCAAACCAATAAATATACGCCTATAGAATTTTTTATTTTTTTTTTTACCAGAGACGTGGCTGAATGCATTTTGGCCTAATTGTATGACTAAAATTGAGTTTATTGTATTTTTCTACTTTGTAAAAAAAAAAAAAAAAAGAAGAAAGCTCTATTTGTAGGGGAAAAAAGGACACAAATTTTGTTTGGGTACAGCATTGCATGACCGCGCAGTTACCAGTTAAAGCAGCGCAGTGCCAAATTGTAAAATTGTCAGGAGGGAGGGGGTAAAACCTTCTGGGGCTGAAGTGGTTAAAGTGTTATTAAACCCAGGACCCTGCATTCACTATATCTGGTCTCCCATAGTACACAGAAATGCAATTATTTTAGTCAATCTAAACTGCTAATTACCTTTTTTGAGCAGTCGTGATTTCTATCAGTTCCTAGTTAAGCTTGTAGGAGGAGTTTTCCTACTACCCTGAGCTGTCCTATGAGGCTGCAGGACCCCTGACCCTCTGTCTGTACAGTGCTGATCACATGCACTCTCCCAAGAAAAAATAAAAACTTTAGCAATACACACTAAACTGAGCATGTGCAGCCTGACTCCAAAGGCTCTGTCTTATCCGGACTTGTCCATGGGGACTATGCACAGAGAGGAGGATCTGTGCATACAGGATCAAGCAGCCTTTTTACACCTTGCGGAGGCTTTGCCCCTTAGGTTCCACAGTATAACAAGAATGCTTTACTGCATATACAGACTGAATTTACTGTTGTGGGTTTAGTAACACTTTGTCCTGTAAGCTTAATCAATGTATGACTACATCTGAAACAAAAAGTTGTTTGTTTATCTATCCCAAAAATTAAGCACTGGGAGTGATCTGATCAAAGATGACCAGCAACATCTTCTCCAGGCTTCACCAAAGCTCGCTCACTGATGTAAATAGTTGACAGATTGTTAGACCCTCAGGCTCCTGGTTCAATTGGAAGGTGATATGGTAGCACTATAAATAGAAACAGAGGTCATGAGACATTAACCTTTTTAATAAGCACAATAAAAGCAATACATTGTACTTAAGAATGACAGCTTGGTTGTTTAATCACTAATATAAGTATAATTTATTGCTATATTGTGATTGATTTAAAAAGGGCTTCTGCACAACCCAGTGACTAAGGCTCGATTCACACCTATGCATGTTGCTTTTGGGCGTTTTTGGAGGTTTTTTTTTCATGCTTGCCACGTTTTTGAGCAGCGTTTTTGCCGCGATTTGCGTTTTGCTTTACAGTTTTTTTTTACAGTTTTTTTTTACAGTCTAAAAAAAAAAATTTAAAAAAAATTAAAAAAAAAAAAAAAAAACGGCAAAAACGCTGCAAAAACGCTGCAAAAACGCTGCAAAAACGGTGCACTTGCGTTTTTGATGCTTGTCCATTGAAATCCATTACATGCAAAACACTGCTTTTTGCATGAAAAAAAGTCCCCGACCCTTTCCAAAAATGCAGAGAAACAAAAAGGCATTGATGTGAACATGTTCCCTAGGAACCCATGTTAAAAAATTCCCGTGCATTTCTGCAAAATGCAAAATGCATCAAAAAACGCGCTAGTGTGAATGGAGCCTTACAAGGTGGTTTGAAATTACACTCAGCCAGGTGTTCTTGGTTACACTTTAGAAATTGGTGGGAGGTAGAGGGTGGGGAAAAATTTATCCCGGAATGGGGCTTTAGAATAAATGGAAACGTAATTGATCTAGTGCTTCTTGACCAACATTAGTACTTGGCCTCATTAATTCTCACAAACACTTCAAAATCTTGTAGTCTTCCCAGAACAGTGAGGGGGGGGGTTATTCATGAGTATCTACAAAACTATTGGCTATAGTGTACAGTACATACAAACCATAAGGGTTGTCCACTTTATTCACAGTTATAACTACTGCTGCTGCAACAGCACTCTACTTCTCTAGCAGCCAACTTTAGAGGAATGTTTTTTGCACTTTTTTTTTTTGTTTTCTCCAAGGCTATTTGTTTTGTTATGCACCCTGAATGGAGTGGCCATTTCCAAATGAGGATTAGGCTAAAAGGCAGTACCTGAGAATCAGTCAGCAGAGGAAGGGGTAATCATGTTGCAACTGCCCAACAGAGGCTCGACCCACAGCAAAACTCTTGATGGAGGACTGCTGTACAATTGGATAGAAAGCACAGGCGCCAATCTTTGTGTAGAGGGTTAGATCATTTAATGCAAAATATGGATACTGGTACTCACAAAGGTAATAGGGTAACAGGCATTTAGCACATCATTGCAATGGCGTCCATGAAGCTGTACTGTCAGACTGTACAATTGGATACACCGCCTGTGAGCTTTTGCGAGACAAGCAGGTGACAGGCACACAATAAAAACAAAATTGCATTAATTGGTAACATCTTTGTCAAATGACCATCTGCAAAGAGAGATTTTCCAAATCATTAGTAATTATTTTGACAGACACTGACTTTTTCCATCTGCCACAACAAAAAATTTCTTCATATATCATTCAGGTTTGTCAAATCATCATCTGATTTAATGAAAGATAATCCCATGTTTGCCTACCCTTTTCATATGTAAACTTTTATTCTAATCGTACAGGACACAAGACTTTACTATTCAAAGCCCCTGGGCTAAAGCTTGGTACCTTTTTTAGGTGATTGGACACTGGCAATTTTTTTTTTGAGGAATGTCCCCTGAGCATCGCCCTATAACCATAACCCACACTGAGTTCTTAGGTTTTTTTTCTAGTCTACTCAGGCACTTCCTTCCAACCTTTCTGTACCCTACTTCGTGGGTACACTATAGGGGAATACCCTCACTGATGACAATGGCACAACCCAGGGGCAAGGGAACTGTGACAAAAGTGTAGGCAAGCATCCAATCTGCCGAAGGCCTTCAAACTGCTCAAAAGTGAAAATGCTTCCCTTTCACTGGAGCAGGACCCAATTTTAATATCATTATCTGCATCTGATTCTAGCTCTTTCAGGCACGTAACAAGCAGCCTATCCAACCAAGGAAGATGTTTCTGCAACTATGTTACAATTTCTCAGACCATCAATGGCTCACACAAACAGCGGGACTCAGCCCGCGCTCCTTTGTTACTGTATTTGACTGACCACGGAGGGAGCTAAACAGCGGCTAGAGCCACTGCGCTCGTGCAGGTCCCTGCATCAGATCAGGCTCGGGTAAGAAAAAAGGGGGGGCGGGGTCTAGGGGAGCTGCAGGACAGAAGGTTTTTCACCTTAATGCATAGAATGCATTAGGCCTCATTCACACGAGGTGGACTTGGTCCGCCGGCTCAGCGGGCGATCTCTCCATTGATCTCCACTGAGCCAGCGGATGACAGGTCCCTCTCTGCTCACTGAGCGGGGAGGGGCTTGTCAAGCGCCGCTGCTGCTGCTGCCTATGGAGGGATCGGATGAAAATGGACAGCATGTCCGTTTTCATCAGATCTCGCCCGATCCAATCCGCGAGCGACGGATCTGGACGTAGGGCCATCCATCTGCTTTTTGTGGATCGGACCGGTTCGGATGTCAGCGGACATGTCTCTGCTGACATCCGTCACTCCATGGGCTAACATGGAGCGCCCGTTCAGGTCCGCCGTCAAAACTGACAGGCGGACCTGAACGGTCCGATTGTGTGAAAGGGGCCTAAAGGTAAAAAAAAAACCTTGAGGCTTTACAACCACTTTAATAGATGCTATCTGCATATTTACATTTACCCACCTCATCAGTGCTTTCTGTGCTTTGCAGTAGGAAACATTTCCAGTTGTAAATAAAAAGTGCAGCGCTAAAAATATACTTGCGATATATAACGCAATGCATATAACAGGTGCAAAGATAAATAAAGTGCAATCAATAGTGTATGAGCAATATAGGAAATCAATAGCAAAATATTGCATAAAAAATAAATATGCAAAAATTAAAATAAAATGTACTAATTAACCGCTTCAGCTGCGGAAGATTTGGCTGCTGAATGACCAGGCTATTTTTTGCAATTCGGCACTGCATCGAGCTGAAAAGTGCGCGGTCCTGCAGCGCTGCACCCAAACAAAATTGTTGTCCTTTTTCCCCACAAATAGAGCTTTCTTTTTGTGGTAGATGATAATCTCTGCGGTTTTTATTTTTTGCGCTATAAACAAAAAAAAGCGACAATTTTGAAAAAAAACACAATATTTTGTACTTTTTGCTATAATAAATATCCCTAATTTTTTTTAAAAAAAGCAAATTTTTTCTCAGTTTAGGCGGATATGTATTCTACATATTTTTGGTAATAAAAATTGCAAAAAGCGTATATTGATTGGTTTGCGCAAAAGTTATAGCGTCTTGAAAATAGGGGATAGATTTATAGCATTTTTATTATTATTTTTTTTTTAAAACTAGTAATGGCGGCGATCTGAGATTTTTTATCAGGACTGCGTCAGTACGTCGGACACATTGGACACTTTTGACACATTTTTGGGACCATTGGCATTTATACAGTGATCAGTGCTATAAAAATGCACTGATTACTGCAAAAATGTAATTGGCAGCGAAGGGGTTAACTGTGTTCCCTCTCTGTGTTCTAACCCCTAGTGGCCACAGGGCGAAGCGACGTTACATAACGTTGTTTCGCCCAGCAGTGCCATTCTGCCCCAGTAAAACTGCAGCGGCTGGTTGGCAAGTGGTTAAAGTGCAATAAGTGCTATCAATTGTGCAAAACCTAAAATTCAGCTAGAGATGAATGTCGAGCATAAATATCAGTGCAATATATAAAAAGGGTGCAAAAATCATATGGGACTAAAGTCCATTGCAAAACCATGTTGAAATGATGATCAAACACCTAGCTGTGTGACATTCATCACCAAAGTAAAAAAATGGGAGACTTAAGGGCCCTTTCACACCGGGTCGGTTTGCAGGCGCTATTGCGCTAATAGTAGGGCCTGCAAACCGACCCGAAACAGCCACATCTGTGTCTCCAGTGTGAAAACCCCGAGGGCTTTCACACTGGAGCGGTGCGCTAGCAGGACGGTAAAAAAAAAGTCCTGCTAGCAGCATCTTCGGAGCAGAGTGTATAACGCTCCTTCACCGCTCCTGCCCATTGAAATCAATGGAACAGCGCGACTATGCCGCCGGCAAACAAGATATTTGGGGGGCACACCTTCACATTAAAGCTGGTGCAGCCATAAGACCATACAATAGAAGAAAAATATTACAGCGCACACATGCAAAAAAACATTCACCTCCAGCAAGGCTAGTTTAAAAACACCTAAACATTCTCAAAAAGACATTTTCAAAAATATGGGGATTTGGTCACACCATATTGCTATATGGTGCTAAGCCCACTTACTGCGACAAAGTACCCCATGATTAGTGGGTCCTACACTATCCATAGATTTGTGAGATCCTGCTCCTCTGAACCATGAGAGCTACACTCTTCTAAATGGGAGAATTTTAAGGTCTCCACCTATGACACAAGTGGACACTAATGAGAGGTACTTAATGAGGGAATAGGGTGCTCCTATCCCAAAAGGATTTGGTCAGAATCACATGCAAAAAAACAATGTTTAGGTGTTTTTAAACTAGCCTTGCTGGAGGTGAATGTTTTTTTTGCATGTGTGCACTGTAATATTTTTCTTCTATTGTATGGTCTTATGGCTGCACCAGCTTTAATGTGAAGGTGTGCCCCCATTGTATGGATTCTGACCAAATCCTTTTGGGCTAGGAGCACCCTATTCCCTCATTAAGTACCTCTCATTAGTGTCCACTTGTGTCATAGGTGGAGACCTTAAAATTCTCCCATTTAGAAGAGTGTAGCTCTCATGGTTCAGAGAAGCGGGATCTCACAAATCTATGGATAGTGTAGGACCCACTAATCATGGGGTACTTTGTCGCAGTAAGTGGGCTTAGCACCATATAGCAATATGGTGTGACCAAATCCCCATATTTTTGAAAATGTCTTTTTGAGAATGTTTAGGTGTTTTTAAACTAGCCTTGCTGGAGGTGAATGTTTTTTTGCATGTGTGCGCTGTAATATTTTTCTTCTATGCCGCCGGCAAAGCGCCTCTGCAGAGGCGCTTTGCGGTGGTATTTAACCCTTTCTCGGCCGTTAGCGGGGCGATTTTACCGACGACCCCGCCCCAGTGTGAAAGGGCCCTAATTGGTAAACCAGAAGGCTCTCAACAAACCAGGAAGTAGTGCCAAAAACCATCAATGGATCAGCTAGCTGAAGTATATATGGAACAAAAGACTCCATCCACACAGTGTGATACTGTATTGGCTTCAAATTTAATAAAAGGTAATGCACTTACAACAGATTAATAAAATGCAGGCAGATAGAGCCAAAAATCCAAACGAAACCCTGGTAAATGGCCAGGAAAAAATGTTTGGCCAGGAATATTGAGCAAGGGGTTAGTGGCACATCCAATATTGAAGAAGAAAAAGAAAAATCCCCTATGGTGGACTTTTAAGGCACGATAATTTTTTAAGAAGATATATTAGTAGTGTTTTTATCATTTCAAAAGTATTAGAAAAATGTATAGAAATCAAAAAAAAAATGGAATGTTTGAACACATCTAAAACTAATGCACTGTCATAAACAATGTAATACAATACAGTCTATACTTCTTACACCCGACGTGTTTCAGAGTACTAAGTTGTCTCCTTCAGGGGTATTTAGCAAGAAGAAACTGTTTAGATGTTGTGACGGTATAGTTAACATTCCAGTAGTTGTCTCTTTAAAAACATACGAGAGTGCAAATGCTTTCAAGTTCTCATCCAAGAAATCCTTAGTGGTACATGTGTATGCAGGTATCAATGTCAGACCCAGGGGGGAATTGTAAATTGCCGTTGACTCAACACCCCCACCTCCACAAAGGGAGGGAAGACCAAGAAAGGCCTGAAGACCCACTGGGGCCGAGAGAGAAAGACCTGTTGATGGTGAAATTGTTCCCACAAGGTAGGAGCAAATGTGTTGTAGGAGAGTGTTGAACCACAGCTTGAACAGCAGGGATTTGTGACCGCCCGTCTTGTCTCGACATCCAGCAAACAAATAAGAAGGATGCTTTATGTTTTCTATACATTTTTCTAATTAATACTTTTGAAATTATAGAAACTCTACTAAAATCTTAAAAAATTATCGTGCCTTAAAAGTCCACCACATAGGGGATTCTTCTTTTTCTTCTTGTAAATGGCCAGGTAGCGATTGTGTATGCACAGTAGCGTGTGTACGTATCAGTCCCGACGATCATTTTGTCATAAATTACATCAGGGGTACGCACATACGCCTGAATCACTATAAGCGCTATAAATACCCCAATTAGGGAAACGTTACCATAGGTCAGATAGAAATGACCTACACAGCCATTGGTGAACAAAAGCTGGCCCACCATACGTTAAAAAAGATTGACTTATGCAGCCATTGGTTAACAATTATGCTCATCAATAATGGTGTGCAATTGTTCTCTTTCAATTGAAAAGGAACAAAAATTTAAATAAAAATAAATGCACAGCGCCATCTTGTGGATCATAATAGAAATGCCTTGCATTGCACTGATATTTAGTGGGACTGCTGCAGCAGTCCCACTATTGTTCGTTTTTTTTTATTTATTAGTGGGACTGCTTCAGCAGTCCCACTATTGTTCGGGTTTTTTTATCTTTATTTTATTATTCCGTACGTTTTTTGGCTCTCCGTAACTTCTGCATACTTTCAGCTATTAAAACCATTCAACTTTTAAAATGTTCATCTCTTTCAGCTGATGGGACTTTTTCAACTTTTTTTCTACTATTTATACTTTCTAAAATATTAAGCTTTTTAACATTTTTTTTTTAACATTGAAGTCAATGAGAGCATGCTTCAAATCCTTAAAATCTTCTTCCGCTCCCAAAAGTTTCAGCTCCTTCATACTTTCACCTACAGACGCCAAACAAACTTTAAAATGTTCACAAAATATTCAGCTACCTGGCTATATCTTTTCAGTTTGATATCTTTTACAGTTTTTGTGAAAAAGCTGTTTAAGTTTAGTGATCATTTCAGGAAATATTATCGATTAAACAGAGTGTCTATTGGGCTGCTTAGAGTGGATGATGTCATAGCTAGAGCACAGAGCCTTAAAAAAAATTATCTTAGTTCCTTCTCTATAAATTGCTCTCACGCCCACAAGATCAGCTTGTCATACACAATTTATACATCAAAACATAGGTATTTTTGTCTAGTTTTAGGCAATGTGCTTAGTTTTGTGATACGCCTTTTCATTTTGGATGGTTGAACTTCCAAATGACAAGAGTTCTACACTTTCTTCCATTGACTGTCCTGTATAAAATTCTTCATTTCCCAGCGAAACGCACAGCCAACTTCTTTTTTAAATCGCTGACATGCCCACATGTTTAAGTTTATCAACATAAGTTTTATACCGATACGTTCACTAAGGCCGTGTGTCTCTAACAGTGAAGTCGCTGTTTCGATAGCATGTACTGTTGTGGATTTAAGGCTTGTTTGAAGGGTTCTCCCACTCAGGCAGCTAGCAGGTAGTGAGGAGATGTTTTGTGTTCAGGGGACAGGCAGCTAGCAGATAGGGAGACGCTATTCAGCATTCCCATGCATTTTCTCCAGGAAATGCATTTTCTAGTCATTAAGGGGAATGCTTCAGTAGTCCCACTGTTGTTATTCGTTTTTATTTATTTGTAATCCTAATTTTATTATTCCGTACGTTTTTTGGCTCTGCGTAACTTCTGCATACTTTCAGCTATTAAAGCCATTCAACTTTTAAAATATTAAGCTTTTTAACGCTTTTTTTTTTAACATTGAAGTCAATGAGAGCATGCTTCAAATCCTTAATCTTCTTCCGCTCCCAAAAGTTTCAGCTCCTTTATACTTTCACCTACAGATTCCAAACAAACTTTAAAATGTTCACAAAATATTTAGCTATCTGGCTATATCTTTTCAGTTTGATATCTTTTACAGTTTTTGTGAAAAAGCTGTTTGTTTAGTGATCATTTCAGGAAATGTTATCGATTAAACAGAGTGTGTATTGGGCTGCTTTTGTTGCCATGGTTACCAAAGCTTCTTATACACAGTGATGGGCGGTGGGGGAGGCAGATGGAGCATCTCATCTCTGATTACATGCAGAGCCCGAGGGACAGCACAGACGCACCATGTATTGATTTATAATGGAGGAATATGATGGGGCAGTTTTGATGGTGGCAATATGATGGGGCACTTTTGATGGGGACAGTATGATGGGGCAGTTTTGATGGGGCAATATAATGGGGGCCATTTTGATGGTGGCAATATGATGGGGCAGTTTTGATGGGGGCAATATGATGGGGGCCGTTTTGATGGTGGCAATATGATGGGGCAGTTTTGATGGTGGCAGTATGATGGGGTAGTTTTGATGGGGGCCGTTTTGATGTATAAAATTCTTCACATTTCCCAGCGAAACGCACAGCCAACTTCTTTTTTTAAATTACTGACATGCCAACATTTTTAAGTTTATCAACATAAATGTTATACCGATACATTCACAAAGGCCGTGTGTCTCTAACGGTGAAGTCACTGTTTCCATAGCATGTACTGTTGTGGATTGCTTGTTTGAAGGGTTCTCTCACTCATTAGGTGTGGGGATTAATGATCAAAAAGCTTTTCAAAAAACCTTTAAATATTCCACATCTTTCATACATTAGTGGTGGTGTTAAACTTTTTAAATGAAATTCATGTTTATTTTAAAACCATTCCTACTTTTCCAACTATTCTCACTTCTTCAACTTTTACTTACAGATTTAAGCTATTCATCCAGTTAGCTTTAGCAATTCAGCATTCCCATGCATTTTCTCCAGGAAATGCATTTCTAGTTTGCTATTGATTTCCTTTATTGTTCATACACTATTGATTGCACTGAATGCACTTAATTAATCTTGGCACCTGTTATATGCATTATGCTATATATTGCAAGTATATTTTTGGACCTGCACTATTTATTTACATATTGCTTGTGCCTGCTATCTGGAATATAGTGCACAACTGTTTTTTTTTTTTTGGTTTCTAAGCAGGGATACAATTTTTACACTTATTTTCAGTTTGTTGCCTTTCCATTTGGCCTATCATCAGCTCCTAGAGTATCCAAATTGGTACTTGCACTCCTGGTTCTCTTAGGAAGTCAAGTCACAGGATATCTAGATGACCTTCTTAATGACCCTTTCCCCTCCCAAAACATCCTTAGTGACTATTCAGATACTTCAGGCTTTTGTTTGGGTGATCAGCTTTCAAATAGCTGCTCTCCAAACTTTCCTTCACCTGGAATACTTGGGCTTCATTCTACACACAGCACAAGCACAAGTCTTTCTTCCAGAAAAGAAACTAGTCTCTCTGATCTCATGCTCAGGCCTTATCAGAGACCTCCCTGTAAGATTTCCATGAGAGTTCTGGGCTTTATGATTTTCTCCTTCCAGGCTGTACAGTTTGCCCATTCTCTCCATTCAAGGCCTCTTCCAACACAATATCCTGTTGGCATGGAACCAATGTTTGCCCCCTCTCAACCTCTATACGCTTCTAGAAAGCCAAGCAGGGAATACTCTTGCTTGATGGATTTTCAAGCTAGCCTTAAGTGGGAAGTCGTTTCCACCCTACCAATGGAAGCTGATAACAAATGCCAGCCTTTCAGGCTAGGGAGGAGTGTTCCAATCTCTCAGTTCAGGTAACATGGTCACCCAAGGAAGCCATACTCCCTATATAGTGAGGGAAAGAAGTAATTTGATCCCCTTCTGATTTTGTATGTTTGCCCGCTGACAAAGAACTGATTAGTCTATAATTTTAATGGTAGGTTTATTTTAACAGGGAGAGACAGAATAACAACAAAAATATCCAGAAAAACGCATTTCAAAAATGTTATAAATTGATTTGCATTTAATGAGTGAGATTAGTATTTGATCCCCTATCAATCAGCAAGATTTCTGGCTCCCAGGTGTCTTCTATACAGGTAACAAGCTGTGATTAGGAACACTCTCTTAAAAGGAGTGCTCCTAATCTCAGCTTGTTACCTGTATAAAAGACACCTATCCACAGAAGGAATCATTCATATTGCAATCTCTCCACCATGGCCAAGACCAAAGAGCTGTCCAAGGATGTCAGGGACAAGATTGTAGACCTACACAAAGGGTGATAACAGTTGGTCTGATTATTCGCAAATGGAAGAAACAAAATAACTGTCAATCTCCCTCGGTCTGGGGCTCCATGCAAGTTCTCACCTTGTGGAGTTTCAATGATCATAAGAGCAGTGAGGAATCTTGTCAATGATCTCAAGCCAGCTGGGACCATAGTCGCCAAGAAAATAATTGGTAACACACTATGCCATGAATGACTGAAATCCTGCAGCGCCCGCAAGGTCCCCCTGCTCAAGAAAACACATGTACAGGACCGTCTGAAGTTTGCTAATGAACATCTAAATGATTCAGAGGAGAACTGGGTGAAAGTGTTGTGGTCAGATGAGACCAAAATCAAGCTCTTTGGCATCAACTCAACTCGCCGTGTTTGGAGGAGGAGGAAGGCTGCCTATGACCCCAAGAACACCATCCTCACCATCAAACATGGAGGTGGAAACCTTATGCTTTGGGGTGTTTTTCTGCTAAGGGGACAGGACAAATTTACCGCATGATCAAAGGGATGATGGCTAGGGCTTTGTACAATCAAATCTTGGGTGAGAACCTCCTTCCCTCAGCCAGGGCATTGAAAATGGGTCGTAGATGGGTATTCCAGCATGAGTGTCTCAAGAAGAAGCACATAGAAAAGACCTCAATCCCATAGAACATGTATGGAGAAAGCTAAAGGTTCGGGTTACAAGACGTCAGCCTTGAAACCTTAATGACTTGGAGAGGATCTGCAAAGAGGAGTGGGGCAAAATCCCTCCTGAGATGTGTGCAAACCTGGTGGCCAACTACAAGAAACGTATTACTTCTGTGATTGCCAACAAGGGTTTTGCCACCAAGTACTAAGTCATGTTTCCCAAGTCATCTTCCAGGATGGCTATGAGAGAGAAGTATCTCCCACCTAGCACAGGAAACACATGATCCACATTATTTAAAGCATGAACCACAGTATACCCTCAGTTCTTGTGTTAACTGCGGGCAGGCAGGAGCACGCTTGACACTGTGAATTTTTTTACTGCAGGCCTTTGTGCTAGGTGGCAGGGGCTTCCCTGCTGCGGCATCCTGCAAAACAGGGCCAGTGAACCTGGGGAGGCCAGAAGTATAGGGTTCTCTTTTTTTTTGCTGCCTAAAAGATATGAAAAGCTCAGGGTCCCACTTCCCCCTTCTTTTTGTGAGCTGGTCCTCAGAAAGCATTCCCAAGTGGGGGATAATTTCTAGCAGTGGAGGTTTGGGTACTCACAGGAGTCCTTCCTGGGGGATAGCTGGGTGACTGCTGCTGCTATCTAGCAGGGAAGTGTGGTTCTCCATGCTTCTGATGCTGTGTGGAGGCCTATGGCGGATGCCCCTCTTCATGCGGTCTTCCCCCTGCTGGATGCCCCATTCTCTGGCGCCCATGGATGACGTCATGACCGCCGCATCGGAAGTGACGTCAGGCTGGCAGGAAGTCATCCGGCAAACATATTGCGATTGACAAAATACCGCCTGGAGGTTATTGAGGCTAGGCTGTGGAAACCCCAAGTCCTCTTCTGATCTCAGATGCGGCGCCGGATACACAGCACCAGGCTGGGATCCTCCCTGCAGGGCTTAAGGGCATGGAGGAGGCAACACCGGGTGCCATCTTTCTGTTACCAGGCTGTGCACCATGGAGGGGGCTTCTGGTGCCGATGCAGGTCTGGAGACGTCTGGGGACTCCTGCCCTAAGGTGAGGAAATAGGGGGCTGTGGCACCCAGGTTTTTCCTTTTATTCCTGGTGGAGGGGGCACTGGATGTCAGTCAAGGGGGGTCAGGTGGCTCTTTACAGGCTATTTATGTTATTGAGTGGTGGTATATGCTGGGTGACTATTTTTCACTCTAATTTGGTGTTTTTTTTTTTTTTTCTGGTTCACCTTTTGTCTCTCTCCTTCTGGTGGTGGCTTTAAGCCTGCTTGCTGGTGTAGGGGCTTATATTTTAGGCTTCCCCCATCAGGTAGGTTTTGGTTAAAGGCGCTTTTTTTTTCTCCTTGTGTCCTTTCTTGTGCAGGATAAGGACAAGGACAAAGAGACAAAAGGGGAAATACCTAAAAAAGAAATATGCAGCCTGTAAGAAGAAAGTGTCTTCCAGGTGAAAGAAAAGTCTCTGTCAGGAGTGCTTGGATTATATGTTCAAAAATGAAGCTGGTTCACTCTACAAAAGTTTATCAAAAACAATGAAGAAAGAGATGGCTGTAACTATGCAATCTTTCCCACAGCTCCCAGAGTTCCAAGAGCTTGGAACTTTGGAAGAACTGGGAGAAAGTTCTAACTAAAAAAGTCGCTAAATTTCAGCGATTCCTGTTTCCCTCGGAAGATACAGAGGGATTACTGGAGGCCATTTATAATACGCTGGGCTTAGAAGTGGAAGAGAATAAGGAACTCTCTGTCCACTATCAATTATACGCAGGTCTGCAAACAAAACAAGCTAAGATCTTTCCAATCCATGAGACCCTAAAAGACATGATACTCAGGGAATGGAAAGAACAGGAAAAGAAGAGACGATTTCCTTTTAAAGAGGAAAACACCTGTCTATGGGACAAATGCCCTAAGTTAGGCCCCATTCACACTAGCGCGTTTTTTGATGCATTTTGCATTTTGCAGAAATGCACGGGAATTTTTTAACATGGGTTCCTATGGAACATGTTCACATCAATGCTTTTTTGTATCTCCGCATTTTTGGAAAGGGTCGGGGACTTTTTCTCATGCAAAATGCAGCGTTTTGCATGTAATGGTTTTCAATGGACAAGCATCAAAAACGCAAGTGCACCTTTTTTGCAGCGTTTTTGCAGCGTTTTTGATGCGTTTTTGATGCGTTTTTGCCGTTTTTTTTATTTTTTTTTTTATTTTTTTATTTTTTTGTAATTTTTTTGTAAGACTGTAAAAAAAAATGAAAAAAAAAAAAAAAAAAAAAACGCAAAACGCAAATCGCGGCAAAATCGCGGCAAAATCGCGGCAAAAACGCGGCTCAAAAACGCGGCAAGCATGAAAAAAAAACCTCCAAAAACGCTCAAAAGCAACATGCATAGGTGTGAATCGAGCCTAAGATGCGCTCTTAGCTAAAGTGTCCAAAAACTCAAAATTATCCTTTGAAGATTCTGAAGTTTTGAAGGACCCAATGGATAGGAAAGCGGAGGGCTACCTCAAACGGGCATTTTGTGTGTGGCCAGGACCTTAGACCTCTGGTTGAAACTATTGCACCTACTGCTGGAAAGTGACACACCGAACGATTAAATTATGGATGCTCTTCCTTCTCTTAAAAAAGCAGTAGCTTACATCGCGGATGCGTCCACAGAATCAGCTAAATTTATGGCTAGATCGATGACGCTTATAAACGAAGCAAGGAGAGCAATTTGGCTCAAATCATGGAGTGGGGATGTCACCTCTAAGTCAAGGTTGTGTGCACTTCCCTTTTCAGGGAAACTCCAGTTCTGTAAAGAGCTGGAGTCAGTCCTAGAGAGGACTGCAGACAGGAATAAAGGTTTCCCCATTCCAAAAAAGCAAACGACAAAAAATAATTTTCATCCCTTCAAGAGGCCACAAGTCCCAGGAAGCAGGATCAAAACAAAATATGGCAAAACAACCATGAGACTGGGAGAAAAGGGTTTTTTTTTTAACCGATTCAGCTCCAGAAGATTTAGCTGCTCAATGACCAGGCCATTTTTTGTGATACGGCACTGCATCGCTTTAACTAACAATTGCGCGACCGTGTGACGCTGTCCCCAAACAAAACTGATGTCCTTTTTTTTCCCACAAATAGAGCTTTCTTTTGGTGGTATTTGATCATCTCTGCATTTTCTTTTTTTTTTGCGCTATAAACAAAAAAAGAGTGACAATTTAGAAAAAAAACACTATTTTGTACTTTTTGCTATAATAAATATCCCCAATTTTTTTTAAAAAAAGCTATTTTTTCCTCAGTTTAGGCCGATATGTATTCTTCTACATATTTTTTGTAATTAAAATAGCAATAAGAGTATATTGATTGGTTTGCGCAAAAGTCATAGTGTCTACAAAATAGGGGATAGTATTATGGCATTTTTATTACTTTTTTTTTTTTTACTAGTAATGGTGGCTATCTGCGATTTTTATCGGGACTGCGACATTATGGTGGACACATCGGACACTTTTGACACATTTTTGGGACGATTGACAATTATACAGTGATCAGTGCTATAAAAATGCACTGATTACTGTGTAAATGTCACTGGCAGGGAAGGGGTTTACTGTGTGCTCTAGTGTGTGTTCTAACTGTGGGGGGAGGGGACTGACTATAGGAGATGACAGATCCTGGTTCCTAGCTATTAGGAACTCACGATCTGCCTCTCCTCACAGTACAGGGATGTGTGTGTTTACACGCACACACACACACACACACACGTCCCTGTTCTGCCTCTCGTGCCCGGCAGTCATCATGACCGCCAGCCACGAGCATCGGCGCCCCTGCAGTGGAGCGGGCGCGCGCCTGCTATCCCACATAAAAGAGCCGACTTACAGCTATGACGGCTCGCGGGATCCTGCCGACCTGCCGCAGTATAATGAATGTGGCTGGTCGGCAAGTGGTTAACTCAGCCAAGGCTAAGGAGAAACCCCAGTGACCCTCCTTGCTTGGTGGAAGGGAGACTGGGGTCAATTCTTGCACTTTGGCAGTCAGTCATGAGCACCAAATGCATCCTGGACCTCATCGAGTTCGGATACAGGATAGAATTCAGCGACAGACCCTCAAACAGATTTTGCCTGACAACTCTGTCAAGAGACGAAACATCTCTGTTACAAGATATGCTCTGCCAAAAGGCGATAAGCTTGATTTTGTGGATTCATGCAGGAGGCAGCTTCTTCTCCCACACATTTCTGAGGAAGAAACCCTCAGCGAAATTCAGATTAATCCTGAACTTGAAAAAAGTGAATGCGTTTTTGTGAGGTACAAGAAGTTCAAGGTAGAATCTATCAACATAGTAAGAGAACTTCTGTCTCCCAGGGCATTCGTGGTCTCCCTTGAATTATCGGACGCTTACCTACTTATCCCGATTCATCCGGAATCAAAAAGATTTCTAAGATTTGCGGTAAAAGGATCAGGAAAGACACTGCTCTTCCAGTGCAATGCACTCCCCTTCGGTCTTGGCTCGGCAGCTCATATAAATTAGGGTGGCTAATAAACCTGGAAAAAACTCAACTCCAGCCAGCTCAGAAATTGACGTTCCTAGGCTACAGGATCCATTCTACAGTGAACAAAATTTTTCTAACAGAGGAGAAAATCCTAACTCTAACATCAGCAATCTCAGCTCTGTACCAGAATCCTCAATAAAATATCTGATGAGAGTTTTAGGCTTACTGACGACCTCTTTTCCCGAAGTCCTGTGGGCTCAGTTTCACATGCACCACCTTCAAAACTTCATGCTCTCAGTTTGGAGCAGGTGGAAGCCCTACCAACTCTGGTGGAAGTCCCTCAAGCAGTGAAGAAATCATTAAGATAGTGGTTAGTCGCAGAAAATTTGTCAATTGGTCGGCTATGGTCCCAGCCAAATCTGGTTGTAGTCACTACAGATGCAAGTGCATGCGGTTAGGGGGCACATTTTCTAGAGCATTGGGCTCACGGAGCATGGCCTCCACAGATGGACAAGGCCTCATCCAATGCAAAGGAGGTAAAGGCAGTCCTGGAAACTCTAATTGCTTTTGAGGTCCCTTTAAGAGGCAAACATATTCAAATTCTTTTGGACAACATAACTGTCTGTTACATAAACAAGCAGGGCAGCACAAGAGCTGCAGGACTGATGGAGATGGCAAAAGACCTTTTGGCCTGGGCAGAAAGGAACCTGGCATCTCTTTCGGCTGTGCATTTGAAAGGAGAAATGAACAGTCTGGCAGATTGGCTGAGCAGGAGGAAAATATCACAGACAGAATGGTCCCTGAATCAAGCAATCTTTGATCAAATCTGTCTGAAATGGGGAACGCCAGAAATCGACCTGTTTGCCACCCAGGAAAGTGGAAAAGTTTTATCCTTTGCAGAGGGATCCCCTCAGCTTGGGGGGTAGATGCCCTTTCCAAATGCTGGAGGAAATCCCTGGTCTATGCCTTTCCTCCATTTTCATTAATGCCAAAAGTAATTTGGAAGATAACATTTTCAGCAGCAAAGGTGATCCTTATAGCCCCCTATTGGCCCAGGAGGGCATGGTTCTCCAGGCTGCTAAAACTGAGTGTAGCGGACCCCTGGAAGCTTCCCCGCTCCACAGACCTCATCCATCAAGGAGTGTTAACACATCCAGCAGTGGTCCAGTTTTCACTGACAGCATGGCTTCTGAGAGGGAATTACTCAAAAGAAAAGGATAATCTCAAAAAGTAATTGAAACAATTCTTAGCAGTAGGAAAGAGACAACTAATGTTATCTACAACAAAGTGTGGAAAAGATTCTGCAGTTGGCGAGCAGATAATGATAGTGTATCCGGTCCCATTATTCCGTCAAACAGGGGCAAACCTCAGTCTGGCCCCCAGCACTTTAAAAGTGCATAGCGGTCCTTTCTAATTTTTTGGATGTGCGTCTGGCAGAAGATTTTTTTACTGCTATAGGTCGCAAAGCTAAGCCAAAACTCTCCAGATTTCCTTCCAGGATGTCTCAATTGTGCTAAAGAGCTTCTGTAAGGAACATTTTGAACCTTTAGAAGAGTCTTTTACCAAGATGCTAACCCTGAAAACAGAGCTTCTAGTAGCTTTAGTTTCAGCTAGAAGAATGAGTGAGCTCCAGGCGCTATCAATAGTGCGGAGCCTTATTGTATCATCCTGCCTGACAAAATAATCCTAACCTTTTGATCCTGCTTTTCTGCCTAAAGTGGCTTTGGACTTCCATCACTCGGAAGAAATTATCATTCCTTCTTTTTACAAGGAGCCCAGACATGACAAGGAAGTAGAGTTCAACAAAGTTGTCAGAAGGTGCCTAATTGCCTACATAGAACGTACTAAGGATTGGCGATCTTCCTCTTGTCTTTTCGTGCAGTTTCATGGGCCTAACAAGGGAAAGAGTGCTTCAAAAAACACAGTTGGGCGGTGGATGAAGCTAGCGATCTCTAAAGCTTATCTAGCATCAGCTTTATCACCTCCTTCTAATTTAAAAGCTCACTCTGCAAGGCAGATAGTGACTTTGT